>NW_021940682.1:32909494-33538530 GCF_001715985.3 Manacus vitellinus | reverse complement strand
AAGAAAAGAAAAGAAAAGAAAAGAAAAGAAAAGAAAAGAAAAGAGAAAAGAAAGAGAAAACCTGTGGTCAAATTCTTCATATTTTCATCTTGTTTTGAGTAATGGCTTCACAGGACAAGTTCTTGTTGGCAAGATAATATATTGTACTTAGCATTTTTATTAGAATCTTCCTGTTTTCTCCCTTCATCTGAAAGTTCTGAAAACAAAGTATGTCACCACCATTCCTTGTGGTCTTTTGAAGAGTATCAATGGCTCCGTGATGACATGGGGAAACATGGTGCCATTCAGATTTGTCTCAAGTCTTTTTCCAATTAGTGAATTCAAACTGTGTGAAAGCTTCCTCTGTGTGCTTCATCAAAAGCACTTTCCAAAACAGTAGCAACAAAGTACATTACCCCCATTAGCATCAGAAAAATAGGTCCACTGAAAATCACAAAACTGGGATAAGCATAAAGGCAGGTTTGTTTTTCTGAAGTCATGCACAGGGAGAGCCCTAAGTCACAGTTGATAAGGTGTTGAACAGTGTCAGTCAATTAGCATTTGGTTCTTGTTGCAGACGACACCAGAGACATGTCAATCCTGCAACCAGACAAATTCGATCCACCTGTTGTTCAATGTCTAGTCTTCTTCTTTTTAATCAGCCATGGTTCAACTGATTCCACTTTTGCACTTTTACAATCTCTACTTTAGGATTTTTCATTTCAGTCAGTCAGTGATCACTTGGTAAGAATGGCACAGGATTAAAGAATTAGACCCACACAATACCGAATCCTGTAGATGGCCCCTGGCTTTTGTGCAGCCACTTGTTCTGTCTAAAAGGGTCTGCAACACAACAGGTGGGAGAAAGGAAACAGCCTTCACCTGATCTGTTCATTGCCCAGAAAACAATTGCTTTTACACTTTGCTTATATAGCCCCTGTTTTCCTGCCTCTGCAAAGGACCCTGACAAGGACAACAAGACAAATAAGATACCAGTTGGCAGCCCTTTGACCCCCAGGGCTAATTGTGCTGGGGTCAGAGACTCAATGTTCTCTGGCCTCTCCTCTCCTTTTGCGCAAGTAGCTCATGGAAAACCCACAGGACAGGGAGAGGAGCAGAGCCACAAACAAAGCACAAGGAACCATCCCAACATATGGGCAGCTGTGACTTGCACCCACCCCAGGTGCCCAGTAAGACCAGGTTGCTTCTCTGCCACATGCAGGAACTGGTCCACAAGACATGGAGCAGCCCAAGCTCCCTGAAACAACAGCCTACTTTGGTCAGCAATGCCTAGATCACACTAGAGTGGAGCCAGGGCCCTCTGGTCTGCCCAACATCAGCCACACAATGTGCCTAGAAGGGAATGGAGGTCTGCAGACCTGGAGCTGGTGACATCAGGTTGGTCCTGTGCTTGTCCATCTCTGTCCATCCTCCCCCTCTCCCTCCCTCCCTCCCTCCCTTCACACTGGAGCTCAGAGCATTTCTCCACAGGCACTATACTCACAAACACAGAGAGAAGGGAAAAGGAGTCCCTGAGCAGGACAAGAAAGGTGGCTGCTATCTTTTGAAAAAAGTGTTGAGAAGCAGCCAGCCAGGCTGTTGGAGGAGCAACAGGAGCTTAGCCTCATGCCAGCAGGCAAAGTTTGCTTTCACACTAAGGGAGTTCCTTCTTGTGGAGCATTTCTTTCCTAGGGAATAAAGGAGTCAGTACTTGTCATATGAAGAGATGCTGAATGCGACTTTGTTTAGCAAAAACTAGGCAACGACCAGACCTTCAGAACCATTGAAGGGTATGTTAAGCTAATCCACTAAGGAGAACTAAGGGTGAACTATAATTGTTGTAATACTCAGTATAAAACCCCCCACACATTGTTATATATAGCTATATATATGTATATATACATACAAAACAATGTGTACATGTGTGTGTGTGCATGTGTTTGTTAATTCCAGTCTCCTTATCAAAATTAACAAACAAAAAAAGCTCAGTAAACCCTTTCCTTGGAAGGAAATACAATAGAAATGTGAAGTCCACAAAGTAGACTGAGTAAAACATGGTTCAGTCTTCTGTTTGAATGAGACACTTTATTCTACACTGAAAAGGATTCCAGTTACAGTCTTAGATTAACATAGTAACTGGGTAAGGCCAAATCTACATGAACACCTAGACTGAGCATTGCTAGAGACCAGGTTGGTTGTAGACCCCAAGAGTTGCAGAAGGCAGCAGTACATGATGTCTAAGAGAACAGACAAAAATTCCAAAGAAATCTATTTTCCTATCACCAGTAAGGGAATAAATGAGATGCAGAAAAGCAGCAGAACATGGTCATCAAGAGGTAGTCCAGTTCCGTTGCTGTCTGCAGGTGAAATTCTGTGGAGGATACAAAATGATACATGGATTTTCTTTTGAAAGGTGAGCTGACAGATGCACATGTGGTCACATCACAAGGAATCCTAGAGGTAGTGGGTGTGTGTTGGTGTGATAACTCATCCATCTCCCCAGCCCCTGCTTGCTTCTTGGAGGCCTTCCTGAAGGAGGATGAATTATGGTTGGGAGTGAATAATTACATGATCCGGCTGTTCTAGTGGGCTGGATCTGGCCTGTGGGTCCCCATTTTTCCACCTCTCCAGCATGATAACTTCTATTTTCCATGTGTAACTAAGTCCTGCTACCCCTGGCCTGGGAAGCCTGGCTGGTTATTTCATAGCCACCAAGGATGTGTGAAATTTAAAAATGTGCTTGAAAAAGTTTTGGAAACATCCTCTAGCTGCAGACTGAAGGGAACCCAAAGCACTTTTGGTGGCAAAAAGCTTTAAAAAAGCATTTTTTAAAGCTTTTAAACTCCCTTCCATGGGTTTATTGTCTGCAGCATACAAGTTAAGAGGAAGATACAGGCTTCCATGGGCTCCCACAGCCTTTGACTTATCTGTAAAACACAAGTTTTTCTCAGCAGAGGTTCTGTGCTCCCACTGTATTGTACAATTCTGAGTGATCTTGTTAGCATTTTGTGATACAGAATAATTTCACCCAGAGCAGCTCAGCAGGGTGTCTGTTCACAAACATCCGTGTAGTTCATATAGGTAGAAGTTTGATACATGAAAAAAAAGTTGAGGATAACATTACTTCTTAGTGCAAAAATGAAATAATTCATCTTCATTCCAATCCCTTCATATGCACTCAGAGCAAGAGTGAGCTGACTGGTTTGGCAAAGAGTCATCTGGGTTGTGAAACACAGAGACAACTCTACAGAAGCATCAGTACCAAGGACTCATTAGAGACAGAGAAGGTGATGGAGGAGTGTAAAGAGAAGGCAGCCATAGCTGTGAGGATTTCAGCAGCCTCTCAACATCTTTCATCTGCAAGGAAAGCTGCTACTGCTCTTCGGGAACACACCTGGTGCCATAGAAATTATGCCAGCTTAACTCTACCATCTCCGGGACAGTACAGCAGTGAAAGGGTACAGAGAGAACATGTCAAAAAAGCTTCTGTCAGCTGTGCATTGTGCTGCTTAGAAGATGGGTCTTACTATCCAGGCATCTGCAACATTAAAAAAGTAATCTAGGGAAGCAATAAACTCACAATACTCCCCAAAAGCCGATGGTTTAACAAATGTATGGTCTAGTTCTCCTCTTTTAATGCTTCCTGTGTGGCTACAGTGAGACTCTTGGAGTTACTCCCAAGCACAGTCTACATCAGGTAGACATCAAATACAAAGCAACATAAAAGACAAAGCCATTACATAGTTGAAAAAGCCCTTTAACTTATTCTCAAAGTGTTCAAAGCCACCTGCTTTCTCACTTGGACTGTTGCATTCATGTTACAGGAAGAATTTGAACTCATGTAGAGTCTGATCCTGAAATCTCATACAGGAAGCTTAGCTGCTCAGCCCTGTCCAGTGCTGCATTTCCACAGAGAAATGTCATTTGGGAGCCTCTTGCAAAATGTTGGTGCACCCTCTGGTTCTTCTGATGGAAAAGGGACGATGTGTCTTAGGTCAGGTTTTACTTTCAGTCACTCCCACCACACTGAGGCAGGCTTGAAGTGCAGCCCTCTTCTGAGGAGTGACAAAAATAACACTTTGCAGGAAAAATAACACTTCTTTCCCCAGGAACTCTGCTCCCTATTAGGCACTACTTTATGAATTGAGTTAAATCTCATTGCAATATTGTCTTTCTTCTCAGAAAGTTGCGGGAAGTCATTTGGGTCCTTTACATATTCAGCTGACTGAAGGTATAGGAGTTGCTCTGCAACACAGGCATGAATCCAGGCTCAAAGACAGCCCACAGTCTGAGCCTTGTGACCCAGAAGGAAACCCCAGGCACCGGGTAGCAGACATGAAGTCTAAAGTCTTTTCATAGAATCATCAGTATTTTGGGTTGAAAGGTACCTTAAAGATCATCTAGTTCCAAGCCCCCCCTGCTATGGGCAACAACGCTACCCATGAGACCAGCTTGCACAAAGACCCATCCAATCTGGCCTTGAATACTTCCAGGAATGGCATATCCACAACTTCTCTGGGCAATCTGTTTTTGTGCCTCACCACCCCCATAGTGAAGAATTTTTCCTAGTACGATGCCTGGTCCTGAGCGCACACACCAGGGTCTGGCTGCAACCATGGCATTTACAAGCAGACCTTCACCTTTTGCAAGAGAAAGGATGCCTGCACAATGCCTAACTCCATCCACAAATCCCTGTAGGGCTCAGCTGGTGTAGCAGCTCGGGTGATGAGGAGGTAACACTGCAGGGTCAGCCTTGTCACATGTAGGCACTGCCCCCCCATGTTGCAGGGCATGGGAGAGGGGGCTGGGGCTCGTCCCATGTGCAGGTCCCTGGGTGATGCTGGCCTTGCAGCACAGCTCTGCAATCACAGGAGGACAATTCTTTACATCTGCATAACCCCATGAAACATACTGGAGTTTTCATAGGTGTAACTGAGGCACAGCTTGGTCCTCATAATCTTTATTACTGATGATGACGATGATGATGTGTGAGAAGGAAATAGTGCAAGCTTGACTTCACATCCCAGGGGGGAATTTGCCGAGTTGGCAGACATAAAATCCTTCAGTTTTTCACTTTTGAACTGAGCAAGTTTGTTCTGGGAATCATTAATGCATAATGCCATTTTGAAGCCAGTTTTTGGAGTAGAATTGCACACTTGACTATACAAATCCTTCTGTCATCCCCACAAAATTCTGCAGCAGGGCTGGGACTGAAAGAAGTCAATTGTATTTCAGAAATTACAGGCAGCCAGCTTAAACAAAGAAAAGTATCTGCTATTTGGTGTTTTCAATTCATAACCTGATTCCACTCTCTTAGAATTCATTAGGTGACCTAGATCCTGAGAAACCATTCCTGAGTTCATTCATGCTGAATGCTTTGTAAAGCGCTGCAGGCTTTTGACTCTATGTAACAGGATCTGAAAGAAGTAAGCTCTGGCCAGCAACTGTCCCTTACATCACTTCAAAACATCATGAGTCTGTTTCCTTTCCTAGAGGTGATTTAGTGACAGCCCTAATGATTCTAAAGGAAAAGGAAAAGTGAAAATACCAGACTTGAAGTTAAAACTGAAAGAATTCATGACCACTTGCACAAGCCCACAGTTATGCTCCAAGTAAGTGCTGGACATGAACTGGCAAAAGACTGTAATCTCAGTCAGGTGTTACAATTTAGAGACCAGTCTCAAGGCTTTTACTGATGTGCTTAATCTTAGCACATCTTTACTGTCCAAGATTTTTCCATCCTCTTCCATCATACTTTCTTTCCAGATGAGGACTTAATAGCAGATAGGAGACCACAACTCATCCAAATACATCATTCAAATTGGAATTTCGCACAGCATTTGCATTTTTTGCACATGAACCCTACAAGCACTGAAGGGCTTTGATGTGCTTGGAGCGCAAGCTCTCCATTCTTGTGCTCACTCTCCTTCGTTACAGCTCTGCAGACACATCCGCTCGGCTCACAGAAAGGAAATCACATGACATTTTAATTTACTGAGGTTATTGTACTCACTCTGCACTCAGTCTAAAATTACATGGAGGGAAAAAGCCTAAGCTGATACTTTGCTACAGAGGAATGGCTAAAATAACAAAATGTTGGGAAATGCAAAAGTAAGGTTCTTATAGCAAACTGTAATTTAGCTGCACATCCTCTATATTTTGGAGTCTCAGTTGAAAAAAATGTAAATAATTAATACTTCTGGCATTTAAATAATGAAAGCAGGAATGGCAATTTGTCCCTGTGTGGTTATTCTCCTTGAAAGTGTAAAGTCAGTGCAGGTGCATATGAGTTTTGGCAATGCTGCCTGCACTTCCCGTCCCTTGCAGCTGAGAAGCAAAGACTGACAGAGCTCTAGCACCTGTTCACCATGTAGGGCATAGCACTTTAATTTACTCTGTTGTTTTCATGTGGGAGCTTGCCTTGGTTACTACGAGTTTGACCTTCAACTGTAACCCATTTTCAGAAGGAATATAAATGTGTGTCCCTCTTCAAGCCCATGAGCAGTTCTGCAGCACTCTCCTGTTGCTGAATCATAACTTTCCTGCAAGCTGAGAGACCATATCTACCAGCGCCATGCATCTGGATGCTGTCACTTGTTCTACCTGTATGGTTTGATGCAGAAGAATGTTCTATAAAGAAACTAATTGCAGTCAGATCACAAAAAGAAGTTCAATATTAATATTTCAGCTGTTTTCACTGTAGCACTGCTCAGAAGAGCACTTACTGTGGGAAAAGCAGTGCTTCTTTTTCTCTGTGTTCCCATAAGTAAAAAAGAGCTGAACAGATCACTCTCCAATTTTAAACTTAATTGCAGTGACTGAGAATGGACAGTTTCAGCCCCAAATGGATTTTTCAGAAGTTTACAAGAGTGTGGAACAATGGAGTCATGATGGAAAATGTTTATGAATTTCAACTGAAGTGGCCACTGCTATAACACTTTGTGAGGCATTATACTTTGAAAGATCAAAGAGCAAAACAGAGCTGAAAATATATTACTGTCTTGTAAAATGGGCGTATAAGACTCAAACCCAAACATTTAATGTTGGTCTCCGGGAAAAGACAGAAAAAAATAAAGGCAACACAGAAAATATAATTAAGATAATAAATGAAAGGTCTTTCTTTTAATCATTTCTATAACTACCTTAAATATCTGCTGGAAATGATTATATCAGCACTGGCTGCACTATATTAAAATAATGAAGAGTGAAGTTTTCACTGTGTTCCCATTTAATCATCACCTCACAACTTCACATTTTAATGTCTGACCTTAGGATATCCTCTTCCACTATCACATTAAGAAAGTTGAAAGGAAACAGGAAGAGCCACAAGGGCTGTAGTTTCCTCAGAAGGAGTGGCTATCAGCCTAATGGATTCTGAATTTCTCAGACAAAGAGCAGCAGTGACTCAGCCCACAGTCAGTTATCAAATCTTCACACAATACAAACCTTTTCTCTGATTTACAGAGTTGCCTTCAATGAGGGGACTACCTTTTTTTGCATTATGTTACTGGACAGAAAAAAATTCAGCTGCATGGTGGGACTGAGTCTAAAAATAGCCTGATGAAATGCAGAAGACAACACAACACAAAACAGTAAGAAAGTAGGAAAGAAGACCTGCCAGAACATCAGGAAGTGTATTGGATCCATTGTGTCTCCTCCGTAGTTCAAATCCTAGAATTGAAGTAAACTCCTGAAGTCCCTAGGAAAGTATATGGCAGATTTCTGGATGTCATTTTTTGTAGGGAGAAGTTCAACACTGCTGACTCAAGTACGGGTGAAAAGTGAGGGACTGACTTCTCTTCTGTAATGAAACTTGTAACATTTCCAGAAGGGCAGGGGGAAAAGAATTATAAGGGATGAAAACAGAAGATGAGTTATTAATCATAGAATCCCTTCAGCAAGCAGACTGACGTTAAAGCTGCATGTTCATGTAGGGGTTGAACAAGAAGAGGAGGAGGGACTTTAATCATCATACACATCATAAAGGGCTGCAAATTCTTGGATATTGTCTTAAAGTAGTTCCAAATGTGAGAACTGTGTTTATTTCATGCAAACCTACATGGATCCTACTATCTATTATTACCTACAGGAAACCACTTTAACTTGGTTTTCTCAATGAGAAATAGATGAGGATCCATCCTGGAAAAAAAATATGTAAGGAGTAATTTCGTTTTCAACAGCCTCTAAGTCTGGTTGCTTATGGAAAGTGCAGTATAAATGAAGCTTGTTGGACATATTTTTGCAAACAGGAGCTACAGTGTGAACTATGGATCACGATGCTCAAGTCCTGTCATTTTTAAATTGACTTTTCTTTTGTAATATTGGGATGTTTGTACTGTATTCATGGTACTCCCTCTGGTGTATAACTTAACACATGAAATTTCTTGCCTTATTCTTTACCAAAGAGCCTGCATAGCCTGGTGCACAGAGAAGCCGCTTTCATGACAGTGCCAAAGATGTTTTTATTACGTGATCTGGGTCAGATCATGGCCATGGTAGGGCTGGGAACTAGGGAAACATCTGTATGACGTGTGTCCATTAGTCCAAAGCAGCAAGGCTCACTTCAGAGTTGACTCCAAGGCCTCACCAACAAAGACACCAAGCATCCCTAGACCCTCTACTCTAAACAGGACCCTTCTCTGAAAGAGCTAACAAAATTTAACCTTAAAACCAGGATATTAAGGAACTAATGTCCTCTAACTCATCTTTTCTTCATGAAGTTCTTCTCTCTACCCATCTTATATTCAGTTCCCTAGAAAAAAAGGGAAAACACCATAAAAATCTCCATCTTGTTCATCCCCAACCATGAATGATGAAAATCATATGGAAAGAAAATATAAGTGTGTTCATGGTGAGTGTTGGAAAACACATGACCATGTAATAAAAACCTTTGTTGTGGTAGGGTAAAGATATGGATGGATGGGTAGTTTGCTTTTGTTATTTCTTGATGGGCAGGTGGCTCAATATCCAACTATTCATTCTCTTTTCTTTGTTCTTTTCTCTTCCGTTCCTTTTTTCATTCTTTTCCTTCCTTCCCCCCCAACCCCCCCCCCCCCGGGAGTGGATGGTATGGATTTTCTTAGGTGTGCATAAGAAAAGTAATCAAGTAAGGGATTCTTTTATTTTCTGGATAGCAGTTCAGTGCTTCAGTCTGCACAATTTCCATGCTCAGTATGGCAGGGTTCCTGTAAAAAAAATGTCTGGAAACAAAGTACCAGACAGAAGAAGGTCTCCTTTTGGCACTCTCTCCTTCAATACAGTCTTTCACCAAGTCATGTTCTTTGCCTATTATACAGAAGGAGAGGAGGAGGGGAAGTGTAGGGTTATTTTAAAAGCATCCTCTAATTAAAAATGAAAGTCTATTTTCTTCTACTTACTCTGGCATTTGACTATAAATAAACTAACAGCAGAGCAACTACTGGGTTGCAATTTTCCTTTGGTTCACATGCTGACATGGGATATCAGAAAACTAATATTATTTATACACTATATTATGTAAAAGAGTGACCTCCTTTTCCCTTCTTCTATATTACATACTGTAGATGCTCATAAGAAAGGACTTGTTGCAGGGACTGAAGGGTGTGTGAAGAAATTAGGTTTATTTTTACTTTGCTGATAAGCATTTGGTATTAAAGCATTTTTTATCTCAGCAGTTTTAGCTGACTAAAAGCTAGCTACTTCAGCTCTCTTTTTCATCAAGGGTGCCTCTAAGGAGTGATTCATCTCCTCTACCTTAGTAATACTGCTTTCTGATAGGCCTTCCTTTAGTGGTGCCTCGTCTCTTGCCATTGACTACATATGGTCTGAACTTGGGTACCTAATTTTTTTTGATGGCTAAAGTGAACTGAGTCTTAATCCCCTGAGTCTTTCCCAGTTTCAATGCCTAAACCATAAAGAAATCTCCTTATTTCTACATCAATAGTCCATTATGTGACAACATACACTGTGCACCCTCAAATGTATTGGACTGAACTCTGTCAGCTCAAAATTGATGTTTGCAGAGGACCTAAGCTACAACCCAAGAATCACAGCCTCCAAAGGGATCGGGGTGCCTAACTCCCACAGAGGATGACATCTGAGTCCTACCACTCAGAGCAAATTAGAAGTTCTGCTTCCTAAGAGGCAACTGTTATCAATTTTTAAAAATCAAGACATGCAGTTTTTATAGAGTCTCAAACATACTGCTTCATTCCCAGTTTTCTCAAAAGGCCTATCCAATTTTGCTTGAAGTAGTTCAGTCCAACACTGGAAACACACATTCCAAAAAGGTGATGTTTTAACATAGTTCTAAGTATCTGAAAATGAGCTTTCAGGATGAAAGCACACGTGTAACTTCATCTGGGGGAACCAGCATGCAGTCTTGTAGAAAAAACAAACTGTATGATATTTTATGCTAGACTTTTAATGGCTCTGTATGTATTCCCACTTGCCTGTTATAAATGCAACACAAATACCATACACTTTACTTTTGGCTGTTAGAGATTACCATGAAGGGAAAGCTCATTCATAATTTCACTTTATTTTAGTACTTCCTAAGTTTGAAGTCATTCTCAATTCATTAAAAGGAAAACATTTACTTCAGATTTATGATCCCCATGCCCTTTCTCTCATTCACAGAAGTATTCACATTAAAATCATGTGCGCCCTGTCGTTACATGACTGACATTCTTTTAACAGGGTGGTAATGTCCTGGTGAGGCCAGCTGCTGAGCATAATGGCAAAATTTTCAGAAAGGGCACGAGAATAGCTCTGTTAAAGAGAGGTGATGTTGCTGAGAAAGGATGAGTGCCTAAAGTCTCAGCAGAGAAGCTTTTAAATCCCATTCTGAACCCTAGCCACTGCGTCCCTTGGTGATGACCTTGGCCCTGTCATTTAATTTCTAAAATATTGTTGGTTATTTTTGACCAGTCTCTTTTGGTAGCATGAGGTCTCCCAGTATGATGAGATTAGGTATTTTCACCACTAATTTTGATTATTTGTGGGTTTTGGGACAGTGACCAACTATTTAGTTCCACTGAGTAAGGTCTAGTCCCCACCTTGAGCTTCAATAGGCTGCTGCTATATAATGAAGTACTATATAGTAACTGCAGCACTAGCAGGACTCCAACAGCTCTTATCACTGACAAGACTGTAGGTGTTTGCAATGGTAGGAAAACGTCGCAAATGTTTCCTACTCTAAACAGCATAACTCTATTTTGCCTCCTATAAAATAATGCTCACTCTTTCACAGAGGTATTTAGAGGGTCATTAGTTGGTGTCTCTCTGTTCATTACTTTGCAAATGTAACACGCTATGTAAGTGTTATTATTGAGGGCTGACATCTGTGAACTACAGCATGTATTTTGAATTATAATTTTAAACCAAGGAAAATCAAGTAAGCAAGAACTGACCATGTGTTAAAAACACTCGAAAACCTCTTTCTTGTAGCTGTTTATCTACATTTTTAAAACTCTGTTTACATTGTAGTAACAGCTGTGTTTAAAGGGGCCATGACAGAGCAGACTAATTTGTAAAGCTAAACTTTATTTTGAAGGAAAAAAAAGCTAATGTTTGAAAAAACACTTCAAAAGAAGACAAAAATGATTAAAATAGACATAACCATTTTTTTAAATCATGACTTTCTCAAGAAAAAACAGGCTAATGTAAACTGGTCTATGCATAGTCCAAGCAGCTGTTCTGTGTAGCTGTTACACAAACCCCTGGTTTCAGGAAGGGATAAAATTAAGACAAAACAGGTCATTTTCGATGAAGGAGCTAAACCAAATGCACATACCCTGGTGAAACTTGCCCCAACCTGTCAGAAGAAAGCAAGCCAACCTCTTCTTGACCTACTTGCCTTCAACTGTGTTTTAGCCATGTGTCTCATGTTTAATGTGTTTGGCTTTGTCCACACCTTCAGAAAACCCAGAGCCAGCACTGGCTGAGTTTAAATCAAATTACTCAGTTTACTACTGTAGCCAAAGGCTTTCTTAGGGGTTTTATAGAATTTCATTATAGGATGTTGAAATGCTACTGAGGTAAATGAGATTTCTATATGTCATGGGGACTACCAGGAGAGATTTTTCTGTCCAGGCAGTTGGAAATGTTTCAATCACCTGTATTGTCATCATGCTATTTCGAACAAAAGCGCTTTGTAAAGAGGAAGATGTTCTCACATGCCCAAGAACTAGTCATAGAGCATTAAATCTATCTTTAAAATGTCATTTGATTCCACTTTCATAAAATGTGTTCTGTTTACTTGATTCCTGTGAAGTTTTGTAAGCTGTATTATCTTCATAGAACACAGCTGAACTGAGTGAGTCAGGGTGGTGATGTGGTGGTGAGATGACTCAAAGGGGTCCTAAGTCAACCTTAGTCTTCTGAAAATCAGAAGTAAGAGCTGGAAGCAGAGAACAAAGTGCACAACAAACTAATGCAGGGGTAGAGAGCAGAAAAAAGAAGTTTAATGCTAACCTGCTCTACTGAGGAGAGCAGGTTAATTTGCTTCTGGATCCAAATAAAGACAGTAACTGCAATAACCCAGCTGGGACAGGACAGACACAAATGTCCAAATGCCTACACTCTCACTCAGCTCACCAAGTTTTGATCTTGCTCATGGGCTTTTGTCATCTCTCACTTATGGGGAACTGATGTCTCCCAGATACCATAGGTCTGGGATAGAATTTACTCTGGATAGCAGTTGGCAGATCTAGTGCAGACTTCTGACCTTCAGATTTATCAAAGCTAGGAGACAGGGAAGTGCTGTGAGAGTCACAACAGCACCCCCTATTCAAGGTACTTGTGGCAGAAAAAATCAATTACATCCTTCACAGCGTCAGCTCTGGAGATGGTTGATGCTCAGTTCTTGCCATTGCAGAACCCTCAGCAGACTCTCTAGTCTGTCCTGACCAGCGACCACAGATGTCTAACATGCGATTGCATTGCCAGTTTGGCCTACCTCCTATCAGCTTTCCACAGCTGGAGGTAGGTAATTGTCCTGGTAGAGAAGTTTTCAAATGGTTTTGACAATTCAAACCCAAATGCCATGGGAATGAGAAGGAAGCTAATTTTTCATTTGTTTTAGTTTCCGAACATGTTCATTTCTTGAGTTTTAATCTTAATGACGAAGAAGTCAACATTCAGATGTCAGTGCTTGCCTTAAAACTCTTTCCTCAGAGTTCTCTGCTCATGTTCCCAGCACGTTCAGTGGCTCCTTAACCTTCTCTATCATGGGACTTCAACTAAACTGCAGAGGATTACCTTTCATTGTGAACAGAATTTGCTGAATGGAGACATGGCTCATCTGGTAATGCAGCTGTTAAATACTCTAGTAGGCACAAATGCATGCAAAGGTATGACCTAGTATTGTCCTCCGCTCACTTGGATGCAAAAACAAGGCTGGCTGGCTGGCTGCTCCACTTTCCCTTCTTTAGTACATGATGATTAAAAGGCCTGTCACAGGTTTTCATCCAGGTGGCCAAGAAGGCCAATGGCATCTTGGCTTGTATCAGGAACGGTGTGGCCAACAGGCCCAGGGAAGTGATTCTTCCCCTGTACTCAGCACTGGCGAGGCCACTCCTGGAGTACTGTGTCCAGTTCAGGGCCCCTCAGTTCAGGAAGGACATTGAGGTGCTGGAGCAGGTCCAGAGAAGAGCAACAAGGCTGGTGAAGGGACTCAAGCACAAGTCCTATGAGGAGAGGCTGAGGGAGCTGGGGCTGTTCAGCCTGGAGAAGAGGAGGCTCAGGGGAGACCTCATCACTCTCTACAACTCCCTGAAAGGAGGTTGTAGCCAGGTGGGGGTTGGTCTCTTCTCCCAGGAAGCTATCAGTAAGACAAGAGGGCCTGGTCTTAAGCTGTGCCAGGGGAGGTTTAGGTTAGATATTAGAAAGAATTTCTTTACAGAGAGGGTAATCAGGCATTGGAATGGCCTGCCCAGGGAAGTGGAGGATTCTCCAACCCTGGAGGTTTTTAAGATGAGACTGGATGTGGTACTTAGTGCCATGGTCTAGTAACTGCGGTGATAGTGGATCAAGGGTTGGACTTGATAATCTCAGAGGTCCTTTCCAACCTGGCTGATTCTATGATTCTAGGAAAACTATAGCAAACTATGGCATTGTAATGTATTGGAAAATGGCAACTGGAACAGATTTTCATTGTCAAATCAATACAGAGGAGCACAGTGTAAGCATAAGGGTTGTATCTGCAGGCAGGTACTATTTTCTCATGACATGTTTCTACAACGTTTAGCAGCACGAGCTCCACTCCTCTGGGTATCTGGGAAGTCCCACAGTGTAAATAATGCTAACAGGCTATGACCATGTGGAAATGAAAAACATTTTCCCCATCCACAGACTCTGTTGTAGTTCAGTGTAATCAGCTTCTGAGGGAAACTGTGGCTGTTTTTAAGACAAAATGGTGTTTTCCTTGGTCTTGTGTTCCAGCTAAAGATACTGTAATGGAAAGGTGATAGATTATATACTCAGTTAATGGACATCCTATGGCAAAGCTCCCAGCAAGTTCAATCTTTGTATAGAATACGAAGGAAAATGTTTTCTAACATTTGTATTTATTTACTGTTGTATTTATTTACTGCTGGATCAAGAAGAAAATTGTATTGTATTATGAACTAGTTCTCCAGATTCTTATTTTCGCACAGAATGAAAATGACACATTTAATTTTATAGTTTATTTTAAATTTAGAATAATTTATTAAAAGAATACCATATATATATAGTATATACACACATAACTGAACAGATAATTGACTATAACTCACTAATTTCAGTATACTAAGGAGTTTCATTTACAGTGCCAAATTCTCCTGGCTGCACTAGTAAGATGATATTTATTTCACTGGCTAACTGACTTTCTACATACAAATATATATACAAACGTAACACATTTTTCTTTGGGTTATGTGAACCTATATGAATACCTGACTTCCATTATTTTATTTTTACATGAATTTTTTAAGACTGAAAAAAGTCTTCTTGGCGTGAGAAGTGATCTCATCTGACTTTAGAACTGACCCCAAGTAGGAAATGGAATACTTGTGGCCTCATACTTAATGCAGTGTGTCTCATTTTCCAGGTGCATACATCTGGTCTTTAATGGCCATTTTATCAGGACTGCATCATTTCATCTCAGTCCTTTCACCACAAATATTTGATTGTAATAAGATCTGACCGTGGGATGTGTCATCTGTAGTACTGAATATACAGAACGGCTTGGGTTTACTATTTCTATCTTCAAGGGATCCCATGTACTGTTAGGGATGACAATTTTTTCATGGCAAAACATTGCTGACGAGATATTGTGCAATGAGATTTGCATGACCAAATATCCTGTGAGTAGTCCAGTGGTTAGGATAGGAAACAGAGAGTCAGGATAGCCTGTCTCTGTTCCCACTTAACATACTGACTCACTTCATGACCCCGGGGCAAATCGCTTAGCCTAGAATTTACAAGGGGGCTGAGATGTACTGCTCCCAGGGAAAGCCAAGCAGAGCTGGGTGCCTTTATATCATTTAGAAAACCTCATGTATCAGATGTCTGGCATCTCAGTTTGCCCACATTAACACAGGGACAAGGTTTATAAAGCTATTTTGGTCCTCTGGTAGAAATTGTTTATTAAGGAAATTATAATCATGGCATAAATATGTAGTCTTTACCAACACATGCTGTTTGGTAGATATGAGTAGACTAATAAATCATTTCCTTTGGTCCTTGAGAAGAGCAGGGTAGTTTGTTTCTCTTTTACTAAGAGGATGAGTTAAAAAGGTTTAGAGATTATCAAACCCATGTTTCCAAATGTAGTTTACCTACAAACCAGCAGCTACAGGGCCTCCATAGCAGCAATTTGGTTCCATGGCAGTTCATCCATATGGGCTAAAGGAGGCATGACTTCTTCTCTACTCCATCACTAGGCTCACCTAGGATCCAGTGTTGTTCTTCCCCACCTCATCAAAAAGTGACCAAAAGCATATCCACTCTCCTCCCTACAACCCACGAGAACACCAAGCTTGTACTCTTGATGTTCATCGGGTCAGACATTTCAGTCTGCATCTTTCCATCACCTTCCACCTTGCTCTCTCTTACCACCCTGCTCTCCATTTATGTCCTACCAGGAAATCGTAGAATCATAGAATCAGCTGGGTTGGAAGGGACCTCCGAGATCATCAAGTCCAATCCTTGATCCACTACCGCTGTGGTTACTAGACCGTGGCACTAAGTGCCACATCCAGTCTCTTTTTAAAAATCTCCAGGGATGGAGAAGCCACTACTTCCCTGGGCAGCCCATTCCAATGTCTGATCACCCTCTCTGTAAAGAAATTCTTTCTAATATCTAACCTAAACCTCCCCTGGCACAACTTGAGACCATGCCTTCTTGTCTTGTTGATAGTTGCCTGGAGATGCTGGCACTGGCAGGGCTTTTACAGCAGCCACTAAGGCAATAAGGTATTGCTTATCTGCTGCTGGATGCATGATAACCAGAGTGTGAATACACTCATGCCAGAACTTTAAAAATTTTCTCAACCTACACTGATGAAAGGTGTCTACAGACCTCGCTCCAAAGCAGCTTGCACATTACCAGGGAACCATGATGGGAGGAGGCCCCTACTAAGTCACTGGGTTTGAGGGGGCATACTTCTACACAGGGGTTTTTTCCCTCTTAAAAAGCAAAGAAAGCATAATGATATGGGAGATTTTTACACGCAGGGTGAATTTCAAACCAAATTGCAAACCTGTGTTTTGGTTTGGAAACAGAAAAAGAGAAAATGCAACTCTTCAGACTAAAGTAAAATATTGTGTTTTAAAATTTATATTTAAGAGAAGTACTGGGTTTGAGATATCCTCATTTTTTTTATATTGCTGATATTTCTAAATTTCTATTGAAAAATGTGAAAATGCTCATCAAGAATGGCCATTGTCTAATTGGAAACTGATTGTAATGAAATCTTTACATAATTGACCAGCTTCAATTGAAAATGGATGACAGATTCAGCTGATTTGGCACTGAGCTTGGGTCTTGTTTAATTTGGGAATATAATTTTTGTAAAAGAACAAAATTTATAGACGCACAAATCTTCTGTGAAGGCAGTGCAGTTACTCCAGTGTACACCAGCACAGCGGCAAACAGACAAGCTGGGAGCTTGCCTGCCTACAGCGTCTGGTGTTGCTTTAGGTATGTCCCTCCTAGTCTTGAGTTGTGATTCTGAAAAGACACAGGTCTGTTTTGTCTTCTGCCATAGCTGTCAGCCCTCTGCTGATGTGTGGGTACCATGGAAGGTCTAAGAGGGCAGGGGACACCATGTTTACGCCCACAGTGACTTGCTTCCCTATCTTGGAGTCTTGCCTGGCTCAAGAATAATGTAGAAAGGTGTTGAGATCTCACCACTGGGTGAGAATCTCAATCTCAATCTCCCAATTGAGTGCATTTGCACCCATGATACTGCTCAACCTTGAGAGACACGCAAAGAGAAATGAAAGGGAAACATTAAGGTGAACAGCAAGGAAGTTTGGCTCAGCACTGAATGTTCTTCACATGAAGCCAGGCAGGAGTGCAGGAGAGGGATAATGAGGTGCAGGGGGTGGAATTTGGCACTCCTTAACTTTTAGCTCACATAGAGTGAATTTCCTTTTATTTCTAGTAGCCTGGGTCATGAAGACTCATTCCAAATGTTTGATACTTGAATGTATTTGGCTGCCTGCTACTTCCAGATGTGAGTGAATCCAGTTTGTATATTTGTCTGATAGCACAATTTGGCCCCAATCTTTGCTCTCATGTACAAACCCAGGGTACAACCCAACCACACCTTTCTGTTGCCCCAACCGCTGATCCATGTGCTGCTGTTATTTTATGCCAAAAGCTGGTATTTCCAAGGGGCTGCTGCTGCACCTGGATCACAGAGATGGCAGACTGCCTTCAGATTCACCCCTTTTATCATGACATCTGCACCGGGATGGCAGCAAGCAACATCCCTCTGCCTCCCAATACCACTCTGACAACTCCTCCACTCAGTCTCCTGCTGGCACTAGGTCTGTTTTAGTGCAAGCTTAGAGTAACAGAGAAATACAAATTTGCCTTACATCAAAGATGTAAGATGTAAGATCTGGCCTCATCTCAAGGGTTATTTTTTATCATCTCCACTTTCTCTGTTTACCCTGTCTAGCAGCTTTACTAGGCTCATGAACTCATGACCAAAGAGAAGCTGAACCTCACTGACACCCCCCTTGTCAGCATGCCGCCTGTATCACATGCCATCCAACAGCTCACTCCTTCAACTTTGAAGAAGACTCAGATCGACTAGTATGAGGGAGGCAACTGGGACGATAAATTATTAGTGCTGCAGCTGTGAGGCAAAGAAGTCGAGAATACCACTGCAAGTACAAAGAAAGAAGGGGGAGAGCGGGTGTACTCTCCAGATAAGATTAGTCCAGAATTTTACAAATTCTACAAATCTCTTGATACAGTGAACTCAACTCCTCTGGTGAAGATTCCATGGAAAGGGAAGTATTCTTTCTACTGGAATATATATGTATGTACACATACATGTTTGCTGCTACTACATTTGCTTGCTTGCAAATCTACAACAACAACAACAAAAAAGAGTTATCACAAGTTATGACAATCTTTGGAGAACAGCTTTAAGATAGGATTTTTGTGACAAAGACAACAGCAAGCAAATCAGGAAATGGAGCAACTTCATTACATTCAAGATTTTGCAGACCCTTCAGTGCACGTGGGGAATTTGTTATGCCATTGACAACTTTCACAAATGCTTTTCCCTCCTGATTTTTATCTTGCATTTTATGGGTTTCTGAGTTTGTGTATTTGTTTAAACCTGTTGTGTTTATTAAAGCAAAGAGGTGGTTATGGCTGTTTTTTAATACTGGTTATGTAGGTACAAGACAAGTAGCTCAGCAGAGCTGGTTCTCTCCATAAACCCTTTTTTGTGTGTTTGTGTGCATTTATTCTGTTTCTGTTCATACAGAGAATCCCTATGTTGCTCAGAGAACTTGTGGATGTCCCAGCCCTGGAAGTGTTCAAGGCCAGGTTGGATGGGACTTTCAGCAACTTGGTCTAGTGTAATGTGTCCCTGCCCATGGCAGAGGGGGTTAGAACTAGATGATCTTTAAGGCCCCTACCAACTCAAAGCACTCACACAATCACAGAATATGCTGCGTTGGAAGGGACCCACAAGGATCATCGAGTCCAACTCCTGGCCCCGCACAAGACCATCCCCAAGAGTCACACCATGTGCTTGAGAGTATTGTCTAAATGCTTCTTGAACTTGGCAGGCTTGGTGCTCTGTGACTCTAAGATTCGATATCACGTCTGTACTCCCACTCTTCGGAGCAGACGTTTCCTACCAAGCCATTCCTGCCTCACTGCAGTCTGTCTTAAACAAAACCTGGAACTAAGTGGGCAGGACCTGCACGTTCCAACCTGCGGTGGCCGGTGAATTTGAAACGCGGTTTTTAAACGAGGTTCTCCTCCGGCGCGGCGGCCCCGGCCCGTGTCCGCCGGGGGACAAGGGTCGGCAAACACTGCCCGGGCGGGTGCCGTGCCAGGCAGAGCCCTCCCCAGCGCCGCGGTCCCGCCGGCAAACACTGCCCGGACGGGTGCCGTGCCAGGCAGAGCCCTCCCCAGCGCTGCGCTGCCCGTACGCGCTGCCCGCCCTCAGCCCCCGGGCGGCTCCGCCGCCCCGACAGCGCCGCGCCCGCACCTTGTTCCCAAAGCGACCCCGGCTGCCGCTTCATGAACTCAGCATCCAGCCCCCGGGGGATGCGGTGTGGGGTCCTCGGGAGGTTCCCGAGACATAAACAAGAGCCTGGGAAGCTGTGCGCTGACCTCCCGCCCGCGCCCCGGCCTCCCATGGGAGCCGCCCGTCGCACCCGCGGGTCGAGCCGAGCCCGTCAGCACCCCCATCCCCACCCCTGACGGCGACTTCCAGGTTCCAATCCGTCAGATTGAAAGACTTCAATGTTTCTCCCAGATAAAATAAGACGTCAAGCTGCCCCCTCCCCAAGAAAAGCAATTTTATTGAGTCCTAGTCCACGTCAGTATGAAGACACTCGCAGCACCGTACAAAGAAGTCCTTATATATCAGCCCATCAAGTAGTCTAAACGACTACACTGGAAGTTTTCCAGTCTTGCCCAGTCAATGACCACAGACCTATTTGGAAAGCAATCACTAGCAGTGGTGATACTGTAATCCTGCCTCCCTGCTCCTCTAGGAGACATGTATGTGCCAGTGGCCTTGTGACATGCACTGTTGGGAGGTTAGGTGTGTGTTTAAAGCGTGGTTATTGCACCCAGAGAGCCCACGACACAAGGCAGAGGATCACGTTTTATGGCTTTGAAATGTCACAGCTATGTCACAGTCCTAGAAAATTTCTACAGCTCTTAAGAAATCACACTCAATTGATTAATCAGTATGAAGTTTATAAGTAATCAGCTTAATATTGATATGCATCTTACTTAATAAGATTCTTCCATGTATGTCTTTTTCATGGGCAAACTTTAGACTTTGTTAGATTGCAAAAGAAGAATTACAACAGCAAAGACCTAGGCCTGTATCTCAGTTTCCTCATGGATACATAGGGGATAAATCTGAAATACTCATCTTCCTAACAGATTTATGTTGAGGCAAAATGTATGAATTTGGAAAATGTATTTGTATTTTCAGAAAGTGGTGAAAAAGTATGATGTTACGTATTCCAAAAAAATCTTCTGTAAAACAATATCTAATTTAAGCTGACAAATTTTGCATATGTCATCATATTTAATCAGCGTATGTCAGCTATTCAGAAATGTAAGGTGGTATAACTTTTTCCTAACTGGTATTATATAGATACTGGAAGTAATAATACAATTAGATTCATTGGCTTTACAAGGCATTTAGTGGTGATAAAAACAAAGAAATAATAAAGTTTTGGAGTGGAGCTATAAAGTGGTTGTTTGGTCTGTTCATAGCAAACTTTCAATTTTTGGAATCTATACTGCATATGCATTATAGCCTTAATGATTATTTGTGTCCAGGTATTTAGACTTGAAAATTAGAGTAAGAGTGTCTTGTGTTCTTTCTTTTTTTTTTTCCTGCAGGATAAATGAAGGTGTGTTTGAAAGTGTGTATGCAGGTGCAAACATATGTGCACATGTATGTGAGCCAGTAACCCTGAAATGGTATCTGAAGCTTCTAGTGAGGAGGACAAGTTCCACAGACAAGTTTACATTTCGCTATGATTGTCACATGGCCTCTGATCTTTCTTATCTTAGACAGAAGGAATTCATTGGCCTGGGCCATGTCTAGTTCCCATGAAAACGAGTCCTTTCATGTACACCTTCTGGCTTCTGCTCAAACATTTTGGAATTAATTCTTCCCCGCAGAAATGCTAAGAATCACACAAATGAATCAAAAAGTTGGAGGTATCTCTCATTTGATTTGGAACAATATCGAACCCTACAATAGTTTGGGTTGGAAGGGACCTTAAAAGGCCATCTAGTCTAACCCTCTGCAATGAGCAGGGACAGCTTTAACTAGCTCAGGTTGCTCAGGGTCCCATCCAGCCTGACCTTAAACGTTTCCATCCACCACCCCTCTGAGCAAACTGTGCCAGCTTTTCACCATCCTCATTGTGAAAAATGTCTTCCTTATATCTCTTTTAGTTTAAAATAGTCACCTCTTGTCCTATCGCAACAGACCCTACTAAAAAATTTGTCCCCATCCGTCTTATAAGCCCCTTTTAGGTACTGGAAAGGTGCTTTAAGGTCTCCCTGGAACCTTATCTTCCTCAGGCTGAGCAACCCCAACTCTTTCAGCCTGTGAACACAGAGAGGTGCTCCATCCCTCTGATCATTTTTGTGGCCTATACGTAGCTGTTAGTTCAAATTGGGGCACTTTTTTTTTTAATAGAATTTTTTTATGAGATGTAGCCCTACATCAGAACAATATCTACTGTAATTCGACAACCTTAATTTGCAGCAGACTCACTTCATCCCATATGAAGTAAAGATAACAGAGACCTCCCTGGTTCCTACTGCTTAGCTGCAAATATTGTATCCATTATTTCTCTACCCTCTCTAGACTATATGTCTAGACATACACAGGAGAAAATCCCATTTTTGAATGTATTGGACAGCATTTGGTGTGGCTGATGCAAAATGAAATTTGGCCAAAATTGCTCAGTGTAATCAATATCTTGACGCTTCACTGGGATTGTCACAAAGCCTCTGATTTCATCACCCCACAATGAATGTGGTTCCAGCAAGTTTTCTTAATACCCAATAAAATTCTTTTACAGACACGGAAAAACTCTCTTCCCCCTGGCCGATACCAGGAATTTGTGGCAAGGCTTTGCAGACTTGCAAAGCTTAAATGAAGCTTATAGACAAAACAACAAAATATGTTAAAAACTTCTAATAACATGGTCAAAAAGCACATGGCTCCTCTAAAAGGCAATCATGGAATTTAAACAGCAAAATAAGGTGCTTGATTAAATATGGAGTCATAGGAAGATACCTTATTATATATTATTATTTGTAGAACACCTGAGTATTTATAACACAAAATCTCACCTCTTTAAATATTTGCATTTCTCCAAAGAGCAGCATAGATTAGCAAACAGATTACTGTGTTCACTCAGCTTTACAGCAAAGTGTTCTCTGAAGTCAGTGGACTCGCTTTTCATGCCACCCTGTTTTTCATGAAATTGTAGATATGTGATCCAGAGCAGCATAATTTTACCTGAATGAAAACATCAGTATTTGGACCATTTTTTTTTCAAAGTATAACTGTGGTTTTCATGCTTGCCCTTTCATTTTTCCTTCCTTCTTTCTCAGCATCTTTTCTTACATCCTTGGTAAAGCAAAAGCTAAAATGCTAAATTACCTTTATAAAACTGAACCCAGGTTCAGAACTTTCCTAATAGACTAATTCCAGTTAGTGACTTCATGGTAATTTGTAAGGAGCTGTAACATGACTGATAGGAACCTTCCCCCATACATGTACACACACCATTCTGCTGTAAACATGGGAGCAGAGCTGCCTGCTCTGCCTGCTTCTTGCTAATGAGCTCAAAGCTCTGTCCTTCCAATGCCCTGCTCAGTAAACTGCATTTTACAATTACACAATTATTTCCTTTGCCTTAGAGGACGTGGACTAGCAGCCACAGATATCTCAGCAAAATCTATGAGAAGATGTATGCTAGAAGTAAAAAAAATTATTTTCAGGAAAATATTATGTATTTTCCTCATGGTGACTTCTGCAAACCAGCTGGGTGTCTGTTGGAGCTTTGCTGCTATGGCTCTACTGTTTAACACTTTAGTCCCAGTTTAACACTCCACTTATCTAATGGGCTTCCCAGCCATTCATTGTCCTGATGCTCTGGAGATACAGCATGTTCACCAGTATTACTTATGCAGTGCAATTTGAGACACAGGAGAGAAGGAGGATAAGCTGCCCAAGACCCGCAGATAATCCATGGCAAAGCTCAAAGTAGATCAGTTCCCAGGTTTCTGCTTGTTCCTTCAGACCTTTCTTTACTTTGACACTTCTGCAAACTCATCCTGTGGTTCGTGAACCTTAACAAGCCTTTCAATAAAGCTTGTCTGGGTTTTGCATTGGTAAAGAAATTTGAAACCAAGGCAAGGCTTTGTACTGGTGTGTGCTGCGCTGTGAAAATTTCATTATTGTTTTTCACCCAACTTGTTCGGCCATAATAGCATGGCATAGTGGGCCAGAAAACTACATGTCTTACTGAACGGCCCAGTTTATACAAAGAAGATGGTGAGAGTGGCGGATATGGAAAATGGGTTTTCAAGAGCTTATGGAAGTTACCACTTCCCCTGGCACTCCACATTCCTTGCAAAATCTATTCCTCTTCCCATCCATACATTCCCTTTGTTTTTACTGCAGTGGTCCTGTGTATCTAATAATTTGGCACTACCTATTTTTTAACAGAGTCTTCATGTGCAGTTTGAATTGCTCATAAAATCCTGTTTTCCACAATCTGTATGAAGAAACAAAGAGTAACTAGGTTAACTGAAATAAAAGGAAAGCAATTTTAAGTCTTTAACAAAATTTTAAACAAGAAAGGATAAAGGGCTCAAACAATAGTGGTTTTAATACATCTGTGCTACTGCACTTTGAAAACAGTTTCCAAGTCAGCTGTGAAAATGTGCAGTCTGAGACATGTTTGCTGCTTGCACCAAGACAACTAGCCTGTTAATTTTCATCCCAAATGTCAACATATACTGACAAAAGTGTACAGCCTGTGCAAACTCTTATTCAGCATAGTAGTCCTTATTTATTCCCTTGGGGCTTTTTACTGATACCACTAAAGTCTATAGATTATTAGATTAGTGGGAGCAGAGTTAAGACTTGTACATGAGACCAAGACCTATGCTGTTGTTCTGGAGAAACAATGGGAAAGACCACTGCATTGTGTTTTAAGGAACAAAACCCACTGTCAAACTGTCATTTAAAATTTTATCATGTCTACCCAAGTTGTGCTAAAATGAAGGTTAGTCATCTGTCTCAGTCACAGAGTTGCTGTTGTTTTCATGTTTTCAGTGCAGCAAAAGTGGTAGGCAGACATCCGCTTTCAGATCCAATTGTGCTGACCAAAGAATCCACCATCTCTGCCTGCTTCACACTTCCCACCATGTGTTTAGCACTCCCCAGTTCTGCCAGTGGAAGGACCTGGGGGAGACTTTAGGCAACCCACTACAGAAAACAGCTGCTGGGAGGGCCCAATTCATTTCCAGCAGCCATCTGACTTGAAGGAGGCTCTTTGTACCCCACTGCTGTTCTCTTTTGTCTAGCTAGCTTGGTTGATCTTAAAAAAACAAACAAACCAATATCCCCACACCACTTCACCCTACAGAGCATTGCTTATGTTCTTATTCACTGTTACAACAATATTATACACAGGTAGGCAGGTAAGTGGGCAGGTAAGCAGAAAGATAGGTAGATAGATAGATAGATAGATAGATAGATAGATAGATAGATAGATAGATAGATAGATAGATAGATAGATGCATACATACATACACATATACATTTTTTTTGTAAGACACATTTTGTTTTTGTAAGACACAGACATAAAACAAAAGCTACTGCATACTTACACAAGCAAACCCATTTCCTCACACTGAAGACCTTTCTCTTAATCCACATCTAAACATCCCAGAATAGGTTGGGACACACAAACTTTTCTGTGTAAGGAAGCTTGTCCATTTTCTCCATCTCCGTCTTTCAATTTACTGAAGAATTAATTTTCCACTGTTTCTTCAGAATACAGCAAAGGCAATAGGAAGAATTGTCTTACTGTTAAAGGGAGTCAAAGTAATTGCTGGAGATGTGTTTATATGTGCTGTGAGGATTCTGGCATGAAACCCATTGGTCTGACCAACCCTTTTGTCCCATTTGCACTCTTGACACGTCATGCATGGTTAGCACATTTTATTTCACATTTCATCTCACATTTCTTGCTCTCTTGTTTTATCTCCTTCCTTGTATGAACACAGTAGTTAAGAAAAGATTACCATCCATATCCGTGTTTGTTGGTAATTTTACTCCTTTGAGATCTTTCTTCGAAAGACTGTTTTTGATGGGCATCTTCCAGGTAGCTCTGAATCATCTAAACCAAATTAAACATTCTGCTGCATAAAATGAAAACCACAATCAACAACAGCAGGAAACCCTAGCAGCCCAGCAGGTCAGTTAAATTTTTTCTTAAACCTTACCAACTTTCTGACTCCAAAGTCATATTTTTATTTTCTAAGGATATCTGTAACACTGGTATCAATTTAACTCCAGTCTGTGTACAATACCCACTCTTGCTAGCGAAAAGACATCTCAAACAACATTTTCTGTAAAAGGATAATTCATACTAAATTATTAAAGGGCTTTTTCAGAAATTGTAGCATTAACCGCAATAAATTTTAAGTGTGTTTCTTTTTTTTGTACAAAAAAAAAAGCTCATACATAAGTTGACCTATCACACACATAGACTATGAAAATTCTGTTTTTATTAGGATTTTAATTTGATTTTTATGATTCGCAATACTGGAGCTGGCTGCAATGGACAGGGAAATAGAGCGTTGTCTAAACCCTTCCAAGTGTGCTGAAGTTTCTTTTGTCTATCACACCAGCTAACTTTTTGATTAGATAAAGACTTAAGAAAACTCCTCTGGTGGAGAAGATGGCAATCAAATGTGTAAATCTTCATTGTATAGAGCACCCTGGGGTTTATTAAATATCTGAAAATCTTCTTGTTGTAAGTGACAATGTTTATTTTTGCAAGTGAATTCCAAGATAGCCTGGCTTCTCTGGTGTTTAATCTCAGCCTTTTTTTGTTTCTCTGATTAGTTGGGAACTGTAGCAGGTCACCCTGGCCCTTTGAAGAATGAAGAGTCTCATTCCAGGGTGAGGCCCAACAAATTTGTGAATTAACAAAAAGTCAATTGTGAATGAATGAAAAAGGTAGAGCATACTTCAGTCATAGTTAATTTAGGCAAAGCTGATTAGTTAGTAAATAGAAACACCAGTGTATTCTTTCAAGTAAAATTTTTGCTCTTACTGATATCTTAGGTGCTGTTTCTCTGGCCATTTTAAAGATTGGTGCTTGTCAAACACACATTATTATCTAATCTTCTGCCCAAGGAGAGATTTTGTAGTGTTGAGTAATTACAAATAGATTGAACTCTGTTGGAAAGTGCATTTACGAAAATAAAAGCTCACGCACTATAAACGTTGTGATTTTTTTACTTTATCTTCTTGAAAGGATAATTATTTTTTTAATAGCAAACACTGTGGAAAACAATATGAATGATATATGTCATAATTTTTTAAGAAGGTGAATGACATTGTTGTATCCTTTTTGGGTTTTGCTGTACTTGAATTGTCTTTTGTAATCATTTCAGAATTGTGGTAAAATACAAAACTGTAATAACAGCTTAATAAAAGCCATCTATTCAATTTAAAACTGCTATATTAAAACTAAAAAACAAAATGCAGAAAGCTTATATGCAAGTAAATGAAAGATACTCTCTTCATGTGTAGAGACATTGAAAAGAAAGCTGTGTTTTGCTAGAGGAAAACTGCTTAACTGTGAAAAGGCATAATTGTGAGCTGTGACCAAAAAAAAAGGACAACAATGAAAAAAGCAAAGGCCATAGCCAGCAGCTTTTAAAGCCTCTATGGCAACATTTTTAAAGTTGTCAGAGAAGCCACAGCAAACAGCTGGAGACAGAATCAGATATTTCTTCAATTTTAAACATACTTTGGACTTACAAGGGATTTCCTGCCCACACATCTCAGAGCACCTTAACATTGCTAATGAATTTAGTCTCCTACAGTCCTTAGAGGTGACTGCCATCCTTACGTGGTAGATTAGGAAGATTTGCCATGCATCACACAAGAAGACTATAAAATAGTTAAAAATTAAAGATGCTCTTAATAAAGACAGAAGACTTAGTTTAGGGATGCTATACTGGCAAATCTGAGTGGCAAATACGCTTCAGCACAGCCATGGGTGCCAGAAGCGAGGTCTGGATTCATACACTCCCCTGCTCCATATTAAGCTGATGTGAGTGATCAGACGTCCTCCACTGCTTCCTACCTGTTCATGTACACAAGCTAATCTGCTACAGAACGTTTTTTGGGGGTTCCCTCAAGCTAAAAATATTCAAGTCACCACTGCTTTTACTAAAAGAGGAGACATTTGAGTCATTAAAAATCCAAATTGTAACACATGACAGTTAAATGTTTTCACTGCTTATCTGCCCACTGCTTATCTGTACACAACAGCTACGTGGCAAGTAACCTAACTGAATTAATGTATATTCATACAATACACTTGCAATGCAATCTAAAGATGCAGAACTGATTTCTGGGACAAGAAAAACAGGCCTGAGGTCCCAAGCCTAGTTAGGCAGCAGTTCAAGACATGCAAAGCTCAGGAGGAGGAGGAGGAGGGAAGAACTAGTGTCTTGGTCTCTGCTTGACTCCATCCTACATCTAAGGTACTCAGTCTCCAACTGCACCTTACCACAATCATAAATTTCTAAACATCCCATCCACCCTATTTACTAAGTTAACACATTTAATTTTTGTGTTTAGAGAATGGTGGACACAGAAGACATTGTCTGTGCCACCAAGTGGGTTGCAATCCAACTACTTTGCCGTCCTGTAGTGCGGTTGAAGCAGGTATTTGTCTTACAAAAGTAGAAACAAGAGTTGCACTCTTTCTGCTGATATCAAGACATCATTATCAGCAAAATAAACAACAACTGATTAAATAAATAGTTAAAGTTTTAGTTACAGGGGCAACTTCTAGCAGCCTTAGGTCTTACTCAGTTTCAATAATCCTATGCATAGCTACAACCAACTAGTGATGATTTTAATAATTTTCACCATGGATACAAAGTACAAAGGTTTGTTTAAAAATGCACTGTTTAAAACTAGAGTGAGCCAAATTCAAAATTGCATACATGGGTCCAGAGACAAAAAAAAAAAATAGGCATCTGAGAGTTGCATGATGTAGTGTTTCCTTTTTAAGCCCTTGACTTTAGAGTGCAATGAAATACACACCTCAAGTATAGATGTTTGCTGTTGCCTTTGCTCCAAGGATGCAGGTGCCTCTCTGGGGATCGTGCGCAGCCTGTCAGCCCAGTGGGAGCTGCCAGAGGCCAGCACAGCGCCCTGTAACCCTGAGGAGGCTGCTTACCCCTCACACTGATTACAGAAACACAAGGAGGGCTTCACTTCAGCTGGAGTCTACTTATTAAGCTGGGGCACCAATATGATGCCCTGTTATGGTTAACACAGTAGAGGTTAGACCATTTATCCAGGCTGGGAGACTTAGGTTTAATCCCTTCCTTACTGCGATGGGGTCTGTGCCCACCTCCTGCCACCCCACCCCAGCCGAGTCAGGATCAGGAGCCACCAGGGCTCCACACTGACTTCCTCACTGCAGAGTGGACAGAGCCCTGGTTACTAAATGGGACCAGTCGTGTCTACATGTTAGCTGCTCACCAGGCAATTGAAAATGAGTAAACACTTCTAGAGAAGGGGACCAGAACACCAGTGCTCTTCTGTCTCAAGCCCATGAGACTTTTATACCTATTATACCCACCCCTTCCTCTGCTGCTTTGTTTTTGGAGACCTGGTCCAGCAGGACCCCTCCCCTCCCTCCTCTTCTCTCCTCTCCTCTCCTCACAAGGCTAAGGCAAGCAGGAGCAGGAAGCAAGTCAGTGGGGGCAAGGGCTGTGCAAGAAAAGGACAGATCAAGCCCTGGTGCATAATTCAGAGGTCCCACAAAGCATCCAGCTCAATTTAAACTTTGACCTTTTCCCTCTCTCTGCTGTGATACTCAACAGGCATGTACGAAACCCAACCTGGTGAAATAACAGCTTTTTTTGTGTGTGTGCTTTGTTTTGGTTTTACTAACGATGAATCTATGCCAGAGGAAAAGTCAATCTTTTTGATCTTTTGTAAAGCCAGCAAATACTTCCATGTTATCATTTTACCTGTAAGTGTGAAAAATTTTTAGAGGGTTCTATTGAAAACTAAATAAAATCAGTGACCAACTCTCCTTCCACCCTCAAAAAGAACAAACCATGCCTTCCATTAACTCTTCTTTAAAAGTTTTCTTCTTTTTAGGTATAGAAAACTGTAATTCTCCATGTGGAATACACTTTCAACTATAGCTACCACTTTCAGTGTTGTTTTTAATTACAGATTCAGTGCTTAAGAAAATTACAGTTTAAATTAGTAGAGTTCTCTAGTTATTTTAATTTGGTTTATTTTTTCAGGTCTTTTAGAAATCAGTGGGATAAGTCTTTCATGTCTCCCAGTCAGTTAAGGAAAACAAACACCATTCCTACTTGATACTCTTTAAACTTCAGTAATTTTGTTATTTTAACATCTCTTAATTGTAAAGATGTCAATTCTCCTACCAATAAACTTAATTAATATGTACATTTAAATGAAAGAGATAATTAATTCACACCTTTCTATTTGCTTATTACTGGACAGTCAGCGTGTATTAAAAGCTCAGACATATGAAAAGAAAACATGGAGAATGAGGCACAAATAAAACAATCAGCATCAAAATATAATTTTCTGTCACCATTTTCCTATGTTCCTATAATAAAACTGTCAACTGTATGAAGTTATTTTCTGCTTTTTATGAGTGGGCATTATCCTCACTTTCCACTGAATTAATTTCACTGGCACTGTAAATTTTTGTTTATGCTCAGTTTTTTTTTCATTTTAGAAGTTATGACAGTTATGACTATTTCTATATTTAAACATCCCACTCACCCACACCCCTGGACTATCGGTAACTTTTTCCAGTTAATTCTGTATAACAAGTCAGTGTTTCCTTTGTTTGAAAGGTGACTACTAGAACCACTTTGTTTCCAAACAGGAATAAAACCCATTTGGGGTTTTATTATTATTATTTACTTTGCATAAAAAAATCTAAGCCATTTGGGATTTCAAGTGGAATGTGGTTTGCTTCAAGGCAAACAAATAATCTTTGTGGAAAGTCTAATAATTACCAAACCACTCTTTTCTAGTTCAGGGAGCTGTACTGACTGGGGTGCAAACACGCTCCAGTAAAGCCGGGCAGCACTGGCCTGTTGCTGTCCTACACATCTAGTATCAGCAAAAGTAAGGCACAGAGAAAAAAAGTTGGTTCTGGTTCCTTCCTTGCTCTGCCCAGAGGCACCTCTGTGATGCAGGTGGGCATGGTGCTGCCTGCCTAGCACTGCCTGCCCGGCTCAGAGCTACCCACTGGGTGCTCACAGGTCACACTAGTTTTCTCCTTGGCTCTCCAAAGAAAATCAACAGCTCTCCAGGGGCTGGAGCCATGCCCCATGCCTCTGCCAAAGCCTCACTATCAGCCCTCCCAGCTTTGCAGGTGAGGGAAGCAAGCCCCAGCAGCTGAAAAAAATGGAGGGCAAAGCATCACTATTGGCCAGAACATCATGGGGAAGCAGAAATTGTCACTTTGGTGTTTGCTAGGTTGCTTGTTTTGGATGGAGAGAGAGAGAGGTTTTTGCAGCCCCCATGGGAAAGTAATGATGGGTGATAAATCTGAGCTTCTGAAGATCTTCCCCTTCGCCCCCAAATGCAATCCAATAACCGTTTCCCAGTTGGCTTCTCAGGGAAGGGCAGGTCAGATTACTGGAAAGTGTGGTCTTGGTAATGGTCAAAACATCTATGTAAGGCCTCCTTTATGAAGCTGTTGTTAGGAAGTTGTGACAAGTAACTAAGATGACGAGCCTTTGTGGTACAAGCTGTCTTTGGCAGTGTGAACACAGCTGATCTGTACTTGATTGCATGACTGGCTAGGAAATTTTGCCTGCAAAGATGCAGTGTTACTGTCAAGGAAAAAACAGGAGTAAAGTACAAAGGCTATTTTGGGCATATTGGCTAGTCATTCTGGACACTAAGGAAATAGTCACATACACACACATCACAAAACATTACATATATAGAGATGTTATGACAGCTTATACTGTCTCATAATTTCCATTAAAAAGTTTCACCCATAAGCATTTACTCTGGGGTAAAACCAGACATAGGGTGTACCTTGAAAAAAACAAAAGGGTTGAAATAACCAAGTATTTTGATGCAAAGATGGTATTTTATTAGTAAAAATTTTAACAAAAAATGGCTGCTAGTAAAATAACACAATTGTTTTCTGCATTTGGGTCACAACAACACCATGCATTGCTGCAGGCTTAGGGAAGACTGGCTTGAAAGCTGCTCAGCAGAAAGGGACTTCGGGGTGCTGGTTAACAGCTGGCTGGACATGAGCCAGTAGCGTGCCCAGGTGGCACATGGCATCTTGGCCTGTGTCAAGAACAGTGTGGTCAGCAGGACTAGGGAAGTGATTGTCCCCTGCACTCAGCACTGGTGAGGCCATATCTCAAATCCTGTGCTCAGTTCTAGGCCCTTCACTACAAGAAAGACATTGAGGTGCTGGAGCGTGTCTAGAGAAGGACAGCGAAGCTGCTGAAGGGTCTAGAGAGTAAATCCTATGAGAAGCAGCTGAGGGAGCTGGGGTTGTTTAATCTGGAGAAAAGGAGGCTGAGAGGAGCCTCATTGCTCTCTATAACTACCTGAAAGGAGGTTGTAGCAAGGTGGGGGTGAGGATTGGTCCCTTCTGCCATGTCTCAAGTGAAAGGATGAGAGGAAGTGGCCTTATGTTGTGACATGGGAGGTTCAGATTAGATATTAGAAAACAAAATTTCACTGAAAGAGTGGTTAGGCATTGGAATAAGTTGCCCAGGAAGGTGGTGGAGTCATCGTCTCTGGAAGTGTTCAAAAGGTGTCTGGATGTGGCATTTGGTGTTATGGTTTAGGAATGATTACGGTGGTGCTGGATTGATGGTCGGATTAGATGATCTTGAAGGTCCCTTTTAATCTTGATGATTGTTTGATCTATACTTTCAGGGACCATAAATATATTGCATTCTTTTGGTATTCCACCTCCCACATGAGATTTTGAAAGCATTTACAAATGTTAATTATTTTGGAGTTGCTGCCAGGTAAAGTATAAATTATTCCATTTGACACATGAGGAAACCAAAAGCCAAAGAGGTTCAGCTTGATAAAGAAACCAATGGCATGAGTCCCACTGTCACTAATTCTCTAATTTCTTTCTTCCAAACATCACCTCTTTCTTCAGTTACAGATTTTTTGCATCAGCAAAAAATAAAGACAAAATAATTTGATTTTCATTGTGATTTAGAAATGCACAGCAATAAATACGTACTATATCACCTTTGAGACAGCTGTACTCAAGGCTCATGTCTTTGCAGTGAATGACTACCCATAACAAAAATAGATGTATTGTCACCCTAGAACATCTGAGCTTTAATCTTGAAGGTGGACAGAGTAATGTATTATATGTGCCAAAGTTATGCAGGTTGCAAAGCATTAAAGGGGGATCTGCCCTAGGAGGAGCTTTCCCACAGTTATCTAAGATGAAACACCTTTTCACTTAGCAGTGTTTGTCAGTATTGAAGGACTTTAGAAAAAACCAATTCATTAAAAATTAAGAAAAATCAAACCCAACACAGGTGATCACCCCAGGTGATTTCTTTTAAGTCATTAAGGATACACTTTTCTCATCTTTTCATGAATTTTTTTGCTCCCTGGTCTTTACACTCCAGGAGATGGAGCTTCAGAAAAAATGCACAAGTAATGGAGACGGGCAAATACTACACATTACAGTTTCACTTCTGATGGACTTGCAACTCCAGATGCTGCTGTAAACAATTTCATTTCTGTCAAGCTCACGACCTTACTTTTACCTTTTATGACCCACTTCTGGTCATGACTTTTGGTTTGAGACCTGCTGCTGGAGATACTGAATTGTTTATTTCAAACACTATGTTCAGAGCTGCTAACCTCCTGATCCCCCGCCCCAACAAATGAAAACATCAAGAATCAGACTCCAAGAAAGTTGTGAGGTGGATTTTTTTTTTTAATATGGTCATTTAGAGCCTTTTCTTTGAGCCCACCTTTCTGTTTTAATACTTCCTGCCCTTCTGCAGGATGCGTGCACGATAATCACAGCCCTACAACCCTCCACTCTGCTCATTTATAGTGAGCAAAGTAACGGTGACCTCCTCTGGAAAAGCTCTTGTAAAAAAAGAAATACAACACAGAAATCATCTGCTATCTGTTGAGAACTCATAGCTTTTCCTTAATATAGACATTCCTGGTGATCGATGCCAGTATACCCCAGCCCACACCCTCCTTTTTCTCCAGTTGAACCTGCAGTGATACCCTTTGCAAGGAGGCTGTGTACAATCCCCTGCTCCCAGAAACTGCTGGAGAGGAAGCATAGAGGTCAGAAAGGTGGCTGCTCTCACTCCCAGCTCTGGAATTTGAGATGGGTTTAGTTCCCACATCTTTTCAAACAAACAACTGCGTGTTATACCTGTAGAGACCTTTTGTCTCCAGTTTTCTAGGGCATTACTGGGATCAAAATTGGGCTGGTACTGTTTTGTGGAATTGAAGAGAAAGGAAATCAGAGAGAACTGTTTTTTGCAGGAGAAGGAGAATCTGTCTCTGTAGGAGCAGGGGTTGTGCTGTTTATAGAATCATAGAATGATAGAATGGTTTGAGTTTGAAGGGATCTTAAAGATCCTATTACTATGGGTCCTTGTAAAAAGTCCCTCTCCAGCTCTCTTGTAGCTCTCTTTAGGTACTGGAAAGCTGCTCTAAGGTCTCCTTGGAGTCTTCTCCAGGCTGAACAACCCCAGCTCTCTCAGCTTATCTTCACAGGAGAGGTACTCCAGCCTCTGAGCATCCTCGTGGCCCTCCTTGCTCCAAAAAGTCCATGTCCTTATTATGTTGGGGGCCCCAGACTGGATTCAGTACTCCAAGAGGGGTGCCACAAGAGGGGAGCAGAGGAGGAGAATCACATTCCTTGCCCTGCTGATTTCTTGGCTTCTCTCCTTCCCGGAGGGACATTTTGGCTAATTAGAGACAGAACTGCCTTGGCTCACCATCTGCCAACACTGAAGCTTGTCTTAGTGGCATGTGGCCTTCCTTATGATGCATGAAGAAACCCTCAAATTAGATTTTTCTTTTATCATTGGAAATTCAAGTGTTGTCCAGCTTGGAAATCTTCCTGGGAAGGTAAAACAATGACACTACAAGAGGTAAGATAGTGAAAAGACAAGCAACTGAGAACCAGTAGCAAATTTGCCAGTTCTAATGGTTTTCCACATAGGCTGGAGGATTTCAGACCCTCTTAAGGGTCTTGGAAGGAAAATGTACTGGTCTGTAGGAGCAGTTCCATGATTGATGATTCTTTTTCTCCTACCTGCCACCCAAAGGTGCTCCAGCTTCATCTCTTTAATGGAGCAGGTACACAGGGCTTTGCTTTCTGGTTGCCCTATGCTCCTGCTCACCACTTCACATGAGAGGGCAAAAATGATGGGAGGCATAAGTTAAAGAAGAGTTCAAGAAAAATTAAAGAAATAGCAGCAGCTAAGATAGCTCCTCAGTTAATGAATGCAGTTAGGATAAATTTTGTTTGGAGGAAGGAGAGGTGGATAATTAATTTCGGAGGCTGCAGGGATGGAAGGATTTTGCTTATGAAAATTGACCTATATTTATACAAAAGGGGAGTCTATAATTATGCTTTGGTGTAGGGGATGGAAGAGTTCCTGGGGATGTAGTGGGAACAACTGAAATCCATCATAACAGTGTCTGAGTTTTCAGCTCTCTCTGTCACTGCTGTAGGTAAAGACAGGAGATACAACTGTGGCTGTAGGACACAGAAACTGAGGTAGAAAGGCATTATCCTTCCCCAAGGTTGTGGGACTGCGTACAGCAGCACTGTCCTGGGATTTGGGGCAAATAAGGGTGGAAGACAGGCAGCAAGTGGTATCTCTGTGGTAAAGCACAGTTTGGTAATTACTTCTTATAACAGTGCTGTGAAGAACATTGTTTAAATAAGTAAACACAATTCTGACGTTATTATTCCAGGGTCTTCATTTTGAGTTGTAGACACCAGGCCTGATCACCACCTGGTCCTTCTATTATGTAGAGTTAGTTCTTCCAATTTGCTTCATGTCATATAACAGCTGTTTCTATGTTTTGCTGATTAAAGAAATATTTGCACAATGGCAATGAATTAAATATGGAAGCCAAGTCTGTGTGCTAACTCTGTGGCACAGACCATATCAATGGAATTGTAAGTTAGTTCTGAAAAATCTTCCCTTGCTTTTCACTAGCTATTTCACAGTTGCTCTGTATGTTAACATGTTCCACACAGGGGTCAGCAGTAGTTAACCATAATGAGGTAATTACAAGGTACATTGAGTACAGATGTATGTTAAGAGACATACATTAAGGATGTCAACTAATGGTGCTGTGGTGACAGCATGTTCAAGACCTTTAGTAACGTTCTGTACATTGAACGCCCTTAATATCATTACTTTTTTAAAGTAAGTTTTATCAGCTCTTTTTTCCCCAACTACTGTATGTATTACCATGTGTATATTTATATCTGTGTGTGGAAACTAATGACAGAAATCAGGGATGCCAATCTAATGATGCAAAACAGGTAACAGGTGTGTTTGTATGTTTTTAGTCCAAGTTTTCTTTATAGATTTAAAATTATCCCATTTCTATTAAAATGGGGAAATATGGTTTTATTTGTGTGTGTGATTTTTAAAAACATAGCTGCAGAATAGGTGAAGAGGAAGCAATAGGAAAGTTGCTCCAGTGAAATAACTGCACTGACTGCAGAGAAGAGTAATAATGTGTGAAAGGAACTGAGAATGAAGGCAAACCATGTTTACAACAGAAGCACTGCTCTTGTAGATATCTGAGCTACCTCATGAAGTACTGTGACTCCTGTAAGGAGGAACACAGAAGCAAGCTGCTCAGCATGGTCTGTAAAACTTGCTTCAGCTTTGCTAAGGCTCTGCCTGGGTGGTTGTCCTGTGCTACTGTGCTATTACTACCAGCAACACCTGGATTTAATACCAGTCCCCAAGCTACAGTGACATACACCTCACACCTCTGCAACTAAAGGCACAAAGGGCACAATCTGAATCTTCTGTTGAAGAGATTGAGGAACCCCACTGAGGGTGGAGGATCTCAATTTTTGAGCACTGAGGTGAAGTAGTTGCACTCTGGGTCTTGGGATTGTTCAGTATTGATCCAAAATCTCGTTCCATGAGGATGGTGCATAATTTTATTAATATGTAACTAACAAGAAGATATTATGATAAAATAATAAAAGAAAAATCTCACAAAAATATACTCTATTCAATGTGAGGTTTGAATAGTATGTAGTTAACAATACAGGAAGCTCCAAGCTTGAGAAGGATAGAAAAAGTACTGAAGAGTTTAACAAAAAATATCTTAGTCATTGAAAGAAGATACAGTAGGAAAAAAAAAAAGTATGTTAATGTTTAATTAAAAGACCACCACCAAGATGGAAGATGCATTTTGACTAAGCTGGCACCATTGACCTGCGTTTTTTCCAAATTGTAGGCTTGTATTTCAGAACTTGATTAAATTGTGGTATTTCTATCTTCAGTAATGTCTGTATATAATAGACATTGTATATTATACATACTTATATATTATCATATATATATTATACACTGTATATCTTACAATTAAACCACCATAGAGAGAACATATCTTCACTCAAGCCAACACAACAGAATGAATTTTGTGCATGACTTAGTTACCTGTTGCAACATAACGCACAGATGTACAAGTGTACTTACATACCATGGAGGTGTAACTATGTTTATATAAATGCACACATTTAAAGTGGGACTCTTATTTACCCTGCTAATGTAATTATCAACATGAAAGACTGGTTTTAGTAATACTTAAAGACATCATGAAATAAAACCTGCCTTAACATTTCATACGTTGAACCAGTCAACAACAACAAAAAAGAAAAAAGAAAAACAAACAAAACAAAAACCCACAAACAAACAAAAACAAAGACAAAACAATACAAAACAAAACAAAACAACAACAACAACAAAAGAAAACCAAAAACCGAAACCCAAAAAGCGAACAGGTGATTTCCCACCATGTAAGTAGAAGATTTTTACAATCAGAAGGAACAGAAGTAGTTTCTTTTTAAAGAGCAGCTTTTTTTTTTTTTTTTTCCTCAGGCCAACACCAAGCGCTCCAAAGGCCTGAGTAGCAGCACCTCGGGCAGCGGGGAGAGAGAAGGGAGAGCCGCTTCCTGCCAGACCGGTGCCTGGCGGGGCGCGTCTCGGTTGCCCGCTTAAGCAGCTGGAAGCGGCAACCGAGGCGTTTGCAGGACGGCAGCGTTCCCAGAAGCCGCTGCCCATCGGCTGCGGCACCAACGCGGCTTCTTACGGATTTATTTACTTCCCCGTCGCCCCCAACGCGCTTCCATTCGCGAAAGACCTCAGGCACTGCCGCGCTTCTGGTGCGCGCGCCTCCTTCGGTCAGACGCACCGGGTGGCCGGTGGGGCCGGGGCGGCAGCGACGGGCACGGCCCGGCAGGCCCCAGGGATTCTCCGAGCAGCCGGGGCGCGGGGGACAGGCCGGGCAGCCGCGGGGCGGGGGCGCTGGGCCAGCGCTCCCTGTGTCACCCCACGGCCGGGGGAAGGGGCGGGCGGCCACCGACGAGGGACAAGGGGCCTTAGTCACTGCCCGGGGACCAGGGGCGCGGGTGACTCCCGAGGCAGCTCCGCGCCCCAGACAGGGGCCGCGGGCGGAGGAGCGACCTCCCCATGTCCCCTGGGCGCGGGCCCGGTCCTCCCCGGGGCAGTTCTGTGTGTGACACGGCGGCCTCCCAGCCCCCGACACCTCCGTCCCGTCCCCTGAGCGGGACGGAGTTCGCCGACCCGGGGGTGGAGGAGAAGAGGAAGGGTGGGCGAGCCCCCCGTGGCTGTGCGGCGGCGGGAGACCATCGATCTTATTTAGGAGCTGGTGCGCAGCTTAACACTTCCTGCGGTAATTTGTGACCGCGGCTATTCATTGTCCGGCGTCCGCGCGCCCGCCGCCCCGACGCCGCGCAGTCTGGGGAGGAGAGCCCGGCCGGGCGGAAGGGGGAAGAAATCCCCCGCCCCACCACCTTCTTTGGGGGTCCCTGCGCCCGCCACCGCTTCCCTTCCCCCCCCCCCCTTTTTTTAATGAATAGACTGGATGCCCACTTGTTTCTTGTTCTTGAAAAAGCCAAGCGGTGTGCTGTGGGTTCAAACCGAGTTTAAGCAACAAGTCTCCCCAGTTCGCGCGGGCCGGGGAGGGAAAAGATGTCCTTGCCCCCGGTCCCCGTCGCCCCCCGCGGGCCGGGCCGGGCTGCAGGTCCTGTGGCAGGGGCGATGAGCGGTCTCCTGAGGATGGCCAGGGTAGGCGAGGCGGCGGGTCTCGGTGGCCGGGAGGCTCTGACCCGACGGGTGGCAGGCAGAAGGGAAAAGCGCCACCAGGGCCTCGGGCCAGCAGGAGATTTGGGGCTCCTCAAGGCATCCGGGGAGGGGCATCCCCGCGGGCTACGGCAAGGTCTAGGACCTCTGGCCGCGGGCTGGATTTAGCCATCTCCGCTCGCCGATGGTAAGGCATTTACCATCTTTGCTTTGTCCTTAATAACTCCGGCGCCGGCGCTCTCCTTCCTCTCCCGCTTTATAGACTGTCCCAGCGGTAGTGACACACACACACGCGCGCTCCCACACACGCACACGCACGTTTATCAGACACAAAGCTAAAGGATTTGCCCCGCTCCCCAGCCCTCTCCCCAGCGCAGCCGCCTTCCTCGGGGCGCGCTGTCGGGCTCCATACCCGGTGCTCGCCTGCCCGCGCCGAGCACCCAACGCCGCAGCAAAGGGAGGAGGTGCTTGCTTTGCCTCTCGCTAAACTTTGCCACTTACCCATCTTTTTTAATTTATCTGAGCCTTAAATGCGCCCCTCCCCCCCAATACTCAGCACCGATTTTATTTTCTTTTGCTGTTTCCTTTCAAAGACCGAGACCGTGCCACCGTGTGCCGTAGTTCCTTCGTTCTTAACATGATTCAGTTTTGTAACCTCCCCCCCTCGGCTTTCCTAAGCGAAGCGGGGCGGGGGCTGCCTTTTTTCTGAATGGTGGCAAGGAGGAGCATAGGGACAGCAGTGATCTCTTGCTGCTGTCAAGCTGGCTGCCCCGATCGTGGGAAAGTGGCTGCACGTAAAGCAGCAGATTCTTTGTCCCTGTTGTTCTTCTGTAATCGATCTCACTTCAAGTCGAGGGGTGGAAAACTTCAAAGGCAAATCAGGCTGTTGGAGGTCGGGGCAAGACCGCAATTGGCTCGTAATGCACCCACTTTGCCTCCTCCCCCTCTTACTCCTGCTGGAGCCAGGGGGTTGGATGGGGTGGGTGTGAGGGGAAGAGCCCTCCGATCTGTAAAGTACGTCCAATCAATACATAAAATGCAGACTTTGTGGAAGGAGTGAGAGGGAGAGAGGGAGGGAAAAGAGTTGGGAGCGTTAATGCTCCCAAGTCAAACACACAGGCTCCTGACTGCGCTTTTTCTGCCTATCCTCTCTTGTCTAAATAGCTGCATTCTAGTTATATATGGAGTAGTGGCTCGCCTTTTCGTTTATTTTTTTCCCTCTCTAGGTCAATTTTAGGACTGTACAGTTTGCTGTGTAAGTTACTATAGAAGAAAAAAACAGCTGCTTAGCACCAGCTGAGGGTTGTGGTACAAAGCAATCTACTACGGCACGAAGTTTTAGCAGTGGAGGGAGGGGGGAGCCCAGCTGGTGCCAAGACAATACATAACCGCTCTATGGACATCTGCCATTCAGAACCAGCTGCGGCTGGGACTTTGGTCATATCTGCCAAGATGTGTAAACGACATCTAGGAAGGGATATCTGAAGTCATGGAAATATGCGCTTGCACTGAAGTGTGTTGCATGAGAACACCATTTTGATAGACTAGAGTAGAAAAAATGTGTAACTGTTTTTGCCGCGTGATTTAAGACATTTCCTAAAAAAAATTTGGCATGTCAGAAAAATGCACACAATCAGATCTACATCTACCCTCCCTACACCTGCCTATCACAATACCTTTAACTTTTTAGTACTGTGAGAAAGTTGAATTTAACCTTTTGTGATCGGTGATGTTACATTATACGGCTTTCTGATAGACCTTGATTAAACACTTCAATATGCTTTGTATAATTTTTTTTCTCTCCTAGCTAACTGTGCAAAATTGGAAATTACAGAATTTGATGGGTTTAGTAGAATTTAGGTTCTTCCTCCTGCTCCAGTTTGTGCCCATATAGCAGTAGAAAAATGCATAAAGAAGCTGCTACCCAGGGCTCTCTCTGACCCTATTTTGGGATTCCCTGATAGCACATAGCAGGCATGTAGCTGAAGCAAGCTATTTTGAGTGCTGGGTTGTACCAGCATCAGTAATTTCAGGTAAGCCTGGGGCTGCTGTAACTTGTGACAGGAACTTGATTAGCCTCAGACAGAGGAGAAGTGAAAACTGCAACGCAGTTTGGCATCTTCAATATGTTAGGTGTCAACTCAGTTATGCTAAGGACATGGGTTTAGTCATTCTCTGAGTTTTTGAGGTAAGTAATAGTATTTTTTTTAATAAGTAATACTATTTTAGCACCTTTCACAGACATAATAACCCTTCAAATATGTTTCCCCTCATATAGTCAGCTTCAAGTGTTGCAGTATAAGTGTGGTCACATAGTACAGGTGAAGCTTATGGCAACACCCTGTGCTTGTGCTGGGACATTATAAAGCCCATTTCCACTCAGTTGATTGCAGCCTTTCAGTTATTCACCCTTTACATCATAATTTTCTGTCTGGCTTCTTTCCCAGAGTGAATTTTTCAGGAGCTATTTCAGAAAAAAATATTCAACTCTGTTTAAATACAAAGAAAATTTGAAAATGGTAAAAGAACTAATGTTTTTACAGTGTAACCATGTTCTCAACAGTGTTGGTTTTTCAGTGTTGTGGAGTAGAGAGTTAAAAGTAGGAAGAAATCTCAATCAATTAGAAACAAGCCTTTTTAGTGAAATAGTTGTAGTTGATGGGATCACTTTTTATCAAATTGATTTATCAAATTAAGGGGTTATTTAAAGAAACCAATTCCTTACATCCAATTAACTCAGCCCATGCTGGCTAAGAGAACTACCGTTGCATTGTACATTCGCACATGGAATAGGAATCATATTATAGGAATAGAGCTATCATACATATGATTTTTTTCCCCTTGGATGACAGCTCTCCTTCCCCTCACCCATCCTCTGGGTCCCATCTGGATAACCTTTTCATAATTGCACTCTGTGTTTTAAAATCTCAGCCAGAGTGGCAACTGGGGCTTTTTGTTTTGTTTTCTGTCTAGATTTTTTTTTTCTTCTTTCTGCTTTGTTTTGCTACAGGAAGAACTAGGCAAGGGGTGGGCTTGGCCCTGTGTAGTATCTAGTGAGAGTGGTAACAGAGCACAGGGGGAGAGGCAAGCAGTGCAATAGCAGCAAGATGGAGGCACTAAGAGAAACAGCTTGATGCAGTTCCAAACCTCTGAAGGGAGTTTGGAGGTTCATGCTTAGAAGAGAGGATGACCTAGGCTAGCATGATAAGGAGAACACTGCTAGTGTTTGAAGGGGCTTTAGGCACAGGGGAAGTTTGGAGTAGTGTTCCACTAGTCTGGGAAGTGTTTGGGGAAAGGTACAAGAGGTTGGGGTTTGACAGCCCTCTCAGACTTGCAGTTAGAGGATTTCTGAGTCCAGAATATTTAGGATTATCCCCCTGGCACTTCTAACAAGGACTTCAGGTTCTAGTAAGGAACACATTCAGGGCTATTGAACATCACCTCCCACCATAGAAGCAGCAGTGGTGGGTAGACCATATGGACCTTCTACTAATATGCTGCAGAAACAAGTCACAACACTGCCACTGCTGTGATACTCTTAAACCTTTAGACATGGTCAGTAAGGTTGGGAGGGCTGTAATGGGAATTATGCTCCATCACTACTTCTCTTTCTCCCTCCTTCCATTCTTTGTTTTTTAGACTGTTGCTTAACAGTTAATCTTGCTGGAAGAGAGTAGGATTTATCCCTGCGAGTCTCCTATGGCAAAGGCTGCAGGACATGGTATGCTGAAGGTTCTGGGAATTACTCTTTGTACCCCTCCTACCTCCATTCATATGCCTAGCATTCCTGCTCTAGCACTTTGCACAGTGTAGCACAACTTGTGTATAATGGATATTTTAAGATTCCAATAAGATCATCCACCTTTTTCAGCTAAGAATTTTAAAGTTTTACTGTAACTTTAATGTTTGGATACATTCTGAATTATAATTCTATTAACATCTGTGCTTTGTCTATTTGTCAAGGTACACATAAATCTGAGGCTGAAGTTCCATCAGTGTATGTTCCCCCCCCGCTTTTTCATGTTGCTGTTAAGTTTGGACATATTCTATCCCAATGCATCCTTACCACACTATTGCTAGAGAGAAATTAGTATTCCCATTTTGCAGATGAGAAACCAAGGTGAAGAGAGACTCCAAGTAAATATTGATGAATGTGCACATGTTGAAATGAAACTTCAGGGTCTCCCAGCTGAAAATCCCTTCCTACCTCCCTCTCTTGTCTAGACTGAGTGCAGATGTACTGTGGGATCTGAACTCTCCATGTGATAGAGCATGATCTCGTGTCACACGATAGAGGAGAAACTACATTGCAGAGCATCATTCCTGAGTTCCATTCATGCAGCCTTGCACCAGAGTTATTCCGTGCATGTGTCTTGTGGATCTTCTCAAGACAGTAGTGTCCTTCTTTCTAGATATGTCCCTATTGTAGGTAATGAGGGCTAAAAGGCACTTCTGACCTCAGCTTCTATGACTGCTTGCAGGCAAAGCTGGTTGGTTCTCAGGGAATAAACTAAACATAGTTACTATAGGTGGTTAAAGAAGCTCAATGGTCACCTTGAAAGTGACCTTAATAGACTAGTGTTGGCATTAAAAAGTCTTTGGCATAGCTGGAAAGTGAAGCCAGACCTCCCTAGTGCTCCTTCAGTTTGCTGAAGGAGCTCTGCTTCACACTTAGCAATACCACCCATTCTGTTTTTTTTTTTTTTAATCTCTCCCTTTAGCACTTTTCTACTCCTTTTACTCTTCATATTCCATTTTGTTTCACTTTTCAACTTCAACTTAAAATGCTCTATTTAAAAATGTAGGGGCTAGATCCTTGGAGCCAGCCAAACCACACATGGTGCAGGCCCAGGGTATACAGAGGGGGAAAGTGGCTCTAAGCCATTTTTCATCTCCCTTGATTCTAGGTTGACTAGATGCCAAAGTGGCCCCTGGCATAACTGAGAGTAGGAATGCTCTAAATTACACTAGTTAGAACAGTTCCCAAGGGCCTATCCTATGCCACTTGCTCCTTTCCGCCTTGGCCACCTATGAAGGCCTCCTACACTGCCTTATTTTGTGCAGGGATTTCCTACATCAGGGAATGCCCAGCTGCCCTGTTATGGTACAAACGTGATGGAGAATAATTCCCTAAGAATTTCCAGAAAAAATAAAGCATTTTTGTTGAAGAAAATTACAGAAATAACATACTATTAGAATTTGTCATCTTAATGACTTTGCATGAACATTACATTTTTCCTTCCTAACTTCCATGTGTGTTTGACAGGGAAAGGACTTGTTTTGAATTAGGCTGTAAAGTCTTCAAGAAGGGGGCTTTGTAGGTTGAGTAAAGAATGGTCTGGAGAACAATACAGAAAATGTTTTATACTATTAGAAAAATCAACAGCTTTTTTTCTTTGATGAAAATATTGCATGTGGTTCTAGTCATGCAATTTCCAAAAGGAAATGGAATGACTGTTATGGAGATGTGACAATGGGAAGACTGAAGTGAGACTGGAAGAATTCAATGTACCCACTCAGAAGACAAATAACAGAGGTTATAATAAAAAAAAAAATCCTAAATATAATCTTATATTTGACTGGGAACCTCTTTTACAAGGGGTGTTTTCAGTGAAAGATGGCAAACGGAGAATCAGCCAAGAAACTATTTTCTTATACAAGGAGGTATTGTGCAAAATATTCCAAGAGAGATAAATATGATAACCAAAATATGGCCTGGCTTAAAAGATGACTAATTTGAGTAGGGTATAATACTTCATAGTTTCTTATCACTAAGAGTTTAAGACAACTTTTTAGGTGTTAGAATGCAATTTCATGAGGGCAGACTATCCCACAGCTACACAGAAAGGATTTCTAGCATCTAAGTCTGAGGTGTGACAGAAAGATTTGACACAACTTCTTGGACTAGGAAGGTCTCACATTTGAATCTGTATCACTTTGTATAAGCAGAAAGAGGGAAACTTGGCTTTGTACTTGGAATCCAAATCCTTCTTTGAGACCACTGAATGCCCTCACATTATAAACAACTATAATTTTGATCACAACAAATAGAGTCAGAAGTCAACACTGGGACACAGTGGAATGCCAATTGAAAAAAAGAAGAGAGTGTTAGAGCTGAGCAGGTTATCTTCCAAACGTGTGGGAGAGTTCAGTTTTTGAAGTGATCGAAGGCCTGAAGCAACCTTTGAATTTTAATTACCACCCAGCAATATCTTACCTTCCTCTTGAAAGCATTGTTCATCATACTCACATCTTCAACTTTTATGATTGTAAGTTTCCAAAAGTATTGTGGTTTGGTCTAAATTTGGCAATTTTAACAGAAAGCTTTAGTACATGCTATTGTCCAAAGCAACTATAATTAGAAGTAAAAAGTTTGAATTGACTGTGGAAGGACTAATGTATATTCCTGAGCTGCCTCAGCTGTAGCCAGTAGGTCCTTGTCCTGCTACCTGTGCTGTTACATATATCTTCCACTTGTATTTTGAGCACTGAGTACCAAAGCTGGGTGAATCAGGAAGCATATAGCCTCCTCACATGGAAAGATCACTCAGAAAGACGAGGAGAAAAGTGAAATTCTCCTCCATGTTTTCAAGGGACTGTTTGTTTTGGAGAGATGGATTCATGGGTGGAGATGTGAATTTTGAATTCCCTTTGCTTTCTAACCTTGTCTAACAATTGTGAAGATTTACTGGGTAGGATGCTCCTCTTGGTTGTAAGAGCTGTTTGTAGGAATGAGTGTCATTCTGCCTTTCTGTGCGTTACTGCTTTAGTTAAACAGCGTTTGCTGGAAGTCCTAGGAACAGATGGAGCAATAGCACATGTGAAAGAACATCTGTGCAGTGAAATTGCCACAGCAGACATCTCCTTTTGAGCAAGGAGAGAAAGATTTGTCTGTCTGAAGGGATCCTCTCCTATACTTCTTTGCTCAGAACAGATGACTCAAATCAATTGAGAAATAAAAGATTTTTTTTTCCTTGTCAAATACAAGAGATCTTGCTCTTTGATTTTGAGTTCTTGAGCTTCCAGAACTGTTGTGTGTTAACAAATGCAGAATGGCAACTGTATGACCAGACTCCTAAAGGCGTGTCATTTGACAGACAGATCAGAAGTCCTTTGAAGAAATATGAGGTAGTTCACATCCATAGGACAATTTTTTCTTTGGTTTCAATTTGCAGGAGTGGTTTTGGGACCTGAGGCTACGTTGCATTGCATTTTGCTTCACATCATCAACTTTGAGAAACTGGAAAGATGCCTCCTTGCATACCGGATCCATTTTCTAGCTATTAAGATACAGACAGCACCAGATAGCTAGTGTGCCAACTTCTTGCAGGTCAGTCTGTGTTCAGTTTTAAATCTGTGAGATTTTACTGGCCTGACAAGCTACCCTAGAACATGCACATGCTGAAAGTTTAGCAAAATCACACCTACTAAAATTGCCTTCTTTTACAGGGCAATTTGCGAAGCACTGGAAGCACTCTGGTGGCATGTTACATGTCAAGAGAGGCTTTCTGAACTTGCCAATGACCAATAAGAGCACTAAGAAAGACTTGAATAGCTTCTAATTTTTGCAGATAGCTTAAATAATCAGGTGATAGCACTTTCAAGTAGTGAAGTAATTCTGTCAGGCTTTAGGGAAATCTTAAGAAAATTAATGTTTTATGACATCTGTGCCAAGTTATCTGTGTGCAGTATGTCAAATCTGCAGTAAGACACTGTCTTGCTGGAAATCTCAGCCCCCCTATATCTGAAAAATAGATACGATTCTGATTTTATAGGGGCAGAAACTGAGTTTGTACAATTTGAGCAAAGTCTCCTGGGCTGTCAACCCAGAAAGAATCTAGATATATTTTTAACTAAAGGTTTATAAAAATGGGGCCCCTGGTGGTCTAGTGGTTAGGATGCAGCACTCTCACCACTGCGACCTGGGTTCGATTCCCACTCAGGGTAAAACTCCCCCGGGCAGATGGAGCTCGTCAGCCCTCTAAGGCCATCCACCTAAGAGAAGGTCACTCTAAACAAACCTACATCCTGAGGACCTCGCTGCCACTGTCCAAACTTGCTCGGCCCCGGCAGATGAACCTCAGGATTAAAGGGTGGGCTCAGTTCAGCGCACACTGTGTCTCACCTAAAAAATCCACTGTGCAGGCTTGAAGGGTTAAGGACCTTTCCCAAATCTTCGCTCATGAAGACTTGCCATACATTCATAAAAATAGAGGAGGTCTAACTTTCTTGAGAAAAACTGATTTAGATGAAAATAATCAAAGGATCTGAATTAGAGTTTGCTAAAGTCAGGTTGATAGTATCTCTGTCTGTCTGAGCTGGATGCCTTTTTGGATGTCTACTTCAGCTGTGGATATGCAGATGAGGACTAAGAAGAAGAGTACAACCTAACAACCAGTACACCACCCAGGTTTATTGCATGTCTCAGAGGAGATGGAATAGTGTTGAATGAATAGTCTTTAATGTACCCATTCAAATTCACAAAATGGAATAAAATCCTTTGCATTCCGAAATGGAAAGGAGTCATAGAATGGAGAAGGAAAAATTAATTAAAGCAACTCCAATATTTTGATGTGTGTTTACAACTAGAGTGGTAATGTTAAAACCTTTACTGAATAGAATTTTCCCTGAAAACTGTTATTTACAGTATCAGAATATTCTTGCAACATTTTTTTATCAACTACAGACACAATCACATGATTTGTAAGTGTAAAAATAATGAGGGACATAACTAGGTTTTATATGTGCCAGCATTTGCAGGATGTTGAATTTGTTTTTCAGTGCCAGTTCAGAATGTTGGTATCTGCATCACTTCTGATTAACTGCAGAACCTGAGTCTGGGAGAAGTTCTTCTGAGAACCATTTATTTACATGTGACAGTTGTGTAACGTTGTCTGTTAGGTTTGTGGATTAGACTCTAGATTTCATTAACTGAGATGTCTTAATGATGCCTGAGAAGCCCCAAGAAGACTACGGAGCTGGCTACAGAGGCATCTTCCCATTAGTGATAGTATCAGCTTGTGGCAGGGCCAGAATGCTGCAAGCTGTTATGTTTTTCCTGGAGGATCAAAGCTACTGTCTGGTCTCAAAAACTCAAATCTTAACAGCACAGTAGTACAATCTATAGTCTAGCTAAGTGCATATTGTGACATGTGAGAAAGATAATGCAAAATACTAGGAAGAATCTGGCACATTGATAATAGTTAATGCCAACTGCTAACTTTGCTGTCCTAAGTATAAATTTTAATTGCATTAAAATTTATTCTGTGTCCTAGTGATTGTTCACCTGCTGGTAGCTACATCACTGTGATGTGGGCATAGCTACCTAGACAGAGGGGTAGGTGTTTACCACAACTGACTGGGTGAAACAACTGAGACGAGGAATGGTTGGCAAAAATCTTTTAGAATTTTAGTAAAAATTAAGTAAGTGACATTGTTTAGTTCAGAGTACCCATGCTTTTCACAGCTCTAGTAGCTGACATTTTTTGATTATGTCTCAGAGGAAGAAATAACTTTATTCTTTTGACTCGTATGACTGTGAACAGCCCAGATGGACTGATTGATAGCAGTAGCAATACTCATGGGAGGAGAAAGAGTTGGGATCAGAACCATGCAGAGTTGTTGCCATTTTCAAGGACTTTGCCCAAGCCTCACACTGAAGTTTTGCAGATAAAAACTTGGATGCACTGATAGCTGTATGTGAAAGTTTGAACAGTATCTGCTTGCAGTTCTTGACTCATGTCGGTGTAGTTTGTCCTTTGCCTTTATATGCACCAAATTCACCCACAACATTTTCTAGATATGAAAATATTACATGTGTTTAGTAGTCAATTTACAGATATTAAACTTCTCAATTATTATTACAAAAATGGTTTTAGAAGAGGCTGATCACCATTATGGACTGGTTTTATAAAATACAAACCAGCTAGCTTTCAGCTACAAAACAGCTCCCACACTACAAGTGGCTTCCAACTTTTCAAATGGCCAAACAAATGTTCTTGAAATGTGCTGAGATCAATTTGTACTTACTTGGAAGTCTGGTGTAGAATCATATGAAGTCTGACAGACAGTTAAACCTCTGTGGGATGGGAAAAAATCCTATGTTTTAATGGAATTGCTTGAAAGTATCCTATAGCACTGCTCTATTCAGTTTTCATACAGCTTTGCAATGCTTCCTCTGGGCAGCCTATTCCTGTGCCTCACCAACATCCACAGTAATGAATTTCTTCCTAATATCTAATCTAAACCTACTCACTTTCAGTTTAAAGCCATTCCCCTGTCACTACATGTCCTTGTAAAAAGATCTGGTGACAGTGCTCTAAATTTCCATCTAAGAGTGAAAAATGCCACTAGTCTTAACTCAATTTTAGTAACTGTATCAAAAAGACAAGCTTACATGAGTGCTATTGCAAAAAGAAAACTCATAATTTAAACCCTTCACTGTTGCTCTCTGTTTATTGTGTTTGGGATTCATCTCACCTATTTTGGTATGTCTGTAGTGGAGCCCTCTACAACTGAGAGAGTTATCCCAGGCTGCTTTTTAGGAGAGAAAGAAATACTTTTAGAGCACAATTCATCAGCATTATTTGTGCTGTTTACTTTAGAAGCAGAATATTTACACTTTCTTTCTTTCTGTTGACTAATAAAATTAGTTAGGCTTCCACACTGTAGGTGTCTACAGTTGGTTAGGTGAGTCATAATGTTATGGAGTAATTCTTTAATGTTCATCCTTGTGGCTGATGCAGAAAACTACAGCATCAGAAGGAAAATGTTGGTTCCCATGTTCTAAAGACTTAGCAGTCTTCAGCAAAATGTATGCAGAGAATCCTGAGAGGTCCAACTCATGGAGGAATGGACTGTCACTGGGAACAAGTAGAAAATACTTAAGCTCGAGATCTGCAGAACACAAACCTTAACCAAATCAAGCCCTTCCTCACTGGACACCATGGACTTAATGTATGCTTATTTGAATTTCTCCTTCAACTCAGGTGCAATCATGAAGTAGAGATAATACTTGTCTCCTTGGCATCCTCAGGAAAGTCCATGGGCTACTCCATGGGCTACTGGTCTTAGCTGGGCTTCTTCCTTTTCTTCAAAGCCAGTGGACCTCAAAATCCATAGTAAGTTTATCTACAGTCTTCAGAGAGAGTTCTTGACAGTTACTACACATCATTTTTTTCTGTCTTGGAGAAAATTATTGGGCTCTTATTAAAAAGGTTCCAGGAATTTGGCATCTGTGGCACACCAAACTCACTTTTAAAGGAGGTGCCAAGGGATTGAGGCTTTATCTGTTCGTATCCTCACAGTTGTTTACAGTTGGTATTTTTTGCAAAAATGTTTGTGTGTGTCATGCGTACAGTAGTGCCTGCCTGAGTCAGCAAGTAGACATTAATAACAGCATTCAGAGAAGTAAACTACTATGCTCATCTTCTCCATAGGGTTCTGCAGAACATGTTGTTTGCTCAGAACACTGTGACATTCAATCTTTGGCTGCATCCAGGTATCTAGGATTGAGTTTTCAGTCCTACCATACTGGAATTTCTTGCCAGCCTTTTACTTTCTCACAATGATAACTGATTTTATTGTGTGCTTCAGGTATTTACTGTGGAACAAGTGAGTTGGGAATCATGGAGCCATCTTGCAGGAGTCATAAAATCATGCTAGAGAGCTAGACAGTGTGGAGAGCACTGTGAGATGGAGGTGGTAGCAGTTGTGAAGTTTATGTTCTACAGGTACTGCTATCAAGACTCACTAGTACAAAATTTTGTTCTGTATAATAGAAAGAAAGGAAGGCAGTGTCTGAGTTTGTTTTGCCCTGCCCTCCTCTGTGCCTTCTAGTATAGAACAGCATCTGGACCACCATTTTTAAAGGGAAGTCACTCTTTCATGTTTCTGTATCTGTTAGCATAATCCTCAGGCGTTTGACTCTTTCAAACCTTCTAACCATGTAGTAAAACGTTTTAAAAGAATATATCTAGACAAATAGGCGACTGACTCTCAAAAGTGTTTGTTCTTTTCTAGCAATGGCTTCTGGTTCAAAAATCCCAGCCATCTGCTTTCCATCTTATGTATATTGATGTTATTTTTTATTTAGTCAGCATTTTATGGGGCCATTATAATAAAGGGAAGCCTGGGTAATTAAAACTGTGTCATGGTTTCATGATCATTAGTGGTAAAACACATCTGTTGACACAAGTTTATCTCCATTTTTTTTCTCTTTTTTTTTTTTTTTTTTTACTACTTCAGCTGCTTCAGAGATGCTGACACTTTTCTTCTACAACATCACTGTACTAGTCTAATGTAGTCTGTTAATACTAACAAGGATTGGCTGCAAAAGTGTCAAGTACTTAAAATAAAAATGGACAGGGCCATCTGAAATCACAAACTGTTGCCTGCCTTTCCTGCTGCTTGGCCCTTTTTTGGGAATATAGAAATTCTCAACTATTTCATGTTCCAAAATATTTCAGTTACAGCACAGGAGCAACTGTAATTTGCTGTGCTGTAATTAGAAGTTATTATTTCAATATTAATAGAGAATAATGCAGCATGAAAGTCTAAAAAGTAATCTTCATATTAAGTTGGCTAATGATAATCACCTTGGACTGCTAGGTTTGGAAAGATTACTCTCTTCCCCACTGACTGGTAACCTGTGATCACTACCTTTTTCTCTGTAGTGGCTGCTATGTGAGAGTGTTTTCAACCATTCAAAAATGGGAATGTTTTATTATATGGGCATACATACTACACTATCTTCTGACCAAATGTTCTGGATAATTTATATTTCTATTGGGGAAACATTTCTAGACTAACAGTTTTCTTTAAAACTCTGTGAACTAAACTAGTACAAGATTACAAAGCTCATATTGGTTAAATGATGGGCTTGTTGATGTTTCTGCAGTTTGCTGGCAGGGCTATTCCTTAAAAGCAGATCACAACAGAAAGTGTTTTTTTCTGTGTTATTGCACCTATTACAGGCTTTGGAGTCTTGATTTTTATGCTTCACATTCTCTAATCAACATTATATTCCTGGCAGCAAATTAGCCTGATTGGATTCTTGAGACATATGTGGTGCTGTCCAAAGAACAGGATGAGCTGGCTGTCAAACTCTGACACACCAACTATGGTCATTCTGGCCCCTCATGTTTGCCTGTAAAGGTCACTTCATCAGAAGTACCTATGCCCTCTGGAGTCTGCAAGCACTCATATTGTCTAATTTCTGTTCATATAGTCTAGTTTCTGTGCATGGGGCTGAGCATGCTATAGCCCAGATAGGCAGTAGATCCCCACTCTTTGAATTTTTTGAGCTGCAGGATAATACCTGAGAGGATAACATCTGGCAGTGTAGGCTGATGCTGTGTGGATAACAGAATTCTTAATACTTGGTTTGGAGCCTCCTTTTTATCCTACATCATAAGCATAAGGTGGGTATTTTCACCTTAGTCAGCAGATAATAGAGCAACCTCGTTGTACCATACACCCAGACAGGAAGGGTAACAATTTGACAGTGCTGAAAAGAGAAGGGGACTGAATGAAGGGAATGAATTTTGGCTGTGACCATCCCTTTCACACAAAGCTGGTAAATATTAAAAAAATGATCCAGACTCAGGGAAGAAACTCAAAACATGCTATAACACAGGTCTTCTGACAGCTCACCATATGCCGCAACCAGTGACTTCACATGACAAACAGAAAATAGACAAATATGAATAGACCTGTTTTTAGAAACTATTTGGGATTGAATTAGAATTGATCAGCGCATTAGTGGATGTTATCCTGCATAAACAGAATGTCCCTTTTTAGCCCTTGCATGTTAATGCTCAAGCTGATCACTAAGTAGGATGCAAGTACCCCACTGACTTCAGAGAAAGGGAGATGGAAAAAAATAATGCAGCAGGATGAAACCCCATTTTATGCACTTAAAATTAGGGTTTTAAGTTCAAGGCTAGTCTGTGGGGTTTTTTTTCCACTGGGCATAACGTAATGGCAGTGGTTTGCCAGGTGTCTTTCTCTAGGCTCTTGAAAGCACATACATTTTCTGTCCTCTCATCCCTCAATAGAGAGTGTTTTCTGTGGCTGTAGTGGATTTAATTATTTAAGCCTTATTTATGTCCTGGTAGTTTATAGACAACTGTACCTTAAATCTCTGACAGTAACATAATGTGTATTGGGATTCTCAACAGAAGAAATATGCAGACAATATGGTCACTGCTGTAACACCCCTTTATTAAGTTGTGATTGCAATTCATGAAATCATTGCAAAATAATAAAAAAATGGTTGGAAGATACATACCATAAATACAGTCCCTAGAAACCACCTCTCACTTTAATTGAGAGCAGCTGCAATATTGCAGAAGCCCAGGGAACATTGCAGTTCATATTCTCCCTCCCTGGTTCCTTCTAGGCTTCATTCCTATTAGAACGATTTGGGCAAGTCTTTCATTTCCTACTTTACTATCACCTATCTATATACAATCTCAAGGAAATACCCAGGAACAACCCTTTGTCCTGACCACCCTTTCAGGATGTTACAAAGCAAAGCAAATATATCCAGAACATGCCGAACCTGGGCAGTAGCCGCAGGTGAGCCAAAAACAAACAAACCATTCTGGCCCTCGTACCCATCTGGCCGGGACCCTCATCACTCTAAAAGAGCCCACTATCCACCCTGACCTTATCCTTCCCCCACTGTGTTACCACATATCTTCAGACACACTGCTCACCTGCGACATTTCATACAGGATTGCCCCGCTCACCCTCCCGCCACTCCAGGGACCCCCTCAACCCGCTCGACACCCTTCCCCTCCCCCAAACCTGGAATGGCAAACCTTTGGGGGGGGGTGGGGTGGAGCACAATACATTTTGACTAACATACATACTGGCAAGTTTGTATGCAAAGTTTTTACTTAAATATAAACCAAAATTAACTTAAAAGGTCCTTGCACTCAGGAACATTGATCCATAGATGCTATTTGCCCATTTTCTTTGTTCGTTAAACATTTCCCATACATTGGGTTGTGTCTTTAAGATTTCCAATTGCATACGGCATCTGGGAACTCAAGGGAGCACTTCTTTGCCAAAAATTTGCAACACAAATAGCAGTGATTTGGAAAATGTTATCTGGTTCATCTTCTAGTTCAAAGAGTTTGTTTGGGCTAGTCTTTCATGTTACTTCTTTATCATTACTACTGGAAAAAAAAAAACATTAAGTCATACAGTGCTCCCAGAACTCATATCTCCATTGAAACAGGCATTAGAGCAAAGAAATAGTGAGAACCTGGTATTTTTCATTCCCACTTGTATAACTGATGTGAGACTGTAACATATCCTTAGTCTGAAAATATTCCTGTGTGCATTTTTGGAGACAAAAACCAGGTATTAAGAAACACAGAGACAAACAGCTTAATAGTCTCGGTGCATAACTTGCACTAAGTCATTCTCTCCCCCATGCCTATATAAACCATTTTATTTTCCTGAAAGCCGAGTCAGATGCACTAGCCAATATAACCATTTTCACAGCATCAAATATGTCTTTGTGCAACTCTCCTCTTGATAGCTTTAAGGATTGACTAGAGTGAACACAACTCTCTGGGTATAGAAACCTTCAAAACAATTGCCAATCAAACACATTCGATTCCTGCCAATGAGTAGCTCAGTCAGCTGATCTGAGATAGATTTTATGTCTGACATAGATTTTATAGTGTAACTATTTTGAAGAAAAGATGCAGACAAGAAGATAGCATCTCAGAGTGGAACACTCCCCATCATACCAAGTAATGTTAAGGATTATGCTTACAGGTTAATCCTTGTCCTGTGTATTGCACTAACCATTTGGAGTGTGTGCCACACTTACTTTATTTGTTTAAAAAATACATTGCTCTTCCTTACAAGACTTTTATAAACACTAGTAAATAATCTCTCAATGGTTCTGGGAGGCATATCAGTAGCATTAATTAATTTTTATTTTCTTAGGAGAAAATGAGGCACAGCAGCTGTGTCTCTCACCCACGATCTGCTAGACAGTCTGAAAAAGAGAAAGCAAATGAAGCCAGATCCCAGTTACTTGAAGCCTCTCTGCTTTCCCCACCAATATTGTCTTCCTCTTTAATATTTCAGATTAGCTATACAGTGTGTAAAGAAACAGTTCATAATGAGATATTCTTCTGTGGAATTTTTCCAGGGTTCCACCTAGACATGGCATTTTTATTTTTATTTTCACAGGACTCTCCCTTCCCCAGGCCTCACAAAAGTTTTTCTGATGGAGAGATGGGACAACTTGGGAGGTCTGTGTGAAGAACTACATTTTGCTGGATACTCTCCTGCTGTTAGCAAATTGCTCCAATGGGACGACCAGCCAACTAACTCACTCAACCTGCTAAAATGAATTCCCTGTTTTATAGAGTTAGATCCCCTCGGTTAACTCATCTGTTAGATTGCAAAAAATGAGAGAAGACAGAGCACATGCTACATGGGAAGACTAAACAAAGGCTAATGGATAAGGTTTTGTTTAGTACCCGCAAAGGTGGGTACTTCCCTGTTTGTTCTTTGTGCTCTACGTAACTTTTCATGCTTTCCCTCTCTTCTCACTGATTCTGATTTTGATTCTGTAAACATAAACCAGTCAAAAATTTCCACAGGGAGCGAAGAACTCCTTGCAGATTATTGCCAGTATTGTCAAAACAAAAAAAAGGTATATGCAAACCCCACAAAGTATTCTCAGGAGACCCTCATCAATATTTGGATTTAACCAGAGCTCTGTGAAATCTGAATCCACTGCTCTTTACTGCTACCTGTACAAGTCAGAAACTGCCCAAGCAATTGGAAAACTGGTACTAAGTTATAGGCTCTGACTGGATGTTTCCTTCAGTCAGCTTTGACAGTCTGTGAAAGAATACTGGCTTTTGGAACAGCTAGTTCATCACATGAAAACCATACTACAGAATTGTATTATTTCTGCTGCTGTCTTTGAAGATGGGTCTCTGGTTCTCTCTCTTAAAGTTCATTAATATTTTCAGTTGGTAGATTTTGCTCCTGGTAGTTTTCTGGCAGCAGTACTGTTACATCAGTGAGTTTCTGACAGTGTTGGATAGCTTTTGAAAGCTGGTCACATTTTTTGAAAGAGCAATATGTAGTTATAGCTGTGTGGCTTTTTTTTCCCCCTTTATTGTAGCTAGTCAAAGCAACTGATATGACAATCAAATCTGAACTCTGGGCTGTAAAGGCAAGAAAGCAGGGTGTAGATGGGTAGGTAATATGTTAGAGTGTCTGTCAGACGGGAGATCCAGCTACGGCAAATGACAAGATAGGAACTGTTTATTGTGTGTCTTTTTACAGGCTGCATGCAATAGCAAACAATGCAGGGAGGACAAATAAGTTGCTTCTGCTTACTCAGTGTAACTGAAGGTCACTCAACTGTGAAGGGATTTTGCAGTATGACTTAAAGTGGTAAACAGCTAGCTAAAGGACCTGATTGCTGCAAGTTTCAGACCATGAATTTAGCAAGCACAAACAAAGCAACTAGATTGTTATAACCATATATATTCAGTTTAAAACAGTGAACAAAGAATGAGAGCTGTAGAGAGACAAACCCTCAACTTGTGAAGCTGAACTTATTCTAATGCAAGTTATTAGTGGCTGATCTAAAGAGTTGAGCACAAGAAGCATTATATGTCAGTAAAACAACCTCTAGTTTCCTTCTGTTTGGGTTTGTGATCCTTCATCAGCTGCTGACCTTGGAGATGGGACTGTACTCCACATCAGCATGCATGCTTCTTAGTTACATCCTGCTATTTTCAAAGCCATGATATGACAGTTTTTGTCAGTGTTTCTGGCAATATCATTACACAATGGCAGCCAAGATGCTAGCATATTATGGTTAGCTCTGTAACAAGTTCAGCTATCCAGGGCTGGAATGGGTATAGGAGAAAGTAGTCAATGTTTCATCTCAAAAGCAAAATAAGGAAAAAGGAGAAAACGCCCATAATTCACAGACTCTTTGTCACAACTCTGTGGGAAATGCATATCCTTGCATCTCTAAGTCATGAGGGCATTTTTATTGAGTTGTTTTTTGTTGTCATGCTATATTAACTGATCATTGTTTTAATTGTATAAACTCTGCCAGATTGCAAATAAGCTGTAAAATCATACCATCTATGACAAACAGATATTACACAACATTATTTCAATTAGTCTTGATTGTGTTTTGAGTCACTCTCTGAAGCCAGTGAGTCCCAGTCTTGTAAATCTATCAGAAAAGACATCTGTTCCTACACAATTTTTCTGTGCCTAGCAGTCTCCTCTCCTGATTTGATTTCTCAAGTTAAAGACTCACTCTGTTGTGTAGGAAAACACTGTCATCTCCTTGTTTACCATGTGTTGATGCTCATTATGAGATGAAAGTATTCTGCAGTTCTAGAGGTGGATGACTATATTATATTTTATTGAGGAGAAAGGTTGATGCAGACTGAGCATTGCATAATGGAGTATTATTTTAAAACATACGGTAGGACCTTTGGATCAAAAGATTGATACTAACTTGCAGTATAGCAGCTAAGCATTTTTAGCTCCTATTTGGACCAAAAAGTAGTATTTATATAAAGGCATGTCATTGGCTTGCAACTCAGAAGAAAAATCCCCATTACAGACCTGTGTAATTTCAGACCTTGCATGGAAAAAAGCAAAATAAATAAAATTAAAAATCTGCCTATTTGTATCACAGGTTCCTTGGGTGGACAAAGGACAATGACTAGACCTTCAACTTGCACCCAAGTGCAGCTAAGCCAGCACACCTTTGTAAGTGCAATCTAAATGACCTAGATCCTTTCAGGTATGCAGGCAGCACTCTCCCCACCAAGACATAAAGAATTTAGACTAGTGGTTCAGTGTTCAAAATGGTTCACAGACATATAAGGTCAGATCCAGTGAGGACTTAGGTGCCTAAAAGTTAATTCTTGCAACACCAGCCTGCTCCTCAGGCTCTTCTGTAGATGCATAGACTCCCTCTGCAGTAGGGGAAGCTGGTTTCCAAAAGAGCCAACAAGTTGAGCTGCTGTAAAAGCCTGGAATTTCTACAGTTAAGAAATTTTAAGAACATAGGTAAATCTGTACACCTTGTTCCCAGTGGACCTCATAAAGTCTGCAGGAACTGTTTCTATTCACTCTGCATCTACAGCCTGCCACTTCTCGAATGAGGTTAGCAGCATCTTTTCTTTCAGGAATTCAACACAGCTCATTTTGCTTCTGAAATGAGTCTCCATTTCTGGTAGCCTTGCCATTTTGTTTTTGATATAACAGTTTGAGCACACTCCTCTGACACAAGAGACTTGGGACAATCCCTGGCTCTGCTGGTGGGAATTCACGCCCAAGAGAATTGCCTTCCAGCAGGGTGATCCAGCTGCCAGATTAAAGGCTACTGGAATGAGGGAGAAAATGGGCTGTCTCTATTTCTTCTGTTAGGCTTGTGCCATTGCAAAATGTAAATAAGAGTCTGAGGCCAAGCATGACTTAGTAGTGGTTGAGAAAGTTCTACTTGCTGTTTTCAGTGTAGTTGCTGTAGTTTAGCTGAGGACTATTTAACGTTGTTAGAAATATGAATGGTACTGACAGACAGGATGAGAACTCAGGATTTCTCTCTTTGTGCTTGTTTTGAAAGATTTACTTCATTTGTAGCTCTGACAAAGGACAACCCTGCACATGTGGAAAATGAGAAGTTTCAGGATTTTTCATGGCACAGAAAAAGGTGACTTATTTTTTTCAGTTAGATGCAGCTGAGCTTTCCAGGGCCACATCTCTGTATAGACAGTCTCTATCTGGATTTGGTCCATGTTCTTTTCCAAACGTAGGCTAGTATCATGGAACACTGGAATGAGTGAGGCTCCTCAGCATAGCAAGTTCATGGCTCTTTGGCAGGCTACAGGCTACCTATGGTACTGAAAAATGGCTAGATCTGAAAGGAGATCACATGTCAACCTGATCCATACATGCAAACTTGAACTGGTGTGTGTATATCGATATGTGCCAAATATTAATCAGCAAAATCAGACAAAGTTCAAATCTAGATAATCGAACAATAGGATTGCCATCCAGCTTACCATCTGCTATAATATTCATGCATGTTAGTGAATTGTCTTTTCTATTCATACATCTGCATCTAACTGTCCTAGTATAAATCCAAATGGTCTAGAAAGAACAACAGTTAAAGGAGCCTGTGGTTATCATAACACACTCAGTTTATGTTCCATCAACGTGCATGGCTAGTGTTCTCTTGGAAACAAAGTTTGAATAACCATGTCCTTTGAGACCAGGCTCAAGTATCTTCATAAGAGACTTCTACAGGACTGTTCTATTTGGTATTTCATGCAATTATGCAGAAACAGTTATCTCAGAGTTTGGATTTCTTAGACCTACACACTCTGCTGGTTTGACATTGCTTGTCGGATACTAAATGATGACAGACATCATTACAATCAGAAGGACAGCACTGCTCCTCCATTGGGTATAAATCTGAAGCAAACCCATTGGTTTCAGAAGTTTTAGCCTAGGTTTGGTTTTGTGTACATGAGAACAGAATTTGGACCATACCTCTTATTTTTCTTTTGATATAATTCAGTGTATCTGGAAATAAGAAAGCCATATCAAGCCCCAAATCACAGAATGCAAGTTTTTAAAGATATCAGCTTTCTTTTACGATCTGGGTGGCCTTCACCATGTCTGGGAAAACATGAACCCAGTGGCCCTGGTAATGCATCACCTGCTTTTTCCAGACTGCTGTAATCAATTTGTCTTTATTCACCACATTACCAAAAGACACTATTAAAATTCATATTTGTGTGTTCTCCCCAGAGGGTAAACCATCAGAGATCTCCAGGGTTTTAGAGGGTTTTTTTGTGGAGATGCAGAAGGCTTTAATTAGGTTTAAAATAAGATCAAATTTCTTCCCTACAGTAATATCAGATACTTCCACCAGATTCCTGTAGGGCTATATTGCTCTCTGAAAACTTGATCAATTCTCAACCTCACAAATTACATCTTTTGTTTACATTTTTCTAGAACATCAAAGCAGAGAAGTGTTACCCTTAACCAGTGTTTCCAGGCTTAAATAATGATGTTTCAATTTTTTGCTTAAAGACTTATGATGATCTCTCCTTTAGACACTGGAATGCTGTGGGCCTGAAGGATCTTAGTTGCACTTAGGACTGTCTTTAAGATACTTGGTATTTTCTAAGAGGTGAATCCTGAGGTTATTCCTTAGGCAAAGCTGTTGAAATAAATGTAGTTCTGCCCAAAGAATGAAAGAATAAGAACAAAGTAAAAACTTTAAATGTTGGCCCCAAGATATTAATGTCTTCTAAACTGTCAGGAGAGATGCAGTATTGTTTTATTTAAGGAATTTGTTCCACTGTTTTGCTAAAACCATTGACATTATAAATGAAGGACGGAGTTTCAGTTCTTCTTCTAGATGCCTCTCTCTGCAAAACATGACCCTAGAGAAGTCAAACATCCAAAAGAACATGTCTTTGGGCTACCATTCCCCTGCTTGCATTTGAGGCATCATCTTTCAGAAGAGCATCTCATGAACATGAGCAGAATTCCAGAAATAAATAAAAATGCAAAACTGATTGGAAAAGGGGAATATGTGGTAATAATAATCCCACAATGAGACCTGTCATGAAGAACCTACTGGACCTTCATGGCAGAGCCACCAGTAACTGCACCTGTGTCTGTCTACCCACTTACTATGCTCTACTTGTCCATCATGTCCCAGAGTGTTGTTGTCTGGAAATCCACTAGAACACTTGATTGCTGTTTCTAAAAGACAAATCTTAGTTTTCAAACACTGTAAAATTTCTTAGAGGAAATTCGCACATAAATGTGGTTTGGCTTCTCTAATATTCCATTTTAATAACTCCCTGTATCTCCTTTTTATACAGGAAATACATTGTATTTTTTTTGTATCCAATAAATGTTTCTTTGGTGTGTACTGTTCATTGTTTCCAGTGTGAGAAAAGTACTTTCTATAATTAGTGTTCCTACCCATAAACACTGATCACTTGAATCCCATTTTGCTTCATTCATACTGTTTTCCACACTCTGCTGCTCTGTTTACTGCTGGATTCTATATCTATCCACTTACACTCCGGAGTCTTAAATGACAGCTAAATCTGGAGCAACCATGCACACTGTTCTGTGGTTATCTAATGAAGTCTGAACACACTCCCTGTCGGTGTTGGTTGTCCTATGGTTTCTCTCCTCCTTTTTGCTATGAACAATCCCACATTTGACTTTCCCTACCAGTCAAAAAGAGGAGTTTTGCAGCAAGTTTGGAACAGTAAATGTTCTGAATGACCAGTCAATCATCTCTACTGAATGGATAAAGGGCTACTGTCAAATTTAACATATTACACCTGAATTCTGCCCAACTTTCCCTCTGTCAGAGCAGTCGTTCAGATCCCCCATATTTATTTGTAGGAGCCTAATTATTTTTGAGACTTTGACTGTTCTTTCAAATATGGTTGAAATGAACGGATTTTTTCTTTAGAAGGACAGGCTTAACATGATTGCTGGTGGAGTGCCATCCATTTTGCTGACTGTACGAGGAGTTCTTTAGAAAGCATACAATTCTGAGAAGCTTGTTATTCCCACAGAACAAAAAAAATTATCAAATCATGATATCAAAAGCAAGTTGTGTTTCCCAAATATTCCAGTATTTTGCAGTCTTCTCCATACCATCTCTGTATTGAGACTCTCAAGTCCCTGCAAAATTACTAGTGCCCTGCAGATTGCAGTAAATGTTAATGTAATGCAATATAAATAGCACTTCAAAACTAAAATGGTTGCAGTTGATTTCTTTGATGAGTGCAGCACTGGCAGAATCTTGCAAAAGCAGTTTTGTGGTCACTTTTGGATCAAACTTGAGACCAATTTCAAGTCTTTTTTCCTAGTCTTATGAGTTTCCCTCTTGATTCTACCTTTTCTATGCAGCCCTATACAACAAAAAATTCTAAGTGTCAATATATGCAGCCTGCAAATGATACTCTGGAAAGAACTGGAGTACTCTGCATTCTGTCCAGCAAAGCATATAATCTCTTTCTTAATTTTAGGCATGTGAGTAACTCCACTGAAAAGAACAGAATTACGTAGTCAACTGGTTCCTGGCCAAAGTACTGAGCCTATAAAGTATTGAATTCTCAGGGAAAATAAGTTGTCTTGGTATGAGTGAGAGAAACTTTTGGAAATAGGAGAGTACTATATATCATGCAGGTCTATTATTCCATTATTTAGTTATGCCAGTTATTGTATGAATGTCCCATCAATTTTTAATTTATTTATTTTCTTTACACAAAGTTCATTCATTTAGGAATGTGTTCAATCTGTCAAACAGTATAATTCCAGATAATTATATTCTATTTTAAAGGACATACACACTTGCAATATGCCAACATTCAAACATCTGGCGTCTAGATTTTTGGGATTTCCTTAGAATTTACATTCCACGTATCCTGCTCAGCTCAGTGGAAGCACCTGTACTGATGTTACCACACAAATGTTACCTAATACCTTCTCTGATCTTACTGCACAAATGTTACCTAACACATTGTCAGAAATCAAAATACAGTTACTACTTTTCCAGTTCTAATATGGATGTAGCACCTACTCTAACCTTTAGTTAAGATACTCTGTTGTAAAAAAATTCTGTATGAAACTGTGACTTATGCTTCTATTTAAAACATTTGTTACTAGACTCACAGAAGTTTAAACATTTGGTTTTGAGGACAAAGAAGAAAAACTGTAACTTTCTGTTTCTTAAACTCAGAGTTCATATTTTCATTGAGATATGTATTTCTATAGACTATACCTGTAGACACTAGGGACACATTGTGTATGTTGCATATAGTTTACTGGTACTTATTTGGAGTGGCTTGCTTTTGGCTATTCTGTACTGAAAGTGGTCCAAACTCAGGCATGTATACCCTGCAAACACTCTCTTCTCACACTAAAACACTTATCTTTTTCCATAAATACAGAATATCATCCTTTAATGGGTAGGATAAACAATACTCTGCCACAATCTATGTTAAATTTCTGGTGTCCATTTTAGCCGATCAGGTAATGTAGAATTTTATTCTACAGGTGAGTTGAGAATCTCTAAGGCATTAGTTATACATAGCCAAAGAGAAGTACACCCTAGAACTGCAACTGGACTGCTGTGTATTAAACTACTCTATGGAAAAGCTATTTTTGGATAATATTAAGAGGGTTCTACTATGTTAATATGTGGGTTTTTTCCTTCCATCAGTTAAGTAAAGTGTGTGAAAAATATTGTCATTAAATCCCAAGTAGTCTCGTAAGTGGGATAAATGACACAATTTTCTGCATTATGCTTGATATGCCCTTTTCAGCATCTGTGACCACAGATGTAGTCCCTTCCTTCTTCTGTTACCTCTCCCTCAATATCCTCTGTCCCTTATGTGTGTGTGGTTGGCCCTGACAATCAAATGGTCAAGAGAGTACATATGTATGCTGTGATTCTATGCTAGATGTATGTTTACTGCCTGACCAGCCTGAGAATACTCTAAGGGGTGGTGACAGACCTTCCTCTATTTTAAGAAGAAGACTGCTGAGATCCCACTGCAGCTTTTCTGCCAGTGGACGCATCTTCATCTTTTCCTGTTAAGCTCAGATAGCGTTTTAATTTTTTTTTTCTTCTGAGGAATATGGGTGATTCTGCTGCTTATATTTGATGAGAAGAAGTACAGAGACAGACAGGCTTCATGAACTGCTAGCATTTTTCTCTTTTGCTCTTGCTAGGTCTTGCACATTGACTGGTCAGGCAGAGACTAAACTTTGAAAGACTTCTCAGGTAAGCACTGAAGGTGCTGAAGGTGCTACTGGACTTCATAGTTCCCTGAATTTAGTCTGAAGGTATGGTCCTGACTCATTTTGGAGCATTCATATTTGCTACTGCAGCTTTTTAGAAATCAGTCAGGGCTCCCAGGTGATCCATACTATGAAACACTACAGAAAAGTTTGACAGGGCTGGTATTAAAGGTTAAGATACTTTGCCAAAACATATGAATATCAATTGTTCATGATGCAGATACATATCTTAGATATGTAAGATGTAAATTTGTCCTACCCTAACACACAGTTAATAGAATGTGATAACTAAAAAATTGTGATAGAGATTGACTTTGGATAAACAGCTTACAAAAAAAAGCTGACTAGTAGGTAGCATTTTTCTTCATCAAAGTTCTTGCATAGAAGAAACTACATTTGTTTTTCCTCATTGGCCAAGCGAATTGCTCAGGATCTTCTGGAAATAACCCATATGCTTAGAGTGGGACTTCATTCCATGCAGATCCTGGTCAAGATGATTTTCTGTGAAAGCTTTTCTGTGAAAGATTTCTTCAAAGCCAGCCCTGGAGCTAGTCCAAGAGGGTAGTCTCTTTAGGAAAGCAAACCTAAAGAAGACAGAATTAAGAAGCGTATAACGGGTGCACTATCTCTTGCCATTTCTGCCCATGCATTTGAGTCAATACTGAATCAAAGAAAAAAAAATCACAAGGACAGTGAATAATTGCTTTTGCTTTGTGAAGTTCTGGAGATTTTAGTGCCATTTGCTGTTGAAAGCAGAGAAGGGAATGATGCTCTAAGGACAGATTACAAAGTTTGGTCTAATAAATATGAATGAATATACAGGCTTGATCGTTCTTTCACACCAGTGAAACTCCATGGACTGAAATTAGGCACACTAATTACACAATATACTTCTGTAAATGATTCTAACTTTGGAGTGAATGAACTGTAATATAACCTAAAGCACAAAGTGAATGTGCAGCCCTGGCCCCTCAGGCATGTTTAAATAGTAACACAGATTGTCATCATGTGTTTTTAAATTTTTAAAACTAAATAAAATATAACACTGCATGTAATACATACTTTAAATTGCCGATGTGTAATAAATATCTCCATTTATGACAGACTTAGGCAAAAAAACACAATGAGGTGTGGTTATGGAACAAATTTTGCTTCAGGTTCACTTTGTACTTTTAACCACCTCTGTTAATTACACAGCTGAGATTATGCCCTGGAGAGTTTCAATTTTCTTGTGATTATATAATGGACTCTTGCTAATGTCAATATTCAAAAAAAAGAAAAAGTCTAAGAATGTTTTCAGACAGACTTTTAAGTATTAATATTTGTTAAACCTCTTTTTACCAATTCTGACCCCCAACTTAAAACATCTAAAAATGTTTCTTTGCCATGCAGCTTTTCTTCAGTGTTTGCACTACTGTCTCATATATATGATTTTTGAATGTCTGCCATCACCTTAGGTTTTTTTTAGACCAGAAATGTCTTTTCATAATGGCCCTGGAAGATAGGGAATACTCACGTCTGCGTTTTCCTGGTAGGGCACAGACTTGCTTGGCTCAGTGTGAGATAGACATCCAAACACCGCCAAGGTGTGTACGCAGTTTGCCCAAGGTCAGTCAGGAATGAACAGGAGTTGTCTCTGTTTCCTGAACTCCCAACTGATGCTATAAGACCTGGACCCTCCTTTGCATTCCATATATGCACACAGGGAAAATGGTCAAAAAGCAACCTAATTATGAAAGAAACGCAACAGTTTGAGACATGATGACTGTACACTGTAGGAAACACATGCTCACCCTATGGAATGCCAGCTTTCGTGGCAGGTGGGACAATTTATCAGGCTCACAGCCTGTTCCCATAGCCTTCTTCCCTGGGTACAGTGCTGGAGCATGTAAGGAGCGGGCTGTGTGTCAGATGAATTGTTTTGGCAGCAGCCACAGCTCCCACCCGGCCCCAGCCTTTCCTGATGGCTGCTTGGCTGCTCTCCCATCACATGGGGGCTAAATGTCTGGGATGTGACAAGCAAATGACCCCTGGGCAAAATGGCGGCTGGGAGCAGCTGCCATTGCTGGGAACGCTCATCCAGCATGCAGCCAGCTCTCCTGGTTCCCAAGACGTCCAGGGAAAGTGAGGCAGCGAGGCACAGGCTGAAGGGCTCTGCTGCTGTGGCCACAGCTTGCTCCCGGCAGCCCTGTTTGCTAAGGCAGCTCAACCTTCTGAAGCAGGGACTGACTGAATTGTGCAGGGGTGTGGGGAAGCCAGCGCAGCTGGGGAGCCTGGGCATGGAGTTCCTGCACTGTTCTGCTCCCGCTGCCACTGCAATCAGTGATGCACCATGCCTGGTTGGAAAACATAGGCACCTCTGGGTTTGTGCAAAGTTTTGATTAGAAAGACTACACACAGTGGCTAGCATACGCTGTGCCTCTGGAAGGGGATGGGTGACAAAACAGACAGCAGACCCAAATCTTCAGCTGCTTAAACTGTCATCACTCCACTGGCCAGTCTGTGTCTTTCTGCTCCATACTAGTTTCTTTTCCTTCCGAGTTCATTTTTTCAAGAAATTTGTTTTGTTCTAGCCATATTACAGTGGTTTTAAGGCTTCAGCAGGCAACACAAGATCTTAAGGGTCTTAATGCTCATTCACAAAATATCCATTAATTTGAGCGAGAATGCCAATTTTACCACCTTTTGGAATATGTACTAAGAATTTACTGTAATGTAAATAATTTACTCCATACTTTGAGAAAGTAAGTATAGTGGAAAATTATAATTAGCCACTAACTTCTAAACTGAAACAGCAATATACTTCTCTGGTGTAATATATTTTCCAGTCATGTGATGAAGAAAAGCATTTTTTTGAGCTGAGCTCACTTAAAGTTCAAAAGATAAATATATCACAATGACAAATTGCAAAATGCTGTTCATACATTTAGGTAAAAATTGTTCCCTCATTTGTTTGTATTTCACATAAACTGTATTACTGTTATTTCCAAAGAAAATATAGTACAAAATAATTCTGATTAAAAATACAAGTATTGTTAATGGACCAAAGCAGAAATTTATCTTAGCTTGTGGGGCAAAAAAAAAATATAGAAACTAAGTGTACTCTTTTTAGGTAAAATTCATTCCACAAAATGATATCCACTCAGCCCTGTAACTGCCTAATCTCCAACTCAGGGTCCTACAGAGTGGGACAAAAGTGGAGTAGCTAGTGCAGGGGGTTTTGCATCTTTTCTGTTCTGGGTGGTTGAGAACTTCTCCACATGGGAAAGAGGTCTGAATTTACAGCACCGGCAGTCTGTCTTAGCACTTGTCCGCGATGAGAAATTTAAAGAAATTTGGGAGCAAATTTGCCATGCTCTTGTGACTCCATACATGCAACTGTGAGGACGCCCAACCTGCTGTGAGTGTGAACTGGTTTATCTGGAAGGCTAAGGCACACTTGCTGGGCACAAAATCAGTCCATGTAGGGAATAAACATGCAGTAGATTGATGCTGTCCATTTGCCACTTAAATGCATCCTCTATGTGTGGAGTCACAGGCAAGAGTCAAAGGTGCCCACGGCAACAGGGCTACTAATTTCATTTTGTCCTGGGAGTAGAGAGGCACTTCTCAGTTACATTTTCATGAGTTCTATCCATACATTATGACACTGTGAGTTGAGTTTTTTATTTGTTTTGGTTAAAGCTTATGATTTGTCAAATGAAGCATCAAATTCTGTTTTCCCCCTGTATCGCTAATTTACCCTACATGTGTAGGTTCTCTGTCTTCAGCAGATAATGAGCTTTTGGTATAATGAGTAAGGACTTTCCACTGCTCCCTTAGTTTCATCTTCATGTAGCTTACCATTGACTAACATGTACAACTCAGGTCAAAGGATCTGCATTTAGAATACAAGTAAAAATAAGGACATGTGGCAACAATAAATCTGATCCTTAAAATTATACAGCAACAAAAGGTGAATGAGTAATTTTATTGTTAGAATATATATAGTAGAGTAACATGTTGGGATCAGAAGTGTTATTTATCACATATACAAGGCAATGAAGTGGAGATCTATAATTTCAGTGCTAACTGTTTCATGTTATCAGTTCAGAAATCCCTTATGGAATTGATATACCCTGATTTCTCTCTCCAAACAATTATATGCACCCTGCCTTGCTTCCAACACATATGCATGTTCTCTCGTTCTCACACACACACAAAGGATTCTATAACAACAGGACTATTATAGAGAATGATCTAAAACATGTGGACTGCAGCCAATACTTAGATATGGTATAGTAAATTCTGGAAAGTATAAAAAGGAAATAACTGAATTCATTGCAGAGAAAAATGAGCCAGTCTTAAGTACTTTTAATCACTGAATTTCATATAAAACCATGTGCAAGAGCCTAATACTGAAGGGAAAAGGAAAGGGGCTATGGGAGAGGAGAAATCTAGTTCCACTGGGATTTTGGATGGGAGTTGCTTAGCATTTTTATAAGAACCTTTCAGGAATTAATGAAAACCATTTAAGCAAACATATATAAATATGTTTGCCAAGTTGTATGACAACTGTGACCTGTGAATCTTATCATGCATCCCCACAGCTCAGTATGTTGCTGCTCTTTCCCTCCACAGACAGCTGTCACACCTGCTTTGCAGGCTACTCAGTTACTGTGCCCAGTCCCTTTGCCCAAAGGGATCTCGGGGAGGGAAAAACAAGTCACCACAGCAGTATCAGAGACGAAGGAAGAGTGAGCCACTTTCGTTCCCGTTTCTCAAAATATCCAGCTGTATCCAAGTTTCTGCCAAATCAGTTTTTGCTCAACATCCCAGTGCCCTAAGCTGAGCTCTATTGCTCACTTTCACAGCTAGGAGGCTGTGGATTACATCTCCTCTGTGTCTGCCCCTTTGCCATTTCCCTGGGCAGATATGTTGAGCCTCTGTAGATATTCACAGGCATAGGCAGTTGCCCAGAATTCTGCAAATAGCTGTGTTCTATATTTGCATATAATGCTGTGTATGAACTGAAACCTGCTTGTCATTAATCAAGGGTTTTAGTGAGCTAGAGTTTTTCACTGAGATTTTTGCTGAGCCTGGACTTCAACATTTTCACACTTGCAGATTGCACTTTAAAAACCTGACTGCCATCATCTGTCTGATAAATAGTTGTTCAAAAGTGTAACAAATGCCAAACAACACTTTCTTGTTTTAGTTAGTGTTAGACATGGATGTGGGAGAAGGATAGAGAGGGGCTTTTTAGAAGTATTAGTCTTACTAAGCAGAAGGTGAAATACCCACTTCAGCAGCCTGTTTCACAACTGCTTCCTAAAGCACATGGAAACACTTGAGACTGATTCTGCCAACTCTGCTCATTCAAAATAGAACTTTATCAGAAATCAGCTAGTCTTCATGGTGCTATTCTGCGTGAATCAGGTTTTACTTGTTAACAATAAAAAAGCAAAATTGCTAGTGAACAAGAAACTACAGCCATAAATTAAAGAACTGAATCTGCATTAAGAAATTAAAACCAAAAACAAATTCAAAGATTCTGTGAGTGAAAGGGCAAATTTTATTTTGAATTAATGAATGTATGAATCAATGAAAAAACACTACCAGAAAATTGGCTCTTTCAAGACACATCTTCAAGCCCAGAGCTAGTGAGAACTAATGAGCAGAGGCAGTTCTATGGAGGGGACAGGAACACCAATTTGCTGAGATGAAGTACTGAGTATTTCATACAGAAATGCAAAAAGTAACTTCTGGACTGAAAGAAATCCTATTATGAATGGTGACTGCCTACATGTATAGCTGTTGAGGTGCAGTGGAAGCATGTTTTGGCCCATAAGGTGGCTGTGTTGCATTTTGAAGTAGCTTTTAGGTTGGAGAATTGTTAACAAATAATCCCATGTGGGCCTATTCCACTGCAGCTGCACCAGAGTTAGCAACAATGGGAACCTTAGTATAAACAGCTTTCAGCTCCAGCAGCCATTTTCAGCACTGTATCAGTTAACCCTGCTCTGAGGAGGGTTAATTGACACAGTGCTGCAAATGTCTGACTAGATGAAAACTCATATATTATGCCTCCCAACATCTCTAACAATTGTGCAGCTGCATTCATATTGGCAATGGTGGGAATTTGGAGGAGGGAAGAAAATTCCCCAGTGCAGGCAAGGCCTGAGAGTGAGCCTTAATGTTCTTCTCTGGATCTTGTTTGTCAGTCACAGTCATGCTTCCCTAAAGCATTCTCCCAGCCATCTCCAGGTTGCTGATTATGAAGCAGACCACTGTTGGTCCCACCAGCTAGATGAAAAGAGTGGAAGAGTGGTGATTCACCTTGGCCCATCTGATAAGTGCACTCAAGTTTCCTCTCTCTTCTGTCTTGCATCCCCAAAGACCAGAGGGAGCCAATTCAAAAAGAACAAGGGAAAACAAAAGTTAACTTTTCCCAGAAATACAGACAATGTTTGCAAAATGTACTTCTCCTGTGAGGACTGTTTCTCTAGAAGCAGAATATTAGGATTCCCAGCTCGTTGAGTACCCAGTGTAGCCTTTGAGTACACAAATATCTTTGGCTGCTCTGGCTGGCCACAAAAGTGAACTACCCAACCAATATACAACCCCTCTAGACATGGCAATCTCTAGCACTGGTAGACTAAGGAGCTTTCTGAGGCAGTGTAGAGCTGTAAGCTCCTTGAAGAGCTGAGGAAATGAGCAGAAAAATCCTTGTAAATTTTACCATCTGCTCTCCCACCGTGGCCAGAGACCTTTCAAAGTTAAAATATTGCTGCTCTCCCTGAGCTAAGGTCTTAAACTTACTATCACTACCACTTTTGAGTATCTTATATTCCATGAGAACTAGGATGGAGAAAACATGACCTCCTTGAGCAGAACAGAGAGGTGCCGTGACTCTTTGCACTCTTACACACATGGTGAGCAAGCACTGTAAAGTTGGTGACAAACTTTCTATCACACAGTCTGCATCACAGACCTTCAAGGAAATGTTATAACTTGGAAAAAAAAATGTTCTCTCCTTGTGTAAAGAACTGCCAGTTGAGACCATCTAAGCCCACAGAATTCCACAAGTGGAAGTCAGTTATACTTACGTATGGATTATGTTAGGTTGCTGTCTATAGGTGACATCTCCCCATGACCATGCACAGCATGAGCCTATTGATTTATAGGCTGTGATTCTTCGGCCTCCACGGACTTTTGAGAAAGGAGGTGATGAAGAAGTGAGCAAGGAAAGCCATTTATTGGTGCTATTTATAAGCTCCAAGGCCTATTTAACCTGTAATTTTCTGTCTTCCTAAAAGATACTTTCCTGCAATGTTGGGTTCTTTGTTCTGATGCAAAATATTATTGTTGCTGTTAGAATACACAACTGAAAAAATTGTCTCAGAACAGAGACAATTAACCCTCTACAAGCCACCACACTGACTACAGAAAAACAAATGGCCTCCAAGTGTTCTGGGTTAGGTAACAAAATCTGCACCTTATTTTTCACTGTCTTCTTCTTAATCTTCTAGGCAGTTCCTTTTATTTCTTTGGAAATTTCCTGAGTATTTAAACCCATGGAGAGTGAAACCAGGCCTTATTTTATGCCTATAAATTTCCTATCTTATTATGAATGCTTCTGGGGTGGAAAAGAAAAAAAAAAAGCACTGACAATTAATACTTTTGTTGATAGACCAAAGCTTAAATCTCAGACCAAAGCTAGTGGAAAGTAGGTCATCTCTACTCCACTGACTTTGCAGGATTCCCTCAAATTAATTATACAGTTGTATTCACTGGTGTTTGCATGGAATATAGTGCAAATATAGTTATACTGTCAGAAAATAGATTGGAACAGTGGAAGGAACAGCTACCACATCTCTTTTGGAAAAGAACCTGGGATAAAACCAAGAGCTGTTTCTGGCTCCTCAGCTTCTACCAGCCACTTGCGAAAGCCGGGCTTTCTGGGTTCTGGATATCATGTTGTTTACCTCTGTTAAAATACTCAGAATATACATGACGTAAACCCAAGTTTTTTTATTAGTCTAGACAGCTTTGTATCTCCAGAGCTGCCATCAGGAGTATCACATTGGTCTAATCTAAGGACTTTTGGTTAAGGAGGTAATCAGGACAATTTCAAATAAATGAAAGACCCACCGTGGTTTAGATCTTGGATACTAACTCTTATGACGGTGCATCTGTTGGCAGATTGTAGAAAGACCCAAACTCTTGTGCTGGGCACAGTGCAAGCGTCAAGACCTTTTTTGTCTGGAGCAGCTTTCAAACAGTGATTTTAGGAACACTACTTCCATATGAAGATTATTTGTTTATAACTATATGTAAAAAATCTTTGGACTACAGTATAGGTACTAAAACTACTGAAAGGAAGACTAGTAGAACTATTAATAGCCCATATAGAATGACTGTGCGGAGATGGCCATTTTGGAGCTACAGACTTTTACCAATTTCATGTACCACTTTCTTTCAGAGAAATGGATACATGAATATGCTTTAAAGAGATTAATGGATGTTATAGAGGTTATGTGCTGCTACACTTCAAACTATAGATTTCACAGCCTCCGCTTGGAATCCTGATCTCATACAGCAGCTTATCATTTGATATCCAGAATAGATGTAGGGCCCTGTGGATTGCTTCATGGTGTGATGGTAACTGAGTATTGTACGAAGTGTAGTTGGGACTACAAGACTTTTCTTATAGCTATTACATTGAACAGGTGGACTGTGTCTATCTTCCATAGCTGGTTGCTTTTGGGGATGGGAGGGAAGCAGGCTTTGGGAGCCTTATGATTGGATTAAGAACACTTTGGGAATATTTTCAGCCTTAAGAAGTATTCTAGGATTACTCTTTCTTTAGCCCATCTGTCTGTAGTGTACTTTTTCTATTCCTCAGAAAACAGCTGTTTCCTCAGCGCAGCCCTTGCTGGTCAATGACTGCATATGTTTTACTGTAGTAACTTTTTGCCTGAGTATGTTATTTATCTATAGACTTAAGAATTTATAAGGTATCAAGACAACTGGCTGTATTTCGATAGCCAGTACAAGGAGCGTTGCAGCAGTATCTCTGCCCTCTTCAGTATTATATACGATAATGCAACTTTTTATTTCCTTCTGAGGACTCTCCTGTGCTCGTCCACCTCTGAGTAGGGGAGGAAGGATGCGATCTGACCTTGAGGGATGTATGGGACTGGAGGAAATGCCCAAGGTGCCCATGAAGCCCAGGTCCGACCGTTTTCTTTGGGAAACGCACAGACAGCGTGGTCCTCCCTGGCCTTTGTGGCCGTCTGCTTATGCCACAGAGAAGGGGCGCCTACGCACGGCTTGCACGGGAGAGGACCTAACATCGGCGTAGAGAGAGGGCTGCTGGACACCCTGCTTACCGCGTCTGTGAAGAGGTACCGCCTGCAGCCCCGCCGAGCGTATGGGAAAAACTACTTATGGGGCAGGGCACGCCGCAAGAGGTCATTCCCCGGTCCGTCACCCTCCCGACAGGACAGGTTCGACCCGCTGTCGGGTTACACCGCCCACATCTTACCCCGGCGCGGCCGTCTCGGGGGAGGCTGCCGAGCCTGTGCCTGCAATAGCAGCGCCTTCCCTGGCCAAGCCGCAGCCCGGCGGAGGGGCCCCGCTGCCCGGGGCCGAGCCCGGCGGGGCCGAGCCGCGGCGGGCGTCCGCGGGCCGTCCCCGGCGCGGGCCGCCTTTTGGGTTTCCGCAGCGGCCCCACGTGCAGCGGCGCCGCGGTGTGTGCCGGTGTGGCGGTGTTGTGCGGTGTGTGCGGTGTGTGCGGTGGTTGTGGCGGTGTGTGCGGGGCGGCAGTAACCGCCCCCGCGCGGACCTCTCCGGGCTGGCCGCCTTTATAACCTGCCGTGGCGGCGCGGCAGGCCGGTGCGGGACACCGTGAGGCGGCGGCGCGTTCTGCCGCCGCTGCCCCGGCTGCCGTGCTGCTCGTGTTTTATCTGGCCGGCCGCCAGGCCCCCATCGCCGGGTTTTCGCTCTGCCTCCTCCTTTTTTTTTTTTTTTTTTTTTTTTTTCCGCACAGCCCCCTCCTGGTTTTTCCACCCACGGGTAAAAGTGGCTTTTCTTTTCCTCCTTTTTTTTTTTTTTTCTTTTAACCCTCATCCTAGTTTAGTCCGTGGGCAGGACTCGCATAATAATATTTCCAGTCTCAGCAACTCGCATCACAGACACGAACTCAGGACCGCCCCCCCCCTTTTTTTTCCTCCCAATCTCCCAAATCGTTTTATTATTATTTTTTAAGTGATCGCTCCTTTTGCGCGCTGCTCCTGCTGCTGCCGAAATCCCCATCTTCCCAGGGTGCATGCTTTTGGCAAGATTGTGCAGTGTTCTCAGTCCATTTTCAGTGTGTCTTATCTTAATTTGTCCTGATCCGATCTAAGCGCGATAGCCACCACTTGCTTTCAATTTGTAGGATTTTTCCCCCCTTCTTGGTTTGCTCCCGACTACCCTCGGAGTATTTCCCTCTCTCCTATTTCCAGGGTTGCAACTTACTCTGCCTTTTCTTCTTTTTTTTTCCTCCCCTCTTTTGAATTGCTTCATGTTACTAATCATTCCTAAATTGTAAGAGAGATTAATTCCCCCTCCTCTTCCACCACCACCAGCACCACTACCACCATCACCTCCTCCTCCTCCTCCTTCTCCCCTTCTCTTCTCCTTTTTGGCAGCACCAGGACGTCCGGTGTGGTGGTGGCAGCGAGCAGCAAAAGCAGCAAGAGCTCGTTTTGATTCCTCCCCTTCCAAGGTGCTTTGGAGAGACTGGTTTCAGGCTGAGCAGCAGAAATCACGATGAGTGCACAAGGTGAGGGACCCGGTCAGCCTTCCACTGCTGCCCAGGATCAACCTGCAACCGCAGAGCTTCAGAAGAGAGGACGAGGCAGACCCAGGAAACAAACAGAAGTCAGTATCGTATAAAAACGTAGAGACGTAGATCTGTAGTGTTGTAGGCATGTACATGTACGTATTGTGCTGCAAATGAAGCAGTCCTGGCGACGGGGTGGGGGGCTTTGTTGTGTGCTGCTTCCCGGCGAGGTGGTGCAGAGGCGTAGCGAGGGGCTCCGCCGGGCGCTCTGCCGGGGAGACCCTGGGGCCCGAAGCGGCGAGGCGCTGCCTGCTCGTGGCTGAGCCTCGGAGCCTCCTCGGGACTTTCACTATTGTGCAGGGAGCGAGCTGGGGCTTTTCAATGTAAATGGGGAACATGGAGCAGCGCGGCTCCGACCAACCAGCGTTCGCTGGGTCATTTCGAGCTGATTTTGAAATTGCGAAAGCGAGGAGCAAGGAACGGGGCTCTCCTGTCCCTTCTCTCTCAGCCCTCGCAACAGCTCAGTCCGTGCGTGTGTGTGCGTGCATGTGCGTGTGTCGGGTCCCACCGGGCGCTGCTGCCGCCTCCGATCTTGACCAGCCCAGCCCCTGACTGCCCCTAGATCCTGGGGCTGGGGGGAGAGGAGGGTGTCTAGAAAGTCGCATAGGTTTTTTCGCCTCCCCCCCCGCCCCCCGGCTTTCCCCCCTTCCTCATCTCCCTCCCTCGCCCCGTCATCGTATGCAGAGGTGCCCCCGTTGTCGATGGAGGTGGGGGAAGTAGCCGGAGGAGGCTTGCCCTGCTTTTGCAACACCTTTTGCCTTTGCTTCGGCGCTTTTGCAGGCAGGTCGAGGCGACGGGAACGCTGGGTGCGGGGAGCTCCTTCCCACCCGCAACCTACAGCCTCCTCCCGGGCCCCTAAAGGGACGCGCTGGGTTTCTCTTTTTGACTTGCAAGACCTGAATCCACGCTAAGGTTGCTAGATCCGTGCATTATTCCCACACCCCTCTCCCCCCCCACACCTTCTCTTCCTTTCCCGAAGTACCATTGTCGCATCGTTTGGAGCTGCCGGGCCGCGCTCAGCCCCCGCCGCGGGGTGAGGGGCCAGGCGGGAGCCTCCGCGCTCTGCAGCCCCTCCGGCGGCGCCGCCGAAGGGGGATTTTGCCTGCGGATGCAACCAATTAATTCCCGCAGCTCGGCGGGAGCAGCGCGAAGCCGCCCGCAGCCTTTTCCCTGCCTCTCTCGGAAGTCACGATTGAGGAGTAGGGCTGTCCAAGGAGCTCATTTTAGAGCGAGCTTCCGCGGGCTTTAAACATGTTTACTCTCATTCATTTGGCATCAGCCCCACTGCCACGAGAACCTTCGAGGAGCTCTAAGCACGGAGGGAGCTGAGGAGCAGAGCCGGTAGCCGGGGGAAACCGTCTGCTTTACTTCCCCCCACCCCCCATCCCCCGCTCCGATATGGTCCTGTAAATTGCACAGAAAGTACTATTTGGAAAGCCATAAAAGCGGAGACCCCAGTTTTCTCGCTCTGCCGTCGGTGACACTCCACCGAACCGGCTGCGGGCTCTGTCCCCCTTCCCGCTTCACCCTCTGGCTGCCCTCGCCCAGCCTCGGCAGCCGGCACCCTCCGGCCCTGCGGACTTGCGCCAGGGGTCCGTTTTCTTTTTTTTCCTTTTTTTTTTTTTTTTCCTGTATTCTTTATTTTATTTTTTTTTCCTCCTATAGCATTTGAATGTATGGAAGTGAAAGAAAAGCGCGTCTCCTTCAACGTGCTCAGCCCAGATGTGCAGTGCTTGCGAGGCTCACCACTGAGCTGGAGCACTTGGGGAGTCCTCTCGCCAACCTCCTCTTAATCTACCTGGGAATTATAAAAGCTGAAGGGGTTTAAACTGGTTTAAGTTAGCAAACTGCATTTAATTACTTTTACCACATCCTGTAACCTGAATGAAATGTATAATATTTAAGACTGGAAGAGTTTTATAGTGTTTATGATTCACTGAATAAATATTTGGAATCCGAACTCTTAGTAATTCATACCCAGTTTTAAGAACTGGATATTTACTGTCGGGCAAAGGAACTAGTTAAGAAAATAGCTAAAGTAATCAGTGTTCCTGTCAACTCATCTTAGAGTTGGGGTTTTGTTTCAGATTTTTCTTTGGTTGAGTTTTTCTGGCTTACTATTTTCATATTTGAAGAAACTTTTACATTTGCATTTTAATACAAATGAATTATTTTTAGAATAGGTGTGAATATAATGCCGACTTCAGAACAACAGAAAAAAAATCCCCCCTCCCCAGTATTTGTGGCCTTGAGGGAGAAATAGTCTCAGCTTACTTTACAGTAATCCGGTATTTAACTTTTTTCCCAAAGAAAGTTTGTGCTACAAGCTACATGTTATAATTTTATCTTGTTATAATGAAATGCAATTGCAATTAAATGGGTAACTGTATTATTTGGTGAATAACCATTCTTATATGAGGGAAATCATAGCTATCTTTAAAAAATATGTTTCCTCCTATAACTTACGTTTGAATATACAAACTTTTCAAAGTTTTTTAATGCGATTATAAGGGAAGTTAAACTCTTTTATTGTGCAAAAGTGTTTTTTTTTACGTGGAGTTGTTTAATTTTTCATGTTGTATTTTTATTATTATGTTATTTATACTATTAATTCATATGTTTTAAGCAACTTCTGTTATAGTTTATCCTTCAGATCTTCTGGGTTAGTTGTTGCCTTTTGCCACAATAGCATGTTTTCCTGTGTTTAGGAACCAACTGGTGAACCATCTCCTAAAAGACCAAGAGGAAGACCCAAAGGAAGCAAAAATAAGAGTCCCTCTAAAGCAGCTCAGAAGGTGAGACTATTAAAGGGAAAGAGTTACTAATGCTGTTTTTTCATCAGCTGGTAGGAAAAAATCCAATCATTTAGGCTGTGAACTGTGAGGTTGGAACCCTTCTAATAATGGAAGCTACATAAAACATGAATTTTGCATTTTTAAAACTAGAATTAACATGAAGACCATAAGTACAGAACCTATAAGGGCATCTTGCTTTTTGAGTAGTGTACAGGTTAGTGAAATAACATAATGTATATGATGAGAAACCATTGAGATATCCTGTATCTAGTAAGGAAATCAATATTAAGGATATTATTTTCTTCATTAAAATTTTTGTAAGAGGAAGATTAATTTCTTGCCCACTTACAGTTGTTACTACTACAGACCAAATCTGTATATTAAAGCTGAGTGCTTTGTCAAACATAGGTTAATTAGAGGTAAATCCAATTATGTGTTGATGGAAATAAGTGCATATACTGAAATGTACAGCTTTAAAATGTGATGCTAAGTAAACTGTGAGTTACAGTAAAAGCCTGCTATATCTTGTTTAATAATCAGTTTCAAAGAGACTTTTACTGGAAGTGCTATTAGTCTTCTGAACCACTACTTCTGCTTGATGATGGGAGCAAACTTTTATTCTGGTGGTTCTGAATGCATTTAGCTGTAGGAGAAGCTCTCTGAAGTCACTGTATTTAGTGCATGGACTTTACATCACAAATACAGTGACTTAATTTTATTTGAATTGGGGAAAGCACAGCATTAAAAACCTACACTGTCAAGGCAAATAATACCACTCTCTAGGAAATATTTTAGGGAAGGCAAGTAGTTGTATATAGTTGAAAACAAGTATGGGAAATTTGTTTGTGTTGATAATTATACAGCAGTTAGCACTAATTTACAGGTACTAAATTGGAAACAAAAGCTTACAAAATCTGGTAGTGGACTGTAGAGCTTACTCGTATCAGTATCTTTTAAGGAGGTCTGTGACAAAACCTGTGTCAAAGGTATTTGTGTCCTCATCTAATTATGGTTCATTTGCCTATGGTACTGTCCAGAATTAAGTTTATAGTTTTCAGTGTTATAAATTACTATAGCAACTACTGATAAATATCTAATCATTAGGAGGTGACTATGGTTTCATGCCTGTTTTGTCTAAAATGTTTTCAACATTTGTGTGAATTTTCCAACTCTTTAAATTCAGATTTTTTAATTTTTTTTTACTTTCTGGACTGAAAAAAAACCCAGTATATTCTATCCAGAAATTAATGAATTACTAAAAAATACTTTACAGGTTAGGTATTTAAAATATGTCAAAGTCATTCTTCGAGGTAACGTGCTTAAAATGCTGGGTTTTTTTCTTTATAAAAATGTTCCTCAGATGTACTTTGAAATAGTTTAAATGTCACTCTTGAGAAGAGAGAGAGCATTTTTTTTTATTAGTCTAGCAAATCCAAATGTGAGCTTTAGTATTTTGAATATTACTCCTAGGAGTGTTGGCTTTCTAGGAGAAATATTTGTAATAAGATTAGATTTTAAGTAATTCATAGAAATATGTTTTAAAAAGATTCTTCTAAAAGAAATATTAACATTGTTTCATTTACATGACTAATTTGGAAATCAGTATAAATGGAAAATAACTTAAAACATTCATATATGTGTAGGTTTATCAAGTCAAAAGTTTTCCAGATGATTTTGGTACATAGTTGTGTTTTCTTAATCTAATTTACAAACTGAGCAATTTCCTTATAACATTTGGATTTTCTGAATGCATCAAGTTACTGCTGTAATTAAAGCAAACCCTTTTGGGTGTTGCTAGTGTAAAAAATTGACCAAAGACCACGTCTTTTTTTATAATAAAAAAAAACTTTGAGGAGTATGTAATTACAAGTCTTACTGGTTTCTGGGTTTGTAGATAAAGTATATAAATGTTTGATAAATCCTCTAAAACATAAAACACTTATAAAGCCTTACTAGAAGAAAGCGACTGGGATCCCATTTCAAATAAATATTTTAACTCTTTTTCCAAATTGATAATTGACCCTCTCTAAAATGGTTTGGCTTCTCACCAGGCATCTCAAAGTATCTTTTAATGTAATATTAATTCCAATAGTTTTTTTAACAGTAATATGCATGGGAATGTTTTGGCACTGTAAAAAAGCTTCATTTGGTGGTGAGGGTATCACCTCTAAAAAGAGTGAGCTATATGTTTGATTTTGTGCTAAACATATTTACATATACATATGCATACACAAATTTATTAAGATTTTCTCCAGCCTGTCTCAGCTCTGAGAAGGAGGGCTGTCTATCTTAGCTTAAGCCCCTCTACATTTGAACCTGGGTGTACTCTACACCCAACTGGAATTTGCTGGAATTTCTAAAGAATAGTGTGTGTTTCAAAGGGAGCTCATTGAAATGCTTTAGAGTGTTCACAACATGTTAGATAAACGTTGACCAGGAGAACCCACCGAGCAGCCATAAGAAGGCGCACTCATGATTAATTGATTGGGTGTTCTCTTGCAAAGCATTACACATCACAATTAAAAATGTATTGCACATTGGCAGTGAGTTAAAAATACTCCAGAACTGGGGCTTTGTTTTGCTATACTTCAGAAAGGAAATACCCTTAAATCAGTTGATGGACAATTTACCCTGAAATCGTGGTAATGTTGTGTATTTAAAATTTCTTGGTAGACAGGATTTTTCTGGGGTTTTTTGTTTTTGTTTTTTTTTTAAGCTTTCAGAGCTTATGTTTGGTCTTAGTAAACTGGCCTTAGGGCATCTGAAAATAAAGTGCTTGGTAGGAAATTAGCAGTGTGAAACTTGACAATGCATACAGAATGTTGCAAAACTAACTGAACAGCTAATAATGTGGCAATTACTCTAATTTTAGGTAATATGCCTTTTTTTTTTTTTTAAGAATTGCATATCACACATGCCTAACTTGTTATAAATTGGACACAGAAGGTAAGCTGCGTTTTATGGAAGACCAAACCATTTCTCAGTTGTTTAATTTTCACAAACAGAAGGAACAGAATGTGTTAGCAGATGAGAAGAGATAGATACAAAAAGATTCCTGATCACCTTGCACTTGAGTCCCCACAATTGGGTTGTTACTGCAGTCTACGTCTTTAAAGAAGTTATTCTGTTATTAATTTAAAATATTTGTAAAAAAATAGCAAAACGTGAAGTGGTTTTTTTTTTCCCCTAAAACACAACTAGTTTTCCAGGAAGATGCTAGTGTGGATCTTCCTTTTTAATTTCCTGGGTGTTCTGTATTTGAGTTTTATGTATTATACTGAGCTGGGTTCCCAGCCCATCACATTTCCCTTTCAAGGGCTTTTCTTTCTTTAGCTAGTGTAGTTTGGCTTGGCAAAAATACTGTATAGGCATAAATACTCTCCTACTTGGAAACAGGAAACACATTTGTGAGGTTAAAAAAGAAGCGATAGATACCATGTTTTTGTCTTTCAAGAAATTGTCAAGGGATATCCCAGGAATATCTAATGGTAAGAGCTCTTTCGTAAAATTTACCTTAAGTTAAAATATATTGAGTTTTGTTGTAGTTAGTAATGTATTGAGATTCACTGAAAATACCTACAGAGTTTGATAGATCACCTTCTGAAAATGAGAACTTGTGATCCTGTGTGTGACTACACTTGCTACTGTCTCTACATTAGTCTCTACATAACATGGCTAGAGTTTGGTATGTAGAAGTGCATGTCCCTGGGTTAAGCAGTCCAAAGGTAAAAAAAGAAAACAAAAAAACTACAAACAGAAAACCACCAAACCAGAGAAGTGCATGTGACCAGAACTGTGCCCTAAATTCATTCACAAAAATCTAGTTGGCTTCTCTGTGCTTCATTCATTTTCACCAAACTAATCATTACAGGTTTAGAGGGAAAACACGATCAGATTTATCAAGTGATTGTAGCATGGTTATTGCACTGAAAAAAGAAGAGATATCAAAATCGGGTATTCTGAGCAAGATGGTGAAAGCAAAAGACTCTTGCTTAAAGTGGATAAAACAGAACATGGAAAGTGTGATATTTTTGCGTTTAGCCAATACCTAAGGTTTTTTTAAGACTATTTTTTTTTACCAAATGACTGGGTTTTTTTCGAGAGGGACATGTTTCTGTGCGAGTCTTTTGACACGGTTTAACGGTGATCTTCCTCCCAAACTCTCGCTTATTTCACCTGACTTACAGCTCTGACACATTTTGTTTGAGATCCCAGCAGATCAGTTTGCAAAGTGGATAGAGTTCTTCAGATTTGGATTCTGTTGCACTTGAGGTCTTCCTTGACAATGGATAGATGCCCAAAAGAGCGCTTTATAGCCATTCAATTATTTATACTTGTCTTGTCTTGTTAATTGCTTTCAGTAGTACAGCCTCAGTTTCTGCCTGGGCACAGCACATTTTTGCAACAGGGAGGCAGAGATGATGGGCAGTCAAGTCCGAGGGTTGACTGGAGCTATTTGTAATCAGGGTTTGATAGACCTGTGGTACAGGGCTTAGGTGGATGCAAATCTGCCTGGGAACTGTTAGCTCGCTTCCAGACAGCAGTAACTGGAATGGTAATCTTTCTCACCTGGGACAAATAAAAAACATTTCCCATATGGATCATGCTCTTAAAAGTGGATATAAAGAATAAATTTAATTCTGTTCCTAAAATGTGACATACCAAAATTGTTGTATTCATATTATTGTTTATAAGAAATTTCATATTTTTTCATGGAATATGTTTTGTGTTTGATAACATACCCAACCTTTCTTTAAGTTTGGTGATTTCACGTCTTAGTTGTATGGAGCAAGGTCATGCCTCATAGTGTAGCACCAAATGTTAAGAAAACCCTGACTAAACACCACCTTTGAGTGGCCTGGCACTCTCTCTGGGTTTGCCCCTAGCTTCAGAGGCAACACTTAATTAAAGCAAAGAGCCAACAGACTGGTGTGTTTCTAATGATGTAAATACCTGTGCAAAGGAATGGCAGTGTTTTGGCACTTATGTGTTCCTTCTCTTAATTGAAAATTATATGGGGAAACATTGTATTATTGATCTGATTTGCAGTAAAACATTTCTTCAAGTGCTTAAATTAAAAGATAGTCTTGTACTGTTGGAGAAAATGCGAACTAAAAAACAATCTGGAGGGAAAAAGTTAGAATATTTTCCTAAACTTCATGACTTTATCATTACCACTGTACTGGCACTACTCCTTTTGGTTGTTCCAGAAGTGTTTTGTCTTTCTCTTTTCTTGGAAAGGGGATACAAACATCCACTTTGGAGGTTCTTGTCATTCATTTTCTTCAGTTTAGTCTGCAGAAAAAAAAACACCTTGCTTTTTGCTTACAGAATCACTCTGTACCAAAACATCATCTCTGGCATGCCTGACGACTGTTTGCTCAGCTCACCTCTGGGAAAGATTTAATTTTGATAAAAACTATGGAAATATTTTTCTTCTAACATGAGGTAGAAGTGATATACAGCAGGAATTTAGTGCCTTTCAATTGAAAGGTCCCCAAGCACTTGACGAACTGATATCCAAACTAGCCAGGAGGAACACTAGCCAGTTCTGACATGGACCTTCCTCAGTGGTAAAGCGCAGCACTGCTCATGGCAAGTGGCAACACTGTGTAACAGTTTATGGCAGGAAGCAAAGATTAGTTTTTCAGAGAAATCTCTCATGTTCTTTTTCTAGAGACTAGATAACTAGATTGTGTGCTGTAGTTGAAGTTACAATTTGTGTCAGGTTTGTAGGAACTTCAATTGTGAGACAAAGTTGTTTTTGTTTCCAAAAAGTTAATTATTTTTTAATAATTTGGTTTTAATAGAGTTTTGGAAAAGGATCTTTCCTTCAGATGTGGTAATACACAGAAGAAAGTAAATGGCATTAGTGCTTTGATCACGTCAGGTGTTGATTTGTTAAGAACAATTTTAACCAATATTTTCTTTTAAAGTTTATGTCCAGTGTTTCATGAAGTAAACATAGATGCAGGGGGCTAAAGCTTATCAAAACTAAATCACATCTTTTTTTTTTGCATCCATCATGTTACAAGGTATAAAGAAATGAACACTTACAGGAAACAAAACTCTGAAATAGACAGCTACAGGATATAGTAAATGCACTTTAACAAGTATTCTCATAAGAGGGTTTCACCTTACATGTAACACTGGTATAAACGATTAAAGCTCAAGTTTACTCTTTTAACAAGTCTGAGTGATAATTTTGCCCTTTAGGAGTGTGAATTTTATTTTTCACAGCTTTCTTATTGGCAAGGTATTTATTTCAAAGTAATTGTGTTTAACTCACAGGGCAGTTTTTTTGTAGAGATTCCTCCACTAGTTCCTCAGCTCAGGTTCTCTTTTAGAGAGATCCAATTTACACAGCATTAGGTTACAGTATATGTTACAGAGATTGACCAGCAAGTGATTTATTTAATGGCACAGTTGATTTCTAAGGGCAAATCAAATACACATACAGTTAACTGGGGGGAAAAGAAAAGCAATTCACGTGTACTAGAAGTCTTCATTCTTGGGGACTTCTTATGTGGCAAATTCTGCCCTGACTAAAGGTAGTGGCAAATCCTCATCACCCTCAGTGGAACAGGATTATTTACCTGATGGAGTGTATGGATGGGCATAGCTTATGTAGAGAAAATAACCTGAATTTTTCATTTTAAACTCTGTATGTATTTTAGTGTAGTGCATAAGTACTAGTATTAGTTGTAGTACTATTCGCAATGTCACAATGTAAATTAATGGAAGAGTCTGTAAGAGGACTTCTTCTTTACGCTGAGCTCTAGGAACAAACACAGGGCTTCCATAAATACAGCTGTCACTTTTAGGGACCCTTCCATGCCGTTTCCTTAAACCTGGAAAGGAAGGGTGTGTTTTGGACAGTAAAAGCTTCACTTACAGCTTAAGGATGTGCTTTTACCTGGAAAACTTCAAGTGAAAAGTAGAGAAGTTATTTCCCACTATGAACACAGACATATTCATGGTGATATTTTGTCTAATCCATTTCATGCCTGAACATAATGAGTCTAAAAAAGGAATTATAGCTGCTATAAACTGCTTTGACCAGGCTTGAAACAGGCAGTATTTTTAATTTAGTAACTTCAAGTACTTTTTGATAGCCTGTGAAAGACTAGATTTGATGCTTCTGGGGTTTCTCAGGTTTCCAGGCTGCCCTGTGTCCCCATCCTCAGCCTGCACGTTCCATGGCTGGCCTAGGCTCAGGCACACCAGGCTCTACTGTGGGCACTGAGCAGCTGTGTGTGTGTGTGGCCACACTCCTCCATGCCCTTCCACACGATGTGGATTAGGGCTGGGGGCACCCTTGGGCGCTGGTGAGGCATCACCTGGCCACACTGGCTAAGAAATGTCAGTAAAACTGACATAATCGAATTCTACCAGAAAACACATAGATTAGGCAGGAGGCCTAGTGCCACCCAAGAGATATAATTGTAGCTAATGTTACAGGAAAGGAATTCCTAGTTACTGAGGCTGTTAAGTAATGCTGAGGTATAAAATATGCTGTGTTTCTTTTCCCTTTACAGGGAGCAGAAGCCGCTGGTGAAAAGCGACCCAGAGGCCGACCCAGAAAATGGGTAAGTATTTAACTTCCAGATTTATTTGCTGTATTATAAACCATGTTATTAAGTCCATTCTTTTAGAGAACAATAATTTCTGTTTCATTTGTAAAAAAAGAACATCCATCTTCTGTGTCTGTTCTGGTGGATTGACTAAAGGGTTAAGATAGCAGAGAAGTTAACCACAACTTCCTACCTTTAGACTCTAGTAGTTTGCTCAAGATACTTTACAATTAAATGTTTGCTGGGAGTGAATGTTTATGTGTCTCTTATCAGCATGAAAAGAGGCACAACTCTTCCTTCAAAAGAGAATAACAATGAGATAACTTGTTCAGTAATTGAGTAACAAAGGTTAAAGGAGCACTATCACACATCAGAAGGTGATAAGATTCAGATGTAGTGTGCACAAGATAATGTTTAAACCCAAAATATCTTTGTCCTACCTTGCCTGGAAACATGCATATTTTCCTTAAATCCAGCAAGAAAGACTACAGATGAACAACAGGATACTTGCACTTAGAATTTATTTTTTCCATTCAGAGTTGTTTTCATGCCTCATATATTTGTAGTGACTGGTAATACATTTCATTAAAAGTTTCCACTTGCCCTGGCCCCATTTAGTCTGTAGATGTGTCTATCAGACACATGTGTTTTTATTCTTTGACCGTGTAAATATTTCAGTCTTGGATACTTGAAATTCTGTGTTTTCACTGATGTTTACAGCTAACGAGAGTCTGCTTAGTGCAGCTCTCATCTCCATGTCTTTTACTTATGCATGAGTTTTCATAAGAAAAGTGATTGGGATGTCACTTGGAAAACATGATTGGATATTAGAAGATACGAAGGTGTGGCTGTGTGCTCCATCACACATTAACATTTCTGATTTCCCTTTTCCAGTTCCCTTTCCCTTTAGCTGGTCAACATTCTTCTTTAAACTTCTTTTTCAAATCCACCCCCATCCTTTCAATTTTAATCCCTTATTTCACTCTGCATTCTCTTTCCTCTCTGCAGTCCTGTCATTTTCCCCACATTTTGTTCAGTTCTTTTGCATAGCTTTTACAGAGCTGTAAAAGTATATGCTTGGAAGAGCTCAAACAACACCAGAAGGTACTGAAAACTACAGCTGAGGTACTCAGTAGTATCAGCAGCTGAACACAGGAAAGTTAGATTTAACAGTCACTTAAAGACCTAGTGTTGTCCAGTGATAAAGTACCCCAGGATATTTCTTTGGAGAAAACAGACCACTGCATACTAGATGAGTTGCTTATACCTGTAGTTTTCAAGTCAGGCAGTTTTCAGGTATATGAAGAAGCTCACTGGCATTAGAAAAAATGATGGTGTATCGAAACATACCTGTGCTGGTGATCCGCTTGTAAGCAACTTGCAGAAGGCAAATGCCAAGTACAGTAAAACATGGATCAGTTCCTGTCTGCTTCCTCCCATCTGGCTCAAACCTTGCACATGTGGATGCTGAGTGTTGCTTGCTTGATCTTCACCCTGGGTGCAATCTCAGGGAAAACAGACTCTAGTCTATAAGAGTAAATAATTTATAACAGGCAGGCCATCCCCACTGGATTAGGAATGTGTGACAGGTGAATAGGAATGGTTAAATGGTTTGGGGAAGAGGGAAAAGGCAGCAGTCTAAAGTGTTAAAAAGATTTTTCTCTTCCAAGCACTCATAGTCAGAAACTGAGTTTTCAGTGAAAAGGGCTAAATATAGCGCTTGTAGCATCTTGTAGGCTAGAATGTTTCCCTTTTATGTTTGTATCTTCATGGGGAAGAAAGAATGGGCATTCAGTATGGAATGGGCTGTTTGTCAGGTGAGGAATCTGATTTGCAGAAATGGGAATTACTAGTTATCTAGTAGATATATGCATTACTTTACTGTGAGACCAATACTTACAACAGTTTTGTTCATTTTTTTGAAACTAATGCGTATTTTAAAACTCGGTATTACTTTGCTGTTGTGCCTGTTGAAAGTATAGTCTTTTTATTTTCTTATTCCAACTATATGATTGCTTCTTGTGATTTTCGGAGATAATACTCCTATCTGCAGCTTGCATTGAGATAATTCTACAGACCATGATAAATCAAATATGCCTTTTCCCTCCTCTCTTTCTTCTCTCTTTCCAGTATAAATTAAGTTCATGGGTTCCTTCTCTGTGCATGACAAAATGGAGAGTGATGTTATATTTTCCTCCAAAGAGAAATGTGGTTAAATTATTATAAGCCACTGTGGTGCCAGCTATAAGCAAAGTTTATATTTGAAATCAAAGGAGGATTCTGCCCGAAAGCAGATGGTACAGAATCATCCTTTCTGTTTAGACATCCGACATGTACTCTGAAAATGTCACTTTTTATCACCCATACTTCAGTTGAATTAATGATTATATTTTTCTTAATCCAGTTTATTTGCGTATCAAGCCTTAATGCTGACAGTTCAGTATTAGCGAAAGTACGGAGTATGTAGGTGGATTGTTGTTTTTTTTTTTATTGGAGAGGGCAGAATTCTACATGACAGGTATTTTCCTAAGTTTGTAACCCTTTTTTTGAGAGTCTAGAGGTTCTGTGTCATATGTTGTTCATCAAATTGTAAAGTATTATTTCTGCTATTTCCTTCAATATGCACATGCGGAGACATATGAGCTAACAGACCACTGTAGAATTCCGGTAGCTGGTCTTTCTGCTGGTTCAAATTAAGTATTTAATGTTTGTGACTCACAGTATATTTATTTATGTATTATTTTTTAGAAGAGAAGTGAATCTTTTTTGACTAGTATAAAACTGAGAAGGGGGAGGGAGAGCCCAAGTGAAGAGGGCAAGGATCCCAATTTATCGCAAGCATATGAGACATCAGATGATCTTTTTAATGCAATAATGTGTACTTTGCAAAGTTGTCAAAGGAAAGAAGACAATAGAAAAGATAGTAAAGATCAACAAAATCTTCTGAAAATAAAATATTTAGCTACATAGAAAAGCCTTCTAAATGTGGAGAGCTAATTGAATAAAAGTCCTGAAGGTAACAAGGTCAAGTAGGTGGGAAATGAACATATTTGGAAGAAACACAGTGCCTGCTGCTTTAAAACTGATCTTCACTGTAGGTTGCTGCACACGTGAAATGCACTGAAGGCTGTGAGTCCTATTACCTATTAACCCTCTTCATGGGGACCTTGGTACTCCTTAATTTTAGACGTTTTATTGCACTAATATATTCTGGGCTCTTTGGATGTATCTGCATTAGTGTGTAAGGTCAAGTCATGAGTGTGCTTTGGAAATGCATCTCCTAATTTTCCCCACTTACTGTATGCATTGTGTAGCAGTCCCAGAGCTTGTTGGCTGGACTACTTTCAAATGAAAGAAAATTGGAGGATGTGCTGCAGAAGTGCAGTCTGGTAGCCATTCAACCCATAGAACTAGGCTAGAGTGAAATAAAAACCTCTAGAAAGGTGCACAGTGTGGAACTTAGGTCCTCAGCACCAGCCTTTTTATCTCCTGTGGTCCATATTGTGGACTATAGCCTTTGATGGTTGAAAGAGGCTATGAAGCAATCTGGTTTTTATTAGCAGAATTATTTTATGTAGCACAGGCATAAAGTCAAATTCATAGCCATGGAGATTCACATTCCCAAAAGTCAGTGAAGGGTTTGTCATTGACTTCATCACTGCCAGGTGTTTGCCACTGAGGTCTGATGCTGCTGCTTGTGAAATCAGCAAAGGTTTTGCTCATGGCTTCACATAGCCCTTTGTAAAGTGCCATCAGAGTTTTTTTATTTTATTTATTTAATTTGTGTATGCCTGTAATTTCACTGAAAGCGAGGGGCTGAAGGTTTATGAGTAGATTGGGAGACTAAGTAATCAATTACTTTGCTGTTTGTTCCAAAGAACTACATCTAAAAGCTCTGGAAATCTCATAGGCTTCTAGTGCTCTCAGGCATCAGTTTAATGGAGAAACCTGAAACCTAGTTCTGAAGTTGATGCTTAAAAGAGTATTTGTTTTTAATTTGTAGTGTTGGTGTTATGTCTTTAGGTAGAATTTTTGGGCATTTCCACATTGTTTAAACTGAGCCACAGGCTCTCTGCGTGGCATAGCACAATTGCTCCAACCCTCCAAGGAACAGTTCAGAGTTTTTATAGCCTTGAGCAGGATGTGGGTGAGGAGGAGAGATGGCTGATGCCATGCCATGTAGCTGTTTTAAAGGATGGATAGATGAAGATATAGGATCTGCATGATTGTGACAGCAGAAGATAGTGACTTTCTTGACCAGTGATATGCAGGATGTGTGTGAAGTATCCGCTTGTGCATCTCATCACTGATGCCTAAGTAACAACTGTGACTTGATCAGAAAATTTCTCTCTCTTTCAGTAATTTTATTTTCTGGTAGATAGTATATATAGCACATTTCAGGTTGGTAGAAGATAAAATATAATCCGAAATTAACTTAATTTTCTTAAGCAGAGGCCTTATCTGATCCAGTCACAATCATCTAGACCAGCTGAGAGCCTAGAGAAGAGAAGCCTTTGAGCAGACCTTAGAGCAGCCTTCAGTACCTAAAGGGGGCTACAAAAGAGCTGGAGATAGACTTTTTACAAGGGCCTGTAGCAATAGGTCAAAGGGGAATGCCTTTCAACTGGAAGAGGGTGGGTTTATGTTAGGTATTAGGAAGAAATTCTTTACTGTGGGGGTTGTGAGACACTGGAACAGGTTGCTCAGAGAAGCTGTGGATGCCCCATCCCTGAGAGTGTTCAAGGCCAAGCTGGATGGGGCTCTGAGCAACCTACTCTGGTCAAGGGTGTCCGTGACCATGGCAGGGGTGTTGGAACTAGATGATCTTACAGGTCTCTTCCAACCCAAACCATTCTATGATTATAGTAATTTTTGAAGCTTTCTTTTTCAATGAGGGCAGAATTTCGCTTTATACAGAAAGTCAGTTTAAGCAGTGCCAAACCACATTTAAAAAATCATTACAAAAATGCTTTTTTATAATAAATTTTTCTTCAGGTTATTTCCCAGTGTAATTTTGACATAGATGAGATATCAAACTTTAAACATGGAATTGGCAAGATGTTTCTATGCCAGCAGTTCCAAAAGGCCTGTGGCAGGGCAAGGACTTCTAATACTCATTAACTTGTAAGATTTTGAAAATTTCTGAATTTTGAAGAAATATGTATCAAGAGAAGCCTGTTGCCTCAGAGAATTGATCAATGTTTTGATGATATTTCTTGACCATGTTGAACCTTTGCATACCAAAGTCAACTTTCTAAGTCAAGTTTTTGTCTGGTAGTGACATACTCTGTGATGTGAAGCCATTTAACTAATTTTTCTTATTTCTCATGCAGTGCAGTCATTTTTGTCTTATATGAAGTCATGGTCTAGGAGGTGCTTAAAGTCATGCAGGCTTCTTCACTAGGTGGTAGAGAGGGAGAAGGATGTTCTGAGATGATAGTTCATCCTGCCCTAAAGACGGCTTTGTTATAGTTGTAGTGAATTCTCATCTGGAGATAGCAATCTTTTGACATTATGGAAGACAACCTAGAAAATGAAATGGCACATATATGACTTCTAGATAGCAAAACCTATCTAGAGAGATTCCCCCCCCTTTGATGTGGTGCTTAGCCGTGCATCCCTAAGCTAGGATAGAGATTCTGTTGTTATGAGAACACGTTTTTGTTTAAATTAGTTACTACCTGGTCAATTTGGAGCAAACCATGATTGAGGTAAAACTGAAGTCACATGTATTGGATGATGAATGAAAAAGTTACTATTTATGTAATTACAGAAATAATAATTGTAATTATAGAAGATAGTACAAATAAAAGTTCGGTTTCTTGTACGGGGAAGAATAACGTCACTTTGAGTTACTTTGAGTCTTTACAAATTTTGACCACAATATAAGAGGTGTTACTGCTTCGTGTGAAGCATGTCACAAAAATTTGCATATGTCGCTGTTAATTTAATCTTCTAAACTGTCTTAGCTCCTTTGTGAAGATCATAGATGCTATTTTGTAACTTGGTAATATAAAATACCTTCTTTCTTGAACATGTTTTACATCTGTGTGGGCAAGAAAATCACCTGAGAGGGTTTGTTGTTTCAGTTGTCTAAAGAGCCTGAAGGGGCTTTTATAATTATGAAAAACAGACTATTGACCTCTCTCCTTTAAAATTCCTAAACTTAAGAAGTGGATGAAGGACATGAATTGAAAGCCTTAAAAGCTTTATACCTATAAATTTACTTTCCAGTTGAGATGATCTGTAAAAGAAATCATCTCTCAGAACCTGAAAATTTTGACAAAAGCATTGGTTGTTGAACTTTTCTCCTATGACTAACAGATGCTCCTTTTTTTTTGCCATTTTTTGTTTGCTTTTGTGGTTTTTTTTCTATTCACCATTCTAGGAAAGGAAAAAAAAATCTTACATGCTTGCACCAAATGCATTAAAAAGGTCACTAAAAATATGTTCTGTCTCACCAGTGTTCAGAGAGGTATGTGTCTTCATTTCTTTAGAAGCTTGTCTAAAGAAATAGTGTCCTTCCTTGGAATTTCAGAGTCCTGTTCCTTGTTGGTATAAATAGATGTGGCACCATTTATTTGAAGGAGACTACAACAGAAAATTTAGCCATGATATTTCTTTTCTAAAACGCATTTATACTACCAAAAGGATATTTCACTCATTCTCTAGTTCAGTTCCACTTCGGTTAACGTATATTAAAAGATACCAGTTTAACTAAAAAATATTTTTACTTCAGTTGACATTTCAGACTCCTTAAAGGAAAATATTTTATTCTATTTGAGGTCCAGAGAGGAAATTTTAGCAGGCAAAAAATGCAGAAAGCATTTCACTAGCATCTCTAGTAAAAGGCAAACTGAAATTCTGAGCTATTTCCTTTTTATGATCTCAGATAACAGATGTTCAAGGACTCTAAAAATTAGTTTTCTGTTTGGCTATGTACTTTGACTTTATAAGCCTCATTGCCCATTTTACATAGGAGGAAACTGAGCACTGAGGCTGTTCACAGCAACATCAGGAAGCTTTTTTGCACCTGTGATTTTTGAATTCTTAGGGTTTTTTTCACTAGTAGTTATTGGCAATTGTGCATCTGAATACCTGACAGAGAAAACATACCAGGTTATGAAAAGTACAGGCACTCATTCTTGCTCCTACAATTCCATTTGCACCATTGAAAATGCTATGAATGCAAAAAGAGAAGCTGGGCCCCACCTCCATTGAAAGTGTACTCCACAAGGTTAATTGCTTTGCCCAAGGAAATCTCTGGGAGAGCCAGGAATAGAACTCAGATTTCCTGGCAGCCTGCCCTATGCCTTCAGCTCAAGGCCATCCTCCTCCTGTAAAGCTTGCTTGAGAACAGGTTGGATGAGGGAGGGAGGGAAACACACTTTTCAATCCTGTATCGTAAACCCATATATGCTTTTTTTACCTGTTTCTGTAAACTCAGGTGTGAGTATTTTGGTATCTCTAGCATAAGTCCAGCTGGTGGGCAGTGAGGGGTAGGAGTAAGCTATTTAATATCCTTCCTGGAGATATTTGAAAGATGTGTAGATGTGATGCTTTAAGGACATGGTTTAGTGGTTGACTTGGCAGTGCTGGATTAATGGTTGGACTCGATGATCTTAGAGGTCTTTTCCAACCTAAACAATTCTGTGATTGTATGATTCTGTGTACAGGATAAGAGTGAAGAGATTTAGGACCATGAGGGTTTTGAACCAATCCCAAATATAAGACTGAAAGGTATTTGATGCATATTGATGGTATTCTCTCTTCTTTGTACCTTGATTACACAGAAGTCCAATACCAATCAATTAAATTATAAACGTAGTCACAAAACCAAGGTGCTTGGTTCCTTGAATATTTTAAATATGGTTACTTTTCTATTCAGCATTAGCTTACCTGAGCTATAGTTGCGGGACAGGGCCATTCCAAGTCACCTCATCCAGAGATGGTATTTCTGTTCCCTGTGCTCTTAAAATGTAGTGCTGCAGAGGGAATGAAAACCTATGATTTAACATGTAATACAGGACAGAAGATTCAGAGTCAAGACTACTAGGTTTCCTTATAATTTCTGATGAATTGTGCATCTTATTTAATACAATTTACTTTAATTCTGCGTTATACTGCAGGCCCCTGTAGTGCAGTAGCTTACAGGAAAATATCACATTTTTGTCCCTGTGTGAGTGAATTTACTCCCATCGATTAAGAGTTACCATAATAATTAGAGGGGTAATACTTTTGGCTTCATTCTGCATTCTTTACAGACCGAAACAGGTGATGTGGAAACCAGAGGAATGCACAGTTGATCCTCTCTTAGAAGGGTTGGGGGGAGGCTAGTACTGTGATAATTAATATTTAGAGAGTACTTTCAGGTGTTTGAATGAAAGTAATTATATGCTTTAAGTGCAAGTATTGTTATTTCTTCTTCCTTAATCCTAGGACTAAGCCTCACTTCAAATTACAGTTCAGTATTACATTTTAGGTATGAAGCTAGATTCTCAGCAAGAAAGTGGGCTTCGTTCAGTAAATAGCTGCAAAATATCCTCACCAGGAGTTGTCTTCTAATTCTATAGCACACAACATTGAGTGAGGAAAAAAACCTTTTTTTTGGCTGTGGTGTTTTGAATTTCTTTTCTGCTAGTTCCAGTTTAAAATACAAATGAAGCATAGTTTACAATAGCATTTACAAGTATACCTGTTCTTCTGTCCCAAGGCCTATGTGAGATATTCATCAGACTGCAAAAGAAAACCAAAATAAAATAGAGGGACAAGACCCTAATATTTGAAAATTGTGACTTCATAAGCTGCATTGCTTAAATAGTCAGATTGGGATATGCAGTTTAATGGTTTAAAGCTGCAGTAGTGACAAGATCTTTTCAGATCCAAGAGAATCCAGATATTTTCAGTCTTGGGGGAACCCTGCAACTGAAACCAGGACAGCCTGGGAAGATGACAGGCTGAATGATAAAGCCTATGTTGGGAAGTAAGTAATTGTGGAGTAGAGGCTGATAATGCTGATATCACTGTTTGTTTTGCATTCTTTTACTGCTCACTGTTCAGAATGGTTCTGGTTGCAAGAAGATGTTAATCAGCCTTGCTGTTACTGGAGGCTGTTGGTGGGATATGATTTCCTTCTTCGACTTCTTCTCGGTTGTTTTGATGCTGCAGTGATTTCATTTTAAAAAGGAAATCTTGCTGCCCTACAAGGGCAGCCACTGACCAACCTGTGCTGACAGGAGGAGAAGGTGGGGTTTTTTCCCAAACACACACATCTCTGGATTTCATCCCTTTTCTTTCATAGCCTGACACTGTGGGAAATCCATTACACCCAAGTTACAGCCTGCCTCACTAGGATTTTAGGAGCCTGTCATGGAAGAGGATGCATGATATAATCTGTGGGACAAAACTCATTCTTACTTAGTTTTTATACAATCAGTACTTGACATAGGTGCCTTATAAGGACTACAGAGAAGGATCCATTCCCTTAGATTATGGGCTTCCTCCTCTCTACCAGGTGGTCCACTGAGTTTACATGGAATTAACACATCCACCCCTCCACTCTGTGTATGGGGAAACAGAAATGTGTCACTTCCTCTCATGCTACTCAGGACCAATTTGCTTAGCCCTATCATAAGGATGGACACTTTGTGGGGAAGGACTGTAAGTCCATCTTTAGTATAATAGGATAATAGGTGAAGCACTGAGAGACCATAGATGCTACTCAGCTGGGGTTGAACCTGAGTGCCGAGAGAAGTGATGTGCCATGAGCTGGTCTGGGTTGACAGCTCTTTAGACCCAGGGCTTCTAGTCAACAATGCAGTTAAAAGTAGTGGAACCACATGGGAGATGAAGAAAACAAGAGGAAACCTGTGCATGTAAAGATCTGAGATGACATCTCCAGGGCTGCTTTTTGTGTGATTTAAAATGCAGACACTGGAGAAGATAGCCTGGAACTCACTTCTGTCTCAATTTGAAAACTGACCTTAACTAGTGCTCAAAAGATACCGCTTTTTTTCTTGTTTTTATTTTGGAGCTGCTTCTCTGCATTGCATTTCAGCTTCAAGAGAAGGGCTGGAGAATGCTTCTCATCCAGGACGACTCAGGAGTTTGTGATTAGGACACTTGTATAGGAGGTGTGGATTTAAATCTTCATCATGTTTACTAATAGACATACCCCCTGTGAGCAGTCCTGCTCAGAGATGCTTATGGCCAGGATGCACATGAACACTATGAATGGTGCTGTGCTCTGTCCTGGCCTTATGTAGCTCTGAAGGTTTCTCCGGGGATGGAGCTAGATTTTGGGTGGCTTTCAATTGAAACTTGAAATGCAATTATATTTTAGTGAGAAGGTAAGGCTTTCTACCTGAGACTAATACTTTTGAGCATGTTCAGCTAATTAAACTTCAGTTTGCAGAGGGCTTGAAGGTTAAGTAAGAAAATACTAGGCAACTGAGAAACGTCCAGAGACAGACAGTGACGGGGAATAGATGGATCAAAGCTTGTGCTAGTGAAATCTCCACACACATAAGACGTTATTTGTGTGTTTTATAGCATGGATGCTAGGATTTTGTTGGCAACAGCTTGCTGCAAACTATTTGCATGTGATTTTAATTCTTTCTTCTACCAGTTCAAATTGTACTCTCTGTTATTATTGCAAGTACTGTAGAATTTTGGGGGGTTTATTGGCAATTCAGTTATATATCTGTATATTTGCTGTTTCCATAGCAGTTTCAGGAGATTAGTAATGAATATGTATGTCTTTATTCTGCTTTTTCTTTTTACTTCTTTAAACTCTATATTTTCAGTTTGTTTTATTCAAGTCTGTCAATCCTGACAGCTGCTGAACCGTGGAACTGCAGGGTTAGACTTTGGTGTTACTTATGATCATTTAAATAATAGTACTGATAAATTATATTTTTTGTAATGTACTACTTGTGTATCTGTATTAGTATCAGGGAATGGTGTCTGGTCTGCAGAAATGAGTTTGTTTTGATTGAAGTGATTGGCCAATAGTGGCAGTCTCTGTTTTGCAGCTTCTAAGACTGTCAGTGAATTGGCACAATGTAGGGTTTTTACATCCTGTCTGTTCAGAGTAACTGCTGAGAGTTTAAAAACAGACTGGTAGTCCCCGTATACCACAGAAATCATGTCCTTACCTAATATATTACCCTAATCCTTTTTGACTGTTATATCAATTATCTTAATAGAGAGCAATTGGAGCCTTTTCCAAGATGTAATACAAACACATATGTGAGTTTCACTGTTACAATCTTATCAAAGTTGCATTGTGTTAATGTGTTCTTGGGGTTTCCTTAGTGTTCACACAGAACCCATTCAGGCTCTGGCTGCTCCTGCTGCATTGTTTCCTGTTAATGATACTAAACGCCTTGAGAAATCTGCTTGGGAACTCTCCTTCCATGTACAATTGTCTGTTTGGTTCTTGAAAAAAACAACTCACACAATTGACAAAGTATATACAGTACTTGGATCACAGTATTAAAAATGTAGAGGGAACAAGGCTTTCTCTGATGTGGTATGTGCTCTTTCATTCATTAACATTCATTAACATTCATAAGCTATTCAGAGAAGTCAGAGGTGTATGCAGTTTTCAAGGTACTTCTGCAAACTTCCCATTCAGGTCAGGAATAACCATTCAAGCAATTGTTTTGTCAAGCTTTACAAGTAAGTGTGATCAAGATAGGTAGACAGACAAATGGTCTGCCGGTGACACATGACATTAGTGTGTCTGCTACTTCATTACATGCTCTATAAATTGTGCAAGTAGCCATGTTTGCACAAAACCAAGGTAGTTTGAGGAAGAAGATCTATACATGTTCAACAGAAACTTAATGGTGACTCTCACATAACAAGAATAGTATTTGAATCGATCTGTGAATATGATAAATTTGTTATTAATGTCAGTAAGTTTTGAGCAGTCACTGGAGGAGTAACAGGTGGAGTAGACTTGTACAGAGATACAGAGAGAAGATTTTTATTGAAGCTTTTTTTATTCATAAAGGAAACTTGTATGCCATATAAACAGTAATTCTTCTTAAAAGTAAAATTTTTTTTTTTAATCATTTCTGTGGACTGTTTGAAAAGTGGAATATGGACACCTCTGTACTGTAACCTTCAGCAAATTTTTCAAAGACACACAAAGATGTGTTTTTGGAAATTCCTGAATTATCTTGTTTTTTCCACGTGTATAACTTTCATTAAGGATATACTCAGTTGTGTTCATAGGTAGGCACATATAAATGGTGTATTACTACTGAAACAAATTCTTTTAAAGGTGAGTCCATGTAAAGGAGTCACTCCATTGAAGTGAATCCAATAGCGAGGCTCCAACTTACTTGGTTGAAGTCAGGATTTTTGTCTCCAAGGACTTGTAAATGGTGATATATAAATTGGAAACCCTTTTTTAGTTATGCTGACAAAAAGCCACTGATTATGATTTTGAGTAAGGGAAAGAATTTGCCCTTTAATCTGCAGTATATCTTGAGGGAGAAGGTTTTGTACATTGTACTTTTTGTTTCAACTAGAACAAATTCCTTAGGTAAAGACAATATCCACTGCACAGAGAACAACAAAGAGAAATTATGTTATAACTGAAGTTCACACATGAGCTTTGAAATGTTTCAAAATTATATCCTTAATAATAATTTTGCTCCAAGCAGAAAGCTACTTTATATCTTTCATTGCTTATTTCAGGAAGTAGAAGGTCTCAGCACCTCTGTAGGCAAACCAGAAGCCATTGGTTTCCAAGAAAGAGGTTGTTAATTCTGTTGTGCTAAATCACTAAGAAAGGTATTTAAGGGAGAAGTTAAGGGTCATCATGATATTTTTGCATAATTATAAATCATTGTAGTTTTCTTTGCATGATTAAAATTTCGAATAGTAATTAAGTAATGTCCCAGAGCAAGCTCTGTGCATTTCAAAGCTCTGCACACCTTCCTTCACATCCCCAAAAGCCATTATGTTGAGTGTAATCATAACTGGGAGGCAGAACTCTAGTGATTTATTTATCTTCCTGATTTTTGTTGGCTTGTTAGTTATCAGAAAAGTTTTTGGTGACCTTAAAACAAAAAAAAAAAAAGGGGGGGAGGAATTCCTTCCTTTCTTTGCACTTTTGTGGTGTGAGCATTCCAGACACTTCTCACAAGTATAGAAGCAGGGGTGAACATAGCTGCTTCCGTTCTCCGTTTGTCTTCTCTGGGTCAATGTTTGAATACTTAGCTTACCTGCTCTCCTTATTCAGGGCTACATAAATGTCATGGATAAAAACTTTGAAAAAGTTCTCATTTTGAATAATTTGAACATGATAAGGCAGTTGAAAAATTGAAAAGGGCATTTATTTAATTAAAAAAGGAGTCTGACTGGATTTATTTGGGAGCTATCTAACAAAATAAACATCTAGTCCAAGACAAAAATGAGAATATGAGAAATTTCAGGTAATCTTTGAGTCTTACAGTAAAGAGTAGAAGACAGGCAAAAAGAATGAATAAAGAGCCTAAGACTCAGTAAGACTTGGAACAGTGGGAAATATTCACTCCTAGGTTCTTGGACTGAATCTGATCTCACCAGCTGTCAGCTCAGTTGTGTCCCATGTGGTGGTATTAGGAGTTTTTCAGTGTAGGGTGAGTGCCTAAGTTATCCATCTCTTATTTTGCCATTCCACTGCTTCAGGTGGCTGCTGCCAGACTGGGAGAGAGAGGTTGCAGTGGTCAGTGAGCTCATGGGAAAGGTCTTTGCTCAGACCCCATCAGGCAAAGGCTTCAGCTGCAAGCTTATGCCTGTACTGCTGCGCTGATCTTGCAGCTGGCCAGCCTCATTCATGCCCTGTCACCTGCCAAAGGGAGAGAGTTCACCAGTCTGAGCATTAGGGTATCCCGTGGCAATGATGCATGAGAGCAGTTGCTCTGATGGATGTTGCAGCAGGTAGGCGCCATGAGGAGCAGGTTTTAGTTTGTTTGATCTGAAGTCCACCAAGGAGCTATTTTTACCACTATGCCAAATGCATTACTTTCCAGGGAAAAAAATATTGTCCGTCCACAAATTAGCCACAGAACAGTTATTTTGTTCTTTTTTTTAGAATGAGAGAGAAGCATAAGGTTCGCAGTAGTTTGAAAGTAAGGTCGTGTGTTCTAAAAGTATCCTAGCAAGATGCTGCAAAGATATTCACAGCCAGTAGATTTTCTTGAACATTGCTGCTTGACCAAAAGTCTTGAAGGAAAATTCTTCTGTCCTGGTCCATGTCAGCACTGTATAAACATATGTCATAGATCAGGTTTGGAGGAAAGTTTTTGTTTTCCTTTTTTTTTTATTTCAATGAATAGTTGCAGTAAAACTTCTTTAACAGTTCAGCTGTTCAATCTGTTTATTTCCTACTTGCAGTTTTACTAACCCTTATTTTTTGTGACATCATAATGATTTCCACAGCAACTAGTTGTGAGGTTGAAAACAAAGGTTAGTTTAAACAAAGGTTATGATTGCAGGTGCAGAGTGAACAGACAAACTCTTAAGAAACAGGTTTCAGGCAAATGACTCTATTAATAACGAATGAGAGGGTTGGGTAAAAATCCCCAAACAGATGATGTGCAATACCGACAGAGGTGATTCAAGCTGAACAGTTGTTAGGATTTCCTATGAGGCTGTAGTATTGTTTGAAGGCCATAAGAATACGTGAATCTGCAAGAAATTATTCTCTGCTGGAAATGCTGAAGTTGCTATTCAAAACTGCAGTGTTTGTCAGAATGAAGTTACCTCCTGACTTTTGTGTTGTTTCAAAACAACACAAACCCCCAAGGTGTAACTATTATTGAAAAAGATACTATTGAATCCTCAGGAACTTCGTTGTGAGTGTGATCCATGTGTGGGCGACAGCCATGATGAGTTTCTTGCAAAAGCTTCCTCAGATTATCAGTAGCAAGCATTTCTGATGAACTTCATCACATTCACTGTTGGAATGAAGGGACACGGCAGAGAAGTTCTACCAGCAGTAATGTTGCCTTTGTTGCCAGAAGTTCCCGGATCTTTTTGATGATGTTTCCTACCTCCAATTTCACTTTTGGGTTTACAGCTCACTTCTGCTGCTTAGTGGGGCTCATAACCCCATTTGAAGGAGTCATGACAGTCCTCAGCGTTCAGGAATGTCTGCCTTATGTCCCCACCAAGCAGATAGATTTTTAATTCCTTCTCTGTACATTGGAATTGTTAGTTTAAACAAGAAACAAGATGCTGGACTGAGTCCATAACAACCAAGTAGTTCCTGTGGCCGTCCTTTTGTGTTTGTATCCCTGTAGTCCTTGTTCTTCCTTGGACAGCTTTCTGGGAAAGCTTATATATCACAGCAGCTTTAGGAGCTTGTTTCTTACACTTCTTCCTGGCTGCTGAGAGATGTCCGTGTCCATGCTTTGGCCTTGGTTCAAGACTCTCTGCAGAGTTCATGGCCCCAGCTCACTTCAGATGGGTACCTGTCACCCTTCAACCACTTCATCTCCCTGTGGTGATCTCCCCCTACCCCATGCCTGGGCGTGTTTATCAAAAAGCACCTGGAAAGGTTTGTGAAGATTTCATTAAATGGGCAGCAAATGCTTTCCTCTCTCCATGCTTTTCTTCAGCTTCTTCCCATATCAGACCTTGAGACGGGACTCATGTTTATTGGCGTGGCATTTAATAAAGTTACATTAGGTCTTGCTTTATTTAATTCTGTTTGTGTTCCTCAGGCATCGTTGTCTTACTCGTTTCCCTCTTCTGATAACAACAGGAGGGCTTTCTGTGTGGGCCGCTTGTTCTGAAACTCTAAATACTTTCCAAATTTCCTTTCCCTTATAATTTCCCAAAGGTGCTATTTCTTAGTTTCTCTGGCATACTTCCCCTAGGATTTGTCTTTTTTTCCCCCTAACATTTCAAAGTTTGGACAGGGACTCTCTGCTTCCTGGAGTTTTAATAATTATATCCTCTGTGCCCAGCCATGGCCTGTTACTGGAGTCATGTGCACTAGGTTTCTTACAGGAATTTTCTGTTTGCTGCTCCCAAGACAGCAGAGTCTTGTCATAACTAGCATTAGAGTAAGAACTACAAATGCATTGGGCTTTTCCTGAGCAGCAGGACAGTCTGGGAGGGGCTGCTGACTCTTGATTTATCCACACTGAGGAAATGACCTGTATAAGTTTGCTCTCTTTGATGAGAAGAGATCCAACGGTCCTTCTGGGGAGTGGGGTGTATTATGCACATCATTTTAATCATATTTCTATGTAGCCTTTACAACTGTTTGTCAAGATGATACCTTTTCCCTTTTGAAAATTAAGACATTTTTGGTAACTTTGTCTGCAGTACAGTTTCTTCAGGTGCTTGAAAATTAAGTTTGTATAGAAGTAAACACACGAGGCAGAAGTAGCTTTTAGGGATGTTGCAGTCATGCTGACATCTTTTCAGGGACATGGACTGTTTTAGGTTTGTGTGAGTGATATTCAGGTAACTACGATAGACTGAGGTGATTAATCACTTTTCCTTAATGACTAATGAGTCAAGATGAGAGGTGATCCGCCATCCCTTGAGCTGCCTCTGTGGTCCGAATATAAAGCCATGCCATGAAGAAATGAGAAGACTAGTTGTAAGGTTCTTGTTTTGTTCTTCTTTCCCCTGTCGCCTATCATGTTTTCCCTTTTGTCTCCTGGGCCCTGTCTTCCAGCCTGCTGCAGGTTGCTGTAAACCTCTCTTTCCAATCCTCTTTCAGCTAAGTAAACCTGATATATGGGAAGAGTACTCTTAAAAATATTTACTCTAGTAGACACTGCATTCCCTTGGCTGTGTAGACAAAATAGAAAATCCTTTAGCTTTGTGAGGAAATGTGCAGACACCAACAGATGGTATCCGCTGAGGCTTTTGCATGCCAGAAAGGACAAAGAGGATAGTAAGAAAACCTGTTGTATTTATCAGGTACCTAGAAAATCTGTGATTGTCAATGGATAAATGCAAACACACTCACATTCCTGGTCCTGAAGCACTCTGAAATCCTGCTGCAGTTGTTGTGAAGTCACTCACCTTTTACGCACTCAGCCGAGATGTTGGTAGTTATTTTAGTCTCAGTTTCACAGTAACTGTACCTGGAATGATTACACCAGCAACAATGTGAAACATCTTAATGCAAATGGCAGAGATGAGTGGCAGTAGGCTGGAATCTTTCAAACTCCCACCTCCACTGCAGCCGTGCTGCACATCGGGGCTTCCCACAGCTGGGAGTACTTAACTCACAGCCTCCAAGTAAGTAGCTTCTATTTAATTTTGAGCACCAGAACATCTCTGCTAAGAAAGAAACTGAATTTCCTGAAGCTTGTGGAGCTAGGATTGGAGACAAACAAGTTTGTAGGAGATTTAAACATTAAAAAAACCTGAGATTAGTCTCATGTTCTGGGCTTGATTTTTTTTTAGCCTCTCCTTAGCTGCTTCTCTTTCTTAAATGAGTATTTTATTCCATTAGCCTCGGTGAAGAGAACTCCCAGAGACTAATGGGATTCTTATGGCATTTTAGTCTTCATTCAGCTAAATACTCTTCAGATGTTACATATGTAAAACAACCATGGCTGATGAACGCATTATAGTATATTTATATAACGTACAAAAATACTTAAGGGCCTGCAGTCTTTTTGTAACAGCTGAATAATGCCTTTGTTTCTTTGAAGAAGTCAGGAGGCTGTGAGTGGCTGTGGTGAGGAGTCATGTAAGGATCAGTCAGATCTGATTTGGTCAGAATGAAATATTGAATGAGAAGTCAAAAAGAGATACCCTTTGTGTGAATTGGATGCCATATGAGAAAGAACAGATCAACCTGTATGAGGCTTGTGAGGTCCTTTGAAGTGCCTGTATTGGAGCAATTTTTCTACATACGTATGCACTCAGACAGACATGCATATTTTCAAATCAAAGAAGTTCCAAGGCAAATATCTTTTAATATAGAGAATAGAAAACATTAATATAACAGAAATAGAAAATATTAAATTGTGCATAAAATTAAATTTTACTAAATCGTATACAAATATAAAATACTAAATAATATAGAAAATAATATTGCAGTTAAAAATTTCCAATTCTAATGTTTTTAAGCCTGAGAGACTGAAAATTGAGGTTACACTTGGAAAAAAGTCCCCAACAAACAACTCAAACCCCCACCATATACTATTTCTCAAAGCTGGAAAAATATGCAAACACTTTGTTAAGATCAGTCAACTTTGTCTCCTCCTCATGTCCCTTTCCTCACAACCAGAATTCGTTCCTCACAACACAGACCTTTCCTATAGAGACACTGCAGTAGTGACCCCTAATAGTAAAAGCATTTTTTCTTCTAAATAAGTTACTTTTCATTATAGCCGTGGCAAACATTAGTGGGGACAAAATGTTAACCTCCCCAGTGAAATAATTTGGGGTTTTTTTCTGCCTTTAGTTGTCATTTTTTCTTTTTCTCTTCTTTAACTGAGATTTTTACTTTATCCTTAGATAGCTTGTCTTTGAATCCAGAATGTGTACCAGGATATCATTTAAAGAGAGATGGCCAACCTTCTGACTTCATTTCATCTGATGGATTATGTTTTGTCTGGAGTCACTGTGGTAGCTCTTGTTGATGCCTGACTCTGTGGGGAGTGTGCTCAGGCCTGGAGACTGAGTTGTCCGTGGGTCAAGTTCAACTTGCAGGTTGTGAGGAAGGCATCATTGTTTTGTACCCAGTGATAGCAAAGTTATTTAATTTCATGTTACTTGGCAAAAAAAGGAGTCCATCTTGCTCCTGAAGTCCTACATAATACCCAGCAGCATTGATCAATAATTACTTCTGCATTCTTAGACACCAAAATGTTGTCTTTCTAAATAGAAAATGATGTGACACAAATCCTGAAATTATGGAATAAATGATATGGAGTGCTATGTGCAAAATATAAAAAATGTATCGAATGCACCAAGAGCCGTGTTTAATGATCTGGCAAACAATCTCACTCTCTGTGTATGCAGCTCAGACTGCATTTAATATGGCATGCCCTGCATGTGGCATTCAGCTCCCTGTGACTTTTCCATTTAGTTCACTGATGTACACTGGTTTTCTTGAAGTGCTTGGGAAAAAGAAGTTGAGCAGCAACTAATCTCCTTCAGGAAAATAATGATAATGTAGCACTTTACAAAATAAATATGAAAAGTAAATGTTTGGCAGGGTTAGTGAAAAGAGTTAAGGTTAGATATATGATCAGAATTGAACAATCCTGTCTTTCACTTATTTGCATGCTTATAGTGCTAATTGCTGCCTCAGTTTTTATTTTAAAAGTTGCAAGTTGATATGCTGTTTTAAAAGGCATGAACTTATCTTGCCGAGTGAATGAGCAATGATACAAGAATACTTGTTAAAGAGTCATTTCCTAGTACCACGAACTGAGGAAGTAATTTGAAATGAGTAACTAGTCGATTTAATAAGTCAGCTAATGTACTCTTGAAAGGAATGGAAATAATTTAATATCAAACTAAAATATTTGATAAAGAACCCTTGTACCTTCATCTCTCAGGCTTGAATCAAGTATTTAAAATCTGTGGAAGAGTTTTCTCTGACTTTAGTGTGGGTTAATCAGATTTTTGCAAATACATTAAACAATTAGGCTGGTTGATCCTTTACAGCACAGTTCTTACAGAAGATTATGTAGATAGATGGTAATTTTGACCTTTATTAACATTGCCTTCTGTGGTGGTCAGTGGAGATTTTTGAATAGTCATGAGGTGCTGATGTAAAGTAGTCAGTTTGCTATTACTACCGAAATGTGTCCTTAAGTACTAGAATGCAGTTAGCAGAGCTAAGCAATAAAAGCTGTTTGTTCAGCTAAAGTCCAAAACCTTGATTTTAATATGTTTGACAAGGTCTTTCACAAGAAAACCATTTCTCTCCAGGCAGACTTCCAAGTGTTTTTTTCATCTATTTTTAAGTGGCATTTGTAGGTCAGAGAGGAGAAGCTGAGTTGTCTTAGCTTGTTGCAATTAAGATCACCTTCTTCACATAGCAGTAACTGAATTTTATGGCTATAAAATTTTTTCCTTCTAGGTAATGAAAATGAGTATAACAACAGGAATAGATGAACTAGTAGTAATGAGTCATAAAATCAATGCAGAAAATCCCCAAGGATACGTAGTTGCTTTTCAGTAGTTCTTTTTCAGCTATTTTTGCAGCTTTCTTCTCCGGGAAGGAATTTTGCACATGTTAAAAAGCAGGCCTGAAAATCCACTTTCATAGGAAAATCATTAATGATGGATTGTAGTAGAAATTGATGTGGCTATAGAGTTTAGTTTGTGTCTTTAGGATTTTTTTTTCTAAAACAAGTATCAAATAGGAGAAAAATATGTTCTTGTAAAGTATCCTGTATAATGCCGTATCCTGTGCAATGCAATGATTTATTCAGTACACTAGCTTTGGGGTTTTTTTTACTTTTGATATTTTATTGATGTTAGTAATGGAGTTCATGATGCAAAGATTTTTGTAATTAAAGTTGGGAGGTTTTTTCCCATCAAGAACTTGAGAGTCAATATGCAGAAAAGTGTCTGAAATGCTTATTGCTTTATACTATAAAAGCTGTTAGCAGAGGTCCAGCACTTTTGGCACATTTAATATAAAAATGAACAAGGACCAATAAAAACTAACAGATAAAGTTGTTGTAATAGGAAAAACTGAACAAAAGAAAATTTAATTTGGATATCAAGAGTATTTCTAAAAATGTATTTCTAAAATGTATTAGGCCTCCCAGGGGTTGTACTGGAAAGCAAATTGCTTTAGTCCCTTAAAGAAGAGCTACCAAACTGAGAGGAAATTGGAGTTAAGCTCAGCTATGCCTGTTAATACACCGCTCCTGTCATCAGGAGTCATCACAGCAAGATCAGCTGCTTCATTTCCCCACTGCCTTTTGTTGCTCTGGTGGAATCCAACCCACTCATCTCAGTTGCTGCCCTAGAACATGCCAGGTTGCTGTGTTGACACCCCAGCAGACGCAGTCCCACGCTTTGGCAGTCTAGGAGAGCATCTACAGCACTGTCTCAAGGTCTGCCTCAGTCTCTCCTGATGTTACAGCTGCGGCTTTTCACAGGTGTGCAGTCAGGTGGCCCATGCAACCACTGATCACCCTTACTCTTTCTCAGGTTCTTAATGTCCCAGAGGGCCAATCCTGATAGAAGTGTGACATTCTTATACACTTTTGAAAGAAAATGGACATTTCAGAGTTTCTAAACATAAAGCGTTGCAAGATGCCGTAGCTTATGGAAACCTAAGCAAAATAATGGGTGTCCACACATATTTCCCTGCTTTAGCTTGTTCTTGGTTTATGGGGAAAGAGAATGTGAGAAGTCTATGATGTTCTTTCTGATACTTCTGTTCTTTTCTGATCCGTAGAATCACTTTCTTTTTGGCAATGAAGTTCTATCTGTCTCAGCTAGTTCAGCAGTGAGACACATTTACCCCCTAGGAAAGCATGCTGCTTTTTCCTGCTTAAAGCCTCCTGTTCCTGTGAGGCCTGTCCCTGTCTTCCTTACCTTTGTATTTTTAAAAACTTTTCCCAACACCTAATCTCTTGTTATGTCTTTTCTTTAGACCCGTGTTTCTTCTCAGAAACTGGAAAAAATTGAGGTAGAGCATCTGACAGTGACTGTGGACAGTTCCAGAAAGTCCATGGACTGTGGGACTGAGCATGCACAAAAAGAAAAGGGGCAAATGGCAACATGCTTTCAGAGCAAGAGAGGCTGAAAGGACAGATAAAGAGGGAGTTGTACCCTCTAGACAGTTAAAAACCTGATGAAAAGGAAAGAGGAAACAGACATTAAAGACAAATGGAAAGAAAGATAGGCTGTAATCTACTGTACAACATAAAATAAAGGAAAAGTGGAACAAAGCCAGAAGGGATAAAAAAAAAGCAGGATATTACATTGCATTATACGAAAATGTAGTAGAAAGTCAGTGGGCTTTCCTGCAATCAGGGGACTAGATGAGGTGAGGAGTATTTCACAGTCCAGACTCTTGTGGTTCTGTGATACTAAGGAAGCAGAAGTAGGGAGGGAAACTCAAAGGAGGGACACAGATTAAATAACAGTTTGAGTGACATAAAAAAGGCAGAACTTTAGAGGAAACCTCATAGTTTGTGAGTATCAACTCACAGAATTCTTGAGTTTATACTTGTGTATTTAGATGGAGATTCAGTGAAGCTATCTACTGTTAAAGATATTATTCATGTGGGAAGCTGTACTGAGCAGTCCTGAAGACATGCTCACAGCCTAATCAGGAGCTCAGTGTGGTCAGAACTGTCCCACTGCACATGGGCTTGTTTCCAGAGTCTCTGACCACTCAGCCCGAAAGGCAAATGCAGAACTTTTGCCACTACAATTTGGCAAGTGTCTCTGAAGCAGAGGAAGTAGTCATGAGCATGTTTTGCCCACTGACCTGTCTTCTGACTAAATTGTTGGTGTAGGAGGAGAACTCTATATAAGAGTGATGAGACAGAATATTTCTGCTATTAGTGTCCGTGGTTAAGGGGTAAAGGAAATAACTCAGAACTTGTTCTAGCATCGTCACCCAGCAAACCACACACTAGTATCACTCAAGGAGTATTTATATGGCATTCCTATCTTAGGTACTCAACAGTGCAACATATTTCTCTCTTAATAATATCAGCTGGAAAGGCTGACTAAGAGTCCGGATACTGTTTTCCAATTTGTCTTTGTTTCCTTCCCTTTCTGTAGAGATGAGTTGGTTGTTTATAATGTGTTTAACCCTAATGGGTACCAGATAAGCAACAATTTTAAGCAAGTTTAGGTCTCCGTAACTAATCAGCAGTTGCTAAAACTCTGACATTCCTTGTCCATATCTGGTGTGCTGTGAATTTCCACCATCATTTGATTAGTAAGTTACTCTTCGTGGTCTTTTCTGAAAGAGAACTGTTATCTGTATTTTCACATTCAGGCTCTCCACCCCCTTGTGCCATATGTTCCATTTAAGGTTCCAGGACAGGAAATATAGTAGAGATACCCTTCACTTTCACATCTAATGACAATTAAGTGCTTTACATTGATTCAGACTTTCAGTTTCCCAGTTCCAGCATTCCACAGATGGGACTTTGTTTTAAAGAAATAGAAGTTAAAGAAAGCTTTGCCTCTGTATTCAAGTGCTGATTTTGTAATTTCCTTTCATTACTATCCAAGACAAAACCAGGCAAAATGCCTTTTGTCTGTTGTGGATTTTTATTCCCATGGAAAGATTTTATAGACACAGTTTAGTGTTTAAGAGAATCTAAAGGTCCATGTTACTCTGACCTTCTCTTACACAAAGGTGCTAAGTTCTACTGGCAGAAGCCAGGCTGTAAGTGAGTGGAGGTGGAGAAGGATTTTCATAAGATTTCTTAGTTGCAGCAAGCTGCAATAACTCTGACGAGGTATTACATTTTATACTAATTGAGGATTCCAGCAGGGTGCACTCACTATTTAAAAATAGTGTTGGTTTTGCTGTTCTGGGATTTTTGTATAGGTTGGGATAAGTCACCAGAAAACTGAAGAACAGCAACACTGTGGTCTACCAGAATTGTAGTAGGTGCTGCCAGCAGGGTTACTAGTCAGATGTCATCTTTTTAGGAGTCTTGATGTCAGTGCTGTGTGCAGCCCAAATATCCTATAGAAGGAAGACTGTATCAGACTATATATGTCTATATAGCTGAGATTTTTGACTATATATGTCTAGTGTGCATGCTCTTTGCCTTTAGTTCTTTTAATCTACAGAAGATAATGACCTGAGGATGATAGACCAGAACCTGTGATGCTATTGAAATTACCAGAAGTTGAAAGAGAGTATCTCAGAGTAGCATTTGTCTCAGACTGTCTTCTAACCTTGTGTAGTTAGAAGAAGCAGAACCTGCTCTTTTATTACATGGGTATACACACAAGAGACACCATGCAGTGATGTACAAATAGGCAAACAGATCCTAGGTGCGTTTGCCCAGCTGTTTTTTTCAGTCCATAGTAATTTAAGTTTGAAAAGGCCGAGCCTAAAGTAGTACCTGTCACCACATAACATTTACGGCTTCACTAAACATAGCCAATGTCTTACAATTATGAGCCTAGCCTTTGCCATTTTGGGCATGACACCTCTAGGTGTATTTTAGAACTGCTGAGGATGCTTTTAACTACAATTAAAACACATTTCTAGTATGGCTTTGAAAAATGGCCTTCCTTTTTTTGCCTACAAATTCACCTCAGGAAATATTTGTGGTTGCCATTTATAGTACTTAGAACACTAACTACCCGGTCACATCTACAAATTAGACAATTAAACACCTAAGAACTAGGAAATGAACCTCTGAAATAATCCTCACAGGTATTTCTGGAAGCAAAATTCCAACCAAAAAATTAATGAAGTCAAGCTCTTTCAGTAACAGCAAAAAGCCCAGAGCCACTAAATTAGTTTTCTTGTAAAGTGGTTATTGACCCAGGTTTTTTTAGGTGAATGATGATACAAATATTTGATTAATACAGAAAAGCAGTGAGTAACAGTATTGACAAAAAAAATACTTGTTTAGAATATAGATATCTTAATGAAATTAAAGGTATTAATTAAAGGTGGTGATGAATAAATGGCCTCTGAAATAGTATTCTACATGCAAATAAAAATTTGATCATGGCTAGAAGAATTGCAGATTGGCCCACACTGTTTTCCTAAAGCTGTTGAAGGATAGATTTAAATATAGTCTCTGGAGTCTTTTCTCTGAAATCCTCAAAAATGTGTACTTGAACTGAGTAATAGTGTTTATGAGAAGTTGAATCTGATGCCACAGACTCATTTAATGGAAGCTGGTCAACCAGTGTTTAAAGCCCAGCAATACACAGTCATGTGTCATTGAGTCTGTACATGAATGCATGATTCTAGAGCAAAGAGCATTTCATTTGTTCTTGGGAAAAGGAACCTCAAATTCTCTTATATAAAAAGAGCATATATAAAATTCATACAGTCATATAGTTGTACAGGGCAAAGACATCCTACTGAATCATTCTTGTTCTTCTACTTCACAGTAATTTCTCCCCAGTCATATTTGAGTTTGTAAGTAGGTACAACATACCAGTGAGGTTAAAAGGAAGGGTCAATAGGGTGAAGTGACTTTCATTCAACAAGAAGACTGCTTACAGACATCTTAAGTGTTCCAAGTATGTATATACCAACTATCAAAATTACTTTAAAAGGATTATGAAGAGGTTGCCATTTCTAAGGAGATGTGTGGAGAGGAGAATTTTAAATAAATAGTTCACAAAAAGTAGAAGTCATGTCCAAATGAAGGAGACAAGAAAATATGTTAATGTGAAGCATGTTAAATGGAAAGCATTGATGAAGGAGGACTAAAAAGGTGCTGATCACCTGGTAAGGGCTTGGAAGTATTAATAAAAAACACTTTCATACATGCTGGAAACAGGAGGTCATTGAAGAGCATGTAGAGACAATGAATCTTGAACAAGTAAAAGGAGAGCTCAAGTAAGGCAAGGCGGCAGGAGTACAACGACACAAATTTTAGGCATCTTAGAAGAATTTAAGAAGATTTCCACATCAGAACCTTTCTTTACAGGGAAGGATTTGGGGGAGCTGTCTAGTGTTGGAATACGGGTAAAGGAGTTTTCAAACAGATCAATAAATCAGTAGTGACAAATTGTCAGGAACAAACACTGTTCTCCAAAGAAGTCAGATCAAAGTGAAATATGAAATTTCTAAACTTCCTACAGTACAGTCGTAGCTGTAGGGCATGGGGTGGGTGGCTTAACCTCAAAGAAGGTGGTGGCAGCCATTATGACATCAAGAAAGCTCCTGGAACTATCGGCCAGTAGGTCTGATCACCACTCCAGGCAAATAGGTATAAGCTATGGAAAAAAACCCAAAACTATAGAAACTTGGATAAGTATAATATTGACAGGTACAATAAGTAAAAAAAAAAAAAAAAAGGCAGTAATATTTTTTTTAGAAAGGAATGTGTATCACAAACCTGTTGCAGTTCTCAGAAAGAAAACTAGTAAGTGTGTGGCCAGGGATGGTTCAATCAGTGTGATGTGTCTTGTTTTCCAAAATAGTTAATTTCAGTGTTATTCATTGAGTACTTTAAAGGAATTAAGTGTCAGGGAATGAGAGAGAAGGTTCTCTCCTGGGCTACTTTGACAATATACCTGTATATTTCCAATAGGAATTTTGCTGAGACCTATGCTGCTCAAAATTAATAATTTGGAACTAATTGTGTGAAGTTATGAATTGTTGATGATAAAAAAATTAGTTAATACTAAAATAGATGATGAACAGTTAAAAAAGGAACTCATGCTACTTAAAGGCTTGGCAATGCAATGGCAGGCAATGCTTTATGTTGCTGTGTTCAAGGTGATGAGAAGCAGTTCTGCTTTTGCAAAGGTGACCTCTGAGGTATTTATTGCCGAATGGAAAAGAGAACTTGGGTCATGATGAATAGTTCTTGCAAAATACCAGTTTTGTTACAGCAGTGGTCAAAAGAAGGAATAAAATATTAATAATTGTTAGGAAAGGAAAAGAGAATAAAATGTAAAACATAATTCTGACATAGCAAGCTCATTGACCCACTTGGATTTTTAATGGATTTGAACACTACAAATAATAATCAATCTGAAGAAGTGCAGATGAATGTTAGATTGTTCAAAGATACTGAATTATTTCCCCGCAAGGGGAGATAAACAGAGTAGGTCTTCTCAAAAATAAGAGACAAACTTAAGAAGAAACAGGACTGAGACCTGTACATCTAATTAATTTTGTATAGAACATGAATGGAAAATAATTATTTATTATTTCCCAAAATCTAACAACTAGAAGACAAACAGAAATTGTTTAGGTAAGCACAAGCAAAAGGGAGTATTTTTTTCACACAATGCAGTTAAATTGTTGAGTTTGTTAGCATGGAAATTCTTTATGTCAGATGTGTAAATTGATTTACAAAAATGTTAGGCAAATTAAAAGGAAAAAAAAGTAAGATACAGAAGAAGGATTTTTACAGACCGTACAGAAAGTGTTTTTAAACTCAGTGGACTTAATGCTGTATCCCACTTTAAAAATGCAGGAAATGTCATTCCATATTTGCCACGTGTATCTTTCCTCAGCATCCATTATTAGCCACTGTCTGAGCTGGCACCACTCTAGAAATAGATTTTTATTCTGACTCACTGCAAATGCTCTTAAGGTCTTAATTTCTAGTTCAGTATGCTTCTATATTATAGTTAATATTTAAATAATAAGAAATTTCAGCTGAAATAGTAATTCCAGCATCTCCTACAAAGAAGAATATGGGTATAAAGTATCTGGGACCCCTATACTGGAATTATGTCTCCCAACTTTTACATCTTTTTACGTAACACAAGTAAAGATTATAATTTCTGTTATATGCAGAGAGACTGCAGTAAGTTCCGTGTGCTTTCTGTCAGTTCTTTACCTGCTTTAGATATGGTAGTATATGGTAGTATGCTGCAGGAGAATTTTTCTGAACACTGGATAGAAATATTAGTATTTTTAATGAACATGAGTATGGAACAATTTGTCCTGTTACTGCACATCTTCGATTCCCTAACAGCGTATCTACATCTCTTTTTCCATTATCATATATATATATATATACACGCATCTATATGTGTCTGTGAGAGAGAAAAACCCTTAACACGTTGCAAATAAGTTCTGTAGGTGAAAAACTTTCCACATTAATACTCAAACGTTTCCAAATGTTCAGTGTTAGTTAAGCGTGATGAAGTGTACTTATTAGATAGAAAGAATTGTGAATATGCTGAATTTCAGGTAATATTGTGGTAGAAATCACATTGGGATTTACTGAATTTCATCCCAGTAGAATGAGGTGAGATATAATAATAAAAACCAAAAAAAACCCCAAAAACTCCCCACCCCAAAACCAACCCACAAATAAACAAAAAAACCCCCAACTCAACAAAAAAAATCAAAGAAATTAATTAAAAGCACCCTTTCAAAATGACAAGTCAGATATACCTGTGGTAGAAGTCTGTGGCATCAGTTGACTTACTCCATGGATGATTTTGCACAAACAAAATTTCAGTTACATGATTGAGAAAGGAATGCCCTCAGTGGGTGCTGGGAGGTGAACTGCACCCGGGTGCTGCCACGCAAGGAGGCAGGTCCCCGGGCAGATGGGGTAGCAGAGGTACCTCTATGGTAGCTCTCCTCCAGGGCTTACAGGGAGAGTAGCAGCTACTTTCCTTTGCAGAGGCTAAATTCTGCTGGCAGCAGGGATGGGTTAGAGCATGTTCTGCAGTGTGGCACAGTTACTGTCCCCACCTGATAGGAAGGGGTTTTTTCCCCCCTTCTTCTCTGGTTTATGTCAGTGGAAGGTTGCATGAATTAAAGATGTTTTCTAACATGTTCTACCAGACTTTTTATCCCCTATAACATTTGGAAACATAGTCTTTACCTATCGCAGTAAAGTCTGAGCACTTCATAAAGGTTTGTGACCTAAATTGGAATAGGTACAAGGCAGTAATATCTCCTTTTATAGTGAGCAAAAATAGCGTTCACTGGTTTGCTCAGAGGAATATAGAAAGGGATATAGAAAGGAATAAATAGCGCAACCACGAACAGCGCTGAAATCTAACACTCCTGCTATCTTTAGGGTTGTTCCTCCTGCATCAACTTCTGCACTGTAGACATGAAACCTTTGAAAAGTGATTTGTGAAACTGAAACATGTCAAGGTGGATTCATGTAATATTTTGTGGAGATTCCAGATAAAGTTGGGGAGCAGTTACACATTTTAAAAAATATGTTTATAATTAAGTTAATTGAAGCATTAAACAGTGCCAAATATGGCAGTATCTGCCTCTGTCATATTGATGTAGCTCAATGGTTGTTTAGTTTCCCTGTTTTCTTAACTTTCTGGAGAATAGCAGATGTTGAAGTGGACATAAAAATCTATCAAGTGTCCAAATCTACCTGGAGTTCTATGCAGAGACAATGTGATGACACTGATTCCTTTTTCACCACAAAATTCTATTTCCAGTTTAAGTCCAGTTGCTGTTAGAAAAGAAACCAGATCCTTCAAGCTACTGTCTCCTTGGCTGAAGGGGACAGTTTAACAGCAGGAAGACTATGTTACCATTTCACAGATCCTGGGTTTCCAAAACAACTGGAATGTTGTGAGGAGCAATTTAGAGCAGCTCAGGGCAAAGGTGGGTTGCTGCAAAACTAATTTAGCTGAACCTGCACATGCAGTGCCTGATTTCTTGATGGGAATTTAAGAAGGTTAGTTTAAAAAGCAAAGAAACCATAAACAAAAATAAACAGTGAGAATATGTACTCTTCATGCTTAACGAGAGTCTTGAAAATGCTGGTAATGTGGTGAAACAGCCACAGGCTGTATATTTTTTTTTTCTCCTCGTTAATCTCGGTAGACTATAAAGAGAGCAAGGTAAAACCTGCATACCTGTCCCCAGTTTTACCTTACCTCCTCTGCCTTCTGCAGACTGAACTTTTGGGGAAGCCAGAGGCCTCAAGGAAGGTTGCAGCTAAGCTGATGTTTTGCAGCAGAGGACAGAGACTTGGTGTGTGGCAGTTCCAGTGCAGCTATTTCCAAAATGTGCTGTGTTCTGTACAGCCAAAGGAAAGGCTTATGGTCAACAAGCCAGAGAAGAAAAGAGACAAAAGGAATGAGCTGGCCCCAGGTTTCAAGCCACTGCCATATAGTTTATCTCATCTTTGGGGCAAAGTTATGTGACTGGGAAGTTAAGACAGGAACAGGCTTCTTCCTAGAGCAGTGTACTGAAAGGGCTTGCAGGATTTTTAGGATACCTGAATTCATGCTATAATCGGAAAAGCATCACGGCTCCGTTGAGTTGTAAAGGACAAAGTCAGAGTGACTTTGCATGTACTGCATGACCTCAGAGCAACAGGAGTTGTTAACTACCCAAACAGCTAGAGGTGTAGAATGAATTCAGCTGAAGAATCTAACAGAGCAGAGCTCTTTGGCCAGGAGGAAGGTGACAGTGGGTGGGATACATTTAGGAGGTCTCAAAGATCAGTCGTGGCACACAGAAGGGAAAATGTTCACTATCATTCTTCTGGTAGCAGAACGGAGGTCATTTAATGGAAGTAGTAGCTGGTAGATCTGAAAGAAACAAGAGAAGATGCTTTATCATACAAGGCATATTGAAACACCTTATTACAGGATGTTGCAGAAACTGGAAGTGTTTATGGGGATTTAAAGATTAATTGGATAGGCTCAAAGAATGTCATTTTTATCTTGGGCTATTTAATATCAGAGCTTATGTTCAGGAAGTCCCAGAGCCATAAATCAGTGAAAACTGAGGTACCATTATGGCAAATATCTCTATGTGCTTGTCTTACTCATACACTCTTCCCTAAATGTCCCTCACTGACAACCATTTCAGAAGGGATACTGGCCTTGATAGTGTAACAGAAGTGCCCATTCTCTTTTTTTTAGGAAGAGATATGGAGAAAAGATAGCATTTGAGATCTGAATAATGATACAGACATTTTACTAATAGTGTGATAGTAGCAACCAACTAAACGAGGCATTACTGTAACTGAAAGGAGAGGATGAAGCATACCATATTGCCAGTCACTTGTTTTCATTATTGGAGACCTCTGAAGCCCTGCTCCAGCTGTTTGGAAACTCGGTGACGTCCCTGAGCTCCAGGTGCTGAGTACTGTCAGTTGTCAGTGAAGGAAGTCCTTCTGAAAGCAAAGTGATTTCAAATTGGCGACAAGCAGGATTAGGTCTTTAATCACTCTTCTCCTCAGATGAAAGTGCTTATTTAGGTCACATGGAAAATTAGATTCTCCTCTCTCTCGGACATCACAAAATTAATACATGATAAACTGTGTATAGGATTTTGTTAAATGTTACTTTGCAGCTGTAATTTTGTTAGGTGGTCAGTTGACTTTTTTTGACACCATTTCAGAAGGGGAAATTGTTAATTAATCATACTGCATTATTTGTTTATATTAAAAATGTGCATTCATTTGGTATACAAATATTTATTTACTCGAATAAGATGCTGCAGCAGGGTATGCGTGTGTTAGGCGCACGAGATAGGTTATTTACTACAATTCAACCCCAACCTGTCACATCAGCTTTTATGTCATTTGGGGCCTTTCTTGAGCTGTTTGAGGTTTGTGCCAAACTGTGCCAAATTCATTTGTTTGTTTTATGAGGTGAGAACAGAGGCTGCCAAACAGCATCTCTGCTTGTAATATGTGTTAACATCTTGTGCAGTTGAGGTGAAATGGATTAACATACTGTCTCTGTTAGGTAAAATACCCTTGCTGTTCTTCAAGTTTGATATAAAAAGGGTTTTAATAGAAAACTGGAGCTAATTTCAGGGAGGTTTAGGCTTTTTTATCTTTATATAGTGTAGATGAACAATTTAGTAAGGTCTGAATTACAATTAAAAGACCAAAGTAAACTGAGTACAGTAAAATTGTATATTTTACTTGAAAGGGCTCTATGTTTTGGTAATTTCCATTTAGCTGAGCCAGCAGACTGTAAAGGAGATAGAGACACTCAACACTATAAGTCATGTGAAATTTAAATATAAATGTATAGTGATAATGTACAGTTTCTGTTCCTTGGTGTTCCTCTGCTTTGCCCCTTAGTTGTAATTTCTCTTAAAACATAAAAAACTCTCCTGTATAAAAACTATATATGTAATTTTGAAAAGTACCTCAGTGCCTTCTTTATGTAATTTCTATAGCTGTACAGAAATTCTTCTAAAAAAGAATGTATACACCAGTCATCATGAGAATGGCTGAAAATCATAAGAGACTTTTAAGAGTAGCTGATTTTATATTTGCCTTCAGGATTTTGAGATTTTCCTTTTAAAATAATTTAATTTTGATGTATTTTAGTATTTTTATATATGCATTTGACTCCAGCATCTGAGATTTTGAGAAACTCACTGAGTACCACAGGACACATCATGAAGCTTAGTGAACCAGTCTCTCAAAGTGGTAGCTCCCAACTGTTCTTCTACCAGCCTTCATTTCCATCCTCTCTACTCTTCCGCATCCTGTCCGCTCCTGGTGAGAACTGTTGCTTCCATAACCTACCTTGCTGGCCCCAGTAGCCCAGCTTTCCCCTCTTTCTCCTGTTCCCTGCCTTTTATCAAGTCCCACCAAGGCAGGGACAGAGGTCAGCACAGAGGTCAGCCTGGTCATGATGTGTCCGGGAATGAGCTTGGGCTCTGTGCCATGTCTCATCTCTGTTGTCAATACACCTCACCCATCAGAAATGCTGCATTTCTGGAATCATGGTTTTGACTGGCATAATCCAGGAGTACGCTTATGCATGAGTATTTCCAGGCTTAGATCCACACTCACAAGTACTACTCCAGTCAGTACAAGTGGTAAGGTGAATGTCAGAAGGAAGCATTTCCCCTTCTGCTAGACTAAGTTTTATGTGAGAATCTCTGAGGAGGACATTTTCTTGACCCATATGCATACTCAGCAGACTGCAGTAGTTCCAAATAAGCCTTTTCAACCCAGCATATAAATTACTTTCTTGAATGCTTTGGTATATTGTATAAAATAAGAATTTAGAGCAGGGATTTCGGGTTGGGTTTTTTTTTGGGGACACACACACACACACACATGTGTTTAGTTAAAGAAAACTGCTTCTTGAAAGATGTGCAAGTTTATCTATTAAAGATGGAAGACCAAGTCCTGCTTCAACTGAAGCTCTTTTATGAGATGACCAGTATGCTGGAGCCTCATGCAATGCCGACTCTCTCTCCCCATTTGTTAGGGAAAATGAAGTAATCCAGAGCCATACTAAGATTTCTCATTACAGAGATGTTGCAGCTTTTTCAGTACACTGCAGCCCATTTGCTGGTGCATTATTAGTTATTATTACAAGCAGTAAAAGTTCACCTGAAAAGCACCATGCTCCATTAGGCAGGTATGTTATTTCTTCTTCCTTACCCTGTTTCTCACTCACTAGGTGGCAAACACAGCCAACTTAGACCCCAGGAAATCCAGCAAAGTCTGGTTGCCACAGTCTAATAGCAGGAGATACAGTGGTGCTTTCTTTTCTGAGGATACATAGCAAGACAGGGATGTAGGGACAGGGATGTATACTTGTGGGACAGGATGTAGATGAGGTTGGTGATGGAGCAGGAGCAGTACTGGAGTGTCTGCCAAGTACTGCATTTCCTGAGCTGAGGTGATGTAAAATAGGAAAAATCCATCTGTGGTGAAGATGTTCCCTGCACCAATGAGGCACCTATCAGGGTTATGTTGAGGAGCTGCAAGCAGACAGCTGGATGCCAGAGGTGTAGCACCGACAGAGTATTTTGTACTTACATAGGTTAGTGCTAAGGTACAGGGTTGAGGAGGTAGGACAAATCCACACTGGCAAGCTGTAAGCCGCTTTTTCCTACAGAATCCCACCTTTGGCAAGAGCAGTGGTGCAGGATGGTTGCCCACAGGGAGCCTTGGCTGGTGGATTCCCCCTCTGCAGCCATTCTGTGCCATTGACGTGGCAATCTTATTGATACATCAGAAAGTTTTATGGTGAATCATGGGTGATTCTTCCAGAAGGTATTCTCCCTAGGACCAAAGCTGTGCTCTTCATACCAGCAATAACATCCATGCTCCTCCAGAGAGCTAAACAGTTGCTTCCTACACAGCTGAGCATCTCCTGCACATGCACTGTGGGAGCTGCATCTGCACAGGTGGGAATGCACAGGCATAACTCACAGCAAGGCTAGATGCGTTTTGTTTCAGTCACTGGCTCCTGAAGAGCCCATGTCTGGGCTGAGCATCTTAGACACCTGCTTGCCATTCTGTCTGGGCTGTGAATTTTCACCATCATTTGTGTAATTTAGTATGAAACAGTTATAATTTCTTCAGTGTCGAGCATTATGTGAATTCTATCTAGAAGGCATATTCAGAGTGAGACATCTGAATCCCTGCACATCCAAAATATGCATCTCCTAAGCTGCATTTTTACGACTGAATATGTTGGTCATTATTCTTTTATTTTCCCAGTCAGACTAGTTGACTAGGATATCGGTGTTTCTTTGTATAATTGGAAGATATATGCTAAAAAGCATCCAGATGTGGTAACTTCAGTATTTTTACAAAACATTAGTATGATTTTAAGAAAGCCAAACAGTTATTTCTGAAATGTGGTAAAAATAATTTGCTCCCTATCTGACAGCTGTGTGCACCAAGTTGTACCCAGTGAGCCAGTTTTACAGTCAGTTGTAAACTCTCTCATTTAGAGGTTTATAATGGAAACTACAACTCTACCTTCACTAATGCTGTGTAGACTATACTGCTGTAATATCAATTTGATTAGACGCTTTGTTAAATCAGTTATTCCTGGCAACAAAGGCAAAGGGCATGTGGTGTTTTAGCATCACACATACTGCTTTTATCTTGGCAGGTGAATATTTGAAGGGAAGAACTAGAAATAGAGGCTCTAAGCTGTTTCAATTCCCTCCTTGCAGCATGGGTTTGTAAAGCAATTTATTCAAGCTGCAGCCTATAGACCATACATCACCTTCCTGGTTGGCTTTGTTGGCACCTTGTCACATTCTTGTGGGCTTGAGGAATTCATTGTTCTTGTTTGAGCTGATAAGAACAAAAAAGGATTTTCTGCCGAGACCTTGGGAAAGGCAGAGGGGGAGGAATGTTGACATGAAACAGCAGGGCTGCACTTTCCCAAGCCTTGAAGCAGCCTGCATTCTTCCCTAGCTGGGGAGCCTGGGTTGAGGTGTGATAAGCACTGATTTCCTTGCTGCTGCTGCCCAAAAGCATGGCCCCAGTGTTGGATCACTTCAAAAGGAGTCTCTCATAGGGCAGGAGATCACAATTGCCAGGATGAATGTGAAGCATAGTTTTACTTAATTTGAGCCAGTCCTCTAAAATTCACCTTGCTCTGTGTGTGCCTTTTGGGAAAGGTACCACTCTGATCCTTCTTCCCCCACTGTATCCTTGAATGCTCAACTTAGGACAGTGGCCTAAAGTTCTTGGTACCAGAACCACTCCTTGAAGGTGGAACATGTTATGGATATTGAAAGCATCACTTTGCTTCTTACGGGCTTGGTAACAAGAGCTGTCACAGACGTAGCATCTCATCACTATCCTGGGAGTCACTATCCTGAATGAAAACTCTAGCTGAATTTTTGCGGGTTTTTTTTTGGGGGGGTTGTTATTTTTTTAATCAAATTTCCTCAATATTATGAAAGAAATTTGTTTTCTTGCTTCTCCTGAAAGCACAAGAGGTCACCACAAGGGCTTGAGGCTTGTGCCAGTATGAATCATATTGGTACTGATGAGCAGTGAGCTACAAACAATATCAATTAAAACCAGAATTTTTGCTGGAGCAGACAACAATCTGTTCAGAGTTTTTTTTCCTGCTATGTGTACAGAGGAGTGTTTTGATTATATTATGCCTTCCAGGTACCTGTGAAAAAGCAAACATTACATCCTTAAGCTCTCTTGTTGAGAGGATATCAAAAAGCCCTAACAGAGGCTGTCCTTGAAATAATATCAGCTCTTTTTGAAATAATGATAACAATAAAAGACCCCCACCTCTTTACCTTTCCAGAGGGGCCAAACTTAAATTTCAGGACAATGATGACAAATAGAAAGGGGTTTTTCCATTTTTAAATTCAAACAGAAACAAGATGTTGGCTCCAAGGGGAGTATGTAAGATCAGTGTGTGGCGAAGGGTCTTTCCAATAAAGTCCTTAGTTTTTCCTTTCATGGTTATTTTTCTTACCATTTATGCTACTGATATGCTGATCTACAGGACCAGCTGGAGTGATCCACAGATAAAACATGCCACTTGGCAGTACAGCATAGGATGATGGAGAAAGCTGCTAAAGGAGCATCTCTTATAAGGAAAGGCTGAGCAAAGTAGGCCTGTTCAGCCTCAAGAAGAGATGACTGAGAGGGGACCTTATCAATGTCTATATGTCTGAGGCAGGGGTACCAGGAGGATGGAGCCAGGCTCGTCTTGGTGGTGCCAGGCAATATGAAAAGAGGCAACAGACCCTGATGCACAGGAAGTTCCATCTGAATATGAGGAAGAACTTCTTTACTGTGCGGGTGACCATGCACTGGAACAGATTGCCCAGAGAGGTTGTGCAGTCTCCCTCACTGGGGATATTCAAGAACTGTATGGGTGCAATCCTTTGCAAGGTGCTCTAGGATAACCCTGCTTGAGCAGAGAGACTGGACCAGATGACCCACTGTGGGCCCTTCCAACCTGACCCATTCCGTAAATTCCGTTGTAGTGCAAATATTAAGGCTGAACTAGCAATGTTTTCAAAGAGCACAATTTGTGTGATATACTGGATGTTCTGTGGGTTTTTTTCATGTTAAGGGCAGACTTGTATCTATATGTGGGACACAAAGCCAAAAGAGATGAATTATGGTTTAAATCAGCTTCACACAAGGAGGGGACTTTCACTAAACTAGGTTTCCTGCTGAGCCAGGGTACTGTGGGGAGCACTGGCTTGAAAGCTATACAAGGAGTACAAGCATCCCCACCAATGCTGCTGTCACAGGAGGATGGCGGGGAAATGAGGCAGCAGCCAGGGAGGAGAGAGCAAGTTGATGTTGACAGGAGAGAGGGGAAATGGTGAAATAGTGAGGGATGTTGAGGTGGCAGTGGCAGAGAGCTAAGGAGATGTAGGCAAAAAAGCAGTGTCAAGGTGTCCTGACTACAAGCAGGTTGGGAAGCATCAGCATACAACATAAAACTTGCCTGACCAGCTTCAAGTCCAGACAGTATACTTCGTGTGCTTCACTTTTCATCATGTGTAAAATAGGAATGGTAATTCCAGTCTTTTGCTTTATGAAATATTTTGACATCTTTAGACAAAAAGCCAAACATTTATTTTACCAGCACATGGGACAGAGGAAAACATTTCTACTTGGGAAAGCCTGCTTCTAGGGGTCCAGGTCAGTTCCTTTGGAGTTGGAACAGTTAAAGCAATCATCTGCCTGTTGCTCAGACCACAGGACTGAAATCTGTAATTTAACATTCAGTACCTTTCATTGCCTAAGAGGGGTTGACATTTTGACATTTTTTTATTACTGGTAGTGGCTATACAGAGAATATACACAAGGATAAAATGCACGCAAGGTGTAAATGGAGAAGTGCCAATATGCGTGGATGTGCCTGTGTATATGTGTAAGCCTATTTTTGTAATACGTGGAGCATCTTATATACAGGACAAAGACTAGGACAAGCTTGTTGGGTTTTTTAAGTCAGTATTGGCAGGTCTAAAAAAGAGTCATTTCTGCCTGCAAATCTTGCCTTGCTCATAACCTGAGCTGGTCATATTACAGTGCCTATTCTCTTGGCAGCATGGTGTCTTCTTGATATCACTCAAACAGGTTTGTGCATCTTTAGCAATGGTTGCTGGAGAATATTCGATACTAATTTGAAGTGGGGTGGAGTTTATGGTACAAATGCCCTCAAAATACTGCAAGGATCACATCTCTCATGTGAGTATTTCTACTGAAGTGAGGGCTGCTGCCTCAGGTTCTGCCTTTGCAGGTGTTCTTAATGATTTTCTTTTGAGATGACTCCACATTTTCATCTGTTTCTCTAAGTTCAGCTCCTCTGACATTCCCATTGGCAAGCTTGCCAGCTTTGAGCTTTGCCTTTTCTCTGGAAGCTGCCCTGCTTTCCAGGACTGAGCTCACTGACAGTGTATCACTGCTCTCTGCTGGAGAAGCACTGAGCTGGGCCAGGCCTCTCTGGGTCTCCAACTGTTTGTCAGGAATGCAGGTGTGATGGCCAAACTGATAACCTCTGAGCCTTCAAGAGCAAACTTAATGTAGGGCTTATTCCTGTTCCCTCTACGGTACAATTTAGGGTCTCTGTTGTGCAGGCTGGAGACAAGGGTTTTCAGAAAAAAAAAGAGAGAGCTAAATAGGCTGATGCTGGGTGATTATAAACATCTGTGGTCACATGCACTCGCATCTTGGTAGTGCATGATAACAGGCACTGACTGGTGTCATTTTCACAGGTTTCTGTACTGGCCTGGAGTATAATTGCCAATTGTAGTTGCAGTCATATAATTATCCCTCTGTAAAATGTTTCTTCAAGTCAGATGGAATGCCCAGTTAGGAGAGTGTTTTTCTACTCAAAGGGAATAGCAAACATGAGGTCCTAAAAGTTCATGTTGAAAGAGACTTGTTCCAGTCATCTTGATCAGATTTTGGTAGTTGCGGAAGTTATTCTGGCTGTTGCATTGAGTCATTTTTCAAAGACGCAGGCAAATGATCAGATCTTCCCCACAAAATGAGACTTATTTAAAATAATGTCTCCCACTTGAGCCCCACACACGCACATCCATACATGCACATGCACACATTATACATCTTCTAATTTCATATACGCTTGTAGCTCTGGCATCTTTTTTGCTTGAAAACAAATCATAAAAAGGCAGCTTTAAAACAGCTTTAAAGTGCTGTTATATTCTGCAGCATTCCAAGTGAATTATTGCTGTGCTGTCAAAGAAAACAAAAACATTTGGGAAGGACTGTTTATTTTACAGTGGTTGACCAAAAGTATGCGAGTGGTTATAAAAAATGTAGACAGCTAACAATGGGAGGTACCATTGCTGATTCTGTAACCCATTCACAAACCTTTGACACTGATTTTAGATCATTAGAGATAGAGCTAGGTACTGTGCACAGGAAAACACGTACACTTCCAAATCACTCAAGTTATAAACAAAACACACCATTCTCCTCTTCCTCAGTCCACCCTGGTCCTTCTTCCCCACTCACCTACATAGCCAAGCAAAAAGCATGAGATTTCTAATGTAGTGTGGCCTTTTCAGCCAACTGTTCTTTGAACTGGTTTCCACTACGGCAAGGTAGTAGTAGAGATGTGTATTTAGATTTGACTTATCTTTCAGAGAACCCTTTTATTTAGGTGGTACCACTTTTGGTGCCTTGCAGAATATACCACCTAAGGAGTCTTTCTGTTGTGCCTGTCTCGTATTGGCCTTTTTAACCACCAGCACGCTTGAAACAAACATGGGTAGAGCCTTTCCCAAATCTTCGTTCACGAAGCCTAACCATGACATGACCACTTTTGGTGCTATAGGGTACCGGTTGCTATGATTAGACTTGCTGTGTATTGAGGTCCCCACCAAAAATTGTTGCCTGCAAGTTGAAGGTAAGTTGGAATCTGTAAGCTAATGTGCTTGTCGTTAGAAATAAGGCATGTGGTTCTGGTCTGCTCATCCTAGAAAGTGAGTAGTAGAACAGAGGGCAGCCCAAAGGGTGACCAAGGAGGCTGCCATATTGGTGGCTGCTCAATGATAAATGACTGAGTAAGCTGGGACTCTTCAGCCTGGAAGAGAGATGACTTTAGAAGAGTCTGCAAAGTCATGAGAGGCATAGAGAGAGTTGGTAAGGATTGGCTCTTGACTAGTTTTTCTAACACTGGAGTGAGTGGTATCAAATCAAATCAGCAGTAGCCTATTTCAGAACAGGCAGAGATGGTTCTTCACACTGCAGGTTGTAGATCAGTGGAACTGCTTGCCAAAGGGCATTGGATACTAACATTTCATGAGAGTTAAAGTGAAGGCTGGAGAAATTCAGGGGAGGAGAAACTCATGAGATCCTTTGAGGGTTACTAAACATAGACAGACCACATGTTGCTGAGGAGCTCCCACAATCTAAAATAATTAAAGGTTCGAAGAGTATCAGGGCATTATCCTTTCTCTGTGTGGCCTTTTTCTAGGCATATGCAGAAAAAGAACATAGAACACAGTAATACTCATGGTCATAATGATAATAACAATCATAATCATAAGAATAATTTATGAAAAAAAAAACCTGTGAGTACTTACTGCAAAGTGCTAGAAAGTTCAGCCTTGGTCTGCTTCAGTTTTTAGCTGCCAATATCCTGCAGGACACTAAAAAAAGAATAGAAGAAAGAAAACTGTTAAAATATTATTGTCCACCCACTGCCCTGCTCTGTACGTGCTGAAACACGTGCAGGTTCCATGCAGTTATTAATGAAGGTCTGTTAATGAAGAAAGGATGTGGATCCCAGTGAACATGCCTTTCATAAATGTGCCAGGATTACTGTGTCACTGCTGTTGACACATTTCCTTTCCCTGTCGGTGCACACCCTTTCCGATGTGTTCCTGCAGCACATGCAATTTGGTCTGAGTAGTCCTCCAATTATGTGGAATTTCATTTGAAAATCAAGATGGGGAGTGTGTGTGAGCTGACTAGTAGCTGATCAGTCCTTTTGCCCTCTATTTACTACCCTAGTATGTCAGCAGTGCCAGGGACTGTACAATACGTCATTAAAGCTATCTTTCCTGACCAGCGGGAAATCAGCATGCAAAAGCCTGCTGCTGTTTGCCAAAAGGAACCTTAGTCAATGGGAGAGAGAGAGATGTTTGGTCTTTTTGCTGCTTATATTAGAATCATGCACTGCTATTTCTATCTGTTTTGCCAGTTGGCATCTGTCCACCTTTTCTGTTCATGCTCAAACAGCCAGGAACAGTACGGCAGGAGAGGAAGCCCGTTCTCATATGTTGCTGACTGAACTGCCAATGGCTTGTGTTTGTAGAGGATCCAGCAATAAAACAAAGCAACCCCATCACATCAACCGTGCGTGCTAAGGATAGGTCCATTGAATAGTATTGGAGCAGTGTCCCAGACCTTCCCTTCCTCTTCAGTTGCAATAAAGGCATTAGATTTATTTAATGTCCAGAGAAAAAGTGGCATGTATTTCTCTAAACTTGTACAGAGATTTCGTTAGAAAAACAAAAACAAAACAAAAAAAACCAACCCAAACAAAACGAAACAAAAAAAAACCACCAGAAGGAAAACCCTGAGGCACTTACTAGTCAAGTTTAGGTGGAGATAAATGAACTTGATATGAACTGATGAAGTTGATTAGATGCTTTAATTGAGCTCTGGTACAGCCAAAAATCAACTAGAAATCTCCTCTGACTGGGAAGAGGTAAAAGCAGCTTACAAACAGCCTGTAATGAGAGAATCTGAGTCATCTGCATGTGCAGATGGGGTATATATACACTGGTGTGTCTCATGCCCAAGTTACAGCCTCAACAGAAATACTTTTATGGGGACTGAATGATAGTTGGGAGAAGCAGAGAGGGTAGGGAAGCAAGAAGAACAGCCAAGTAATTGAAAACATCCTCTAGAGAAGTAGCCTGCAAATGACATTTGGGATGCTGAATGTGAGCTGGCAGTATGAATGCAATTCTTACTGAAAAGTTCTTCATTGAGGTAGTCATCATTTTGGGACTGCTTGATTTGAAAGGATACACTTGTTGATAGAAACAGGTTTATCCTAGCCTTCCCCCATGGGAACAGTACCTACTGATGCTGAAGCTGAAAAATAATCTTTCAGTTTTTCTTCCACACACTCATTCTGAACTACCAACTTATGTGATCACCATGACGGTCAAGGTACACCCAAGGTGCTGTGCCCTGTGCTAACCTTAGTGAAGCCACTGACTAGCTTTAGTTCAAAGACTCAGATCAATCTACTGTGTTTTCTAAAGCAACTTGCTATTGAGAATAATAGAAGGGAATATTTCTGACATGAATAGTTTGATCTTGTTGTAGTCAGACACTTTTATTTTGAGAATTTATTGGTGCCTGCAAATACTCCTTTCTTCCATTAAGGCAGAGGTAACAATGATTTATTCAGTTTTCTGAAAATTCTAGAATAGGATAGATTAATGTAGGTAGAGAAAGTTAATAATAATTCATTTTAAATGGATTGACTCACATTTTAAATGGTTTCTTTTTCTTCTAAATTAACTGGTATTTTTGCTCTCAGTCCTCTGGACCTTTCATTGGGGAAGTGCTTTTTACAAGAGTGAAAAATTTAATATCTTCTACATGTACCACATTTCTGATGTGTACATCTTTTGGGCATTTTATAAATGACAATACCATTGTAGAACAGCAGAAAGTGAATTAGTGGTATATTCTAGCGCTTCATTCTGTGCCTGATAGACTTTGCTGTTTCTGTTTCCTATAAGTGTGTTTCAGAAGTTTAAATTTTGTTATAAAACTATACTTTCCTATTCCATGCAAGAAAAGTAATTTATTTTGAAAAGTTTTATTCCTCAGCTGGAAGAAAAGATTATTGTGAAGGTATTTCAGAAACTGACAGCACATTTGCTCAAAGATTGTCCTTTCTGTTATGTGGAGAGCCAGCAGTTTCTGCCTTGGCACCATAATAAGGAATACTTTGAAAATGGAAAGTCTAGTTAATGGGTTGCTCATGTTACAGAAAAAGAGCAAGAGTTGACCCTGGGCATTTCATGTATTCTTATTCAGCATCTTTTTTCCGCAAAGCCAGTTGGAGCTGTGATTATTTCTGTGTGTTACTTCATAGAGAAAACTCACAGAAGGAGTGGAATCTAGGGTTGGTTTTGCTTGTTGGCTGATCTGCAGTAGCCAGCCACATGTGTATGGTTAGTTTGCTGCAGATGGAGGGTAAATGGCATCACTTAAACTTGACTGTGCCTGCAGTTCCTGTTTTGAACTGACCCAGAGGCAGACGGTTGGTAGTAAAAACCTACCCTAGAAACATTTGGCAGGGAAAGTTTAAGACGTGGGTATGGGATTTAGGTATTAAATTCAATTTAAAAGATTAAGGTATGGGAACAGGCTTAGAAAAAAGGGGATTGTTAGCATACCTGCAGTGTCTGGGGAAGGTGAACATTCACTTCTGGGATGTCCTTGAGTTTGGGGCGTCTGGATGTGGGAATGCTGCGTATGCAGAACAAAACAGTAGAGCTCAGAGATTCCAGAGTTTAATATCCATTGGGGTGCTTTTCCTTCCTTGCTTTTATGGATAATGAATGAACGTGGGAGAATAATATAAGTCTAGATTTACTGTACATGTTTTAAGTTTCATATTCTTTGTAACACAAGGTAAGCTGTAAAAGTTCCAGGTTGCAGTTCTGTGTAAATCAGTGCAGTGCCATCAGAGAGATGGAGACAGTGCTTGAGTATAAGTATCAGAGCATAATTTGGAAAAAAAATAAAGCTAGTTCAGTGTTATTGAACTAGAACCTTTTCACTAACTTAAAGCAAGTAAAAACATCCAAGATTAGTAAAACTTTTCTTGTGGCCAAGCATTACTCTTGATAATTTTTCAGTCATTTAGAAACAAGCTAGTAATCTATAAGGCCAGGTAGAGATGCTTTCAGTTGTGCCTTAAAGAATGAACCTTTTATGATCCTGAATCTCAAATCTTGCTTGTATGTCTAGTGATCTGGGCTGTCATTGCCATTCTTTGCACGAATAGGAAATATTTTCTCTAAGGTGGGCATTGATTTTTGCAAAGGTAAATAATACCAGCACCTTATTTGAAAAGCAGGATTATTTTGTCTGAAAGCTCTGCATTAAACAGTACTTGGATTTTCCATAATTTTGTTTTTACCAGGAGTACTCACTGTATTCTTTGTGCTCTAGGCACGCAATAACGGCTAGTGGGTACATTCAGCTGATGATGATTTGCAAGTGCTATGCACTATCTTTTTTCTTTCCTTAAAACCATCTTTCAGGATTGTATTGTCAACCCTTAGTGGAGTTCCTGGATGCCTTCTGCATAAAATCAATGCCAGTAGCAAAGACCCTAGAGAAGGGCACAGAACCTCTCATTCATCTCTGTAGCTGAGGTGAAAACCTTTGTCAGAGGCACGGGTTTGTGAGCTTGGCTGGCAGGAGAGCTGGTGGCTGGGCAGGTCAGATGAAGCTGTGAGAGCTGCTCTTGCACCCTGCTGAGGGTGCTTGCTGGTCTTGCAAGATACCCTCAGCCCTCACATCATGTGCTTTAATTGCAGCACACCTCCCTTCCTTCACATGTGAAATGTGTTTATTCTTGCCTCAGCTGAAATCATGACCTTGGCACACAAAACAGAATTATGCATGAGCCTCCTTTTGCAGTGAAAGGATGTGACCTATGTGCTCATATTCCTCAAACTCCTCTCAGTTAATACCTTTCTTCCCACTCTCCCATTCACCATAGATTGGGCCCTGATGTTACAGTCTCAGAAGACAGCCCATGATGGAGTTAGGCAGCCTCAGAGCTCTGCTGTGAAGGGGCTTCCATTGCCTGGTTGAAAGCAGTGTTGTACTGTTGGCTGAGGGATGGACAGATGAAGAGTGTGTCTATGGGTGGATAGGAGGGAGGATGTGGTGCTCAGCCACCTCACAGCACTGTGCAGGCTGCAGCATCTAGCCAGCCTCACACATCCCCCTTTCCTTCTCTCCTTCTATTTCAGCCTACCTCTTGCTCCTTTTCTCCTTCACCTTACTCCACCACCTATTTAACTAACTAGTCCCGTGATTACAGGTCTCTAACGAAGCGCTTCCTTGTGTCCTCAGAGGAAAAGGAAGGAAGGAGGGAGGGAGGAAGGGAGGGAGGCTGGGCGAGCGAAGCCCTGTCTCTCCCGCTGACACTCACCCCCAGGGTCTTGGCTAGGGGACAGCCACTGTTGGCAGCAGTCTGGGAGGAACTTGCAGTGGTAGCGGAAGAAAAGAATTTGGCAGGGAGGTAAACCACATGATTGTGATTCATCCTGCACTCTTGAAATGTGGCAGGAGGGGTAGGAAAGGCTTTTTGTGCCAGCACTGAGAGCAGAGACGTTCATGTTCAAACATCACATTCTTTTTATAGTAAGGCATGTCTCATAGGAAAAATATTGAACTTGGCCTTCCAGGATGAAGAAAATAGGCCTAACTGTGATTTTACTGCTTGAGTCACTCACTTAATCAGTTACTGGTTGCATGTAGGAAGCCTTCTATTAGGCTGACTTGGAAAAATTGTTTTTCATTAATTATTAGTGACACTGAGCTGTTTTTCAGTTTGCTCAAAACTGCTTTCATTTGTAGTTCCCCTTATGCAAAAACACTCTAAGATACCATGATTCAGAAGAGTAATCACCTTATTCCAATCACTCAATGTAACTGCCTTCCAGATAGGGCTCTAGTTTTTGTCAGGAGTTAGTAGTTTGCTGAAAGGTTGCTGAACACAGCTGTACTGGAATTGTGGTGACTTTTGGTCCCAATTCTTCTGCCTTTCCTCATACAGGATAGCCTCTTAGCCCTGGATTGCATGTGTGTCCCATTCACATATCACATAGGAATGAAAGCAACAGAAGATGTCATTCAATATGCATGGAAGTGCAGGGTGGCAGTTTGAAGACTGTGTAACAAATCAGTTCCAGTACAGCTTAAAAATTCTAGCTTTCCTTTTGTAGGCCACATTTTTGTGAAAATCCATCATAACAAGACCATCTCCTTAGCCTTATTTCAGCCCAGCTCCTTTGTCCAGCAGGAGGTGGTTACAAACACAGCTGTGGAAGTGCAGTTCAGCTGAGGAGCACCAGTCTGCACAGCCCTGCACACTCACAAGGTCCACATTGGCCCAAAGGCTGATTGCTTCCCATGTGCCATAAATCTGCATCTGCATCCAAAAATGTAGAGGCCACAGCGTATGGAAGTTCCTCTTCCTCCCCGAGTGTGTTTATGACAGATTTATATTGATGGCTGCAGTGCACTACAGCCACAGACTTCTATTATATTCAGGCTCTCCTAACTCAGTCCCTGTTTCCTGCTGAAGGTGAGACAAGGTCCTGTATGAATGAAGGGTGAAATTACAGCTGAACTTTCTAATTGCTGTTAGTACAGGAGAACCTTTAAGAAACAGAGCAAGACCTTTTGTGTTTGGAGCTACCCCTGCCCTCCCTTTACCAGTTCACTTTATGTTAAGTTCACATTTTTCCCCCTTACAGAAAACCAGTAAATGTGTGCCTATATATATCACTGTTTACAGAGGGCATTTGAAAGGAAGGTCAGAAGTGCTTTAATTCTTGAAAAAAGCCAGCCAGTTTCAGCTACCCAGAACTTTCAAAGTGTACACAAAACCACAAATGCTGGTAACTGTTATTTCAGGCCTCGGGCTTAGACATGATAAATTAACACTGTCCAGATTTCATTTTGGAAGCAGTGCCTACTCCTGCACAGACATTCATATCCTGATGAACTCCCAGGCGGCTCAGAGGGGCAATCACCACATCCTCTGTCTGACCTTGACAGTGACTGCTTCCTCCTGCCTCCCATGCTGGGGCTGAGCTGCCAAGTCTGGGTGTGAACACCGACCACAGCTCTGAAAGCCAAGTAAATGTCAAGTTCAGCTCTTCCAGAGTATGCTAGGACCAGATACTTCTTCATTTTATCCTCCTTTTGCTCTGCCCTCTCCCTGTTTCCCTGTGACAGAAGAGGAAGAAAAATCTGATGTTTACAGTGAGGGTTTCAGAGGTTTCCAGTGTGTTTTAGGAGTGGTGCCAGTGTCTTTGGGTATTTGAAGAACCTCATCATGAAGCTGCTCTGATAAACCACAGTCTTCTTTCTGGTCTCATACCGATTTGGCACTACCGTTTTTATTGGAATAATTCTTTCTCAATTCTAAGTCTAAACTGGAAACCAGGAGGCAATGCTGAGCAGTAATCAGAAAGAGGCAGTGACACCTTGCCCTTTCCCCTCCCCTCTGTAAATATTTTTGCTTCTTACCTTTGTTGGACAAACATCCTTTTTATTTAGCTTGTTATTGTAGGCTCTGGTTGCTTTGCCAAGAGACTGGAGGAGAAGAATGGACATGAGCGGTACCTAACTCCTTGAAAGAAACTGAACCAATCCCAGAAATCATGGGATGCCTCCAGGGTGCCTCCAGGATGCCTATCCACTTCTCTTTTCATCTGTACCAGCCTCTGAATCTAGGCTGGTCAGTCATTTCTTGCTTCAATCCTTGTTTCACTACAGGATTTAATGGCTTAAGACTTAATGGTTGTTTGCAGTGGTAAATAACTCCACCTTTGATTTAAAGGGGAGTTCAAAATCTCCTGAACCACATCCTCTCTTTAAACAGCCAGTCTTTATTTTTTCCTTTAGAGCAGAAATCACTGCTGTATTACTATGTGTGATTCACCCATCAACCACCTTAGGCAGGGTGATTTCACACTGTTCCTGTCCAAACCTCTGTGTCACCCGTTGTGCCAGAGGTTGTACTTCTGGCCAAGCTGGGACATCTGAACGGCCAAGGTGTCTGCACAGGTTTAACACAGGTTTTTTGGGCTGACATACTATTGCAAACATCTGTCTGTGTCTTTAGTTTCCTAAGATATCTTTAAATGCCTAGATATATGCCTCTTCCCAAAGATACAGAGGAAGTTTGTGATAGAGAAGGAACTTCTTCTCCCTAGGGGAGGGATCCTGATGGTGCACGACAGCGGGTAAACCACTATGTCATTCAAGTAAATCACTGTGTCATTCGTGGATGTTTTTGAAGGGAACTCAAAACAAAATGGAGCATGTGTGAGGTGATGTCACCCTGGCTTCGGAGGAAGAGCCCAGGACTTCACTCTGCTCTATGGCAGTGTGACAAGTCAGGCTTCCAGTGACAGTCATTTACCCTGCTAGCCTGGATTTAATGGATTATGACTGAAATTGTTATGGTCCATTTGGTGGAAAACAAACAAATAAGCGGACAAACAGATTTGTAGTTTTAGGAGGCTACTTTAAAATGTCAACCATCTGCTAGGCAGAGGCTCAATAAATCAAGGTTGCATGAGGAGGTTAGTGCGCACACGTGTGTGCTTGTGTTCTGCAGGCTTCACATACTTCTCCAATGACCAGTTTTCTCAGTTGATACTTATTTCACAGAAGATGCTCCTAGGATTTATGCAGCTGATGACAATTAAAGAACTATGCTGGGGAGACTATGTCTCAATCTGTTTCTTTTTTCACTATAGCCAACTGCCTAACCTTGGAAGATGCTGAATATCTGCGCTTCCCATCGCATTTAATGGACACTGTAGGTGTCCATTTGCTGGAGGAATGATGTATCTTCAGATCTGTTGTTTCACTTAGTGTCTACATTAAGTGTGGGCCCAGGGGGAGATGTGTGGTACATATCTTCTAGCCTGTCCGCCTTAATGCCATTTTTGTTGTCAAGGATCCATTCTTAGGGCAACTCACCCAGGAGAGCAGTTTGGTATCTTATTCTCAGGGGAATCCCATTGAAGAAAACAGGTCAGCCTGAATGAGGGTGAGAGACTCCAGCTCTCCCTTTCCTACCAGAGAAGGAGATACTATCCCAAGTTTTGCAGTCAGTTACAGTGGCAGTGCTCCCACTGATGCTGGGGTAAGCTAGAGCTCCCTAACCAGCTCCCTCAGGGGAATATTCGGGAGAAAGCAGAACCTAGCTGTTAGCAGAAAGCTTCAGATGCTTTCATTCATTAAAAAACAAAGGGGAAGAGCTCTTGTAACATGACTGCTTTTTTTTTTCACACAACTGCAGAACGAGGTGGTGCTCTGTACAACCCAACTTTGTTTGTACACCCAGCTCGTTATGCCTTCGATGCCACTGTGCTGCTGTATGGATGTAAACCCACTTGGACCAGTAAAAGATCCTTTAAAACAAAGAGGAAAATGAACAACGTTTGCAGAGCCATAGAGGAAACACCTTTGCAAACAATTCATGCCCATTTTGTAAAACATTAGAGTATCACCCTCTAAAAGTTGCAAATAATATTTTTATTAGGTTTCAGATGCACGCACACAAACAGATGGAGCATACGCCCACATACACTGCCCCCTCCCAACTGAATGAATATTCCTTCACTCCATCATCACAGCAAGTTCTTTAATGCGGAACAAAAAATAAAAGTAGTTAACAATGTTTGTGAGGAAGCATATTGTGTTTAAGTGCACATTGTGAACAAAAAAAGGCGTTAAGGTTGTTCAGACCATAGGAAGTGAGGAGGGAGGAAATCGTGTTTGTTGAATGTGTTTATGTGAAGATTACATGCGGTTTATGCAATTCAAGATTTCAGAAGCAGATAAGGTTTTCTAAATCAGCCATAAAATTTGTATCTGATTTTTCACACCAAAGAAATAACAAAAAATGGTTTTATTTTCTCTGGAAGAAAATAGACTGAATGAGGCTTAGGGCCAAATTCTGATCTCACTTTCACTGGTGTTCAGTGAAATTGTTGTAAATATGCTGGATTTACACTGATGTAAGTGAGATTAGAACTTTGCCTGTGGCAGACAGAATGTCATCTCTGTACATCTAGTATGGTTTGGGGCTATTTTAGTACAAAAACTGTGTTGCTGTAATGTAGTTGAAAAGGTCATGGTGAGCAAATACAGACCAACATTATATAACAACTTGCAGGTTTAATATAATTTTGCTGATATTTGGCTGAGATTTTTGGATCTCTGTATAATTTTTCTGGTATAAATGTGTTTCTCATGAACAAGTTATTAACTTAAGAGAAGTAAAAAGCATCCACCGTGTGAATCTGAAAGGAATCAACACCCATATGTCATGTCCTTTTCAGCTGCTAAGTGAATGCTTGTCTTGTCCGATCTTGTAGGTTTAATTTCTGCCAGGATGCGTTTATACTCTTAAAATTAATCTATCCAGGCAAATTTTTCATTCTGCAGAACAGTCTTAGCTGCCCCTGCATAGCTCATAGGTGATGCATATTCATTTGGTATTAACGAATGAATCAGAGATTAGGTGTCCAGGTACCTTCTCCACTGACTGTAGGCCCATTCTGGTGTTTGGGTACATTTCTTCTATTTTATGGGCTAAATCTGAGGTCAGATTCTGTACTGCTGTAAGGTGGCAGAGATCTTTTTATTTCAGTGGATCTGTAGCAATTTGCACTGGTTGAGAACTGGGCCCCTAAAAGCTTGTGTCAACAAAAGATTTAACTGGAGGAAAAGCAGTAGAAAAAACTAAGTGAAGCTGTTGCTGTCGGGAGACATTTCTATTATGAAAACCTGAAGCAGTAGTGTTTTGATTATAGCCTGTTTGGTCATCCTAAACAGAATGAGTAGAGTTGGGAAAGGGGGGGACGTGTGAATGTTTCAAGGAGGTCTTTGAACAGTTTCTTCAAATGTTCATTGCATCTAAGATCCCATTTTTTGTGTGCCTTTATTTGCTCCAGAATACCGCTGGACTGCCAACAAAGGAGGGCCTGTCCTCCCAGGAATTTTCTGCATTCCTCTCTGGAGTAGGCATTTTTCTCAGCTACAAAGGGCCTTTGGCAAATTCCCTCTAATCATTGGATTTACCCTGGGCTCTGATAGGTGCCATTCATGAACTTGGTGTGCTGTTTGATGGGGCTGAAGCATTAATGGGTTCTTTTCATGATAAACAAAACAGAGTAGCATTACCAGAGGAATCACAAAGCTGCTCTTGTAGGGCAGTGCAGTTCTTTCTGCCTCCCGCTCTCTCTCTGTTCCCCTCCGTTCTCCATTTTCCTTTAATTTTTTTCTGATCATTTACTTGTTTTTATGAACGTGCATTCTTTTTTGTCTCTGAGACCATCTTCCCTGCTCTGCTCACCTCAGGAGACAGTGGGTTAGCTCACTGCATGTGCTTGGCCCCAGGAGGTGCAGTAAACCCATACAAACAGCTCAGCTTTAGCAGTTTTCTCTAAGAGTCTTATAGACCATCACAGCAGAAACATCAATGGATCCTGAATCCCATCTTCACTCTCATGGGTTTCATTCCCATCAATGGGTTTTGATTCCGTCAACAACCAGTGTTCAAACAAGGAGGGGAGGGAAAAGAAGTTATGAAAGGACTCACTTTGGTATTGAAGTAAAAGCCAAAGTTGCCTCTGCTTTTGAAGTCCATTGGTAGTGGTGACTTTGTAGTCTTTTAGACAACATATGTGGATGTTTTTCTCTTTAGTCACTGTTTAAAAGTGCTATACTGTCCTAGTAATGGGTATGTTGTGAAAAGCAATATTCTAAACTCACAGAGGTGACACAAAAGTTGTTGTATTTGTAAAAAATAAGCTCAGCAACCAGAGATAAGGCAGAACTGCATCTCTGCTTTGAAGTTGTTTCTGCTCGACTTTGTGGTGTGATGGGACCCAATAAAATGTAAACAACACATTGCTTTTTCTACTGCTTCTCCTTTCTTTGAAACGTCTCGCACGCCTTCTGATGACATATCACAATAATGGCCTGAGTGAGCAGTACAGCTCCTTTTGAGAAAAAAATTGCAGGTTTTTTTTTTAAAAAACCTTTTATTTTAAAATTCTCAGTTCAAAAAACACTGTTTCCAATTGACAGTTTCAAACCAATTAATTTTCACATTCACCACTTACTTTGTTAAATTATCTATATTTTAAACCAATACGAAATGTTTAAGTGAACATAAGCAACTGGGTTTGTTTCAGAATTTACTAAAGTCACCCAATTTTTTTCCAGAAAAAAGAATTTTTTGCTGGAATTTTCATCTCCAAAATTAAAAGAGGGAAGAATCAGATAGAAGGGAAACAAGTACGTTGTCTTCCATGTGCTGCACATAACTTCTCAAATTTTCATCTGCTGAACAACACTGTGTTTGGAAAATGTTGGGGGAAAAGCTGGGTGTACTGCAAGTATGTTGGAGACCTCTTATTAAACTTAAATCAACAGGCTACAAGTGAAGTCATTGTGGCCTGTAACTCCTTTCTATGGTACTGTGGAGACCCTCCTCATTTTTTCAGATAAGAGCCTTAACCTTAAGCACTTGATGGGCTTGTTTAGTTCGGAGGAAATGTGAGAGATTTGCTGTAATTTGGCCTAGTGGTAGCTCTTTTGGAGAAATCTCCCTAAATCTTCCCTTTTTCTTTCATCTGTTCATTTGGTTATCCATCTATCCATCTTGGTCTCATGGCAAAACTATCAGAGAAGGTAAGGCTTTTCTGATGTACCTGGGAGACAAGAAAGGCTGCCTGAGCTGACAGTCACAGGAATGGAAAGCCTCCAGAGACCCAGCTGACAGCTCTGAAGGGAGAATGAAAGTATGAGGTTGCATCTGACAGATTAAGGGGAAAATGGAGTGAGAATGACTATGATGCTGTGTAAGCTGACCAGACTGTCTGGCCTGGACATGATGGACATCTGGTGGGATGCCTGCCAGGACCTGTTGGGTGTGTTTCACCAGCTTCCAAGTGCTGTGTTTGTAGTGGGACCACACCTGACAGCGTGTGCTTGTGGAAATTTGACATCTACAGAGAAGTGAGAGAGTACAGAAAGGACTCAAGGCACTGGCTTGACAAAAGTCCAGTTTCTTTAACCTTAAGGAGACAGAAGATATTAATGACCTCAAGGCCCCAGAGCCTCTCAGCTCTTCCATATCAGCTTCCAAAACTGAAGTGCCTGATGTTTTATTAACAGTTGCTGTAACTATTAACACTTGGCACCAGTCACTGTGGTGTCCAAGGACCTTCATGCATTTTGGTGAATTAATTAAACATATTACAGCGTTTAATGCCCATGGTGGGAGATTCAGCTGTGGGCCATGTAGACTCGGAGATGCATGGTGTTTGAGTGGGACACGATTAAGGGATGCTAGCTGTAATTCCAGTCGTGCACTGACAACGTTATTTTGTATTTGTTCTTTTTTTAAATTCACCTACTGAAACATTGCCAAAAATACTGCAAGGATAATGAAATAATGTGAAAGCAACTTTATGTTCAAAATGACATATTTCATACCTCCTGAGAATATCTTGAGTGGTATAGATATTAGAGGTACCTTTAAATAATAGAGTCTTTTTTTCCAAGTCTATTGGTAAGAATTAGTTTTGCTGTCCTCAGAGAACTAGTGCTATGAAGTGCCAATCATAGTTTAATTGTGATTCAGTATGTTAATTCCATGTGACAGTCTAAAGGTCTTTGAAGTCTAATTCTTGATTGTGTCTAATCTGTTTTTTTATAGTGCTGAACTTTAAGAGATAGGCCTGCAGCTAAACTGATGCAGGTAAATGTAGTCACGAGGTCACAGTTAACGGTGATTGAAGGTGAAGTCCTTCTAATGTTCACTTGGAGACTAGAGTAGAGTCATGAAGGGGTCACTCCAGAGGTCAGTCTCCAGCCACAAGCTCACATTTTCTGCAGATCTATTTCCCATGTATTTGACTGAAAAAGGGTAAGAATAACTGTTTGAAAACTGTGGTGACTCAAGTAAAATGCTATCCTTCCCATGAAGTATAGGAAATATTAGCACGAGGAGGGAGAAGGCTGTGCTTCCTTGTGCCACTTGGCCTCTTTGAATACACTGAAAAAAGGTGTTGATCTCTGCCTCTGCTGGATGGAGTGGACTAGCAGATGAGGGTCTGCTGAGGGTCTTCTTCATAAACATACCCTTGAGTGGCCTGATTTCTCCAGGTGAAAAAAAACTTGAAGGAGAATACATGCTCTGTGTGGAAGATAAGATTTACATTAGAGAAAACCTGGCATTACCGAAAGAGCACAATGACAATTGTCTCCTTAGATCCCAGTGATGCTAATGGGTTCAGGTCTTCTTCAAGAGAGGAACAGATGACAGCATGTTTGTTTTGGACTTCATTCCAAGTTCATTGCTCCCCTCCTGCCCACAGCTATTGTGCAGCTGGGCTGTGAGCAACCATGTCCCACTGTTGCTGCAAGTTCCCAGCACCACCTGCAAGTTCCCAGCACCACCTCTCCTTTTCCTCTCAATAGTAGAGATGTTGTTCACGAGCAATACCAACTGTATGTGAGGAGATGTGTCCTCTCTGTGTTATGCACAGGGCTCTGATTTACAGCTGCAGCAAAATTTGAGATGCGCTAGTGTGGGTTTCAGCCTGAGTAAGAGTTGACTGGAACTGGCTTGGAATTTTTTTAGGATTATTTTTTTTCATCCAGAAACAGTAAATTGTTTAATCAGAGATTCCTAAGAGGAAGGGTCCATTTCAACGAATTTCCCATTTCAGCTGAAACCAATTCATTGTGTTGGTGTTTTTGTTTCGTGAGTCTTTTTTTGATCGTTTAAAGGACTTTTTAACTTTTCTTCCTCAATACTTGAAATACCAGATGCTGCATCAAACAACTGCCACTTCTCTGACCTTTAGCATGACATTTGTCAGATTATAAGGCAAAGTCACTTTGGTTTCATGTTAGTGGCATACCCTCTGTCTGGGCTTGTATGGAGGAACTAGAGCTATAGCTGGAAAGCAGAATGTGCTCTTTGATTGATAGCACCATGATCTCTTTTAACTTCAGGAGCTGTCTTTTCAGCCCCAGCTGCTTGGCAGGCAAACCAGTCTTGTGGCCAGAGAAGAGCCATGATACTGTTACCATCATGGTGGCTATTGTAGATCATGTACCTTGTGCAAAAATCATATAATTTGTCAAGTCCATTTTAGTGTTGAGAGGGAAACACAGTCTGAAAAGTTCTCACAAAGAGAGAAAAATGCTCTTCTCGTGCTAAATTCTGCGCAAGATCTTCCAGAAAGATAGTATAACCTCTTGTAGGCAGTTACAATAACCTCATAAAACTGATTGGAGGTTGATTCTTTGCTCCTGCCAGAACACCAGAACTTGGCTCACTCACCCTTTGCATTTTCAGTTCCTATATGCTCGTCAAGTATACATATTGAAGAAAGAAGGCAATTGATCATGGCAACAGCTTGCTTAGGGGATGTGGTGAATTCTTCAAGACTTGCAGTCTTTAAATCACAGTTGGATGTTTTTCTAAAAGATATGCATTACTTCACCCTGAAATTATGATGTTGATGGAAGAATTGCTGGGCAAAGCTCTAAGACTTGTGTTGTGGAGGAGGTCAGACTAGGTGATGGCAATGGCACCTTCTGGTGTCTGTTTGGTGTATTTGGGGCTTTGTTAATTACTACAACCTAAATACTGTGCCCCAGTTCAGTGTTTTATTCAGTTTGGTGTTACCATAAAGACAATTCACATTGTTGTAGCAGTAGAAATTATCTGAAAGCAAAGCTTCTTCCTTTCCAGAACTGTGTGCTGGCAAGAACTGATTGCCTGGATGGTACAGAGTGGGTGAGGTCAGTGGAGGAAAGAGGATAAGTTGTCCTAGCTGCCCCTTGCCAGTGGAGGACCCCACATAGCCGGCTGCTGTCTGGGAGCACTTCCTAATCTGCTCCAAACAAAATCACCGGGATTAGTTCAATCAGTTTAAATGGTTGGTCTGAGCAAGCCTGGCCACTTTTGTCTGAAGGGATGGGAAGGCATGCTGCAGTGCATGCTGATGGCAGAGCTGTGTGAGTGGCAGCTCAAGTTCTCAGCCAGCAGCGGTGTTGTCCTCATGTGGGAAAAGCATGCCTGTCTTAAGATTCAGAGCTGGCTCTCACTTTCCCTCTCCACTGGTCACTTCCACCTTGGAGACTGTCTCATCAGGAAAAGATGACTAGGCTTCTCATATTGCATATCTAATTATCCTGTGTCATGAGGCCTTTTGTTGCCATATTTGCACGCACTCAGCCCTTACCTGAATTCCACTGTAGTTATCTTGACTGCGCCTCCACCTCATTGAGCCTGGGTTACAGGCACATCCTTTGGAGAAGGATTTGTTTTATTTACTCATCCAGGAAGCAGAAGTTCACATCTTGTGAGTTGTACTGGCCTGCTCATTTCTGGCATTACTCTGCCACTACTACAAAAATCTGTTTATCGGCTCCCAGCAAGCAATAATTGCATTATCAACTGTATCAAGTTATCAGTGAACCTATAAAGCAGGTCTTTTCATGAACCCCTATGCCTTGCAGCCTTAGTGCTTGCAAAGCAGCACAGATGAAAGAGATTACTGGGCCTGGCATCAGTACAGACTTGTGCTGAGACCAGCCTCATTTAGTGCAAGTTTATTACCTGTGGAATTTAAAAAGGATGTTCAGTCTAGCATGTCCAACTGGCAGGAAGCAAACCAAGGCTTGATTTTTAATTCTGTGTAATATCCAAATATTTTGTTTTACAGGAACTGCTAATTTTTGTTTAATCTTTTCGTCAGTCAGCTTTAGTACTAAGGAGGCTGAGGTCTTACATAGTCAGCAGTGGTATTCTAGGTTTAAAGGAATGTAATCTGGTCAAGTGAAGAGGGAATCTGGTCTCGCTTTAGTAGTTTCTGTTGATTTGAAGAGGATGCATGACTTTTTAGACAGTTATTAACAAAGGAGGCCTGCAAGGAAGATTCAGTGTGGCTTATGGGCCTTCAATACTTGTCAGATGCCTTGAAATATAAGGATGTAGATGTCAAATGCCACTAATTCAGTTTTTAATTACTCTTCATTCTCCTTTAGTTTCTTTTACTACTTTTGATAATTCGATGTAAATAAATGACCTACAAGCAGGATGATGCCCCCACAGACACCTCATACAGCCCCCCCACACCACTCTCTAGCTACAGGCCATTTGGGGGCTGCAGAGTTGACATGGTCTAAACCCTGGGAGCGCAGCAATGTACTGGTGCCCAGACTATTTGTGAGCAGACAAATTCGATGGTTCAATATGTGCTAACCTCCTCTTTGCTTAGGTGATGAGAAAATAAAAGCAGGGCACTCGAGTCAAAGTCAGTGAATGGAATCCATGGACCTGCAGGCCATATTGAAAGCCAAAATTTGCAGGGATTGAGAACGATATGGGTTTCAGGAGTAGAAGCACACAGAGGTGCTCTGTTACAGCAGAGTATAAAATTTTGTTAGCTACTGACAAGGCTGTTTCTGTTGAAATATTATCAGAAAATTGTGTTTCAGATGAAAAATTTTGAACTGAAAGTACTTGCTCATTTCAGAAGATATTTTCTTCATAGAAAACCCAAAAATGTAAGATTTTAGAGTCCATGCCAAACTAGCATATCAGTAATGAGTTTTCCTACGAAAAGGTGATGTTGTCTCTCCTTCAGTCTGGGGAAGTATCTGTGGGGGTACGTGTGGAGCAATGGGAGGTAGCAGAGGTGCATGTGGATTTTCCAGCTTGACTGAACTGTCCAAGACCTGAATGGAATCCAAATAGTTCAGAGGTGTACCGAGATACATGACATGAACCCATTCACAAGTCTGAGGCAGAGGGGAGGAAGAAGGTACTCACAGAGATACCTCACTCATGTGAACCTTGCAGGCTAACTGTTGAACTGGTGTAAATTGGTCTGGGTCCAGTGACCTGGAGCTATGCGAAGTATGCATTAGGGGGTCGGATGCATTCAAGCGGATCTTGCCTTGTTTGCATTCATTCAGAAATTGTGCCAGTGTACAAAGCCTGACATGAGCATATATTTTAGAATTTAAAAATATAAATCTGGCTGATTTTGAATCAGTATTTTTCTTGCTTTGTGTTAGTTATTTATGACACTGGAAAGTACGAATTAGCATGGATCCCAAGGAACTGTTTGATCTAAAATAAGGAAAATTTCTTCAAAGGGGAAATGTTTAAGGGACTGATTGTTATTTATTTTATTTAGCATATAAGGATTTGGATTTGTGTCCTGCCTGTAATTCCTGTGTTTGGAGCAGTGCTGATGGAAAAATGGTATCCAGCATTTTATGAAAGGTGATACTATGTCAACAGATAGGCAATGGGTTAGGACATGTGACAGTAATCTTCCATGGCATTCAGAGCATTCAGACCATATGCTTTAAACCATCAGTAAAATACATGTCAGAGCCACTTCCTTTCCATGTTCCCCTCCCAAGGACCAAGGGGAAACCAAGGAGGGGAGCTGGGGACTGCTTTGCAGCCCTCAGCATGACGGTGCTCTCTAGAATGGAAATGGGCTTGAGGGAGCCAGAAGGGAACTGCAGAATCTTCTCTCAAATGAATGAATGAATGAATGAATGAATGAATGAAGTTCAAATGTGTAAGGAGTTGAATTTGAGATCAGCTCAGTTGGTTAAAACTTGGCGCTAATAACACGAAGGTCATGGGTTCAATCCCCTGTATGGGCCACTCACTTGAGAGTTGGACTTGATGGTCCTTGTGGGGTCCCTTCCAACTCAGAATACTCTGTGATTCTGTGAATGGACAGGGTGGCAGCTGTGTGGTGTTAGCAGGACCTGGTGGACTCATGTGAGGTTTGCTCGTGAATATTCACCGACTGTTTTTTGGATGGTCTTGTTGCAGCAAAGTCACAGAAATAAATGGTGGAAGCATGGCCATAGGCTATTGTTTCTAATCTTGCTTTCCTGCCCTGTCCTGTCCTGGTTTTCATCTGTAGGTTGTAAGAGCCTTTTAACATTTGTAGTTTAACATGTGTAGTTTGCAGAGGGAATAAAGGCTAAAGAATGTTAAAAAAATATTTCTGTCTTTGGAGGCTAGCATTATTTTTCAACTCAGTTAAAGCTCATTGTCAAGAGCTCCCATCTCTACCCACAGCTTCTGCTCAGTGAATGCAGCAGTCACAGGTACAAACACAAGTCCCAAAAGTCAAGAGAATAATTTGGGATCACTTTGGAGTGCACATACAACCTGGGGGATCGTGGGAAACCCCCTTTGTACCTCTTTGGCTCAGTCTGGAAAACTGAAAGTTCAGACTGGAGGAAGTACCTCAAACCACAAATAAACTGTTCTATCCATTTGAAGGTAATGGGCCAAAACCTGGTATTTTTACTCAGGCAGAACTCTCACTGAACTCGTTGGGCAGTTTGTCTGAGAAAGGGTATCAGATCTCTCTCTGGAGTTATATGTTAGGACCAGCATTTCTGAACCTTCCACTGGTAGTGCTCATCTGCCCAAAAAACAAACTACTTGGGAAGGGAGCAACGACAGAGTCCTGTGTGGAGGCTGTAAAATGGTTTATATTCTGTATTAATATTGATTTAGCAATCATAAAATGTTTTAAAATTAAACATTTTTCTGTTTAAATGTTAAACATTGGCATTTCTCCTCATCTTGACTTTTAAATAAGCCTTGAAGGTGACTGTTGACTGGTTTGCAGTCATTTCTTGCCATCTCTCCTAGATAACTTTTTAGTAGCACAAAAGCTTCCAGGCAGAAGAGGGTACCAAACAGCTAATTGTAATTGCAAGGGTTATTTCCAAATCTTCATCACTGATTCTTCCTGTTGAGAGGTGTTCCTTACCATTTAAACTTTCTGACTGGCAGCCCTGGTCATCCAAAGTGTCACCTAGATTGATATTTCTGAGTTCAGCACAGCGTGGAGGGGAGCAACCTACTCAGGTTGCTACCTACTCCTTGGAAGTTCAGTGACATCTTCCTTAATTGAGTAAGAAATGACTCAGCATTTTATGAGCATCTCTCAACACAGTCATAATTTTATCACAGCCCTTGTGCAAGCAACCTCTGAGTCAATGCCAGCTCTCAGCTCTCTTCTGCCAGGAAGACCTTGCCGTCTGCTGAATCTATGTACCTGGGCAGGACTCCCTGAAGGGAGGAAAATTCTTAGCTGGTTTGTGAGAGTCCTTTTATCTGGAAAAGGGAATGGTGACTTTATACCTCTTTGCATTTCTTCTTGGGCAGGAGAAGCAAACTAAGCTCATACAAGTTTGGATAGCTTTGGATCTGCTTGTGCCAGTGCCACATCTGCAGCCTAGACTTGCTGGCATAGCAGCAGCTTTCAGTCTTGTCCCTGCGCCATGACAGAAGAATCTGCATTACCCTTGGCACTGTGTAACACGGAGCTCCCCGGCGGCAGGATGGCTTTGTGCTGGCCATGGCAGCGCAGCTCCCTGGTGTGCATGGGGCTGGACAGTTAATTCAGGGAAGCTGGTGATGAATGCACTCCTATGCTGCACCTCATTCATGCAGCCAGCCAAAAAGAAAGTTCCCTTTAAACCAGCCACTAATACTCAGTGCCCTCCCTTAGCAGTCTCCAGTGCTGCAGCTTGAAATAGAGATATGTCTTGAAACCGTCATACAAAAAATTGCTTCAAGGCATTCCTCCCAGCAGTGATTCTCTGGGATGTGTTCTCTCAGCTGAGAAGAGGCAAACTGTGCAAGAACATTCCCACAGTCACGCTTCCTCCTGAGCCATGGAGCGAGATCAACAGACTTCCACCAATAAAGCCATTTTTAGAAATATTTCTGCCTTCAGTCCAGTCGCCTCATGCTCACCATTTGGTATGTTTCTCGGTGGCAGGGTGGTCTCCTTGGGAGAAACAATGGGCTGTTGTGGACAACCCTCTCCCCCCGTTATTTCAAGCAGCACATGTTTCCTGACATGAGCATGACGGGATGTAACATGCAGCCTCACCGCTCACTGCCCCAGCCGCAGCTCCTCAAAGCAGGTACTCTGCTATGCACTGCAGGGCATGACTCTTCCCCACCAGTGTAAGCTTGGAAGGAGAAAACAAAACAGACAAAGATAAGTTTGAAGTGGTGGGAAGAAGGGTGCTAAAGCTGAATGGACTCCTTGTGGTATAGAAAATGGATCAGAAATGTGCAGCAGGATTGCAGCTTCCTTCTGACAGATCCCCTCCTTCCTGCCCAACCTCATGGCTGTGCTGAGAACACTAAGGCAGTAAAATTGCTATAGTTTGTATTGGTGGTCACCAAAAAATGCCCCTGCGGGAGAAAAAATGCTGAAAGGCTGACGTTTATTTTGGGGCTATTTGCTACAGCTGTTGTGAACGTGGCAAGGCTTGCAAGTATCTAGGTGGGGGCAGCTTTCCTTCCACTGCCCATGGTCCCAAAATACTGCATTCTCACACTCAATGAATAAAAGAGTAGATGGAAGACATCCAAGTGCCTGCAGAAACCATGCTCAAGCATCCTGTATTCCTTCAGGGAAATAAATCCTCTGGCCGCATCCACCACCTCATTCTTCAGTGCTGTTTGCCTAGCAAGAAAGGATGCACTCAGACATCAGCCCTGCTGCAAAGGAGGGCTGGCCAAGCAGGAGTAGACTGATGAAACAGCTGAGTCACTCCCATACTCCTGTAAGGGTAACAGGGAGAGCTGCCTGTGAGGCACACATCTTTCAGCAGTGAGTTGTTTTGTCTTCTCACTATTAATCGCTAATGACCATGAAAAGCTAGTGAGAGACCAGCTAGGACACCCGTTTCTCTGTCATGCTTTCAGGGACCCAAATATTTTGGAATAATGAAATAAATGTTGTCAGTCCAAAATAATAACACTTTACAAAGTGGAAATGTAAATTTCCTGCGATATTCCTGAATATCAGGTGCTATTTCCTGAGATATTGTTTCTCACCTACAGGAGAATTGATATTATGAACTGACTAAGGAAAATTATTATGATATCAAGCTCCATCGATTAAAGTAAAACAATGAGAGCATAGTAAACTGAGTAAAGTAACAAGCAAGAGAAGGCTTGGATTTTGTATGTTTGTTGCTGGGGTTTTTTCTAATGCTGTGGGCAATGAATCTGGCTAAAAGCAGAAACACTCCTTTTACAGAAAAGGCAGCAGCAGAAAGGAAATAGGAGAAAATGTTAAGCATTAAGTTCAATTGCTTTTGAGGGCATAAGGACATAATACGTAATAATTCATAGCATTAGTATTATTAAATAAAAAAATAGCTGGGTAACAAGTTAAATAATACCTATATGTGTTCAGCAAAGCAGACAAATGCTCACTCAAGCTTCCAGTGTGGTCAGGAACAAGCATGTCTGTGTTTCTGCTAACTAGATTTTTCTTTTAAAATAGGGCAATCTGTTGCTGTCAGTCAAAACTCACAATTTTGTTTTTGATTTCCTATAAAGGAGGCAAACTGTTAGGTTTACTGGTCTACACTTCATGTATCGCATTTGAGTGAAATCCATCTAACATTTTCTTATGTACATAATACTGTTTCCTCAAGTGCATTCAAAACCAACACCTACTTAAAGCAAAGACTGATAACTGATTTTAAATTGCTTGTGAACAGGCATTGCAGCATATTCCTACATATATATAACTTTATAGCTGGAAGACATATAATATATTGGCTCACCCTTTAGAACGTCTAAGATTTGTTTTCTTCAAGTGCCCATGGCTATCAGATTATATAGGCTAACTGAGAAACAAAGTAAATACCTCCAAGGACACCTGGCTGCTGTGCTGAGATTCCCTTTTATTTCTCATTCACTTAGGAAAAATACCTTTTTGTGGTACTCAAGAAGGTTTTTGTTGGAGGTGTTGCTTTTCAGATGAGATGTAAAATCAAGGCCTTGACCGCTTGTGGTCATCAGAGTTCCCATGGCACTTTTCAAAAGAGTTGGGATTTTGAGCCTGGTGTACTAGCTAAATTCAAGTCTGGATAATTACATCCTTCCTCCCCTGCCACATACACTGGATACGCTATTCTTCACCTCATGCCCCAACTGTATGTAACACTGTCTTGTGCTGTTAAAGCTGCTGTCAACCCTCATCCCAGAAATGGCTGCATTGCAGGGCAGAGTGAAACAGATCCCTTTAAAAAGTTCCCATGTCACTTCAAGTGTGCAAATCACTTTAGGACCTGCAGAGATGGAAAGGATATTCAAATATAAGATTACATATTTAAATATTGTGATTACTTTTAGTTATCTGATATTTATATCTAAACTTTTCATACAAAAATATGGCCACAATACAGCCATCTTGTGCGCTTTGGTGGACGAAAAGAAATATAAACAATGTATTTCTGTTTTTCCTCTCAGTTCCTTCCACATAATGGGCAGTGCAGAGCCTTGTTCCCATTTGTGCGTAAGCAGAGGAGGTAGTGTGAATTTGGTCCCCTTCTTGCCTGCCATCTCTCCTTGCCACTTTCATTCCTCCATCCTCTCCCTTTGGATCTTTCCCACTGTGTGACCCAACCAAAACTTCCTGGCATTGTTTCCTACTAGCCTAAGATTTCCAGAAGCACCTAGGTGTACACACACTGACCCAAGTTGTTTCTCCACCCCTCCTCCAAATGCTGTCCTTCCTTCGCTGGTGGCCTCCTAGTTGGCCACGGGGTTTGCCTGGCTCACAGCAACCTGTGGTGTCTGTGGGGCTTGCCTCAAGGCACACTTAAGGCTCCCATCTCAAGAGAAAGCCTTACTTGAGATTAGGCAGTCATGGCCATAGAATGTGGGGACGTTTAGGTGCCTGGGAGCCACTACTAGCAGAAAGACCTTGCTCCGCACCATCACCCTTACCTGTTAATATCTAAAGTAGCAGAGTATCCTTGGCCACATTGCTGCCAATGCTAAAATGATCATGCAGCTGCTGTTAAGCAGTCTGGTGCTGATCTCACTGAGGCACATTGTGTTCAGAATTAAGTTTCTGTCTACCCAGGGTACCTAATTCCCAGGAAAGGTATGCCTCTCTATGCCAACTGCAGCACCATTTGGAGACCAGCTCTCCTCCTTCTTCATCCAGCAAGCTGCTTTCACCTCTTCTGCCATGGCCACCTAGCCACAGATACTACCAGCTGGTATATTTTTGGCATGTCCCAAGCCACCGAGGTTCCAAGCACAATAAAATGTAACTAATTGGGAGATGGAAGCACTTACCTCTACCAGAGTAGACTCTGGAACTGGTTTGAACCAAGGGCAGAATTTAGCCAAGGACAGGATTTAGTTGAGGTTTTTTTGCAGTATGAAAAATCAGGTTTTGTCACTTCAGCAACAGAAGCAACAAAATATGGAAGAGTTTTCAGGAAGTGAGATGAAATATCCATCAGTCCTATTCTCTGAAATAACCTGCATTTGGTAAAATCTTCACAAGCCCTGCCTAGCAACCCTAACATTTAAAAGCCGGCTACTTTCCAAGAGGCCGATGGAGCTCTGTGAGCAAGGAAACCACTTTAAGCTGTACCAGGGAGTGGGGCTGTAGTAAGGTGCTCCAGGCGCTGCATTCTTGATCTGGTATCGGGTTTCAATACTATTATGAAAAATCTGCAGGAGATTTGCATGCATACCTTACACACATAACCTTTGATGTTCACATTGTTAGATCCAAGCAACAAGTAGGATCTTTTGGTCATATGTAGCTTCCAAAAGGGTATTAAGTAACTATAGCTAGACAGTCAGGTAATTGTCCTGTAAAATTATGGTCACATTCTTCTCTCCTAGATTGGGCTAAATTCAGAGTCTGTCCAGGGACATAAATAGAACAACTTCAAAATTACACCAGGATTATCAAGAACAGAATCTCTTTCTTACTCCCTCTCTTCCCCTTTTTTCACTCTCAAACCAGGGGAAGCATGTGTACTCAGACACTATTCATATTTCTGATGTTGTTGAGAGGCTGACAATAGGATATTGTAGATGTTGACTTCGCGATCTTTTATTAAATGGGTTCTAGCTAGATAAAAGCGAAAATGGGTTTGCCACTGTCGTTTAAAATATATTACTGTGTTGCATGGATTTCACAACGATTCACGTGATGAAATTGCTGTTAAGAGTAAAATCACACTAGAAATGCAATGCGGTGGTGGCGGGTTTTTTTGCTTTGCAGGGAGGGCCTAGAAGTCAGGCCTTTGAACATAATGAACGTAATTTCCATTTAAAAAATAAGAATATGAACCGAGCTCAGTATTTAACATGCCACACACCAGAATGATCCCAAAATATATCAAGCCAGGAAGTGGATTAATTACAACAACTCATCACCAAGCCCCTGGTATATTTCAAGTACGTGGAAAATCTATTTCTGTTTTGGACACTGACTTCTTTGTGAAACTATGCCAGAATATCAGCAGTCTCTGGTTGGACTCTGACAGACAATCTTAGCAGCATCAGTGTCCTGGAGGCAGTAATAATTGTCAAATCTGTTCAATAGAGAGACAGAAATCAGACATCTGTATATCCCAGACATAGAAAAACATCCCCAGCCAGCCATGTGGCTACCAATGGATCTGCTCAGACAAAGAAGTTCAAGAGAAGTGCCTCAGGCCAGATCCTCAGCTGCAGAAAATCAGCCAGGCACGGTCGATTGGCCTTCCTTCGCTGTGTGCCTTTTCTTTGGAGAAAAACCCTGCCCAGCCGTCACAGGGCAATGGGAGGTCACAGAGGCAATGGGTTGGATGGGAAGAGAAGCTCCTGCAGGAGCTTAGGACCGCCCTTGGGGCTGACCACATAAGCTCTGTACAAGGTGCTTTATTTATATCCCTGAAGGGGTAGAAATGACTGTACCAAAAGGCTGCCTATATCCCTTGTATCCTTACCCCAGTTTGTGCAGATGAGGGGACAGATAGCTCTTCCTAACAATGTCTAGAGCTGTGTCTGTGCTCAGTGAGCTGAATAGTGCCTGAACACGGCCAGTGTCAAGCACTGCCCTACAGTTTTCTGCGCCATGCAGCTGGGAGCATTCTTTCCTTCGCCATCTTGTCCTCTGCCACATAACAGATGTTGTTAAGGAAGTAGCACAACCCAGGGCTCCTTCTTCTAGGCAGGCTGGAAGACATGGCTCCATGCAGTAGGAGGAAGGGTGGTATGTATGCAAGGCAGGCTGAGGTCCTGAACTGGATTGTTTTCTCCTATTGGTGAAGTCTGAAGGTTTTCTATGCAGATCACAGTCTCCTGCACCTGCCTTACCTAGCGCCCACTCTGACACTGTCCTCCTCTGGTTGAGATGTGCCTCGCTAAAACATGAAGTGCAAATCTCTGGAGGCTGCAGCTCTTGTAGCATGCAACTAAACTGAAGAAACATGCCACAGGCTGCCACTGGGAACTACCCAAAAGAGGACACAGACTCCTTAGTTCGAATCTCACTACATTCAAGGTAGCTCAAATGGCTGCCTTTCCAGGGTGATGAAGGTGCCTAAGGGCCAAGGGAAGTGCATGCTGTATTTGCACCAGTATCCTCCTTCAGGAACTCTTATGAAGTGCAGGTCTGGGCTGTGGCATGGCCATTGCAGCAGCACTGTGGCGGAGATGGAGAAGGCTAGGGTTAGAGTTGCCACCTGATACTGCTGGGACACTGCTGTAGTCCCAGTGTTGCCCAGAGGAGCAGTTTACCCCTTGTTTTCCATCACTGCCACTTCAGTTCTTTGTTCATTCCTGCCTCTAAGCTTGGGCCAGTTGTTGGCAGAAGCTTTCATAGGCCTGGAAATGAAGCTGATTACTTGTATATAAGCCTTCATTGTGGAAAATGGGATGTGCATATTTTCAAATTTCTGAATTACTAAGGACACTGTTACCAAATGAGTGAAGGTTTTTGTGACCTTAAAATGAGGCAAAGAATGAACGTAGGAGATCAGAAAGACGAATGTTACCTGACAATAGTTACATTTTGAGCAAAATCACTGAAGTTTAGAGTTCACTTTCCAAACAGCAGCAGATTTTGCAGCAGATTGGCTTGTTTGGAACTTAGTGTACCATTTTACTCTATTGCCTTACTGGAGACCAGTGCAAAGGTCAGGGGGATTCCAGAGCTCCTGGCAGTCAGGTTCAGAGATGATTCCACTGATGACAGTTCTGCAGCTCTGATCAGCTCCATGCAGCCGTCAGTGCTTCTGTTGAGAATGGCCTCTGCAGCAGGAACTGCCCTGGGTTTTCAGTCCATATGGCAGGAGGTGCCTGATCAAGGAGAGAAGACTCTAAAACGAAAGTTGGAACCAGATGGTAATGTGATACAGTGCTTTCCACCTCTAGGTCATCAATTCAAATCTAGCCTGTTTAGTCGTGACCAAAAATCATTTCCACATGGGCCAAGAGAAATGCATGGTGAACACAGGAGTTGCTGTATCCAAACAGACAAGATAGTCTGGAGATAAATAGCACAATAGTTATTTGTCTGGAGAGGTCTGCAAGGTATAAAACTAAGTAGTTTCTGATCACTGTATCCCTGAATAATGAGGGCTTGGTTTCTTTGCGAATAACTTATAATTTATTTCTGTCTACTAAAATGTAGGGCTTTTTCTTTACACTATAGGTAAGAATAACTGAAAACTCCCCTTTGGCTTTCTCAATAGTCGACAGACTATATGTAAGGAGTTATAAATAGACAGACACATATGATGTTTGCCAGACAAAAGAGCCAGCTCATGTTTCCTTATGTGTATATCTAAAAAACCCTCAATGTTGAACTATGTACTAGAATTATTCTGAAAGACAGAAAATGTTTCGTAATATTTCAGCAGAAAATGCACTGGATGCCAAACTAAACTTAAGGCAAATGCATCAGGAAAGCTTATCAAGTACATGATGGATGATATTGAAGAAACAGGGGAACCCAATAATGCAGAGATGACTCTGAACATGAGCAGTCAGCAACAGCAGATCCTCCTGCTGACAAAATGTATTGATCTTAGCTCAGTACACCAATTTAAACTTTGCTTGTAGTATTGAACCACAGATACAAGGCTTATTAAATGGCTATTTCATAAGCTGCATTACCCTAAATATTTTATAGAAATGTAACCAATACTGGCTGAAACATTATAAGAATTAATAAAAATCTATCAAGAGCACTGAACTGACAGCTACTGTGCTTTTTTTTGATTATATCCTTGATAAGCTCAACAGAATATTGTTGTGCTTGAACTAACAGTTCAGCTAGCAGATGAATAAAAATGATGGGTTTTCCCTTCCCCTTCTAATCATTAAATTTGTACTTATGAAGATCTGTAATGGTGGGAGGAAGGTTGGGTCAAAGCAACTGAAAAGTAATGGATTATATGAGCATAAAAGAAAACAGAATTTGATTCTTTAATAAATTCCTTTCACTGTTTTATTCCTCTCAGAACATAAAACCATTGCAAATGTAGCAATTCACAGATGATTTGTAGTGAAGGTAGGTTTCTGTAAACAAAACGTATGAAATCCTAATCATGATGAAATCAGCTGCTTGACTTCCATTGGATATATACATACCTAACTGGATATATGTACCTTTGCCTGAATTTTCAGACTACCGAAAGAGTTATTTGAAGTAGCGTGTTTTGAATTTGCCAATTAAAATATAAAATTTTGTTACCAGTCAAATGACTATTAAAACTCACTTTGTGTACTTGGAAAACTCTCATGCTTTCTGCTCTCCTCAACAAATGGAATAGAAATACTCTTTGCTATCAACTAATTGGTGCAGCTCCTGACATGCTGCAGGCTGTTCCAACATCAGTCAAGGAAGGTCAGTTTAAAAGCTAATAAATATTTTTTAATGACCTGACATTGTATTTGGTATTCAAAACTCAGAGGATTGCCAAGTAGGATAGGAAATAAAGAATAGTTCCATAGATTTTGCCAGAATTCTCCACAGATTACTATTAGCCTCATTTATGGGACTGCACAGAGAACTGTGAAATATCCTTTGAACTCTAAGGGCCAGATGGTTTTGCTGTTAGATTCTAATGACCCACAGCAGTGTGCATACACAGACATCACAGTTACCAGTTGACTGCAAACATATGATGGAGGCAGGAGAGACAATTCATGACCCGTGCTTCCAAAACACAAGCTAGTCCTACTTGGGCAGAGTGGACTTCCCCCATCATTATTGATGGGATAAAGAAGCATTTCTGCTACTGCCTCAAAAGGGAGATAATTTCTGAAGCAAGCCATGAGCATACCTTGACCTGAGGAGCAAATGGCAGGCACATCATCCCATGCAATCTGGGGTAGATTCTTGCTGATGATCAAGAAGCTGCACGTGGATTTGCTTGAAGGCGAGGGTTCTCTGGTGGGCTGTGTGGGCCCTTGGTCCCAGGGCTGTATCACTCTGTTGGAAGAGGGAGAAAAAGGCTGGACTCAAACCAATTAAAGCTGTAGGGCAAAATGGTAGTTACTCTGCTCTCATATGGAACTGCTTGTAAGACATGATTTATTTTGGATTATATTGGTTTCAACAGATATAATATGAACTTGCTGATTTTTCAAAGATGTGTAGACAAAACGACTAAATATGGTTTTACTCATCTTTTAATTTAGAACTACAAGTGTTTGAGTGACCTATGAAATTATTTTAATGATCTCTGAGCTGTCAGCACTATAAATGTCATCTTAACTGAATAGTAGTTTACACCATGGTCATTTAGTCTCACCAGCAGAGCTACCTCCATGGAAATGTCATGTCTGTGTCAGGCTGTTGGAAAAAAACAGAGAATCGCTGTTGCCAAGAAGCATCAGTCAGACATTTTCATAATACTCACTTTGAAGAGGAAGACACAAATACAAAATCTAGGAGCACTGTGAGTGTGCAGCTTGCTCTTGGAGCTTCAGGCACAGCAGTCAGAAGATGATTTGCATTCAAACCAGTGCTTTTATCTCTGATCATTAAAAATATGTTCCAGCATTGCTCGTAGTAGTTGAAATAGACTTACCCATATCCTACCCTTTTCCTTCCTTAGCTTTCTAATATAAAAAGTCACAGGATAAGAGGACTCCAGTGAATGAGAAGTGTGACAAATTGAATTTGATACAACTTTTGGCCACTGGTACAAGATGAATATTAATATATCACATGATATACATTTTCTCATATAGAAGGCAAGGAAATTGTTTGACCAGTGACGGTAGGCTGTAAGGATGCATCTAAGATAGTGACAAAGAGTAAAGTAACAGAATCTGAAAATAAAAAAAAAAATGAGGGATGTGGTGACAAAGGAGGAGTGGAAGAAGTGTCTTCTAGAAGATAGACAGTTGGACTTTGAACATCCAAAACTTACAGCAAAGATAAAACAATCAAAAACTTCCTATACATTCCTTTTCAGGTGTTTTGTGGGTTTTCTTCTGTTCAAAGTTAGGAATATTAGCCTGAAGTTCTAAATTGTTATCTTTTGCCTTAGCTCACATACTTAATATTTAAAACCCGGCAAAAGAAATACTTCTGTATTTTGGATTTGTTCTTGCATGATGGATATTTGAAGACCTGGTCATAGGATTTTTCCAACACTGTCTCATGTAGATTTAAGAAAGATACTTAATGTTGACTTTGTAAAAAACCCTGAAGTTTACTTTGAAGTGTATGGAACTTCAGCTGATATACATGCAGTGTACAACAGCTGTTTTTCAAACCTAGGATAAAAATGAAATGTGAAAGTGCTGTGTTGCATGAACCTCTCCTTACTTAGGATCACTGACATTAGTGAGAGAGCCTCTGACAGAGTAGAAATTCTGCCATGTTACTCTGCAGGCTCCTGGCGGGGAGAATACAGAATAGTTCAGAGCTCTCGTGTCTTGTGTACAACTTTATTTTCCTCCAGAGTACCTCTTTAAAGTCTCTTGTCTGTGGGTATTTTATGGTTCCAGTCTTCTCAATAACCAAGGCAGATTCTCTTTCTTTCCAGTTAGTTGAACATGCAGTTGCAACACGCTTGTAAATCAGAGATGTTTCTTTTGAAGCTCCAAAAAGATAACTCAGTGAACACAAAGTTTAGTGAGTTGAGGCATTAGTATCTCTAGTGTGTCAAAAAGGTTCCAAAGGCATCACATCCACAACAGTTAAAGAAATGAGAGAGGTGCTTTTGAAATTTCTTGTTACTCCTCTAAACCTCAGTTCTTCTGGGCATGGTGACCTAAGTAAGCATGCAGTCCTTACAGGATTGGACCTTTCTGGATTTATTTGTCCAGCTAGCTCTCCCACACAGCCAGGCTGAAGCAGGAAAAGCAGTGCCCCTGAAAACTGGCCCTTGCAGTGATTCAGCTGCCACAAGCCATAGCCCTCAGTGTGACATGAGTGGGCATGGGTCCTATCATGTCAGTGGTGTGTGCCACTAATACCAGCTGAGGGACTAAGCTCTGCTTCTGAACTTGCATAGCTGAGCTGCTTCCATTTAAGGGAGAAAGCATATCACACACTGAACTCCAGATCCCAAATCCAGTGGAAACCTAGCTGGCAGTAAGCAAGCACTGCCAAGGAGCAGTATGATAGCAAAGGTCTTGAATGACTAAGATTCTTGCAAACCTTGGTCAGTGTGAGAGACAGTTTCCAACTGGGCAAAGTACAATATTTTCCCTCTGCTTTTTATGAATGGCTGGATAGGACTGTGCTGGAGTCGGAGTCCCCTGTGGAAGCCATTCACAAAAATAACAAACCAAACCAAACACACACACAAAAACCTTTCTAGGTCCAGTCCAGAGCCACTGGGTGCCAGAGGCTGGAAAAACATGCTGGCAGCTCAAGCCCCAGCTATCACTGAAAGTATTCAAGGGGCTTTTTGGTGGTCTGAAAAGTATGAACTGCTGTATAGAAAGGCAGCTGGTAGAATTACTGTGACACATACTAGGCAGAAAGCCAGAACTGGCCTTGTTTCAGACATTGTCTTTCCTCTCACTGAAGTGTCAGGACAGGACCTAATTCATGGAAAATTTGGTGAGTTGGCAGCTCTTTCAGAAGATTTCATTGAGCCACAGTGTGTGAGAGTCACATGAATGTAGAGTGCATGGCCAAAAATATATGGGGATTTCTGAGTAGGAGAAAACAGTCAACCTCTAAAAATGTCTGTGGTTTTCATGTGGTTTGGGAGTAAACACATGTACAGGTGTAATCAGCAGGCAAAAAAAAAGAAAATAAGGTGGAAAAGCACTAGTGGCAGATTACAGAAGAGCTCAGTAAGTTCCTTAATTATGAGAGATTCCTCTGAAACAAATAATTCCTTAGCCCAAGGGCAGCAAATGTCCATCGAGTTCAGGGCTTGCAGTCCACCTGGAGAAGCCATCAATAAAACGTGTGCCTTGATAATACATTGCTAGGGAGTTTAATGGAAAAAAGAGGGTCCACCCTGAAGTTTAAAGACAGACCCAGCCGTCATGTAATTTTTTTCCTCATATTTATTTGAGAGCAGAATTTGGAGCCTGAGGCGCAGATACAAAAATATAACAACACTAGGATTCTGCTGAGTTGGAAAAAGACTGAAAATAAACAGAGCATCTCTTGTTAAAATGGGACGCTTGTGATGGGCAGTCTGAATTGAATCAGTTACATTTAATTTACATTTTCATTGATCCTTCCCACTGAAATATTGCTCTGAAAGGTCAGTTACATTGAACTGCTTATTCAGAAATATTCCATTTATTTCCTACTACACTGTCATGAAAATTAGGTTTTTGGTCATGCAGAGGGACAGCATATTGGCTTCTGCCCAAGCAAGGCACTGAAATCATGGCTAGGATTGGGATAAAGCGGGAAGGAAGGGCAGAAAGAAAATCATTGGGTGCGATTCATAGACTTTGAAAACAGTGCAGGGAAGGGGGGTAGGCAGGAGCTTTGCTCCTCTGAAGTAAGAAAAGCTCTTTTGTTCTTTCTGTGTCAGGATTGCATCCTTCATCTGTGGTTTTATTGTTCCATGCTGCTCCTAGCACCCACAAGCATCATCACATCATGTGGGTAGTGGTGGTGGATTTTAAGCATGTCTGTATTTGTTCCTTAATTGGCACTCCTCCTCCCCCAGGTGGGGATGAAGTGCACTGGCACCTTGGTGGGTCTCTTGACTCGTGTGAGGACCATGTTTCCCAGTCCTGGGTGGGAGCAGCCAGGAGGGAGACTTGCTGAGGAACCACTGGGGCACCAGGTCCTGCATAGGCAGGTGGATACAGCCAACCTGCCTGAGGATGGGCATCCCCAAAATCACATCAGTAGGCTCAAGAGGGTCAGCACATGAGCATCACCTTCATGCAAAGGTCTGAAACCAGAGCTTCCAAGGGCTGGAACCACTGCCCACCCCAGCCTCCTGATTTTGGCAGGGATGGCTTTGGTCATGTGGGAAGCCATGGCTCAGGAATGGGGCTATGTGTCCTTCACCTCTCTGTCCAAGCTGTTCCCGAGCTGTGCTCATGACCAAGAGGGAGGGCTTCCCCACAGCAAGACACTCCACTCATGGCTGAGAGAGAGTCGTAAGAGAGAACAGCATCAGTGTAGACAAAAAAATACAGTTATAAAATCAGCCACTCCCATGGTCTGGTAAGTTAATACAGCAAAGGAAATTTAGCAGTACCACAGAAGAACTGAAAGATGTAACACGCTAAATTAGACTTCACTTTGGTTTTAATGATACAAACATACTCCTCTTTTTCCATGGTAATCTGAACTACTTCAGAGCAAGATAGGTGTAGGAGAGGCTGGGTGTGAGAGCTGAGTATGTACATCTCTCCACTTCTGAATGTGGGCTTTGCCTGTGTTTTATTTCTATTGCTGAAAACATTTTTCCTAGCATTTGTGAAATCACGGTTAAGTGCTCTCAGGGAATTTTGTTTCTCACTGTGCTTTTGTTTTACTTTTCAGCCTCAACAAGTGGTTCAAAAGAAGCCTGGTCAGGTAAGAAAAGCTAATTTAAATTCTTTAGACTAAGTGAAATAGCTTTTTAGTATTTCAGCTGGTCTCCTTTACTGTAAAGAAAGAAGGGAAATACATCAGTCGTATGAGCTGGGGCAAAGCTGTTGGCTTGCTAGGCACAACCATCAGAGCAATTCACGTGATGGCCCTTGGGAAAGAGAAGGGGAAGCAGTGGATGGTGCTTGCTTAGAATTGTCCTCTTTCTGCATGTCTCACCTTGCAATGGTAATGCAGACACACGTGCACACCTCCATGGTGTGAGTCCAGCATGTGATAGATATCTCTGTGTATCCTGAACATAGGTAGCTGGGGACTGCATTACAGCAAGGAGGGGCATATGCATAAAACCAGTCTCCCCATTGGTCTAAAGATTCCCTAAATCCACAAAATAAAATAGACTGAACTTTGTAACTAGACTGGATCCGTCATAAAGACTAACACATTTGAATTTTTTGTATTGGATGGTATTATTCTTCTTTAACACTCTGGACAGATGCAAGCCACAAGGTGAAAACAGTCAAACACTGCAGTTACAATCATCTTCATTTTCTTTTCCCAGTCTGCCCTGTGTTAAAAACCCCAAGAACCTAACTCTAGCACTCTGTTATATGTGCACCAGCAGAAAAGCCTGTGGGCATGAGAGCAAGTCCATCCTTGGGTCTCCAGAGTCCATGGGCTGTGCTGCTGTATCTCCATGCAGATGGATGATTGCTGAGTCAGGAGCATAAGGGGTCCATAGCTTTTCTGGAAAGAGGTCTGCTTTCAGAAGGGAATAATACTTTCACTTTTCCACCTTATGGTTTTAATACATTATTGTACAGTGTATATTGTTGTAATATCCACTGTAATCTGAATTAGGATCTGTTACATAAGAAACAGAAAACATCCTAACCAGAAGTTGAAGGGGTAAAATGATGTCATTCTCCAAAGCATGTGCAGGAATCAGATTTCAAGAAATCAAGACAGTCTCAGCAGTGCGAATCCATGCACAGGTTAGTGTCTCTGAATGGTGGACATAACATATAGAGTGAATGTAGTAGTACTTTTAAGTAAGGTCAGTTTTGCAAGGACAAGTAGTGTCTTTTATTGGGCCAACTTATGCAAGAAACACAGTGTAAGTTCCGAGGGACTTACTGTGTATAACCTTCTGACTATACCACACAATTCAAAACACAACAAGTTGTTCTAATAAAAGATATTTCCCCTCCCTGGTCTCGCTTATATCCTTCAAATGTTATGGCTGCAATCAGGCTGTTCCTGTTACAACATGATAGTAAATCTGCCAGTGCACAAAGCCAGCTATCTCCTCTGTGGCACCTGAGAGACTCGGAGGCTTAAACCCTGCTAGGCCAAATACAGGAGGCAAAGACTCCCGGGAGGCTGTTTGTGTTGCCTTTTCTTCTAGTACATATCACTGGGGTCAGCAGGAAGAAGGGATCTAGAGTTGGTGGCTGTGCCTGAAGCCTAGCCTGGCAGAAACCATTGCTGCCAGTGGCCTGTGTGGTACCACCAGGTCTACAAGATCCCTAGGCATTACTCCTGCAAGTTTTGTTTGAACAATAATCGTGCAAGCCTGAGTGCAAGACAGTAAGAAATGCCAGAGACTGAGGCTGGTCTGGGGTGTAGGAGGACAAAGAGGGGACCTGGACTCTGTCATCTGGTAGGAGAACAAAGTAATGACAGATTTAATTGGTGGCAAAGTGACATAGGCACTTGAACCAAAGCACCGGTGTTCCCTGTATGAATTTTCCTGTCCCTCTGCTGAAGCACTGATTCTCGTGGGGATGCTGTAGCGTGTTTCAACCAGGATGCCACCGCTCCTGCAGCAGTGCCTTGGCAGCATCTCTGTGGTCAGAGACAGAAAGAGAGAGAGAGAAAAGAAAGTCCTTTGACATTCCCATTAATAATGGAAGTGTTTGTGCAGAAAGCAAGGAGGCACAGAAGAATACATGAAAAGAGAGAGAAGGCTGTTTACAACTCTCCAGTTGTCACAACTGAGTAGTGAAATAACACTTTTTAAATTATTTTTAAGCCATGTCTTTACACAAAGAACATTTCTTTATTTTTAATCCTTGGCCTGAAGGATGTTCAGTGAAATTATTGACATGTCTTTAACCCTTCCTGGTATCAATAGACCCTGCTCCCATGCTTATGGTAGCACAGAATTGCAGCTTTGCTGGTATAGGTGCATGGCAGAGAACAAAAATTATTATTGTGAGCAAATGCCCATGACAGTGTTGTCCTCAGGCTGAAAGAAGGAGAGGTAAAACAATGTAATTCCTGAGACAATCAGGAACTTCATGCTGCTGGGTTTCATTCCAGTCTTGTTGCCTTTCTCTGATTTCTTTTTATACTACTGAATTTCCCTTTAAACTAGGGAGGTTCAGACTGAGAATTAGCAACAAGAACATGAGTTAATGCAGGCTTCCTAATCTGAGCTGTCTGAGGAAATAGTGATAAATTGTGTAAACACGGGGACTACATGGAAGTTCATGGAGGATAATGTAAATCTTATACTACATTCAGAGCAACCTCTTCCTTTTCCATCTGTTTCCTTCAAAATATCCTCCCAGATGGCTTTACCATGTGGCAGTCTGGATTAAGTTAGGAATGTATCCTGTCTTCATCATTGGGGACTGTAAGAGGTTACAGTCAAGAACTACTGTGTGATAGTAAGCCTCCCTTGGTACAAGTGGCAGAAACTCTTGATCAGGATTCATCCCAAGTGCTCTCATGTGCTTTGAATTGTAGATGTATTCTCAAAGATTTCCATGAGCGTTAGTGTACATCACCATTACTCTTGTTGTTGCTGCTAGCATCTATATCTCTTGGGCTTGTGTAATTTTTTAAAATACAGAAGCAGTAGGACCAGATAAAATTCTCATTTTATGAAAAACAGCTCTGTTCCTATAACCATTTCCCAGATTTTAAGCATCATGCAGGGTTCTAAATCTCTTTATGGATATCTGCTGTCCAGTTTGGGACCATACAGATACCTGTATAAAGTTTTGCAATATCTTTAAAACATTCCTGGAGCTCTCAGAATTTACCACCACACAGACAGTAAATAGTACCAGTAAAATCCACTGGAAATCTACACACCTATATAATTAATACAAACCTTTGAATACTATGGTCTACACACATCTTTGTGGTGATCACTGATGCATACTCTCACACTTACTTGAGTAAATGAAGAAAAAATAGCCAGACAGACTGCATGACATTGGTAGGTTTAGCACTTTCACATAAATATTTGCCTAAATCTCAAAACAAGATTCTTTGAAATCTTCCCTGACCCCAAAGAACGTAGAGCCAGATTTTACAATCAAGATGTAGTAATATTCTTATCAAGGTGTGAAAATAAACAATCCAAGTAGAAATTTCTCCATTTCCTCATTTTTAGGCAATTTGTAGCAGCTGTAGACTCGGCTCTGTGGGGGAGTTGCACTCTTAAGTAATACAAAGGAAATAGATATTTTTATGGAAACATAATTGAAGCTATCAAAGTTTTCTGGAAACAAGATATGTTTTATTTTTATCATTTCTGTAAAGAAGAAATACTGTGCATGTAGAACAGCCCTTTGAAAATCTTATAATCTCTTTCGGAGATCTATTAAAATCTCAGATCCTCACAGATCCTTAATATCTGATTCCAAAAGACAGCATACCAGGTCAGCAGGACAGTGTATAGATCAGAAAAAAGATTGTATCAGTCAGAAAATTACACATAAAGTATACGTAGAAAAGCGTGCACAAAAAAGTGTACACCAAAAGAACACATAAAGTATACTTTTCTACCTAATGCAAAATGTAGTAGATGCTTTTAAAACAACATCAAAAAAAATCAAATCCCAACAAGAATAAACATTTAAAAGTGTTATTTTGTATAGGAAAGAAGATGAAGATTTGCTATATTTTTTCCTGCTACTCATTTCTCAATCTTGGTATCAATAAAGTTATGCATGTTAATTAGTCATAATATATATACACCTCAAATTGCACCCATCACATATGTCTACTCAATGTAGGACACAGTAAATGCTGAAAGCATCAGACAGACTCTGCAGCCCAGGAGCTACATCCGTGATTCGCACATTCATATGCAACCCAAAAGTCACAGACTTTGTGAGCAGAGCTGAGCCTGGGACCCATGATGGTTGTGTAGCAGGTCCAGTGTGCTGGGATACCCTAACCAGTAGGCCTAGGGTTCAAATACTTCATCCCCTCTCTTTACCATGCAATAAATCTGCACTTGGACAAGCTTCAGGCGTTCTGTTACGTGCTAGCCACCACATGTGAATTTAGCCTTTTCCCTTCTGGGAAATCTCAGACAGATATGTGGTAGAAATACTCAAGAGACCCACTTCCATAGATTGAAAAGAAGCTTCCAGTGTCACTGACAGGATGGTAAATCCCTTGCACCCAAGCAAGGTGCACATACACATCCAAGAGAGTGAGTGCCACTGTCCAAGGCCATCCTGTGTCCTGCCAAGCCAGGAATACTGCAGCCTCACTCCACTGAGCCTTGACTGTAGAAATATTGAAAAACCTCTGCCCTGGAAATTGACCTAGTGCCCTGGGGTTTCATCGCCCTTCCCACTGCATCCAGCAAGCTGTGTTGTGTGTTGTGGACTTTTTTTGTATCTACTGATATGGAGAGTCAGAAAGTTCCCAGGGGAACTCCTGAAATTCAGATCCCAGAGGGGTAAAATTTCTTTTCCAATAGTACATGGAATTTTGTACTTTAGCATAAGATAAGTGCATATGTGTTATATAGGCCATTCCAGAACATCCTCTGAAAGTTACCATTCTTTCATTACTGCCTTTTTTTTTTAAGCAAATATTGAATGTTTTCCCCAAGGTAGCACTAGGGGCCATCTTATATGTACTGGAGGTTCTTGGTACCATGTGAACACAGGCTGAGCAAGTGTATGTTGTGGAGCATGGGAAATCAGAAAAGCCTCTTGCTTTCTTCATGGATGCAGTAAATGGAATCTTATGGAGGGTACTGGGCTTTACATCCTTGCCTTCTTTCTCTTTTCAAGGCAAAATGGTGGCAACTGCATGATGTGACTTCAAAAGGAAGACATACTCAGTCTTCTTTTTTTATAATCAGTTTATTATGACAGGAAAAGACTGAATAATTTGTCTGATGTCTTTAAAAAAAAAGAGCAGGTTTTTGGAATAAAACAAAAAAGAATCTGGGGGAAAATATAGAAGATGCAATTACAAGTTCTATGAACAGATGGAGCACTAACCTGGGCTAAAGAATGAGGCCTAGAAAGGGATGTCACATACTTCTGACAGCAAATATTTTCTTATTTATATGACATAACTTCTGAATAGACTATGAATAATGTAATTCAATGAGGCTATGCCTAAATACGCAAATCATTGTATGACTCATGTACCCAAGGCTGTAAGTATTTATGATTGTCATTTATTACATAGCTATGATAGAGTAACATTTTAGAGATGGCTGCATCCAGAAATTTGGCTGTAAATAAATTTTAAAAATTGAGATATTATAAAACCAGAAGAAAAGGAAGAAAAGGGAAATAATACCCTTCAGAACAGGAATATATTCAGATATTCAGTCACTTTTAAAGTTGGAAATACATGCAGTGATCTGAAGAGGTAGATTTCTGCTCTATAAGGCAAATTTTTTTGGATTTTAGTAGTTTATTAATAGTGGGTAGGTACACAGTGACCTCTCAGTTCTGGGATGACAAAGAGTTTACCACCAAGTACAGTGTCACGCAATGAACACTGTAGCCATAGGATCATTACCAAAAAGTCAATTTTATAAAAATCACCTTCGTAAAAATTTGGTGGTAGAAGGCTAGAGGAGGAAGGGGTAAACTAAAACACTTCCCTAAGCCAGCAAGGCTCCTCTTCACCTTCTCCCCACCTCTTCCCTCCCCCCTCCTTGCTTGTGGAAGGAGCCCAAGATGGGCAGGTGATGTGTATGGACAGGGTGGCTTTGTGTTTGACCCCATGGCTGTGGCTATGCAAGGTGTTTATGCAAGTACTCCATTCGGTTCAGAACTTGGCTGTGATTTGACATGAACTGAAGTCTCACTAATAATAGCCAGAAGAGAAGGGGTTGTGGTGTGTACTTGGGAAGCACCATTGAAGAACATGGCTGAGCAGTGTTTAAAAAATGTCAGTCAAGTGTAAATTGAACAGTGCTATTTTTGCATACACATACTACATATTTTGGCAGAGATTTCAAGAGTAGCAAGAGTCAGTGCTGCTAACTCTTGGGTATCTTGCTTCACAGACATACAAGATTCTCAGCAGCACTTGGCTATCCTCTGAAAATCTGGATTCTTTTAAGGTATTTACAGAGTGATAAACAGAAAGTTGAAAATACCAGAATGATCAGTCTGCAGACTTATAGGAACAAAAATAATCAAAATGCTAATTAGTAAAGATGAGGTGCGTGAGAAGGCTGCGCAGGAAGAAAGTGCTCTTTGCTGAGAGCTTGGTTCCTGAGCTTTTCATAAAGGCTCTGCATTTTTAACAGTCAACATCGTTTTTTCTCCTCCACATCCAGCTGAAGTCACTGAAAGATGCCATATTTCCTGACTTAAATATTATTAACAGATACTCAAGGGCTATATCCTTGCTCATTGCTGCACTGAAAAACAAGGGAAACAAACCTCCTGTGTAACCACTCTTGAAAATTGCTCCATCTTTGCCATTCCATTTCAGGGCCGTATAAATTCTGTTGCAAATTGTATGTTAAAAATGAGGTATGCTGAGGTGCATATGTAATAAGATAAATACAAAGAAAAAAGTTAAGACCAACGAAAATAGGTTTTTGTTTGTTAAATAATTTGCTAAGAAAGTTACAGTATTTGCATACCAGCACTATGAAAGTTTGACTAGGGAAAAGAGTAGTATACTGAGCTCTTATTAACTGATATACATATTTAAACATGTTTCGGAAGAAGTAATAAGAAGACAATATCTTATTTTATTTTGGGGGTTCCCTGGCATCTGGGGAATTTTATAAGGTCTGCTTGTTGTCCAGAATAACAGTCTTGGAATAGAAAAACAAGAAGCATTTCACAGCTACTCTGTCAGTTCTCTGTAGGGCATTTGTGGAATTTGATGAATTTAGTTCCTTGAAATCAGTGTTGCCATGCTACCCCAGGGTGACATCTGGCCTCCTCGATCAGCCTGTGTCAGCTTGTGACACGTGTGCCAAACATTAAGGCTGGGGGGATAGGCTGAAGCTATGAGCATGCCTCCTCCGTTGCAGTCTAGAGAGGACCACTCAGGTGAAGGATTTATAGTCAGTGTGAAACAAAATCACGACAGACACTTTAAAATCTTTTTCCTGGTGGAGCTTCTATCCCATGTCACTTCTGTTGGTGCTCTCACTGTACTGTTCCTTACTGCTGTAATGGAGTGAAGCAACACAGATGGCAAGCACAGGCTGTGATAGGCTGACTGCTCTTTGGGGAGCTGTTCAGGTCATAGATTGCTCACTGGATATTGTAGTCATGGGTCTGCTGTCTTTATAGGCAGAATAAGAAGTATAGGAGTGTCACAGCCTCATAGGAGACCACGCAGTGAGAATTATTCTCCTAGGTACTTCACATTGAAGGCTACAGAAATACATAGGTGGTTTTCAGACATGAGCAGCGCATGAAGGATCTAAACCTTTGGGCAGTTTGTAAACGTTTTGAGTTCATCATTATAGGACCTAAATAATAGACCTCAGTCTCCTTTCCCTGACTGAGGAAGGAGAAAAGCTATTCAAAACCACTGCCTGACTGTTGGGCATTGTAGCACTCGCATCGTCATAGTGCTAATCCATATCTCATGGATCCTTTTTCATTGGGATCCCAATGCAAGAAATGTTAAATTCTTTATGAAGTCTGCTCCAGCAGACGGTGAGCATCACCATGATGAAGTTCTGCTACTGATCTCACTGTTAGACGTTTCTGGAAGTGCTAGAATGTTTTCAGAAAATGTTGGCTGAAATCTCACTTTAGAAATGACTGCTGCATATATTAGAAAAGGATATAATATTGCCAGTGTACATCTTGCTTTGCCTCTGTTTTGTCAGTCACATTGTTCAGGGCTGATCTCTGATCTCAGGTTTGAATAGTTATTTGACACACAGCAACCATGGGAAAAGAGAAAGAGAGAAATAAAAAAAATCACCCGCATTCTGCCTGAATTCAGATCTCAGATTTCCCACATCCTGGTATTTAATTTCTCACAGAGTTACCAGTGGTTGATCTCACGGCAGGATTAGTGGGAAGAAAAATGAGAGCTCCATTGAAACCAGACTTGAATCTGGAAGGAAGGAAGGAGGAACATGTGAGCTCTAGGACTGAGGAGATATCAGATTCAGGGCAGTGAATGGTTTCTACCCCTTCCCCTTCCCTGATTCCCATGCTTATTTTGAGGTAAATTCTGGAAACTGAAATCAGAACAACAAAGACACAGTTAAAATAAGTTAGGGGACTCACACATTGCTTTAATAGTCTCCTGAGAGCTCTGTTATATAGTGAGGCATTAACTGTAATTTGTATTAGTATTTTTTTATGTTTAGAAAGAGGAGAATATATTAGCATTGAGGTATAAATTACAGTAAATCTGTGTTGATCCTAAAAGAAAACACGTTTTGAATGCACTTTTTCACCAGGATACCTTCTCTGATTTGATTATAGAATATAGATGTGATCAACTGGAAAAGAAATTCCCATAAAAGGTTCTATAATCAAAATGAAATAATCACTATCTGTTAAGTTGGACAGCTTCACTCACTTTGAATCAGGCTGTCTTGCCTAGAGAAAGAAAAAGCTTTGTCCTGTGGTAGCAGGACACTGTGTAGATCAAGCTCGAAAAGTTGGGTTGTTGCTCTATGCTGAGAAGGGACCAAACTTTCTCACCCTTTCTGCCAGATTGTGTAGAGATATTCAAGAAGTTGGAGAAAACCTTTAAATGCATCACTCTAAAGGCTTTTGCAGTTGAAGATATTAAGATGACAAGAAAAGTATGTCATTAAACCATAGCTACCCTTTTTTGATTACCTGGTATTTGTAGATTTATTGGCAGGGTGGCTTAAATTAGGGTTATATTTTTAGCCTGCAGCATTACATAATAAAATAGCAGCTGAATTCTTTGCAGTAAAAAAAGAGAAGGGGTGGGGGAGTTTATTAAAACCAACACAAACCTCTCTGATTTTGCGCTTTCGTCTGCACAAAGAGGTGCTCCATGGTTACACAATCAGTAAAGTTTGCAAGAGAAGCATTTCCATTGCCCATTGTGTTCAGGAGCTGTCGCCTGCCTTTTGCTGCAGACCTGCTGTTTAGTCTGAAACTGAAAATTAAACCCAGAACTTCAGCTCTCAAAGTTAAATACTCTGCGTTGCTGGAAGCACACAGCCTTGCCAGTGTCTGTGTGGCAAGATCCATGATTAAACTCTTCAGATATTTTTAAAAGCATTTAACAAGTCTGTTAAGCTTTATTGTTTTTGTTTTGGTTTGCACTTTTTTTAAGAAAAAAAATCATTTTCTGAATTACACCAGAAAGTCTCATGTGAACTGTACTGAATCAGCTCAGTAGAGCTTGCTGTCTTTCAGAAATATGTTTCTCATTTTGGAGGGCTTTTCTGAGAATGGCCCTGGCAAGGTAGAGCCCTGTACATTCAAATCTCTCCTTCAGAAACAAAAAAGAAAGGAAAAGCCAGGGGAGAGGAAGAGCAATGATGGTAGTGGTAGCAGAGCCCCGTGCCCTGCCCTGCTGAGGGCTGCCCTGGTGGGTGGCAGCATGGCACGGGCCGCTCAGCCTCAGGGCTGGCGTTCATAAAAATGTCACCGTTGCGCTTCCAGTGTGAAAGGCGCTTTTATCTCCCCTTCCCACAGCCCCTTTCCAGTGGGTACTTGGGACTGGACCCGGTGGCTGCTGCTCGGTCTTCCCGCATGTCTGGACCCTAATGAGGTGTGTGCGGCTCTTGGCTGCAAGTTTTCAATCTCTTTCTTATTACTTCAAAGCTGCTGCTCCAAGGTTCAGACAAGTTTGATCACTTGACAAAATCTCTCAGCTGGGATTCAAAAGGGAAGACGCTTTATTTTATTATTTATAATTGCAGATAGATAGCTGCTCCCAAACTGCTGTTGCCAGTGGCTCCGTGGGCAGAGCCACAATGCTTTTTTAAGTGATAAAGGATTGGAGGCGAATAACTTTTGGCAGTTGCTTCCTGTCTGTAACAAGTGGTCGATTTTAGAGGGAGAAGAAAAGCAGAATCAAAATCGAACAGGCCTTATTTTATTTTTCTTTTCATGTTCTAAATTTGGGGAGGGGGCAGAACCTAAATGATGTGGGTTTGACCTCAGTTTCAAAGCCTCTACTAGTGTTTCCCTACTCCATTCTGGGAGACCTTTGCTGTAGTCTTTCCTCTGTCATTCAGCATAAAATATGCACAGAAACTGGTGCTGTTTTGAGTACCTCAAAGGCTCAGGGGGAAGGCAGACTCCTACAGGTTTACCTGTAGGGGCTCCAGTATCCTTTTGGGCTTTTCCATCTTCAGTGCCACAAGAAAGCAGAGCTAACGCAGTCACCCACAGCATTTCAGTGAACTAGACAAGTCTAAGAATTTTTAAAGGTTGGCATCCGTCGTCTTTTGCTCTTTCATCTAATTATGGACTATACATATTAGTGGTTAGAGACTATTATTAGAGCCTCTGCTTGCCTTATGCTTCAGTCCGGATTTTGGCTGTGAATGCAGAGCAGTTTACCACTACAGTTTAAGCCTCCACAAGAGGTTTTAAGAGCAGCTTCTCAAAGTTGGGGTTAGTCCAGCTCAGTTGTATATGTTTCTAATAGCACCACTGTCTTCTTTTTCTTAATATTTTATTTCCTTCCCACCAGAACTGTTTATATCTTGTAGGGTTGAAGCTCTCCAAGACAAAATACGTCTCTGTCAGTGTTAGCATAGCACTTGCAATTGCTTCAAGCACCATTTTCTCTTTAGGCCTGTGCAGACTTTAAATGGTGTTTCCTGCAAAATTCTTCTGACCAGTACTGAGATTTTGCTGGAGATTTTCAGTCTCCTTTTAATCACATGGGGAACAGATTTTTTTCAAAGTGTTTTGACCTGCTTAGGTCAAAAAGGCACTTGCTCTACTCAGATGCCAAAACGCGTTTAAGAAATCTGGCCTGACGTAATTTAGACAGCTGAGTCTCAATTTCAAGGCTTCAGCCACACAAGCTTTGGTGCTGAGCGACCTGCTGCCTTGCAGAAACTTCTTTGCTGAATTAACTTCAGGGCTGCTCTAAAATCCATGGCAAATATGGACACCTGAAGCTGAGGTTCATTCAAGCCCATCTGTAAGAGAAGCAGAGAGGCAGAACCCAAGGTAGGTAATTTTTAGGATATCTAAATGTCAGGCAGCCTAATTCCTGTTTCTGGAAGTTCTCAGTGTAAGCCCTCCTGGATTTAAAAATCCTGTGTTAGATAAGCCCTTTCTATCAAAGTAACCAGAGAGACTCATTATCACTCCATTATATCAAACAGTTCTCCTAGTGGGAGATAAGCTAGGAGATAGAGAAATTTTTTATTTCCCCTTAACCTAACAGAAAGAAGATACTTGAATCTATATTTAAAATAAACTGTTCTGACTTAAAGAGGAGTGTTCTGTCCTGTCGTGTCCTGTTCTGTCCTGTCCTGTCCTGTGAGAATCCTCCTGCACAGTGTCCTGGTCCCCTCCAGTTACCTGAACCTGTTGCTTAAGGACCAAAACTTGGCCAAGCCTGGTGAGACACTTCTTCCAGAAGAGGAAGGGGATCTGTAGGAGTGGTTTCTAAACGTGCAAGGATGGTAACTCTCTCTGACCTGAACCAGCTGAATCCCAGCACAGCCCCAGCAACGTCAGTCTGTCTGCCTCAGCTACTTCACTTCCTCCAACAGCTGGGGATGTGGATTATCCAGTAATCCCCATGAGCAGCCTTTTTGCTAGTCAAGCAGTGCTATTCCAGCAGTAAAAGGAGAGGACACACTTAATTTGCTTACTAACTATGCAGCTCAAAAACCACATGCTGGTCACCTGCAGGACAGCATCAGTTTTTTGCTTTATTCCCTCTACTCCCTTTCTGTCTTTAACAGATTATATAAAAGTGGAATGTCTTCAACAGAAGAAAATGCGTCCTCTATACACAACAGTTTAGTGAGGAGGCTTCCTCCTAGAAGAGAGAAAACCCAGCTTGAAGTATCTACTTCAAATGAGAGCGTGGGGATTTCAAAATAAGTCTACATGTGAATCCAAACCAGTGCTATTGCATTCATGCACACTCTTATTTTTGCTGTCTGTTATGGATTGCCTTCTTGAGTGTGAAAACTTTGAGGAAATTGCTAAGTCAAAATGACCTTAAAGACAGTTGCTATCCCTTAGACTGCTCCTAAGAGCATTAGGTAGCTCTAAACATGCCCACCAAAAAGCATTTGGGCTTCAGTAAAGTTAAGCAGCAGCTGCTTGCCGGTATCTAAATATTGAACTCATGCTATGATCAAATCTGTGACAAAGTGGGTCATAAGACGCTAGGTCCATAGGAAGTTAAACATTTAAAGCAAGAATATTGGTTTGCAGTCCCTAAATCTCAACCCAAAACTGCCCCACCATCTGCCATCTCTCTGTTTGTCTCTCTGTTTATATTGTGTCATTTAAGTACTAAAAGTTTTACTTCCTCAAGGGGACCTGCCTGCTCACTATCCCGTGGGCTGTCCAATGCCTTAGTCTATGACTGCAGAAACAGTGCTGAGAGAGGGCAGGGTATCTCAGATACCCTGAGCAGAGTTTTTAACTGTTTTGTTACCCACCAAGCTAAAGAATTTGTGCTCCTTCTACCATACTAGCACTTGCAGTGCACAGAAATTGCTTGCTTGTGGGCTGGTTTACTTATATGTGTTTGAATGCAGAGTTTCTGTATTGACATAATTTCCTTAAAATTGTGTTTTAATCCAGCAGTAAGAAGAGTTGTGTGGCCTTTTCTGTATATGGTCATGATGATCTCTTTTGCCTTAATAAATGCATACGTTGTGATATGTGAAGTATATCTGCAACAATTTGAGCTCCGAATTCAGCTTCTGGAATTCAACTTTGCCTTACTGCTGAGTGATACTGTCACTGAGCTCTCTGTTGTGCTTTGCAGAGAGTACAGTAGCTCAAAGCAGCAGATCCCACCCTAAGCTTCATGCAAAGGAAACAGCACTCAGTGTCTGTTTGTGCTGTAAGAATTTCTACAGCAGTTTGGTGCATTGGCTGTGGAGCCGTCGGGACGGCACTGTGTCTCAGCTGGGCAGAGTCCGGGCCCCTGCATTTGCTATAGAAGCCATCTGTTCCTATCCCTGTATTTCAGGGTCTTCTCTGAAAATACTAGCTTGCATGCCAGTGGATTTCAGAGCAGTTAACAGCAGACAATGGTCCACAGTTTGCAAGTTGCTCTTGTCAGCAGTTCTTTTTGACGTATCTATTCAAGCTTACCCTCTTGGGCTTAGAAAGCAGCGAGCAAAATCTGTGCCAGTAGCTAATACTTCATTATAAAATAAAAGCTCTGACAAATTCAGAGGCTCCATATGCAGCATTATGATGATCCTGAAGTTCGTTTCACAAAATGGGTTCTAATTTTTAAATCTGCAGTTTGGAAATTCATGAGCAAAAGGTGAAAAAACTGAATTGCAGCTGAATTGCCAGTGAGTTTCATGGGGTAAAGACAATTATTCTTAAAGCTTTGCCCCAGGGTATTAGAACAGAGCAAACATTTTTACAAAAATACCAGTTACCCTTCTGCAGGTTGGGGAATACTTCTCTCAAACACCAGTAATTGTCTCTTCGTCAGGTTTTGTTGTAACCACTTTGTGCGAGTCCAGCAGAAAAAGGAATGCAGAGGACATACAAAGACCAAACTAAGTATATCTGTTCTTGAGGTCACTAGGATGCTACTGGCTGCTTGTACTTCCAGAAAAATAGCCTGCACCAACAAAATGTGGATCACCAAATGGAGATCTTGGTGTCAGGCCGTGACTTTGACCTGAAAAGGTGCTGAAGTTTAAATACAATCATTTGTGGCACAGCTTTGTTCTAGATGGTGCCACTTCTGAGCTTTAGGAATGAATCACAGAATCACAGAATTGTTAGGGTTGGAAGGGACCTCTGGAGATCATCTGGTCCAACCCCCTACCAAGGCAGAGTCACCTAGAGCAGGTTACATAGGAATGCAACTGGGTGGGTTTTGAATGTCTCCAGAGAGGAAGACTCCATGACCTCCCTTGGCAGCCTGTTCCAGTGCCCTGCCACTCTCACAGTAAAGAAGTTCTTCTTATGTTGAGGTGAAACTTCTTGTATTTTAGTTTATGGCAAGTGCTCCTCGTCCTGTTGCTGGGCACTACCAAAAAGAGCCTGACACCGTCTTCTCAACACCTGCCTTTGAGATATATATATGCATTAATGAGATGCCCTCTCAGTCTTCTGTTCTGTAGAATAAACAGGACCCGTTCCCTCAGTCTCTCCTCATAAGAGACACGCTCCAGTTCCTTAATTATCTTTCTTCCCCTCTGCTTGACCGTCTCCAGTAGCTCCTTTTCTTTCTTGTACCGAGGAGCCCAGAACTGGACACGGCACTCCAGATGTGGCTTCACTAGGGCCAAGTAGAGGGAGAGGATCACCTCCCTCGACCTACCGGCCACACTCTTCTCAGTGCACCCCAGGAACCTGTGAAGTGCATGTGCTAGTGGTTGTCACTTTGCATATTTCTGCAGTATACACCATTTTGTTTTTCCACAGTGGAGAAACTTATAAAGCAGAGATGGAACTTATTAGCTCTGGAGAGGGTTCATGGATCCACAAATCTTAACACAGTTGTTCTGTGCCCACTGAGTGTCTGCAGGGATCACAGGCAGCCACACAGAGCAGGTGGGCATGGCACAGGAGACCAGCACCTTTCTGGCTTATCTGCTGGTTACCAGATGAGATATCCAGGGCATCTAAAACAGCCTCAGGCTCCTATAATCAGGCAACCAGATGCCACCAAGGTTGTCATATTTTAAAATCGTGTGTTGGGCAAGCCCAAATAGGTACTCGTAACTGAAGCCTGCTGTTCTGCCTCCTGGTTCTTTTTGTTACCTTCACCACTGTTAAATCAGGGCTAACAACAGTGGTACCAGTCCCCCACAGAGTAGCCCTTCTGAGGGCAGATACCTTCTGTGAGTCATTGCAAAACATATGTCCTTTCCCTCCTGCTGGAGTCCAACATATGTGAGAGTTGAGGGTCCAGGCTAGTGTCCTCATTTGCCAGCCCCTTGCCAGTGATACCACTCAAGAAAAGACCAGTTAAACATTTGTGCACATAGGAGCTTTGAAGAAAGCTGCCTTGCAGCTCTGTTTTGGGAGAAACACCAGCTCCCTATCATCCCTGTTTGACAGGGCAATTATAGCAGTTAAGGGTGGAAACAGCTCAGGGTGCTAGCTTGCAGTTTGTCATACAATATCATGCTATGACCTGTAGCAACTCAGGATAAACATACCCATGCATGGCACCCTTGGATGACCAAGGACAGTATGTGCCAAGTAAAACTGCTTCTGTGGCAGGTCTTTGTGTCAATCAGTCTCTGAGGATACTTGTATGGGGATGTATACACAGATGCATAGGAAGTCACCTGAGATATTGTCTTAGAAGCAAGAATAAAGCCTGAGCTATGCATGTGAGTATTTACCCTGCCCTTTAGGTGTTAATCCTATTCACCCTGAGCTCTTCATGGCTATGGCCATGGCCATCCAGCCCTGTTAGCTGGATTCGACATGGTTTGTAGCTTTCTCAGGTTTCTCTTTGCAGTCTGCTAGCCCAGCCTCTTGCTAGTTTGCTGCAGCAGAAAACAAAAAAACAGGGGAGTAGCCCTTCAAGGCAAAATTGGGTTGACTTATGCTCAATTAACATGTCACCATGCTACAGTGAATGCAACTAAAAAGAGAGAACAACCTGAGTTAAGGCTGCCATGTAACCTGAAACCTTTGCTTCATGGCTGAAGCTTCTTGTGTTGCTGAATTTATGTTCTGCATGGCTATCATGCTCTGACTGAGTGACTTGGATTTCTGATGTCTGGTCTAATGACCATGCTTTCCTTCCTAATTTTTTCCCTTCTCTTCAACTTTATCAGAAGTATTTCTGGATTTACAAAGTGTTTGACTCCCACCCCAGTTCCTCCTTCAACTTTTGACTCAGGGACCCCCTATGATACATGGTTATGCCATTGACCTTGACGGGGATCTGTGATGACTTGTAAGTTCCTAGGGGTGCCTTCTGATGCTAAAGCATCCTTCCCCTGAGGTGCCCAGTGCCTGACTGCCAAGCAATGCACTTTACTGAAATGACTCAGCACAGAGCTGGTTTTCAGTTTCCACAGGTTGCACAGTTCTCAAAACACCTAGCCCCCTTCATCTTTTGGGAAGTGTGTGTGCGTATGGGTGCTGTAGAGCTAGATAGTGGGTTGAGGATCACAGCTGCACAACCTTCTGGTATTCGCAACCAGTTTTTCACAAGTGCAAAAAATCCCTCTCTTTTCCTGCTTTATACATTTGTATTTTCTCTTTCAGTTCCTCTACTGACCTCTTCCTTTGGCTCCCTCCATGCATATATGTCTGATTGGTACTATCCCTTTGTTTGAACTGTAAGCACTTCAGAGCAGCAATCATGTCTCCATCTGTTGTCTTGACAAGAAACTTACATGATAGTTTGGTTTAAAACCACTCATCTGTAACTGAGCTATCTTAGACTTTTGCAAGGAATGAACAACAATCTGAACCCTTTGACAGCTTTTCTTCATGAAAAAGTCTTTCCCAAGACTGATGTGAATTTGAAATCTGCCAGTCTCAAATATATTTTAATAATTAGTTTATTATTTAAATATTTGGGTGGGTTATCTTAATTTTTTGTTTCTCATTCTTCGAGGTACTACAGGTATACACATTTGCATGCACGTATGCAGATGAGAGCAACTCTTCCTTCATTGCATGAACATTGCATAAAGGAAGAGCTTCTCATTAATTTCCTTTGTCACTACAGCGGGGCTACAAGAAAAAAAAATACTGTGAGATTCACAGTAAAAAGCACTAGAGTGGATGGCTTTTTAACTAAAAAGAGTTCTCTTGTGGCCACGCTGGCTTGGCTTTGAAGTATGTCCTTCCATATACTTTGCCTCTCCCCCATCCTTCTTACACTGTGATTGGAAGTCTACCTTCATGGAAAATGAGTTCATCAGGTTTCAGTAGCCTCCTGACAAGCCAAGCATAAAACAAAGAGAGCTGCCGCTCTGTACCCACACGTGTGTTGCTGCCTTCCAGGAAACAATAATCAGAGGCTCAGGGGCTGACCACAGTGCTGTAAGAAATTAAGCATATGATCATCATCAAATATCAAAACATGTCTACCTGTATTATGTTAAGAGCACAGAACCCACAGTTGTAATTTTTAACTGAAATACTTGGCTTGGAGGCAAAGCTGGGGTTTTCCATGATCATTCCAAGTTCTGAATTACCAAGGCTCAAACCAACATATTTTGTACTGTCTCTCCACATGCAGCCCAAATCAGCCCTCTGTTAGGTGCCTGAAGATACGATTTTTATTCTTGACTGAAATCTTGTAACAGTTACTGGATTCAATGGGGTGGGAGCTCAGATCCCCCCAGCCCCATGCCACCGGGGACAGAGTAAAATTCACTTGATCATTTTGTGAGTTGGGGATCTTTTTTTTTTTTGCAGCACTGCGAATATAACCTGCTACAACTGGACAAAAGTTATTGTGAGGAAGAAATTGTTCATCTTGTGATAGATCAGTGTCCTCTGGAATTTAAGTATTAATTGAAAATTCAGTGTCATAGGGCAGCTGGCACTTGATTTTACTCTCTTTCCTCTGTCCATGGCTTTGATCATGCTACATCTTTCTTTGTGTCTGGTGCTCAAGATAGTACCCCAGGGTCACAGTCAAGAGGTATAAACCTACTGGCTTAAATATCTGAGGCCCAAGCTTTAGCAGGAGTGGGGGCATGAAGGAAGAGGAGGGAGCATTTCCTTCATGCTTTTCACTTTTCCCACATAACCCAAAGCAGACTAAACAAAACCAGTGTGAAATCTCATGGCTTGATGCTGCTATGGTTATATTTTTTAAGCTGTCATCCATTCATTTATAGTTATGTTTGTTCCCTGGATTTACAGCTTTTTTTTCAGCCTTTTCTTGTAGTGAGGTGGGGGGGAGGTCAAAACCTTATGAAAGAAGATTGCAGTGAGCAGTGGCCTGTGATTAAAGCACAGTGTTTTTCCTTGATGCTGCTCCTCCACAGCAGTGTCACACATGGTAGCATTTAGGAGCCCTTCACAGCTGAGGTGTTTCAAACACTAATGAATGGAAGTTTGGTCGCATAAGGCAGGCAAGCTTTAAGGCAAGCTTTTCTGAATGGTGTACTGTAGTGGCCTGGGAAAGGAAGAGAGTTATAAATTGTGTCAGTTAGCCACCCAGACAAAATGAAGCCATGTGGAAAATCAAATCTATTAAAGTATGAAGACTGTTATAAGCTGTTTTAAGCGGTCATTCTTCAAAGGTCTCAGTTGGCTGAGGAGGCAAATTCCTCTTCTTCATAGATCTTTTTCATGTGCTGTCTTAGGCAATGATGTGCAGTGTTTGATAAAAAACAACTTTTCACTGACAGCCCCTTTTATTATAAATGTTTATTGCCCCCAGTTCACCACCCATGTCCTGAAGGGTACTGCACATTCATTAAAAAAATCAGGATAAGAGCATCACATTTGGTCAGGCTTGCTGAAGGTAAACATGAAGCAGTAAAAGGGCCAATGAGGAGGAGAAGGAGAACAACAGCTTAACATTGGATCCCTGCTCAAAACGCTTTTTTTTTTTCTAGTTGCCCATGTTTGCTGGCCATAGGAGACCTATGACAGAGCATGGCACAGATTACTTTTTCTTGACGTCTCCTGGGGTAGAAGAAAAACCTGGCAAGGCAAAGTGGTGGGATCAGAGAGCAGGGTACCTTCCTCTCCTCCCCAAGGTGGCTTCTTGAGGTGTCACAGCAGCTGTAAAGAGCATTTTATTAGCTCAGGAGGTAATTGTCAGCTGCATGAGGGAACAGTAAAGCAGCAGCTTAAGATACACGGTCATATTATTATTATATATTATTCCTATTTGTGTATTCTAGGAAGAGACTGAAGAAACGTCCTCACAAGAGTCTGCAGAGGAAGACTAGGACACCGCACCATGCAATTTCTACCTCATCAGCAGTCTTTTGAAGGGAGAAGACACTGCCTTGACCACTTACTTTCTGTTGCCATGATCTTTCCACTTTTGCCTGAAAGGGGGGGCGGGGGGGAAGCGAGGGGAATCACATAACCTTAAAAAGGATTTGACTAATCATCTTTGTAATCCCTTCACAGTCCCAGGTTTAGTGAAAAACTGCTGTAACAGAAAGGGGACACAGATTAACGATGCAACTTTTAATTACTGTTTTCTTTTTTCCTATTAATAGTTTGTTTGAGTTGCTAAGTAAGGGTGAATGGGTCCAGAAGAGCTCCAAATCAGGTTTTCAGGTTTATGTCATTCACTGCACTGCATATAAACAAGAAACTTGTAACATAGTCATTATAATGGGCATTGAAATAGGAAAGGCTGAGTGTTGTAACACTTATGCCTTGCAGACACTTCCAGCAACCCACTCCCTACTTAGTGAACTCCCTGTTTTAGATCACCAAAGATAAGGATAGATACTACTCTTTTTCTTTTGTAACCTTCTTGTAGACTTGTACTTGATTTTTTATTTTTTTGATAAGACTTACTGTTATTTCAGGAAAAAAATGAAAGATGATCTTTCACTTCATTCAGCTGGTAATCAGAAGAAAGAAATCAACACAAAAATGGTACTTTCATTTTGCAAAAGGGAAGAAAGACAAAGATACGTTGTATGGTTACAGATACAAACATATCAGCAGAAATAGTAGTAAACAAAATGAACAACCCTTATCACCTGGATAATAGGAAGCCAGGGAGTTGACTCTCTATAGAGTGAGGCATTTTCTGTGGAAACAAAAATGACTGACACCAAACTCTCTTATGCCATTAATAACTAAGTCTTTATCGATAAAAGTGTTTTAAAACATACAGAATGGTACCTAAAAATTAATCATACATTTATCTGAACAAAAATAATCCAGATTTTTGCTTTGTTTTAACTAATTCCCCTCACCCTGTACCAGTATTTTGAAAGAATTGAATATCTCCTCATTACACATCAGTCACAATGTTAGAACCAACACCATGTACCTCAACTAAGCTCGTGCATTACCTTAAGCAATGTATTTTGACATAGGATGGTTCACTGAGCACCTCTGTGCCAGTGGCATTTCTCCATCTTTTCATTCAAAGCAGCACTTTTAGCACCAGATGCAATATTACCCCACTATTCAATACTACCTCTGATTTTTTACAAATAACTCAACAGACTGATAAATACATGCTGCTATACACATTCAATGCAGGAAATTTTTATTGGGTAGATAATAATGAGTATCTGCATTCTCCCTTTCTTTCTATTTCAACATTATTTGCAGTTAAGGAAGCAATGTCTTTTTTTGTGTTTCAGCATGACTATGTGTTTTTCTTTTCGCTTGATTTGTTTGGGTTTTTTTCTCTTTGTGTGGATTTTGGGTTTTTTTTGTTTTGTTTTGTTTTATGTACTTACCCTACTCTCTGCTAGACTTCTGTGTAATGTACTGTTAACTTGAATATATTTTTGTACTGAATTGCTGAGAGGTTTGTGGGATAATTTTCTTCAGTGACACTACATGACATAGAAAAAATTTAGCTGTAATGTTTAAATATTACTGTCCAAGTTTGTACCTCAAATGAATTGTTTAAAGGAATGGACTAATTGATTGACAAAGACCTACCTCCAGACTTTAAATGGAATGAACTTGTTACTTTCAGCATTAGTTTTGAGATGTTTGAAACGGTTAGGACTGCAACTAATCCCTAGTTCAAAACTATTTTTGTAAAATAACTTGTGGAAAATGAACACATTTTAAATTACTTTCATATTAAAAAAAAAAACTAACAAAAAAAACCTTCAAAGAAACTTGAAGCTTTGTAGGTGGAAAGCAGCAAGCTCAGCTTTTGCATAATGCAATCACAAATATGTGTTTAAAAAAAAAAATTAGTAGATTGTAAGAAAATACTTGACAAGTATTTTCATGTATTTTAGACATATGTGATTTTGTAATGTTTCAGCCAGATTTATTTTAAATGCTTCTAATGTAGAGGTTTTTTATTCTCCCCTCTCTGACTTTTGTTGTTCCTTCTTTCTCTCTCTCCTCCCTCCGATTTCATTTTTCTCTATTTCTGTTTTATTTCCCTTCTTCCTCTCTTTCCTAGTCAGTACTTTGTACCATTGTATTAATAACTGGGCCGGGGTAGTTTCTCAGGAAGGCATCCTTTGGTATGGCTTTAGTACTGAGCCAAATGCAGTTAAAGATAACTACTTACTGGCTTCTTCCAAGAGGCAGTGTCAAGAAATGCAGACCTCCTTGAAAGACTGAGAGTTCAGTAGTGGAAGTTGCTGAGAAAGAGCTGATCGGAGTCTTACAACTAGACATGTTAATATTAAGTAAAAGAGAAATCCTAACTATACAGTAGCTCTAACAGGCCAATTCCAGTGTCACTTTAAGGCAGTAAAAGGAATTCTGCTGACATCAAAGGGCATTGAATCAAGCCTTAGCAAGTCCCTTTTAGGATTTAAGGGGGTTTTTTTGCGTTTTCTAAAACCACGGTATTCGATGGATGACACAGAAATAATTGCTGGGTGTATGTCACTCTTCAACCTCCGAGAGACTTACCACTCTGATGAACTGAATCATACATTTTCTATATATTGTAGTACAATCAAAACACATTACTACCTCTTAGGGCCTGCTATACCTCATTTTTTCAGACTGAAAAATTGCATGTGGCCATTGACTCAGTGAGAACATCATAAAATTTTTTTATATGTATAGTTTATTTTTGTGGGAGATAAATTTTATACGACTGTTCTTTGCTGTTATTGGTCACTGCTAACTATGACTGGACATGTAACTCTTCCACCATTTCTGCAAGAGAGGTGTGTTTGCAGGAAAAAAAAATCACTTCAAGATGTTTAACTACAGTGTACTTTTGCTTTTGAGCGTCTTCTAACTTTTTGCTTTGTTCTTCATGTAGAGTTGCTGTCTATGATTGTACTTCAAATCGCTTGCTTGTTGAAAATGTTCCTTTAATGGATTATCACAGTCTGTTCAGCACAATAAACATAATAGCCTCTGTGATCCCCATGTTGTTTGATTCCTAAACTTTTGTCACAGTTCCATAAAATGAGTAATAAAGTTTGGTCACAGTGACCAAATTTGTAAAATCTTTACATGCAAGTAGCCTTTGTTTTGTCCCATGACCATAGGCATATGCCTGAGAAGAAGTGCATTTGCTGTTAGGGGCACCAGGAGTGGGGGCTTAGCAGAGGGACACATCTTATGAGGATCCCCAAAAGGTTCCCATTCCTGGCCTGGAACTCGCTGTGCTGAGCTAAGGACTAAACCATGTACTTGGAGACCAGCAGTCCTACCTTCCAGATGGGGAACATCATAGCATGGGCCAGGCTGATATGGGTTTTGTTGCCTGATCTCAGACCCTCCTCTCAGGAGTCCACCAAGGTGACAAGCCTCTTTTTAGGCAAGATTGCAGTTTGCATCCAAGTTCATGGAGTTTCCATTATACAGCCATTAAGTTAGAAAAAGCAGGTACTCAGAGCAGCAGACACAGGGATGTGGCTGAGTACAGTCTGCAGCACAAATTGAAGAGCTCAGGAAACTGCATCAAAACTCAAACACACCCAAGATTGTCACAGGCAAGTTGGGCAGGATTTTTCTGACTTCTTCATTTGCTCTTGCATGGTCTCTTGGCCTGTTACAGTGAGATTTAAAGTCACAGAATCATAGATTTGAATCATAGAATATCCTGAGTTGGAAGGGACCCACAAGGATCATCAAAGTCCAGCTCCTGGCCCTGCACAGGAGAGCCCCAAGAATCCCACCATGTGCCTGAGAGTGTTGTCCAAACTCTGTCAGGCTTGGTCCTGCAACTGCTTCCCTGGGGAACCTGTTCCAGTGTCAAACCACCCTCAGGGTAAAAAAAACTTTTCCTAATATCTAACCTAAACCGCCCTGACACAATTTTAGGCCATTCCCTTGAGTCCTGTCATTGGTCACCAGTTAGAACAGGTCAGTGCCTGCCCCTCTGTCTCCCTTTGTAAAGGAAGTTGTAGACTGTGATGAGATCTCACCTCACTCTTCTCCAGGCTGAACAACCTAAATCACTTCTGGTGTTCCTCATATGGCTTCCCCTCTAGGCCCTTCACCATCTTCATAGCCCTTCTTTGGATGTTCTCTAATAGCTTTATATCTATTTTATATTATGGTGCCCAAAACTGCAGACACGGTTTGTGGTGAGGCCATTCAAGTGCAGAGTAGAGCAGGACAATCACCTCCCTCATCTGGCTAAGTCTGTGGTGCATGTCCAGTGGTTCATGTTGGCAGCCATTCATCTCTCACCTTAGGGGATTGTCCAGTTATTATTTCCTGGGATGTGTAAGTTTACACATTCTTTATGTTCACTCATTTGCAGTCTCTCCACCTAATCTCTGTTGGCCAGATAACCACTGCTTTGTCAAGGGCTTCATGGCATGTTTCCTTTGGGCTCAGTTACTTGTAAAATAACCAAAGTACAATCACAAAAAAAGCATTAAGTAACAATACTCATTCAGTCCCCAGGCAGATGTAAGTAATTACATTCATCACATTATATTTCCTCTTCTGCTTTGTCACTCTGCTTGGTGGTATTAAAATATCGTTCCAATTTTCAGTCTTCCTGGTGGTCGTCTTCCCTGTGGTTGCCATCACTTGGCTCATCTTGTTATTTTATCTGGTATGATGCTCCAGCTGTAATCCACTGACCTGATGGATCGGCCAAGTGGCTGAACTTCTACTGCTCTGTGCTTAACTCCTCTCTACTTTGTAGTCATTCCTCCAGCTTGCTTCACTCCCACTTCCCTTCTCAGGGCATCTTCCAGTAAATTTCTGCACACTTTATTCCATAGACTGTTTGTATGTATAAAACTAGTTGGCTTCTGCAGGATCGAGGCCTGTGCTTGTCTAGTGGCTGAGTGTGCTTTATCCAAGATGCCTGTTTTTGCTTTTGTTTTCCCCTCCTGTAACATTTCACCCACACAAAGATGGGGGGAGTCATTGAAAGCTGGCACTGCCAGTGCCTTGCACACCTTTTTAATTGTTCATAGCTCTTTACAAAACCAAACCACCTGGTCTAGTCATCATTAGAAACAGGATCCAGTGCAATGACAACATGTTCCCCTGATCACACAAGAAAAGTCAGATTTGTCATACATCTAGCTTCACCTGAAGCCTGAATGAAGCAGTGTTTTCTACCCCAGCACCTCTGCATACATGGATATAGAATTTTGTCTCTCAATTTTTCCTTTTTTAATGTCCCACCATCTTCCCGATCACATTAGTTTTTAAATATATGAAAGTACTTAAGCATTGCTTTGTTTTAGGAATGGTACTCCTGCTCCCCTCCTCCATCCCCTACGGTGAGAGAGACAAAAGGCAGAGATTATGGGCTGAGATAAGAACAATTTACTGGAAACAGCAATGAGATATGAAAACAAACAGTAGCAGTGACAATACTAGTAACAGCAGTGCACAAAAGAGAGGGTGTTTGACACACAATTGCTCCCCGACTGACCCACTATGCTGCAACCCAGAGACAATGAACAAAATGGCAGCTGTACCCTCTGCACACCTGCTTTTACCCCAACCGCAAGCCGTGCCCCTTCTTCTCAGAAGTGGGAATCCCTTACTTCCACTCCCCAGCAATGATATGAGTGGTATGGAATAACAACCTAGACATGACCACACAGCTCCAGGCTCCACTCCCTCACAGATACTGCAAAAAATTAACCCTGTCCTTAGCCAAAACCAGGGCAAGAATGTATAGCCTTTAGTAAAAATAAAGGTCGTATTGCTATATGGATTCTTGATTCAGAAATACTACCATTTGAAGCTTTATTGAACAGGTTGTCCAGAGAAGCTGTGGATACCCCATCCCTGGAAATGTTCGAGGCTGGGTTGAATGGGGCTTCGAGCAACCATCCCTGCCCATGGCAGGGGACTTGGAATTAGACGATCTGTAAGGTTCTTTCCAACCCAAACCATTCTATGATTCTGTGGTTTATTACATCTGTGGTTTATTACATCTACTTGCTCAGTCAAATGAATGTTTGCCACTCTATGTTACATACATTGTCTGAACAATACAGACATGGAAGCACTAAAGGTCAAATTGAACAGGGCTCTGAACAATCTCATCTCGTTGAAGATATCCCTGGTCACTGCTGGGTGTTGAACTAGGTGACTTTTAAAGGTCCCTTTCAACTCAAACTATTCTATGACTCTATGATCCAATTATCCTTGCTGTTTGGATGTTCATAGCCAGCAGAGTCAATGTAAGTTAATGCTCTTCCTGCCCGGCTCCAGGACCTATGGACTGTGTGCCGGGCTAGGAGACATTAGCGATGGTGAAACCTCGATCCTCTTGCCGCCCCACCTCACAGGCACACGAGGAGTGAAACCACCCGATGCATTCACTCCGCCTTGCTTCAGGACACCCCTGTCACGCAAGTCCTGCTCTAGCAGAGTTGCTGCTCCAACCATCCTCATGTCCTCCAGTTGGAATGAGCTCTGCTGCTGCTCTTACCCTCTGGGCTGATTCACCTCCATGTGACCGTAAGGTTTAACACGTCTTTTTTCTTCACACCTTTTACTTCCCTGTGCCACCCAAACAACCTTTTGGCCTATTGGAAATGTTTTTCATTTCTTTCCTTCCCACCTGTGATTTAATGCTTCTCCTTTATTGCTCCAGACTTGCCGTGCACATGATCCAGTATTCAAGAAAAGGAAAGCATCTTCCTGTAATTAACATTCTCTGAAGATACATGAATGTAATTACAACTACCCTGAAAATATCAGTCCACTGTGGCAGAAGTTTAAGTGGGAAGCGATCTGCCCATTCGCACTCTAAAATGAGATTGCAGATGGTTGTGCTCCAAACCTGCAGCCCACGGTTACATTTAGCTTTTATCTGCTAGAAAAAGCGGAAATTGAAACATTAGGAGATAAGACACAAGTCTTAAAAGTGCTTCCCTACTAAGATGGGGCTAATTAAACACAGCTAAAAACATTAGCACTGTCACATAAAGGAGGAGCTTTATGTTGTTAATAATGGTTAGGGTAAAACTGGAGCCAAACATATGCTACATTAAGGCATGCTATTAAAATAATCAGTAAAAGAAAATAACAAATGAAAGCTGGGTGGATCTGAAAAATCAATGGCAGGCAGAAACAATTAGCCAGAAAGGAAACTTAGCAAAGACAGAAGTCCTATCAAAAAACAAGATTATATTATGTTGTTTATGAATGTAAGCTATAAAATATTATGTGGGACCACCAAAGATTATGATTTTAATTGAAGGGGGTTTTAATTCAGAAAATCTATTAAATATATATAGCCCCTTGAGGCATTTTATTCTTAGTTCAGGGAGTAGGAAGAAAAATAAGCACATTTTTATTGCATTGGAACACATTTGCCATAAAACCATAGTTTTAGCAATATCACATAATAAGAAGTAAAATTTAAATCAACATTTGAAAACAAATCAGCTCAACAGATGCACAGAGGAAGTCACTTTGGCCCTGTATAACTGCAGAATATTGTCTTTAAAGCTACATCCTAGTCTAAGATAGGGATTTTATGAGGTCTGACATGCTTGGAAGGTGTTTGCAATTAATTACTGCTCCTAGACTCTAGCTGTGCTTGGGGCCAAGACAAATTAATACCTGTCTAAGGCACTAAGACTATTTTTGTCAAAGGTTCATAATGTGCTCAGTTTGGGATGGTTTAGGTTTGGCATTTATATCCTAACAAACAAACAGTAACTTCAATGAGATCCAAGACCTGGGGAGTGTCACGCGCTGGAGTTCTCCCCATGATGTAGACTTTTGATCTCCCCACATATGGCTGTTGTGTTATGAGCAATGCCCTTGAAGTTCACCTCACTGTCCAGTTATAGTCCCACAGGTCTCAGAGGTACCACCATGCCTGGTCAATAAGTGACCCTACATCTTTGCAGGGAGAAAGGGATCATACCCTAAACAAAACTATGTGTGGCAAAGCTCATGATATATAAGCATGGAGGTGGAGGTGGCCCCACTCTCACTTTTGCAAGCAGTTTACAATCACAAGGTGCATCTCTATTTGGTTTTGGGTATGTGTAACTATACAGCAGGACCATAACTGCATCTAAATATTTTTAACACTTTTTAAAAAAATTGAATTTTCCAAAGGCTACTGGCGATTCTCCATTACCTGTGCCCCTCGCACACTGAACAGAGTGTTGTATTGTATTTAAAACAACACAGCAATGACACAGCTCAGGTAGGAGACCAGAATGAATGTCAGAAACCTTGTATTATCCAGACCAGTAAGTACATTCTTTTAATAAGTAAGTTTCAGTGCATCATTATTCACAGTTTTGTAGAGAGAAAGGTTACATTTTCTGATTAAAATCTTTAGAATGAAATTGCTTCATCAGCACTTAATTATTTGTGCTGGGAATGGAAGTTAGCTTCCTTCTATCAGAATCTGACACAAACCTCTTCGGTTTGGTTATCTGTGTGTGTGTTTTACATGAAAACAGTCCCCATCTTTCTTAACCAATACGCAAAATTAAATGGTATAGCTCCTGATTTCAATAGGAAATAAGAAAGGAAAATAGGAAGATTTCATTTCCTATGGAACACAGGAAGCCTTCTTAATCTTTTGTCTATCCCCTTTCCCTTAACAACTCCAAGGCTATTTCCATTCTTTTCAATAATTATCCTTGACCTGGAAAGGATGACCTCTACTATTTCCTTTGTCTCATGAGGCCTTGACTTAGATCAGCTTGTAGTGCATAGCTTTACCTTTGCACTTCTCTGAACTCTACATTATGGGGAATTTCAAGGTCTTAAATACACTTTTAGGACATGCCGCCCTGAAAGTAACTGGTCATGGATCAGTAATGGCTTTTCTGGTAACACCAAAACCTGCAAATCATGAGGCTAAATAGACACAGTTGGAGGTGCACACAAATGACAGAGGCAAGGAAGAAAACAGTAATGGGGAGTTAGGTGAAATTTCACTGGAGCTGCTTCAGGCAACGAGTGTTAAGAATAATTAATCTACTTCATGGAAGTGAAGTCCAGCTAAAGTCTCAGCCTCTGTAGACAAAACCTTGTGAAAGACATTTTAGTGTTATTATAGTAAATTATATGGAAAAAAAAAGGTAAGATAAAAACAGAAGCAGAGAAAAGAGAGACAGAGCAGGGCAAATGGCACTGGGAAGTGTGGCCAGAGAAAAGCTTAGCAAGAGTGTTTTACCCAAGTGCTGACTACAAACACTAAACCTGTGAGCAAAGAAGCTGCGTATGACTCTGTTCCTGCTCTGCTCAAGAGATCAGACTCAGCATGTTCCTCACAAAGAGGCAAGCTTAAGACAGGCAACGCCTGACTCGATTTGTCTTTCTAAAGGAAACTACATCCAGGATGCTGAATTTTGGCTAATTGCATGGCTTGGATATGGAAAAGTGTTCAAAAACAGTCACGTGCACACATGCAGAGCTGAGCAGAGGACATCCCAAAGAGTATTAGAAGGTTGGAACTGCTTCCCCTACTCACACCAGCTGTCTGAGATGGAAGGCTGCAGATATTGTGCTATTTACAAAAACTTGCTTTCTTTCTTCGTGGAAATTTAAAGGCTGACACACAGTTCCTAATAATATCACCATTCTGTTGTTTGCTTAAGCATAGCTGTGAGTTACTCTAGAAAATTAAAAATGAGTTAACAGATCAATAAACTATTCAGAAGTAACCACTCCCTGTCTGCCCCACACTATCACAGCTAGTGCACCAGCTCCATTGCACTCTACAACAGAGTTTCTTTGAAATACCCTTACTGGTAAGATCAGAATTTCTTCTGAAGTACCTTTGAAAGCTCACAAGCATGGTACAGTCTAGGAACCTCAGTCTAGATGATAATGATCATCCTGTTCCAAGGATCTGAGGGACTTAGTGCTTCACAGAGTCTGGTCTTGAAGCTGTCCTCACTTTAGTTCCTTCCCTAAGGCTACTGTACTGTACGTAGAGTGTTAAATTGGTTAACATGAGGTTTCCCTTTCACCTGTTGTTGTGGGTTTCAGTAAAACTATCCAGTGGAGACTAAGCAGAGAAAAGCCAACCTTCATCTGAGAACTTTTTATTTTTGTAATTCAGCATATCTACACCAGCCCCACTGTTTTGCAATGGGCGTTTGAGATGTACAGACTTGATTTTACACTTCTGGAAAGGTGACGCACAGGAACGTAAGGCTATGGTCACCTTAGCTGAGTATCTGTCTCTGTTTCCCAGTGACAGAAGTTCAAAGGCTTCCCTGCTCCAAGGGCACTGAGTCCCCCAGTGACTGGACCCTGCAATTATGTCACCAGTACAAATCTTTGGGATAAGCTGTTCTCCTCCATCACATGCACCAAGACAGTTCAAGTCACTTTGAGAGCATCAGTAAAATGAGTGGGTGCCCTCATAGCCTATGGAGGTGAAAGGACCTACACCAGAGCAGCCACAACATGTTCTCCATTGAGACAAACGCCCACTAGCTGAGAGACCTGACCCCAGGAAGCAAGGGGATAGTAGCAAATAAAAAAGTTAAGTGTTTGGTGTTGATGAAAAGTTTGTGTGTTTTTCGTCAGTTAAAGGTCAAAGAGTAGCCAGATTAAACAGGTTTCCTGCATTTAGGAGGAGATGTGTGTCACCAAGCTTTAGTAATTTAAATGTTAGATGTCTCTTCTAAGGTTTTCATCAGCCACAGGGCAATTTATTTCTTCCTAAAATATGGGTCTAAGCAGTGGAGTGAGAGAGACAATCAGAAGAGTAAAAGTGAGAAAATCTTGGATTGAGATAAAGACAGTTTAATAGGTAAAGCAAAAGCTGCATACCCAAGCAAAGCAAAACAAGGAATTGATTCACCACTTCCCACGAGCAGGCAGATATTCAACCATATGCCCCATGTGCTGACTGGACCGATCTCACAGGGAAGTCTGCTGCCTCTCTTGAACTCAGGTAAGAGATATTACTAGAAGACTCCCTGGATCAATTCAGCCCTCTGATTATTAACCACTTCTACATGTTGTCTTCAGCTACCTGAAAATAGATTGTAACAAGGTGGGAGTTGGCCTTTTCCCCCAGGCAATTAGCGACAGGACAAGAGCAAATGGCCTCAAGCTGCACCAGGGGAGGTTCAGACTGGACATCAAGAACAATTTCTTCTCTGAAAGGGTGGTTGAGCATTGGGACAGGCTGCCCAGGGAGGTGGTGGAGTCACCATTCCTGGAAGTGTTCAAGAAACAACTGGATGTAGTACTTTGTGCTATGGTTTAGTTGACGTGGTGATGTTCAGTCAAAGATTGGACTCAATGATCTTGGGGGTCTTTTCCAACCTTAATGAGTCTATGATTTTATGAAGCATTTTGTGTAGCATAAAATAGTTATCTTCTGATTTTTCTTCATTGGATTTCTCTTATTTTTGAAATAGTTCTTCAGATCACCTCCTACAATTCATTAAATAAGAAAGGATAATTAGCATTGTAGACTAAAGAATTTATGGGTCCTCAATCACAAGTCATTTTGCCAAAGTATGCTTGTACACAAGACATACTTCATTATCTTCCCTAAAAACCCAGTTTTCCTGTAGTGAATGTAGCACCTACATGAGTAAACTTCAGGCTCTTCCTGTCAAGTCGTGTTCTTTGTGGGCTGATGATGAGTTCAATATGCCCAAAGTTTTAAATTTTAAAGTAGAAAACAACCGTCTCAGCTGATGCTGCTCAGTGACTGTACTAATGTCACAGACAGCAAGGACAAATACTTCAAATAAGTACCAACACCTTCTTGGAAAGTTCATCAGCACTGCTCTTTCTGATGACAGCATTGGGGCACAGGAGACTCTGAGCCCAAACCTAATCAGATTCCCTCAGCTATAGGTAGTATTACAATTAAACATATTAAACCAAGACAGATATTTTCTGCAATTCAGAGGGATTCATTAATGCCAATGTTTATCTCAACCTACATTACCATCAGGCTCAGTCTTGCTGTGCTGGCTGTCCACGCTGGGATGAGTTTGAGTGAAAACTATATAGTCAAGCCTTTGAATGGAGCCTAAACCTCCAACTATGCAGCTCAGTAAAATGACTGTTAAAGAAGGCTTTTGAATTATCATTATCTGGAACCTGACACCATAACGATAAAACAACATCAGGAAATAATAAAAATACGATGTACCTTTTTACTGTAAATCCTTTGTGTCAACTTCCCAGATGGTGTGAATCTGTGTAGCTCAAGGAAATCAATGAAACCACTCTGCCTGATGCCACTGAAGAAGTCAGGCTATCAAACTCAGGCCAAAACAGTTTCAGAACTTTCTCATTTGAAAGGAAGAGAGGGAAGATGCACAGGAGCTGCGGAGGTAATAGTTAACGGCACTTCCCTGGAGCTTGGGGCCAGTGCTCTAAAGGTCCATCTGAACACCTAGATTAGACTTCAGTGAGATTCAGCTAGAAGGCAAAGGTATATTCTCATTAGATGAGGATAAAAGAGGAATGACCATGCAAAAAACACAGTTTGAGCATGATAGATGTGTGAAAAGTTTCAGGCCTTCAGAGATTTTTTTTCATTCATGGGTTATACAAAACACATTCATGCAACCTTAGATATCTCATGGGTTGTGGTATCTCCAAAACCCCATGAAACATACGTTCTGCCTTCAAGCAATTTTGAATTCAGAGCCAGAACTTGGCAGCATGCTCCACACTGAGTGTTACTGTCTGGAGACAGTGGAACATTAATTCCCAACATGGAATTAATTTCAATAGATGCTATCAATTCTGTAAGAATCAAAAGCCTCATTTTTTTCTCCAGCCTTGGAGTGGTCTGGGTCAAGGGGCTGGATGTCCCCAAAAGCGATAAACCACAGACACTGGGTTGAAAACCCTTTGGAAACCTCCCAAAACCATGTCTGGGGCAAAACACAGGGATGGCACCGATCCTCCAGCTACAGCCCATCCCTGTGTCACTGCAAAAACTGTGCACACCAACTCCTCCTCCGCATCCTGAAGGTGAGAGTGACCCCAGAGCTGGGGTGTTGTCATGGAGGTGACCAAGTTAAGCACCCCACCCAAAGGCACACCAGGGAGGAGGTCCCGACTGCAGCAAGAGCCACAGAATCAGCAGAGCTCTGCTCTCACCTTCAGCACTTTGCTGGATCATAACTTTACAGTCCTGCAAGATCACAAGAACAAGTGCACATGGGAAAGAATAGAAAAATATGAACAAGAACACTAAAAGTAATATCTAACAACCAGCTATCACTTTCCAAATATTTTTTGTCTATTAATTTTAAGGGTGAAATCATTTGGTGATAAATGGGGAATAAACTAAAACCACCTACACCATGCTAGGCTGCTGTCAAAAAGCCAGGCAAGCTCTTTGGGTATATAGGCCTGATATTCAAATCCACTGAAGCTATGCCAGCAGTGTCAAGCACACTGATGAGAACCCTTTCTGAGAGCTTCATGCAACAGGCCTACTCTATTGTTATGGGAATATTGCTAAGATTAGAAAGGTGTGTTAGAAACCCCACTGAGATGATACAGGTTTGCAAGAAATTAATTTTGTTGAGAGATTACTCATATGGCGCCCGTCTATTTTAGAAAGATGTCCCAGGAGGGCAGAGAAGAGACCTCATGTATTGGTGGGATAAGATGCTTAACCCAGTATGTAATTTAAACACCAGAGGTCTGAACTTGTGCAGAAAGGGAGGGGAGCAGCTTATAAACATAATTGAGAAGAATGTCTTAATCCAAGAAGTAGTTAGCAGACAGCCTGTTGGCTAACTTTGGCAATTTGATCTAAGCAGTGAACGCCAGCAGTCCCAGAGGAGGGAAGGGCTTTTTGAAAAAAGAAGTAAACTTCAGAGAATGTCCCATCAAGTATATTTTTGAGATAAGATTAATGAGTAATAGATTGATTTGTACTTCCTGAGTTTAAAAGTGCAGATCTCCACGGATTATAATGTCCTGCCTGGCTGCTAATATTCATCTGTTAAATAAACACAACTTCTCTTTGGAACACTACCGTAGTGCCACAGTATTTTTCCAGGGCAAATCTAAAATGTGTTTTATTCATTTTATAGGATCAGCATTATCTAGGGAAGAAGCAGAAGGATCACCATTTTTGCTGCAAGATACTGAAAACAATTCATCTGAAGATTTTGTAACTCTATTGAGACAACCAGCAATTCAATTGGTATAAATATAAATTTATATATACTATTTATGATTATATTATATATTTAATAAATATGGATTTATTATCCATGAATTTAAGATTTTTATCCTACTGAGCAATCTTTGCAGAGGATAAAAAAGGATGTATTTCTTTTAATCCATTTTAGATTTCCAGACACTTCCTTTCTCCTTACTCACACTGTGTAGCAAATGACACATAGAAGTTTTGAGCAGTCCTCCCTGCATCCTTCAGTATTGCTAACAGCCTGGTCCCTGCACCCTTTCTTCACAGAGGAAATAGCCTGAGGGCAAAGTGGGAGTCCTCCCGTTGAGTTTCACAGGCCTAAGTCTCACCTGCAGTTCTCAGGACAAAGCTTGGAGTACATAACAAGATTTGCACTGAGCTCTGGGCATTTTTGATTACACCCTGCATGAATTACAATATTTTGCCAATTATTGTTGCCTCACTCGTTCAGCTCTTTTCTCTGTGCAGCCCAAAGGAGCAGAATGGAAATGCCAGTGTGATGCTGGACACCATATTTTGTGCTGTCACACCCGTTTTCATCCAGAGCCATGGACCCGTATGCCAAGCTGGGCTTTGTGAGATGTATGCCTGCAAACAGGTTACTCTGTGTACACCCAACAAATGGAGCCAGATCAAAGAGATGGAGGTGATGGGCTATGGGAAATAAAATGGTGGGAGGTGAGTAACAAAAGCCAGAAGAAAGGAAGTGTGTGAGACAGAGGAAGAAGGTGGTAAGAACTTTTAGGAATCATTAAGAAAAAATAAAAGCAAAAGAAGGTGTGTGAAGGAAGGTGAGATTGGAGCTGCACAGCCTCTTTAGCTAGGCGCAAATCTGTGCCGGTGCTAGGGGCAGCCTCTCCTCTCCCCTCTCCCTTGATTGCTTCCACCCTTTCCCTGCTCAGTCTAATCTGGCAGGAAAAGGCTAAACCAACTGAAGTTGAGATGGTCTCCTGTAATAAAGTTCAGGGACAGTCACAGAAGGGCTTGTGTAGTCAGGCAGGAGCCCAGGGGGCCAAAAGCAAGGGGTGGGAGCCAGGAGGGCAGCATTGGGTCTCCAACAGGTTTGAGTGCCCAGGAGTAGTCAGGGCTGTTAGGGTAACTCCTGTGTACTAAATGTGACATCCTGAGCCCTGCAAGTACCTACCTTGCTATGCCTTATTATGCTGTTTAGAGAAGCCCATCCTAGCTGGCACCTACCTTAATGAGAAAAACAAAGCTTGCATTTGGATGGTACTTGCCTGGATTTTCCCAGTGAGGATCTTGGGCTCCAGAATTGCTCTGCTCCCCTTCGGATAGCTAAGTAGCTTCTGCTGGACAACTTCCTTGGGCACACAGAACTGTGCATATACCCCAAGTCATCAGCATTGGCATCCTGCAAAATTTCACAGCAACATTTTCAGACCACTCCAAGCCTGGTGTCATGCAAACCTGCTGAGTGTCACAGAGAGACATGTATTCTCCAGCGCCTGTGAATAAGACTGCAGCCCTCAGCCAGAGACACAAATGTTTCTATTACTTTCCAGAGGAAGATTACTGAACTGCAGGGAACTCCAAAAACACAGCTCTTCTCTATTTCACTCTGTAGAGCCAGTACATGGGAAAGAGACTATTTTCTATTTCACCCTGTAGAGCCATTGCATGGGAAACAGAAACATTTATTTTAAGAGTTGTTTCCTTTCTTTCTTGAGCACCCTTTTGACAGTGCATTTCTCAGTATAAGTGCTTGCCCCTGGGCCAAGAGCACCTGTTTAGCACCTATATCCCCTAACCTACATTAGGCATTGCAATTAAATGAAGTTCTCACTAGTTTCTCTAGTCAATGTGAGCAGCCAAAGCCGTGAGTAGGGAAGGCTGAGAGCAGAGCACGAATCGGTACTGAATAAAACCATCAGTTCCACATCCATCTGCAATTTGCGGAGACATGTAATGAAACTGTAGTACTCTTGGATTACAGCTATTTGTTAACTCTCACCCTCCTGTTCCGCAGTTGGTTCCTACCCTAGAGTTATGGCAGCTGGGGACTTTTTTGTAGCCACAGGGTTTGGGCTTCTCTGAACTAGAGATGCATTCATAAAGGCTTGAGTAGACTTGCTGCAGCATTCCTGAAAGCTTTATAAGAATTGAAGTACGTGAAACCCCATTCATACTTTAAAAGGCCAAGCTTTCTTAACTGTGCTACAATCTGTAACCAAAATCAGAATAGACTTTGGTATATTGGAAATCGTCTTTCTAAACCTTTGGGGAAGTGAATCTCTTCATTCTGGTACTCAACAAGTAGACTTCTCTTCCTAAGTGTTCCTAAAATGGTTTTGCTACAGATCCACCATATTTATTTAATAAGGTTTTAAGCCAAGAGAGCCTTTCTGTGAAGGTTTATGATAATTTTTTTCTGTGAAGCACGGGTCAAAAAAAACCAGATCAGAGCCACACACTTAAAAGAAAAAGAAGTTTGGGGAAAAGGAAGAACAGCATGTTTCAGGTGGGAAAACTATTTGGGGCAATTTAGATAAGTGCTTTAATAAAAGATTAATTATTCCATCCCAATAGACAGAGTATATAAATATTAACATTTCAGTTTAATAATAAATGCTGGCCTTGTAATACTTTAGCAGTCATATCACAGAGCAGTTGGAAAGGAGGTGTAGGTCTTCATAACAACAGTGAAACCCATCTACCCAGTGCTGTTAGACTAAAGCAAAAGCCTCTGATTTTTTCCTGTAAGTTCACCGGATCCATGATTTCCTCTTTTCCTGCAGAGAATAACAGTATGTATTACACCAGTTGGTTCTGAGCACTGGCCCAGCTCCAAATACAGGGTGATTGGGGGAGCCTTTTTTCATGGAGAGGAGCAGTAAAGGCTAGGAAGTGCTATAAGAAAGGGTGGTGGTATGCAGTTTTTTCCTGCGCTTCTTCCTGATTTTGTAATAACAAACCCAGGACAGGACCACCTGCTGCCCATTCCCAAAGCACAGCCCCACACACCCCTCCCTTTGCTCTGTAAGGATTGAGTGGATGTGTTTGTTGCAACCATCCAGGTAATTGGAGCAGAAATATGTTAGTGGGGTCACCTGATTCTTCGTGTGCATGAAGGGAACAACTGGTGGGGAATCCACACTGCTGGACCAAAGCATGAAGGCAGCATGAGTTCTTGTGGCAGCAGCAATGTCCAAAGGGGGCAGTGGTAGAAGCACAGGATCAATGTTTTCTGATTTGTATTTCCCATAAGATATTAGTTCAGGAAACACATATGGTATCTCACATGAGGTGGGTTAGAGTAAAGCTGTCGGATGCCTCCCCCAGATGAGTAGGAGTCCATGCTGCAGGCAAAGGCATTGATTTTTGCTATTTCCAGTCACTGCCAGTCTCTCGCACTATTCACATGCCCTGTCCAGAGCAGGAACTCTCCTGAGTGAGAATCATAGGCCCTCTGCTGAGGACGAGTAATGAGTTCAGTGCTACTCCATCTTTCAGGGCAGGAATAAAATCTTTACTTTTCCCCTTACTGGCTGCAGAGCATTTGCCTCGACCCTGCGGCTGCCCTGGTACATCCCTATGGATCTGCAGCAGTGGATCATGCTGGGGGGGCTTGAATCCACACCAACAGGGACACCAGCAAGTTTGCAGCATGTGGGATCTGCCACTTCAGCAGAGCTCAGGTGACATGTGTGGGTCTAAATAGATATGTCTAAACATGGCTCTAGTACCAAAGTTATGACCTTCACCTGGATGGGGTAGGTCTGGATCCAGGTCCCTAGATAATTTCTGGTTTTCCTCCCATGACTTGGCACCTGCTCTGGATGCTTTGCAAATCCTAATCTTGATACGCCTAAGGACTCACACACCTTCCCAACATCTTCTGCTGGGAGGGACCTGGGATGGACACTAAAACAACAGTGGTCTGACTCTCATTCCATTGGAAAGGCACCACTGAAGCTGTTGGTAAAATGATTGCTCCTCACATATAACAACTGTTCGATTGCTGAGTATATGTGGACTGAACGCATATTGAAAAAACTAAACACACACCAAGTATGACCAAGAAATGCTTGATCATAAATACATCAGTTGTGGAATAGTTTCATAACATTGTGAGATCTTAAAGTTTTGGGAAGAGGAAGGTTATACGTGGGATAGTTACTCTGTTGTAAAGGAATTTCATTTAAACTTTTAATGGGAAAAATAAATCATGTTTCTTGCACTATAAAATTAAGATTTTAAAACAAAAAAGGAGATGAGCATATTATGAGATGGGAAGAGGATGAGAACACTGGGCCACATCAGAGTTAGTTTTAAAACTTTTCCAGCTGAAGTAGTCACATACAATTGTCTTCACTTGGTAATAAGCACAGAAAATGGCTCCCACCAAAGACTAAAGGCTGGCTACAGTCTGCCACCAAGCATGTCTGAAAGGATGTCAGGGTCTGGATTATCACAGCTAATAACAGTTTATCCCAAAAGGTGCAGGCATACACACAACCATGCCCGCTATGTCCCAGTCTGCGTAAATCACTAAACTCTTATATCAGCCCTTTGGACCGGACATCCCAAGGGCAGATGCTCTGTGCCATGAGCCCTCAGCCCAAATATTGTCATCTTGCCACTTAGCCCCTATCCACAGGGTCTTTGCAGCACTTGCTGATGAGCTGGTAGGACTGCCCCATGCAGCCAATGCCTTTACCGGAGACCACTATTTTTTAATATGTTGTAACACTTGTAAAGCACTTTGGAACAATAAATCTTTTCCTTATTTGTGACATTTCCCACCTCCTCTCTCAGTGTGATAATATACTTTTAAAATAAATAATATCAGTTTATACCTTCATTAAAACTCTATATGCTCTTCTATGGCCCCAAGGCATTTGCTGAAGTCATAATAGCTACCAGTGTGTGATGTAAGAATTCAAGCCCATAAAACCTGTTCATAGACACTTTGCAGCATATGACATTTGATTGGGATTCCATTAAAGGCATTATGTTGCCTTACTCCGCAACCATAAAAGAGTAAATAATTTCAAATAATTACTTGAAAGGCGGCTTGTGTTTTAAATGGACTGAGTTATATGTGGGAAGTTGCTGGCAAAAATGTACCTAATTGACCCATTGCTGTGTATGTCTTTTTGATGCTTGTTTCAGCTCTGCAGGTATATCACTGTCCTGCAGGGTGTTTGACTAGGCTGGAGAAGGGACTACATGGGGTTCCCTGTGTCTTTTCAGTGCTTAGCACATTAAGTCAAGCATTCCACATGGCATGTTGTTTCTCTGCTCCAGGTCCACTGGAAAAACCTGGGGTGTTAGGCAACGTTCTGCAGGTGACTGTATTGCCAACTGTCATCTCCTCTGCAAACTTGCCCTCCTCTTGAAATACAAAAGGTCTGTAGGCCTTGCATGTTCCTGGCCATATCACAAGACCAACATTTTTTCTTTAAAGCCTTACCTTTTACATCCTTTTGATTCCTTCATCATAGTTTTCCCCCTAGTTTTACTACCTCAGATAGCTTGCCCCACTTTTTGACTGTGAGTGCTGCTGCTTTTGCAATGAATGGTCTGAACAAGATGAGCAGAGATGAACAAATGAAAAATTAATCTTTCAACATTTTTTAAGAACACATTTTCATAAACAGCATTGTGAATATATTTCCACCATTGTACCACCAAAACAACTAAGCCCTGCAAAATCCTATTTTGTTTCTTAATGAGTTGTACAAAAATCTTGACAAAAGATGCTATTTGTACTTGTTTACTTTTAGAGATTGTCCTGTTAACATTATTTCGGTATTCAGGCAGTTTTAGTTTTATTCATCATTATATTGCTACCAGAGATAAGCAGAAAACAGATAGACTCACATGTAAGCACCAAATTATACCCCTGGTCAGAAGCACGGGACATGATTGCTATGACTTTGATGCATTTGCTGCTCTTAGTCTGAGTACTTCTGAGTATTATAAAACAGCAGTGTTATATCACCTTTCTGCTTCCTACCAAAAAAAGTCCCAATACTGCAGATGCACAACTGAATAACTAAATGTACATGGATAATTCCACTGAATTAAATGTAATATGCACTTCTGGAGACTAATGTGTATAAAAAAAGCTTGCAAATGGTGACTTACACTAACAGACTTATCTTTCAACAAGATTTAATACCTAGCATTGCTTATACTATCATATAAAATCACATCATTTTTTCCCCTTCCCTCTTTTGGAGTGAAAGTATGCATAATAGAAACCAAACAGAAATATGGTGCATCTGGCCCTTATTTTGCCAGATTGCAGAACTGTTCATTGTAAGTCAGCATTTTCCTCATTTGCCATTGTTGCAAAGTGTAACAGATTAATTTTGTGGCACTAAATCATAAGAGAAAACAAACAGCATTGAAATAGAAACCCAACACTTACTGCTGGCACCACACCCAGCATTTCAGCAGACAATTAGCACATTTGATGTTTGCAGCTCCAGATACATTCTCATTAGAAATTGGTTCCAAACCAGCATGCTGCTGCAACAAAGGCAAGTTAGATACAAGGATGACACGATTCTAGTCCTGCTGTAACCGCTGGCAAACTCCCACAGATTTCAATAATCAACTAGATCGGGTCCAAAATGCAAACGTTAGATATACCATGAAAGAATGACTGTCTGGAATTTATTATGCAGCAGATATGTCACCAAACTGGAAATTTCACATAGAGAGAAAAAAAATCACATTGTGTATTTAGCTCGGATAGGTTGGAAATGATGTAATAGAAGCATCATGATTAATAGCAAATTTATGAGCTATGCAGGCAAGCTGTTCTCCAGGGATATATGTGGTAAATGAAGAATACCAGTGGCAAATAGAATTTACATCAAAGCAATCCTGCAAACCTCAAACACTTATTACTGCATTGGTGACCTTTGTTAGTACACAGAAGTAGAATACAGCTTAACATAATGTTAACTTTTACCTAAAATGAAACATTTCTGTTTAAATGATTACTGAAAATGAGAAAACTTCACACAAGCTACACAGCATATATTTTTGACATTATGCACTATCATTTGAAAGCAAGTTGCCTTTAAAGGGCTATGTAATTTATTGAATTGATACGCTTCCATGCAAGGGGCTGCTTTTCTGATAAAATATCTGTTGTGCAGCTCAGAGGGTACCAAGCGAAGCACATGTAATGTGATTGCAGGCTCAGGCAGGTTTTCAGCCCTTGTTTTGTGTACGCTAGCCCACATAGCAGAGAGCACCATGTCATTTACAGCTCATGGCAAACTCCTGCAGAGATGTGGATTTCTGTATGCTGCCCCTGAAACGAAATTATTTTGTGGCCCTAAAAAGGTGAGAGCAGCAGTCTCAGGGTAGTTTCCAGGGAACTTTTTCCTACTACTTTGCACGTTTTCTATTACCAGACCTGGTCTAAGAAACACTACGTAGTAGTAAATACAGACAATCTCAGGGGTAGCTCTCTGCATTTTGTAGAGGCACTTGACAGTGGAGGTGTGTGAAGGGAGAAAGAGCTCTAGAGGGGTAAAGAGGCCTTGGCAGGGCCATGCAGCAGGTCAGTCTCTCTTTTGGCTTGCGCTACCTTTCTATTAGATAACCAGCAAAAATATTTATAGCCTCACCTCTTTTCAGCAGGTCTAATTTATAAAAGTTTTCTGGGCCTTGCACCAAGCCACAGTGCCCAGGAGACCATGGCAGTTGCCAGGCTGGAGTGGTCCCAGCTGTGCTCCACCAATAGATGTCCTGACCTGGTGCTGAAGAATCAAGGCCTTTTTTTGGTGGATGGCGGATATTGCCCATCTTGTTTGCATGGGCTGGTCTTACCTCAGAAAATTCTAGCAATTTGGCTTCCTTTTCACCTCCCTGATTAAGTTTTCTAGATTAAGAGCTATGTGTTTTGCCAGTGATGGAACATTTGTTCAAGTATCAGTGGATCCAGGACACGCTCTTTTTCTAGATGTGATCAGAAGATCAAAGTGGAAAATTGGATGCCTTTGAGAACACTAAAACACTGCAAACCCTCTAGATGATAAGCCATATCAAAAGGAACGTGGTTATAATTAATGCCTCCTTGTAATAAATGCTCTCCTTTGCCAGCGGGTAAAGGCTTGTGATCCTTTCCCTCAGCACCAGTGAGGCCACATCTGAAGCACTGTGTCTGGGCTTCCAGTAAAAGAGAGACATGGAGATACTGGAGAAAGTTCAAAAAAGGGCCACAAAGATGATGAAAAGAAAGGAGCATCTCTTCTGTGAGGAAAGACTGAGAGCTGGGACTGTTCAACCCAGAGAAGAGAAGACTTGGAGGGCATCTTATCAGTGTGTATAAACACCTGAAGGGAGAGTGTAAGGAAGATGGAGTCAAGCTCTTTTCAGTGGTGCCCAGTGGTAGGACCAGAGGCAATAGGCACAAGCTGAAACACAGAAGATTCCTCCTGAACATTAGGAAATGCTTTTTCACTTTGAGGGTGACTGAGCACTGACACAGGTTGTCCAGAGAGGTTGTGGAGTCTCAACTGTTCTAGGTGGCCTTGTTTTGGCAGGGGTGTTAGACAAGATGTCATTCAGAGGTCCTTTCCAACCTCAGTCAATCTGTGATTCTGTGACAGCCCTGACAGTGTACCTCATTCAGTGATCCTGCCAGCATCTTGAGAGTTCCAGCCTCTTCAAAAGCCCTTGGGGACTCACTGAGCTTTTAAAACACTGAGTCCTTTACATACCTACGTATCTTAATGTCTGTATCTTTGTATTTGTGCATCGTATCTCTTTAAGCATAAGAAAAGCAGCTTTTTTTTCACTTTGAGAAGAGTGAAGTGCAATTGTGTCAGGTGGTTTCAGACTTCTTAACTTTTGATAGAGGTGAATATATTTAAAAATATGGTTAGGTATGATAACTCATAGAATCACAGAAAGGTTTGGGTTGGAAGAGATCTTAACAATCACCAACTTCCAACAGCCCTGCCATAGGCAGGAACAGTTTTCACTAGACTAGGTTGCTTAGAGCCCCATTGGACCTGGCCTTGAACACTTACAGGGATGGGGCATTGATATCCATCAACATCAGTAGAACACAACTGTTTCTTGGCAGCTGGGACATAATGAAGTATGTCTGGTAGCTTACTGCAGCTGCTTTCCATAGAATAAAACTGATCTGCTATGCCTTTCACATGGAAGTGGCAATACATGATCAGAAAACTAGATTTTCCAAGAAAAAAATAGCAAACAAGAATCAAAATTCCTTATTCTAAACTTCTAGTGTTCACCTGAAAACCATAAAAAATGGAATGTTCAAAACTGTCTCCTCCCCTAAGTTGTGTTTTCCTAAAACTTGAAATGCATTCTGCAAGAAACTCGCACATTTTTCAGTGGAACCTCCTTGATCACCTTTCACAGAAGACCCACAATAACTCATTTTGACCACACAAGTCAAATGAAACTAACTGCAGGAAGTTTTACTCATCTGCAAATCTGCTTCAGGCTGCAAATTCCTCCTTGAAGGAATTGGGTAGCAATGAGAGTCATACAGCCTGTCAGACTCTGCAGGAGGTGGGTGCACCATCCTAGGGCAAAGGAAGGAAACTAGAGCAGAGCATTGAATCTGGATCCCTTACTCCAAAGAGCAACTGCCCGAGTGTGTTATTCCACTAAGATCACTCCTGCCATTCTTTTAATATTCAGTCACCCAACAGGAGACTGAGTAGTTTTTATATACCATGGAAACAATGGTATATTTATCTCAAACTTAATCAACAAAAGCAAAGAAGGATGCTACAAGGGCAAGCTATTCAAACATGAGTGTAATGTTGGATGTCAAACAATAGCATATTGTAAGTAATACCAAAAAGGGTTTAGTCCTATAACAACATTTAGGGAAAACATATGATAACAATAAAAACCATTTCCACAACCTTTTCACCACTTGTTCCATGTGGGAATGATAAGTGATACTCCTGCTCTCCATTTTTAAAGAAATATTCCTCATTACAAGCTTTGTGCGCTGAGTCTCTGTTATGCGTGTGTTCACAGTTATTATTTTTCTGAAACAAGAATTGTATTATGAACATCAGTGTGTAAACTCCACTTGGGCTCATTTAAAGCCATTTTAAGGTGCTGCTTCTAGCCTTGAGACGTACTAGAACTAAGGGAACAGTTAATTTTGAGTCATCTTCCCCTAGTTGCCATTTCAGTACAAATATTCCAATTTGTTCTTTTCTAAATCAACACCGGATGGATCATTAAATAACATACAGATAATTAAACAGATTGTAGTCATGCTCTGCATCAAGACACTGCCAAGAACATATATATGAGTGTTATTGCTCTGTTCTGTGCTCTGGCTTATATTGTTAAGCCTGCGTCAATTCACAACAATAGTTTTGCAGCCAGAAGAAAGTGGATGAGCAATAGATTTTGTTTTATTAAAAGATTCCTCCAGCGGCAAGGCACGTGCCTCTATCGGTAGGTTCAATGAGCAGAAATATTACAGCATCTTGCATTTCCATGCTTTCCATCAGTAGACCACAAAAGCTTTTGCAAACTTGGATTACATCAGGCGTTTCCGCAGACCTTAAAAGAGGTAAAAATGTATCATGGCTCTGGTACAGATGGCTAAACTGATGCAAAGAGTGCTCGAGGGCATGATTATATGAGCTGCAATCACACCTTTGATGGCAGCATGGTCATAAAGATTTGCTCCAGCTCACACAGTCAAACTGTGGCAAAGTTTGACACAAAATCAACAGCAATCCCTTTGTTCTAGTCTGGCCTCCTTGGGCTGGGTTTCATTATGCTGCTTTCCTCATATCCCTTTCTCTTAAATACTGGACTAGATCAGACAATGAGATTTTTATGAAATGTAAAATCTTCTCAACTCCCTAAATAATTTTTAAAAGATGGATGGTTCAGTGACAGTATGCTGTGTTACTAGCCTGCCTTCACATTTCAGTTCACAAGGTTGCTGTTTCTTTCTGCGTGTCCCTGTATTTCATGTTCCTGAAAATAGCTTTTAAATATAATATTTTTGCCTGCACAAAAAGCAGCAATTTCGTCAGGGCAGAAAAACGCAGAGTGAAGCAGTATTTTCCTGCTTTACTTTTCTTTCCTCTTCACCATTCTCAGGGTTATACCCAATTTTATCTGGAGCTGAGAAGTGTAAGCAAGACTGGTCTTTGTTGTAACATTGCTTTCTATATTCCCTGTTTTATTTAAGATTTTGAGCTTCAAATCAAAGCCACACATTTGCAAGTGGCCAGACCTATGTGCCCCTTAGCCTTTCCTAGCCTGGGACAATCTGGCAAAAGATTCTTCTTCACTTCTCCACTGTGGATTATTTTTTTACTGGTTTATATTTGAATTCAGAGTTGATAGTGTCAAATTTTTTTTCTACTGTAAATCAAGATACCCTGGTTTTTGGAATTAACTCCAAATTGCTGCTCTGGATGTGAACTTCACAGTGACTCCCTCCTCTATCCTGGCTGACATTTTCCCATTAATTTCTTTTTCCATTTCATCCATTCATTGGCTGATGAGCCTATAAATACATTTCATCTGCTTTTACTTTGCTTTTTAAGCATACACCAATACTGAACATGTTGACTTGATTATGTTCAGAGGCAAAATCCTCGCATGTTTTTTGAGTCACATCAATAGCTTGAAACTTGACTTTCTGCTCCTTCAGTCCATCAGGATAATCAGTGGGTCACCTCCTCCTACACCCAGAGTAAATAGTGTCATGCAGAAGAAATGCCATCTTTGAAAAGCAATCAACACCATCACTGCTCACAGCCAAATTTAGCAGAGGGCAGAACAGTGCAGGAAAGTGGTAAATAGTGACCAAGTGCTCCCCTGCTCCCTCCCCTTGTGTATTTCGGACTGCAGGATTTTCCTTCCCTGCCCTCCCAGAAGACCTCTGCCCTCCCCAATTTCTACTACTGCAAAGCAACTTATTCTTTCTGTGAGGTGCTGTCAGTTTTACCCATAGCCTGTCCATGCACTGACATCTCCTACCTAAATTAACACTTCCTTCCTCTAACTTTAGTTTCCAGGCATCCTTCTTGAATAGAGCCACTTGGCTCAACTCATGCAGAGTTTTAAAGCCCCTGCAAGGATCCCAAGGTATTTTTTCAAATCTAACTCTTCTCTGGTGGCAGTGGTTAGCTATCTCAGTGATTTTTAAAAGGTGCACTTTGTCAGCATCTTCGACCTTTGCCTGGTGAGACGCCCACAGGCTCAAGCTCCAGGATGGATAATGCTCTGTGAAGACAACCCGTGACCAAGCAGCTCATGGGGGTGGAAAGGCATGATGACGTAGCACCAAGGTCCTCATCACTTGCAGGAGGCAGCTCCTACTTGGACCGTGTTCCCAAAGCTGCTCCAGACAAAAATCCTAACTAGCCAGGACCTGGAACTCAAAATTGCTCAAATGTGATATGCTGAGTTGGGAAAAAGCTGGGTACACCCATCTGTTGAAGTTTCTCTCTGCAGGAGGGTAGCAATGAGCTGCGGGGGTCAGACTGGAGAGGTAACTTCTTATCCAGCACAGCTACAGCTGCACTGGAATGATGCACAGAGCTGAATGTGGGAGGCATCAGGATGTAACCTGTATCCTGCAGTGTGTTATCACCAGCTCTTATTATTCTTGCCTCCCTCTTGAAGACTTTTAAAAAGAGAATAATTTGAAAGTAGCTGTCCTAAAAGAAGAAATGTAAAAGCTGTAGTACATTATTCGTAAGAATTGCAGATAAGAATCAGATTGTAAAGAGTGGTTAACTTCTGACATAGATTAAAATTACATTTTGTGTTACACTTACGTATATTAAAATTACATTTTGCATTATCTTCACTTTCCCAGATAGTTTAGCAGATTTGAATCCCTCAAAGAAGTGAAGTCTCTTGTAGGCAACAAGCTTGTTATTGCAACAAGCGTAGTCAAATGACAACTCTGATTTTAATGCAAGTACCACAGAAAAAATAACATTCCTCCTACATCAGCAATTGCAGACAGAGAAACTGATCCAAATCCCAGAAACAGCACAGAAGGTTTACCATTGGTGACAGTGGTCTTTATATTAGGTACTCATTTTGTATCAGATCCCAGCCCGATGCAATATATGTACCAGAAAAGATGATTATGAATCTCCAAATGATGTTTCCTATGAAAAGCATCAATTCAGCCTCCATGATATCAGCAGTGCCGCATGCTGGTCGAATAACAGGATGCAAAACATACCCTTGAAAGTGTATGAGTGCTCATTCTCACTTGTGAATTTGGCAGTGCATTTTTAAGCTGCTGCTGAGAGCTTTCCCCCAACTTTCATCAAAGGAGGCATTAGGTCCTAGTTCAAGGAAAAAATCTAAATCAGGCCCCTTTGCAGACTACAAAACCATAGTTGGTTTTACTTTGTTTACATTTAATTACATGATCTGTTGCATTCTGGTCATGAATGGCGTTAAAATAATCTATCAATAATAATAAGCAAACAAATCAAAAGAGTGTAAGAAAATGAAAAATGGGCCTAAACTGCTATAATTCCCAGATGAAATGATAAATAAATCCCTTGTCCTTCCTTACAAATTTTTGCAGATTTCAGCAGCAAAGGCATATAGTGCTGAGGCTCTGACAGGGAGCTTGACCCATCTTCCCACTGGCCTCCATGGTACTGGAAGTTGTTTTTTCCAGCTGCTTGTCAGTATATGTAGTACAGTGGCTTCCTTAAAAGAAACTTTCCAAGGGAAGGAGACTAGACTTGTGCTATATATCTACATTTTATTGTGTGTGAAGATAACTTTGAAAGCTCCATAACTTCTATTGTTCCCTCCCATTCATGTGATCAGTAAAAGCTTTCTCTATCCCAGCAAAGCGAAAGGGGCACTGATGCCTTTCCCAGATAACAACAGGCCAGATGCTTTGTGGTACCAAATTTCTATTCCCAGATTTCCCCCCGGCACCCTCTTCTCGCAGCACGGAACATGTGCTTTCACCATCACATTAGAGCATAACTGCACCTTCATCCCCATCATCACTTAAGCAGTTCCCCAGAGAGAAGTCCCAGAAGGGACCTTCAGCTGTTTCTAGGACGTTTCTTTCATACAGCTGTTGTTTGATACCTTCTTCCTCCTCTTCTTCCTCCTTCCTTGTCCCTTCTACACTTGCCTTCTGTTTCCTGCCCTATTCCCCAAAGTGCTCTTTCTTTTCCATTTAGCTGCTCCCTTCCAAGTAGGCTTCCCAGAACCATGACAAGGGGAGACATCAGCATGGCTTTTGACACCATCCTTACCTGAGCAGACACTGTCTGCAGATCCCCTTGCATCTTGCAAGCCTGGGTAACATGTCAGTGCAAGTGCAGTGCCTTGACATGGTGGCACAGCACTCTCTGCCGTGTGGGCTCTCAGATCTCGCCAGCAGGCATGGATCTGCTGCCAAGGCAACCCACCAGCAAAGGGTGTGACGTTGGCTGCTGGTAAGTAGCATGGCCATGTCATGATGGCGGGTTCCCAGGTTTCCCAAAATGCGTGATCTGATCAGGACTCTGCACATGAAAGCAGCTCAACTTTAATTCCAGCACTCAAACAGCAACACAGTTACAGGCACAGAGGCCAGGATGTAACAGAGCATCCCTCTGGAAGAGCTCAGCTCATGAGATTTGAGAGCAAGCATGTCTCTCCACCCAACTGTGCTTACCTCTGTGTCCTCAAGGGGGACAGTTTGGCTTTAATATACCTACAGAGCACTGGTATGCCAATAGTGTGGCTTACCACAGTGCTATTCTCCTGCCATGCAATCCCAGTTTGTGAAACAGCATTAAAATCCTGTGCAGAGAGAACAAACGAGTGCATTCTCACACCGACCAGAATCCGGCTGGCCTGGGAGGGTGAGTAGATGCCAAGTCTGCAGGAAGATTAAAAACACACTGTACCCAGTATTGATACGTTCTTGCAATATATGTAGTGCAGCAGTATGTCACTTGGCCCGGCTGCTTCACATTATTTATATCTGCCTATGTGGTTGATTCATAGCTCCTGAAAACTTATTGCCACAAACTTGTTTTGAAAGGAATGCAGTGTCCCACTCTCCCAGCAGCTCCTGCCGAACCTCTCCTTGTCTCATTTATTAATTCATTCCCTGCCAAGAACAGCACGGTGATGTAATAACAAAATGTGCTTTGAAATCAACATGATATAAAGGACTTCTGCAAGGCTTCAGGTCGGCAAAGCACTTAAACACATGCGTGACTTTAAGCATGTGAGCAGTAGTTCTGTTGGTTTCAACAACGCTACATATGTGCTTAAGTGCTTTGCTGGATCAGGACCCACGTTTGACAGGCAACTCAGGTTGTGCCTTAAACAAAGAATCTCTTTGACACAAGATTTTTTGCATCAACCCTTGGAACCATGTGTAGCACCAACGCTGAGTCCACAGGAGCTGATAGAAGGACTCCCATCAGTTTTGGCAAGGTGATCTGGAGCTGGGTGCATGTTGGCTGTTCTGCCCTTTTGACTAGGTAAAAAAAAAATGACACCATTAGTTTTTGTCAAAAAATCACAAATAAAAATAGCTGACTTTTATTGTTTACAGGTTGTGTATGTGGTAGCTGTGCAGATTTTAACTGTGTTATTCTTGCAGGAAAGTCTAAAGAAGTGATTATCTTGTCTAAAAATATAGACTTGTCAAGGTTGAGCAGTTATGTTTGATGTCATTGTAAGCAAAACTGACGTTTTGTTTACTCATTTGTACCACCAGAGTGTCAGCTCACCAAAGATTAAAGCTGTCAGTAAAATCAACAAATAGTGTAAAAACAGAGACCTGCCAGTCCAAGTTTCTGTTTCACTGAACATTTTAGTTTGAGTGAAGCTTTGCCTGAATGTTTTGATGGTTTTGTAGCTTATTTTCACTAATTAATTTCCTCGGCCATTATCCTCTGGAGGCAAACAACATAACTGACAAATAAAATGGCCCTCATTCTGTCAGTCAGTTGGTCCTCCAGAGGAAATCCTGTGCGACTGGTCGTGAACTTCCAACAGATCTGTAATTTTGACCAGAACAATTTTTTTTATGCTATTCAGATTTCGTCAAGGAGTAGAAAGTCACTTGTCTAAAGAAGAGATTAATCTGGTTTAATCTCAGGAAGATGACATGCTTGAGCTTGAAAGAAATAACCTGCAGTGTTTACCTGTAGAGAGACACTGCAGAGGTTGTTGGAAGATTTGCCTCAATCTGTTTATTAAAGAGGAAGGGAAAAGAGGAAAAACAAGAGGAAAAAACTACCCTGGCTTTTCAGATTTCTTCTAAACCCTCAAAGCTTTGTTGTTTTTTTCACACACAAAATTTAGCACTGGAAGCCCTTAAAGCCAGGTTCTGAAGAACAGTTAGTTCTTGTTGCCAATGAGAAAGAAGATTTTTCTTCTAGTACATGGACATAGATTGAAATATCACTAAATCCAAGATGCGTGAGAAAATAGATATGGGACTACTGCTGAAAATGGGTTGCCAGCATGGTGTTCCTAGACAGAGAAATATCGCTGTATTCTGTGTACTATAACATGTGTGACTAGTTTTAAGCCACTTCCATGACAGATATTGACTTTCCCGATGGAGATCTCCATCAATAGAACTAAAGCTACATGTGCTTTTTAATAGAAGAAACAGAATGCACTTGCTGCAATATATTTATTGAGACATTATGCAGGCAAGCATCAAAGCAATCAATAAAGCAAAAAATCTATTTGCATGCAGGCAAGCCTGATCTGGCAGGGGAGTACCTGTGCCTCAAGGCATGGCTCTACTGAATTGCTCCTGGAACAAAAACTGTGCAGGACTGCTGTGTGACACCACCGGCATTCAGCATTTGCACTTCACTTCATGTGCCGACCTGTTGGCAGGACCTGCCCTTTTATCACAACACTTACATTATATCTGGTCAAAAATAGATCATGTAAGTATGTCACTGAATGTCCGATGTTCACAGGCTGGTTTCCACCATAGTAGCAGACAAGATTTTTGTGGTTTCAAGTAGTCATACCATAGGTACCTTATGGCATTTGGAGTCAAAAGTTTATCTCATTCTTCTCAAAAATCCAGAAGCCAGAAAGAACTTAATTTCTTTTTAAAAGTCATCTTAATGCATTTTACTGTATAAAATGCACTTGCAGTCATTACTTGCCATGCTTATAAAAGCCATATGCACATCTAAAACAGAAATCTCTCCTTTTACTTACAGAATATTACATAAAATTACTGAAGAAGGTTAAGACTAAAAATTATTCCATGTTTTCCAATTATGAAACACTTTTAATTTTAATTTAATTTTAATGTCCACAATTCTGCCTCACTTGTATTGTTGGACCACAAAAGTTACAATAACAGTCACAACATGTAAGCAATGTTTTTGTGTTTGCAGCTTAAGTATGTAAAAACGGCAAGGCAAGGTCACTTAAGTGTTTCCAAAGTAAATTTCAGTAAAGTTTGAGTACAATTTTTTGTTCAAGTTTCTCTTTTCCATGCAAAGTTTCAACTTTTTTCTCTGAGAAAAAATTTGTACAGACAACAACCTGGCAAAATCTGTTAACGGTCTGATGGTAATACACATTTGTGTCAGCTATCTACATGCTAATAAAATGCCGGGGATGATCAGCCACCAATACATTTTATTCTCTCATTTAGGGGACACTTCTGCTTGGTTACAGGAACATTTCTAATTTTAACAAATATCTTCCCAAGTGTCCTTTCAAAGCAGTATGTTGTAATATCTTGTCCTCTTCATTTTGTTTGTCTCATGATTTTGTGCTACTGCAGCACTTACTGTGCAGTGTAGTCTGTAGTGACATTCAGCAGAATTAAGTCTTCAACAGATTCCTTTAAGCCTCTAAGCCTTCCCTCTACAAGAGATCATGAGCATGGGCCTGCATTCCTCTCAGAAAACAACAGGATCCTATTCATATTAAACAGCCATTTTCTGCCATGGCCTTTTAATACTTTTTGCTGTTATTTTTCTTTTAAAAAAAAAACTCAAGAAATTATTTAGTCTGACAAATGCTCAAACTGCACTAACAGGGCACACTTGGCTTTACCCTAGGTGACCACCTACTCAGTAGGTATGTAAGTATGGGGGGACAACATCTGGCAAAGGCTTGTGAATTACAATTTTCTTTTGCAAGTGAAAAACCATATCCTGCACTAGGTCTCAGTGGGGTTTAATGCTGTCAGAGCATACAAGGTTTGTTTTGATCTGTTATGGAGTAACACACATAGCTTTCAGTTCACACTAATAACATCCCCGTGCCTGGGGTATACACCAATCCAGAGGCTACTAATTAAAGGTTAGAATTAACCAAACACAGTTCCTCTACAAAACATACGAAACTTATTAAAACTTAAAAGTAACAGCTGGTTCTCAGTATAAGGGAAGCAAAGAATGCAAGACTATTGGGGAGGGTTATATAAGCACGTTTTATTTCAGCATATTAAAAATTTCCTTTGTCAGTTCAGCACATAACATTTTAATGTTTCATGTGAAAACACAGCAAACTTTTAAAGAATCAATTATCAATCCTGCATAACATAAAATAAATCCTCTTTTCAGTATTACCCATAAAGCTTTTTATGTTATTGTGATCTGAAAGAGGTTTTTTCAGAAGTTCATAATTTTAAGAGCAGAGCAGCACAACAGTGTGCTGAGCCACCTTATATATATTTATTTCACTTACCAGTTGGGCATTTTGGGACTAACCTCACCAAAAGGGGTACTCAGACATATGGGGTGTGCAGCAGCTATTTCAAGCTTATGATACTATTTCAATTATTAAGGCACTCTTGCACTAACAGAACTTCATCTACAAGCAGAACATCCCTTGAAATACAGAGAGTGATGTACATAACCTGCTAACTTTTATTCTCTTTGCTTCCATAAACCAGAGTAGAGGGTGTGCCATGAGTGTTATGCAATTTATGTGCCCACTAGATCCTCCTATTTACATTTTAAAACCATGCTCTCATTAAGTCCTCCAATGTTATCAATGATCTTTGAAGTAAATGCTTTTGTTGCAGATAGGCTATCTCTGTTGGCAGAGCCTCCTTTCCTCAGCAGCTAGTGTCTTTAACATGTTACAGCCTGTACCCGCAGCCTGATAATGTCTTCACATGGAGCTTAATGAACTCATTACCCTTAATGCTTCCGTAATAAGATAGCTTGTAAACTTCTTTAATTTTATTTATTTTTAATTAGGTCTATTCAGCTGCGTGAATTGATTTATATAAAACTAATTAATGTAATTGAAAACCCTATAAGAATATGGCTTCACAAACTTTTGTCAAGTCCTTCACTTACCACAATTAATTAAAAGAGACCTGGAAACAGCAGTTTCGAAGCTGGTAAGAAAATTTAAAACCTGTTGAGGAATGATAGCTTCTGTAAGGGTTTTTTCCGTAACAGTGATTTTTCTCACTACTTCACCTCAATACAAAGAAAATAAAAGGTAAGACTATAAAATCTGCACTTGTAAGCTGTTTAAAATTGGGTCACAGTCCAATAGCTTCTGATTAAAAGATAAGAGCTGAAATCACTGAACATAGATATATGTTATTAAACTGTGCACATGTTGGTTTACAGCCAACACAAACCTTACTCCCACAGGCTCCTTTTTTTTTTTTTTTTTTTTGGATCAAGCTGAAACGTTAGAAAGACAACACCACCACACACTCATGCAGTTTTGAGCACATGGGGGCTCTGCGCCAGGGCTCCTGGATACTATGAGAAAAATACTAATTCCTCAGTAACAAATGCTCTTAAAGACAGCAATGAGTGTTACATCTCTCTTACCAGAGCTGCCCCCTGAAATACACAGTTACGGAGCCCTGAGACCACTGCATGAGGTTAAACAGAGCTTTCTTCTAGCATTTTGGCACAATTTAGGTGGTAATTTAATTGAACATGTCCAGTAATGTAGGCTGTGACTTATCCCTGTTATTATCCTTAAGAACAGTTGAAGATTTTTTTTTAAAAAAAGGTAATTATTTTGTTTGAAAACAAACCCAATATCAATAGTTAGTGTGTGTTAGTAGGAGAGGAAAGGTGAGATGTCTATAGCCATGTGCTTCTCCTCCCTCCTCTTCCCCTTCCCCCCCCCCACTACCAATTCAGCATAGAGACACCTGAACTGATGTCATCTCATCCTTCAGATCAAGCCCCTGGTCTCACCCTGGATAACAAAGTCTATCAGACAATGGCATGGTCCATGGTCACAAGGGATGTTGTCCAGAGGTACACAAGGCAGGCATTGCCAGCTGGTTCCTCGAAGACTGTTCCTGGATGAGCTGCTGCAGAGTGCTCACATTTGGCATGCTCTAGACCTATCACAAAGTATTTGGCACAGGAATTCCCTGGGCACCTGGTAGCTTTTGGGGGCTTTTCTGATCAAAGTGTCTAAAATAACAAGAACTCTGTATTGCAACCTGTCAGACTTGGTTTTGTAGCATGGCATAAGGATGTAACCCACCACATCTTGTGGAGCTTGGCAGGAGTGTGTATGGACATGTTTGAGGGTTCAGGGTTTCCTTTGATACCATCCATGTGGAGGAAGCTTTTAGGCTAAATAAATTCACCAAGGCTTGGATAGCTGGGAGTCTGACACAGTGACAAAGTATGCACTAGTATTCAGATCTGTATTAAGTTCTGCCACTTTCCCAGTTGACGATTTATTATTTCTTTTAGTATTAAAAACTGTCTTAGTGGAGCTTAGTATAGACTGTAAGGTTTGTTTTCTTTTCTGTCCTCAGCAAGGAAAAGAGATGTTTATACCTGACATATTGGTTATTATATTGCCACATTTTTTCAATTCAAGAAATTGATCTCCTAGAGGATAAACATTGTAATAGGTAATAAAACCTAAGAGCTCAGTCAAGGTCCTTCTGTTAAAGGATCAGTCATCTTAGTGTGCAGTGATTTTCAGGAGGTTCTCTCCGTTTGAGATATCAGTTACACACCGGCAAATGAGCAGTGGTGTGTGATGATGAATACGTTCTTTATACACACACCAAAAAAAAAAAAGCTAAAGCAACTGGCCTCCTATCCTAAAGAAATAAAATTAAAAATTGTTATGCAACAGCATTCTAAGCCACCACAACACAAAGCAAACTACAAGGAAAGGAAAGGTAACACTGCCTTTCAATCAACACACTCTCTCTGCCAAGTATTTCTAATTGTTGCAGGAATGTAGTTCTTGTGTTTCATGTGTTTCACAGACTGTGAGCTACTTTTCCCATTGCTTTGACCACTACGCATGGCGGCATCCAAACGCAACACAACAGTAATTCAAACAAGACTGCAGTTCCTATTACATTATAGGTATAACACTACTGTGGGAGAAAAAATAGATCTGTGACTCCTGTACAAGTCCAAAAAATGCCATAATTATTTCTACCATGCAGAAGAAAAGCTAGAGGAAAAAATGGGGTAAGATAAAGGGCTACACAATTAGCATAGCTGAGACTCAAATCCCTTTGATGGATATTTGCTTATCTTCAGGATGAGCTCTGGATGTCCAGGGAATTACACAGTATGAAGGTTGTCTATAATTTTGATTACTTTGCAGATGACTGTGTCAAAACCTTGTACAAACTGCATCTATAGAAAGGATGCTTCCAGCTGAAGCTGGCATTACAGCACGAACCTTGTGATAGGTCCTCTAAAAAAGTAAAGATGGAAGGAAGTAGGCTACACAGTTTTCCTGAAGACCTGAAGTACTCTGCTCCTTCAGCCTCTAGCCCCAATCCTGGCAGAATACATGCACAAAGTCTTACCTTATTATCACAGATAGTTCCAAAGATGCTCTCTGATCACTCCAGTAATGCAGAAAATAATCTCATCCAGGATTATAGATGCAAACTTTAAATAGTCAAATTGTACCACACAGGCACACAGCTAACTAGTTATAGGAGAGAACATTCTTTACACAATAATGCTAAAGACCATTAACATTATTTTTCTTTCCACATTCTTAATCTGCCTGTGAACCTTTCACTCCTAAATGTGAATTTCTTGCCTTTCTGTTTTCTATGAGCAGCACTTCCAATCAGACCTGGAACTGCAAATACACAAAACTGTTTTTGTCAGAAAGCACTTACCCAAATGTCTCTGGATTTATCATAAGTTTGCCTGCTTAACCTCTCAGAGGTCAAGATGTTTTGTAATAACTAGATTTTACCACAAAGAGGAGGTCAGGTGATATGGTGAGGACCTTGGGATAAGATTTGGAGGAAGCTTGTGTAATGCCCAAGGGACTGGGAGAAAGAGTAGAAAAAAGAACCTGAGTATTTCCAGGATGAATTCGAATTTGGCAGAACAGTAACTCATGCAAGTCTATGTTCATAACAAAATGGCAGCTACCAGGAAGCACTGGACAATATCCAAACGCCTAAAGAAAGCTAAATTAAAATCATGGAATGGAAAGCTCTTGTGGTCATTATTCACAGGAAATAGCTCCCATTTCATTCTGTCTGAACTGCTGAGGTAACTGATACAGTGCAGAAAGTGTACCTGCTGATACCTCAGGTGCTGCCCTTTGCTTACCCTGCATTGCACCACACACTCCCACCCCTGGTCATAAGCAGTTTCACGCCAGAGCAATACCACTAAAGCCTCCAAGGGCTCCTCCTCTTCTTAATTTTTCTTTTTGTTCATGTATTCTTTTGTCTGCTTTTAACAGAGTTGGAAAGGTCTTTTCCTTCTGATTGTGCTGATTGTGTTTTTCTTGCTGGGTACAACACTTCCCCTATGAAGCAGAGCTGATGACACTTTCCACCTGTGACTACAAACCATGGATGAAGGTGTGAAATTAATCTCCATTTGAAGTCAATACCTACCCTTCTGGTGTGGCCCAGAGTTAATATTTGGCCATGATCTTAGCACACCTCATTGCTCTACCGCAGTGAGAGAGAATCTACTCTCAATTCCTAGGGAGACTGTAGCTGGGAAAATTTTTCCTGAAGTGTCCAAGGTAGTGCTGAGCCTACTGTGAAGGTATCTTTATCCTCACTGAGGCTGTCTCAGCCTCCTTTACCAATGGATCTTTTTTGACCAGTGTCCTGGGGCTAGTGCCAGGCTCACGTGAGTGGGTGGGGTGCAGTGGGAGAGGTGGGAGAAAGATGGCACATCCCAGGCACTGCTTCTGGTGTGGTTTTCATCTTTATCTACAGATTAAAATAAATTTATAAGAGGCTTGGATGCAGGGACCAGATCAACGGTTTTCCTGCTTCCAGTCAAGGCCCTTCACCATACAATTAGAGAAATAGGCTCTCTTTAGCAGGATCTGTTCCAGATCCACAAGGTTTGTGTATCTCTGCGCAGTTTCAGTGGGGTGCTTTGTTCTAGAATAGCCTAAGCCTGGTGGTCAAAACACTCAGCTGGCTACAGAAGCTGAAGTTTCCGAGTCTTGAGCCACGGAGCACCTGGAGCACACATGTCCCTCCTTCCTGGGCAAGTCACCAAGCCGCTCTGTCACTGGGGACAAACAGCACCAGTCTTTTCAGAGAAAACCATGGTTATTATGGTGCTTATGTCTAAAAATTACTTTTACCTGCTGAATCTCACTTTTGCAGATGTGGTATTTCCCACATCCGTGGTCAGCAGGTTCCTTGGTGAAGATCTGGCCTGGAGAACCACAACCTCCCTCTGTCCCCTGCCTTTGTGAGTACTGTGGTGTTCACTTCGGCAGTCCCAGGGCTTCACCTACACTTCACATATACCACTGCACTGACTTTTCAGCATGATGCTAAACTGGCAGCATCTCCATCCATGTGTTGGAAATCCCAAACTGGCACCTTGCCAGAAAAATTTGGGGTCTTCAGTGTTCAGTGGAGCTAAAGAGGAGGGAGAGGAACTTAAGTTGCTGTCACAGCTGTAATCTGCACTTCAGGTTCCAGATATCCCTTCTAACTTCAGGTGATTAACTAAGGTGCCCAAATTAAAAGACTGGTCACTTCAGAGCCACTTGACAGGCCCTGGAAAGAAACCAGGAGAAAGAGAATAGGGGCTTGAAGGTGTTTCCTCCTGTGAGCTGATAAGGGAGCCACTCTGCTTCCAATTCTAGGAACTGCCACAGCCCCATTTAGGGAGGAGCATGACTCTGGCGCTGGGAACCCCTCTGAGCCTGGCATCATTGCTCCCAAACTCCTGCAGCGCGTCAGGCCTGCAGACCCTTAACACAAAATTAACTTTTCTTTCTTCGAGAGAGACCTTTCTTGGCATAACAGATATCTCAATATAAATAAAGTTGATCAAATTCTATTTCAGTGAGTAAGGATCTGCCCTTGCCCGAGGAGCATGGGGTCAGTGCTATTCCTGCCAATCTATAGGTGCACAAACAGGATTTCCTGCTACACCTTGTACTCTACATAATCCCCACTGACGAGGATTGAAACTTCCATCACCCACAACATTCAGATAACTATTCAGGGTTTTCACCAAGGCTCTACAGGGTGGCAGCCCACCACAATCTCAGTTTTTACCCCTGCACATTTCCTTTCCGGGAAGTCTCCACCCACCATTAACTTCACCTTAGATAATTCCAAAAGAAACAAAGTTGTCTTTATATATATATATATAGGACATTCAAGCTTCCACCACAGAAACCACCTGATGGCTCAATTTTCACTCTTTAAAAATCCTGCAATTATTTTATGGTAAACACAAAGGCAAAAAATACTGATTGCTATATGCAGGGGTTGCAGAACCTGCAACTTTGCCTTGAATCAACTGGTTTCTGTTGAAAAAGATGTTTTTCAAAGAAAACATCATGGCACAGAGTAAATAGTTTTAAACAAGGGAGGTTTTGAGGGTGATAGAAATGCCTAGTGGAGGATGACCCAGCCCCTCACTTCCTACCAGCTACTGGAAATAAGCGAAGCTTTCTCAGCTCTGGCATTGTGTGGGGAGCAGATGTAAGTGTCAAACTGAGGGGGAAAGAGTGTAATTACAGGGAATGTATTAGTAATATGTACTTAGAAACCATAGTAAGGCTGAATCACAAGTTACTCAGCACTTTCTCCGTTTATAATCTTGAAAGCTTGTTATGACTAATTCAACAGGCACTGACCTGGCTCAAGCACATAGCTCTTTAAAAAACATAGCTCTTTAAAAAAACACAGACACTGCAGAACCAAGTCACCACCTGCCAGGACTTGCACAACCTGATTTGACATTCCTGTTATGGATACAGGAGTCCAGACCTTTTATCTGGATGATGAGCTCCAGCAAGTGGGGGAGTTAGTGGTCTTTGGAGATGCTTCAGAAAAACCCGCACTGAGGAGAAAGATGGTTTAAGAGGTGCATGCCATGGCTCCCTCTCCTCTGAGCTCGGTGGCTAACCTCTCCCCTTCAAAAGCAGAGCCTTTCTTTGCCCTTAATAGCCAGCTGGCAGGGGCAGCTATGTTTCTTTATGCAGTAATGCAGCGGTAGGAGTGTTCATCCAGCATGTGGGAGATTCAAATTCAATTTCCCTGTTTGCCTGCAGCAGCCTAGGGTCCTGCCCTCCTTGTAGATGGAGATGAGATGTATAAGATGATGCTGGAGCAAATGCTTATATTCCTCCCTCCTGAGGAGCACAAAGATGTGCCAGCTTATTCTTCCTGACCAAGCATTTTCTACTTTTTTTAAGCAAAAGGGGTTGCCCCAGCAAGGGCACAGTACACAGAAAACTGGTCAGTGGATTAGTCCCACCTTGCATGCATAGGATAACCACAGGAGAGCCAGCATAGAGCAGCACATCGCTCACCCTCTCCTGCTTCTGCTGGGCATTAAAAGAGCTGTTGCTGGTTTAGGAAGCAACCTGGTTTTTTGGCACAATATGGTAAGGAGAAATACCTCCTACACAGGTCCCAGCAGACCTTCCGCCCAAGGCAGATGCCTGTGGGCCCAGGCCTCCCAGAGGCCACTTTCCCGTGCTCAGGAGCTGAGCTACCCCTGCCCAGGGTTTGGAAAGGGAAAACTAGAGAACTTTCAGAGTTTCATCCCCTGCAGCACCCGGCAGTGAAGGACTGGAAGATTTGAGACTCTCAGCCTTAGAATAGCTTCCTAAATTCTTCCTGATTGCTGCTGTAAGTACTTGGATCCCTCATGAACTTGAGCTTTAACAATGTACTGTTGTTTACCCTCCTGCTCAGAAAGAGCAACCTGTTTGTGCCACTAAGGCTCTAACCTGCATCTCTTTTGAACTGCGAAGTTATTCCTACAAAAGTTATTACATATTTTTTTTCAAATTCAAGAGAAGGCAATACAATATAATTAAAAATAAAAAAAGTATCCTTGTTTGCTTTCAGTTGATGCACTTTCTGGAGGCAAGTAGTGCTGTACTCTAAACATACTCTTCTCATGGAAAAATAAGTAGGAATTCTTGTGTTTTGCCACACACGCACTTAGCAGTTCAGCAGACAAAACCTGAATCTCTTTCCACTTCATTAATTGCTGATACTTCAAACACAGTTTGTATTAGCAGAGTGACTGGTTCCAAAGGTATTCTCATGAGTAACCATTTGTAGTACACAACTTTAAAGAAGGAAAGATGCCAAAATTAATCTAGTTGTCTAGGAATTTGCATTTTCTCCATCCCTGTAACACCTGAGCAGCTCACCACCAGAAATGCTTTTATTCCCATATGTAGTAGGTTGACCCTGGACGGATGCCAGGTACCCACTAAAGCCACTCACTCACTCTCCTCTGCAACTGGACAGAGGAGAGAGAGAAAAAGAACAGCTAAGGATTCATGAGCTGAGATAAGAGCTGGGAAAGGTCAGTGACTGATTACCTTCACGGGCAAAACAGACTCAAAGTTTTACTTTGAGTAAAACTAACTATTTATTACTAACAGGATAAGAGCCAAAGAGTGAGAAATAAAACAGTCTTAAAAACACCTCCCACCCTCCTTCCATGTTCTCCCTCCTCCCCCACAGCGGTGCAGGGGGACGGGTAATGGGGGTTATGGTCAGTTGTTGTTTCTGCCACTGCTCAGAGAGAGGAGTCCTTCCCCTGCTCCCCTGGGGTCCCTCCCACGGGAGACAGTCCTTGATGGACCTCTCCAGCGTGAGTCCAACATCCCTCGGGCAACAGTTCTTCCCAAACTGCTGTCCCATGGGTCACTCCTCCTTGGGGTGCAGTCCTTCATGAATGAGCTGTACCAACATGGGTCCCCTCTAGGCGCCACAAGTCCTGCCCGGGAAAAACCTGCTTCAACATGGGTTTCCCTCTCCATGGGCTTCAGGCCTCCAGTAGGACCCTGCTCCATCCTGAGCCTCCCACAGGGTCACAGCCTCCTTCAGGCATCTGCCTGCTCCAGCATGGGCTCCTCCATGGGCTGCAGGTGGGTCTCTGCACCCTGATGGTCCTCCATGGGCTGCAGGGGCACAGCTGCTCCACCATGGTCTGCCCTAAGGGCTGCAGGGGCCTCAGCTCCAGCACCTGGAGCACCTCCTGCCCCTCCTTCTGCACAGACCTTGGTGTCTACCTTGTTGTTCCCATGTTCTCACTCCGCTCTTCCCTGGCTGGAATTCCTTCTGTGCAACAGTCTTCTTTTCTTAAATATATTATCACAGAGGCATTACTATTACTCCTACTCCTAATTGGCTTGGCCTTAGCCAGCAGCAGGAAGTCCATCGTGGAGCCAGCTGGCATTGGCTCCACGGGACAGGGGAAGCTTCTAGCAGCTTCTAACAGAAGCCACCCCTGTAGCCTCACTGCTACCAAAACCCAGCCACAGAAACCCACTACACCACAGCATCCTCATATGGTGGGGAAGTGCCATTATCCACGTTTCTTAATCCAGTTTCCTTAGGAAACTAGATTTATGCAACCACAGTGTCCATCTGTCCGCCAGTTTCCCCACAAACAATTTTTGGCCAGTTTCAACCAAATTTAACAGCATAATCCATGCCCAGCTGGTTAGGATCCCAAAACCTGATGAGCCAGGTGAGGACCGCAGCCGCCTCAGCCTGGGGTGCAGCCCATCCATGCCTTCCAGAAACATACACTTAAAGCCATAGGGACAGTTTGGCAACCTATAAATCCTGTTTGCTTCTGTGAAAAGTACCTGGGACACATTTGGAAAGGGTCTCACAGCTGAGTCCCCGGTAAAGGCTGGCTACCTGCTCTCACCATGAAGGCAGCTGGGATAACAGGGTATCTCGCCACCACCTACATGGTGGGTCAGTGCATGCTTACAACAGAAACCATAGTAGCAAGAGCCCCACCTTTACCCCCAGTTTGACTAAAGCGTCTGTGCATGGCATTGCATGCCTGTAAGATCAGTGCAAAAGGAGTTTGGTGTCAGACCAAACGTGCTGCTGGGTGTACCCTGGCAGGGAAGATACTTGTAGCAGAATCAGGAATTGAGCTCACCCTTCTGCATTTCAGTGCCTTAACTGCAAGACTGTTCTATTTCTACCTTTATATACTGGATATTAAATAAAAAGTCAACAATAGAGTGATTTTCTGTGGGGACACCTTTCTGTGCTTTGCTGGTTTTGGATGACACTTAGGTACTGTAGCATACTTGGTATGCCTGAAAGGAACAGACTATCTGCATAACACTATTAAAAAAATAATGTCAGACCTTCAAAATGTTTAATGTAAAATATTTTGCTTAACAGCCCTCATAATTTGCGTGCTCATGAGGGTAGCCTCTCCACTACCTCTCTCTAACTCTCATAAGTAAAATGGCAGACAGCCTATGTGCCTACAACTAGGTAATGGATATTTCTTATGTCTGTTACATGTTACAACTCTTACTGTGAAAATGAACAGTATAGCACTGTATACATATACTGAACAAATGAGTGAAAGTATTTGGCTTTTTGCGTTTGCAAATGGAGTAAACAAAGTTCAGCAATTGGTGAAAAATTATTATTGAAAACTAGCAAAATTATAATTCTATAATATAATATCCCCAGGTTTCTTAACAAGGCAGAAGTTTTCCGTTATCTGACTTAAAAAAAAAAATAAGAAAAGTGTGGCATTCTCAATGGGTTAGAAAGGGTCTTTAGTATTTTTCTGTCTGACTGATGAAGGCTAAGTATTTTTTAAAAGTGCAGTATTCTGACATTAGTACGACAACACTACACCTCTGAAGTGTACTTAAAATAAATCCTTTCTTCTTTCATTATTCAATCATGATAATGTGACTAATATGAACTACAAAAGCATTCTTCATGTTACAGGCCAGGTAGGAATGATGAAAATGAAGAGACTACATTTCAGCCTCTATTAATTGGTCTGTCATTTTTTTTACCTTACCTAAAATGCAACCAAAATAAACCAGACACGACGACTGAGCTGCATAGCACTGAAAAATTTGCTTTGTTGTAGTGAGCAGATCTTGCTTAAAGCACATTAGCTATTCTGCTGCCCTGGTCAGCATAAAATATACCCTTGCATATGAGTATAAAAATATGATCGTTTTGGATTCTCACAAAGCTCCATCCTCATGGTGTTGCTCTGCATTTTCTGCTAAAGATCAGCTGAAGATTAGGTGCTCTCTTTGGTTACTTGAATGCAAATTTACCCTCATAGAAGTGAGAGAAGAATCGGAGCCTTTGAAGAAGGATATTATAGGCTATAAACTGGGAAAATACCTCAGTGTCAATCTAATTTGTAAGCATGTGGGAAGATATATAAGCTCTAAAATTGCTAAGCATTTGCTTAAAGTAATTAAGGCTTAATTAGTGTTTATGGGAAAAAAGGAACTTCTTACAGGTTTTTATATCACAATACTATAAAATAATGTAATTTTCATCTGGTTTAAAGCAATTAATTCATATTTACTCAGAAACTAATTCTCTTTTAGTTGGGGGTCTCAGAGAAAACATAAATTTTTAAATTTTACTTTGTATTTACTTAAGAGCTAAAATGCATTTAAATAGTCAAGAAAGGAAGTAGAATCTGATCTTGTTAGAACATATTTCTATTTAGTGCAAACAAACAATATTTTAAAATATTCCATTTGTTTTCCAGTTGTAACTGACCCTATTTTGTGCAATGATTCAGTTATAGCTCAACAAAACACACTGGCAAATTCAGATTTTACTTTTAAATGGAATAATCTCTGCTTCACTGTACTTTTAATGGCTTGCTTTTAAGGTTTTCCCCTTCCCTTTCTTTTGCAATTCACTTGGAGTTTCTCAAAATACCTATCTAAAATCTTCCCTGCACAAAAAGGAAGAATCCAAAAGAGGTGGTTATATCTTTAAGATCAGGAAATGTGTGCAGTAAGAACATAAGAAGTAATAAAATCAGTGTTGATAGTAAAATAAATATAGCACTCTTGCTTGGGTTAAATGTCAGATGTAAGGCAGTGCTGAGCATCCTAACTTCCTATAGAATCACTCATCCTTCTTCTACTAAGGCTGTATCCAAAAAGGCTGTTATGAAGTCTGGGAAAGGATGTGGCAACAAAAGATGATAAAACATGTGAACACGTGGGCATTGTAGACCTTTCTACCATGAGCAACATTTAATTCAAAAGAGAGCAAACACAATGTCCGACGAATAAAACGAACACGCTGATTTCCATAACTGTAGCAGGGTTTAGGTAATGTACTACGCGGTATTTGATTTAAAATGTTAAAATATTAAAAGAAGTCTTCTATAGCAGAGTGTTCCTGTCAAAGTGGAATGACTCATAAGAATGCTAAATTCAAACCAGATGGGCATAAACATTCACTGAAAAAAGTCAGATATTTAGAGGTCAGTATGGGTCTTCATAAAAATGAAGACATTGTCTGAGTTACTAAAAAATGAACTTCAGTAATAATTAAAAAAACAAGAGAAAGTATTAGTGATTTTATTTTAATTATACAAGCCACTACCAATTAGAAGAACTAACATTTACAAAACTTTACATTGCCATTTTAATTTGAAAAAGATGGCTGTAGCAGCCTTCAGACTTCAGGCAAACAGCAGCGTAGTATCTCCCATGAAGGGAGGGAGTAAGGGATGGGGGAGTTCAGAAATGCCACGCTAATATTCTGAACAATCCCTGTGCTTCCCATTGAGGAGTAACCCTGATTACAGATTTGTATGGGACAGAAATCTTCTGACCCAGCTCAGAGGCGTGATGCTAGCCTTCACTTTCCTGTGAATCAGATCACAGAAAGGAGGAGAAGAACCTCTTATTCCTGCTATCATATCAAAAAAGTTCATAGCCCCCAAAATTGCTGCTGCTCTGTTGTTAAATGTGCTTGTTGTTTTGTTTTTCTTTCCTTGTCTCATCTATTGCACTCTACCGTTTACGGATTGTCTGGAGGGTGTACTTATTTTAAACTTTTATACCCTACCAGAAGAAAAATATGTGGGCTCAAAATTAATATTGTTTTTGACTTATGGTGAAATTCCAGTAATGTTTAACTTGGATCACTAGACCTGCATATTTTACAGAGAGCAGAAAAGAATATTTTTTGAGCCAAAATGTGTAATGGGAGTTCCCTACTGTTTTGTTGCTGAGATCTTGGACAACAAGAGAAATGATGAGCATATAACATTACTTTTAAAACATACAGACTAACTAAGTGGAGAAAATAGGGGTTCTACACATGCCATAAGCTATGAAGACATATGTTTTTATCCCTGTTCCCTGATTAATTTGTAAACTGCTACCATTCAACCTCCTAATAAAAAATGATTGTTCAATATATATTACTGTCAATGATTTTACATTGCAAACCATAATCTCTTGGGGCACAAGTCAGCAAAAGATATTGTGGCTTCCATCATGCAGAAGCCCACACAATGCCACAGAAAATTATTTTTCTGAGTCCTTCTGCAAGAGGACCATAATTTTATTTTGCAGGAGAAATTACCTGTACTTTTGGCCTATGTGTTACTGCCATTAGCAGCATTCTAAGGCTAAAGGTAAGGGGTAAAACTTGGCCCCCAGCAGTGTCCCTCAAAGGTTTGCTGGTGGGGTTACAAAAGTAAGTGTTGTGTGCAGTGTGATACTTTGCAGGGCAAGCTCCGGATCTCTCATTACAATATCCTGAAGGCTGCATAATGCAAATATTAAGTGTCTTCCCATTGGTGGCTCTTTATGATTGATCCTTTGTCTTGCTGTAACTAAAAACATTTCTTGGCAATCAGATGCCTTTACCAGACATTGCTGCACACATCTAATTAGGGAACTCAGCTTTGAAATGCTTTGGGTCCCAGCAGATCTCTCCAGATTGTACACGACTGTCACAAGTGGGATAATTGCAGCATTCATTCTTAAAAATGTTTAAAATTATTTCACTTTCTAAAACACTGAGTATTGTTTGCATTCTCTCACTGCAAAATTAAGGGAGATAATCCTTGTTCATCAATTTACACCACTACTATTACCCATTTATTTCCTAAGGCTTGCTTTATCTTCATGCTGCTTAGAGTTGAACACTATTATCCATTGAGTATTAATATTATTTCTATGATTTAGAACAATTACTGGCAAACGGTTTGCCAGCCTCCAGTCCAAAATTTCCTCTTCACGTCCTCAGGTCCAAACCACCAAAACCTCTCTCTGCTAAAGGGTATAAACTGTCAAAAAGACAACAAAAAATGCCCCCACTCTGAGCAACTGTAGTGCTAAATGAAACCATAGGACACTTAGCACTTCCAAAAAATCAAGCAGTGCACGTATATTCACTGTACCCCATTGCTGGCACCCAGTCTAGCACAAGGAGTCCACATACACACGTAAACACATGTATATGTATATGCATATGCACACATACATACGCACTCTTCTGCAATGAACACTGCTCCTTTGGCATCCTCGTGGATGCCTCCTTGAAAGAGCCCAGAGGTTTTTTAAAAAAACCATAGGATAATCCAGGGCAGGCATCAACAAAAGTCTCAATATTCCAAAGCTCAGATGCCTAAAGTCACATGTGATGGTTTACAAAATTTGTACTTGCCTCTCTCTAAAGGGTAAAGAGGTAAGAGTTCAAGTGCAAGGAAGTAGCTGGGTGGGCAAAGGAGGGACTGAGATGATGGGGCGAGGACCCAGTATGACACTCGGGAAGAAAAGCCAACAACTGTGCTGGTTGGGGAAGAAATGCTGAAAACTTCAGAACAAAGGGAGAATCATGCCTGAGATGAACCTCAGAGTGAGTCTGCTCGCCAGGTGTGACAGGGAGTACGCACAGCACAGTGGAAGTTTTCAGTGCATACAGCTATGGGAAAGTTCGCTGTATCATGAAATCCCAAACTAGCCATGGGAAGAGGCTGGAAGAGTGCTCCCTGGTCACCAGGGACAACTTCCTCCATTTTTCTGTGGAAGGAGGACAGGGGAGTTTCCTGGAGAGCATTCAGACAAGCACTGAAGTTCAGGAATTGGAAGTTCAGGAACATTTTGTAGGATTTGGCATACCTGAGCATTGCCAAGGATATAAAGTAATTGTTGCCCCTAATGAGAAACTGAGCACACAAGGCATCTTCTCTGAGGCACCCTATGAGCAAAGCTGATCACAACAACATTCAAAAGACTGCTGGTGAGGGCAGAGCATGATAAGGAAGAGCTGTTGAAGCCAGTCCACCACAGCCCGCCCCAGCAGGACTGTCAGGAGAGGCCAAGCACAGGCTCTGACAGACTGAAAAACCAAAGCACAATCTTCAAGGAGGTAGACTTTTGTGTCCTCAAAATTATGGGTATGTCATGCAAGCAGTTGGAAAGATGCGAAACTCAGCCATCAATTACAGCAAAGGAGTAATGAGCTCACTGCACATCGAGGACCTACCGGGCGCTGTCAGGGTGAGGTGGGAGCGGGGGACACACTCATCCTTTCTGCTCCCTGAAATGACACAACAAAACAAGTGCTGATGAAAGATGCAACAACCTGGCAGAAAAAAGAAGGTTGTGGGAGGGAGGAGACATCAGGAAATCAGTCTTGCAGGTCAGTTGTGCTGGCAGCATCTTCACAAATATTTTTCTTAATGCTGAAACAGTTCAGTTTTATAAGCATGGGAACCTCTCATGTGGTTACAGAGCACGAATCAAAGATGCTGTAGCTCAGCACTGCCCTATTTTATACCGTGCTTTCTTGAACATCCTGGGGTTGCACAGCCCTAGCAAGCACAGCAGAGGTGGAGGACCACTGCTCTCCTCCTGCCCACCAGTGAAGGGGACCAAGGATGGGCAGCCTTGGGTCACAGAAATCCCACAGAAAGGGGGATTTGAGGAGGAGTGTGAGGCCAAGCAACCAAGTGGGGGACACTGGTGGGGGAAATGGGTGGGAAAAGGTGCTGGGCTGCAGTAAGCTGTGGTAACTTGGGTGCAGCACAGGGAACTGCTGCTGTTCCATCCCCCTGCTCATGCAGCAAGTCCTCCAGAGAGGTACAGCCCTCCTGTCTCACACCAGTTGACCTCTCATTTCTCTTTACCATCATACTCAAATCTCAGGAGCATCACTGCAAAAGGGAACGTAGGCAGAGGTGAAAGGCCAGCAAGGGCAGAGCATTCTCAAACGACAGTGAGGACAAAGCCTGAGCAAAGAGTGTCAGCTCTAGGACAATCTGAGAAGAGAGAACATCTCCATCTGAAACTGAAGGAAAAATAATGAGAGCAGGCCATTCATCTTTCTTAAGTATCTGTCTGGTTTTGCTTTCTAGTTTTTCTAGAAAAAACCATTTTTGAGCTAAAACTAATAGGAATTTTCTAATCCAAACAAAACAAGCAAACCAAACACAATATCCCTGTGGGATTACTGGGATGGGTGAGGGGGAGAGGCAGGTTTGTGAGAAGGAAAGAGTGAGACTGCAAGTGCAGTGCTCTTATCTATGTTTGTTTTTATTAGATGTTTTTTCTTTCTTCTTCTTCTTCCTTCTTTTTTTTTGGTGAGGGTAGCAAGTAAGATAAACTGATTTGAGCAGGGGCTATGCCTAAGCTTATTTCTCAGTTCTGGCTGATCAAATGCATCCAACGACTCTGGTTCCCCAATTACTCCAACCAGTGTGCCACAGCTGCAACTGCCTCAGGACATGGCTATGGAGACTTCAGGATGCCCACGGTAGGAAGTGCTCCCCCTTGTCCCAGGACAGCTATCCTCTACACTGTATAGCTCTATGCTGTGCTCATGCATGACAAGGTGGAATAGCTAGGCCAGGCAGAGCTGGATCCTCAGGAAGATGCTGTCCTACCCCCTGTGAGGCAGTGAAGAAACACCTCCTCTGGGTCCAGCTTTGTGCTGGTGAAGACAGTCACCCCTTACTGCCTCCTGCTGCTTGTCCTGGTCCCTCTCCCACTCCGTGCCCTGGGCCTGCAGAAGGGCCTCTCATGCAAGAGCCAGTTCCATTAGCAGACATCCGTGGTTCTGCTGTGGTGCCATGGTCTTCCCCGAAGCCAAGGTGAAGAGGAATGTCCTCTCTGGAGAGCTCCAGGTGATACAACCTCCTTCATGGTGAAACCCTGGCCCTGCTGAAGCCAGTGGTAGGATGACACTGGATGCCATTCAGCCCAAGGCTTCAGCCTGGCAGCTGAATATCAACACATTTTGTAAAACCTGACTTGGATAAGGTTCAATAAATGTCTTTGGGTAATTTCAGATTGCTTTTCCTCTGTTTTAGGAAAGCGATTTGCTTTCTGAAAAATGCCTGCACTGAAAAATGCCTGCACAAGTTTCACACCTGTTTTTTTTCCTGCATCATCTGCTGTTATTCATAGACTCTACAGATGGAAAAGACCCATTAAGTCACCCAGCATTCCCTGCCAGTGTAGGACTGTTCTCCAGCAAACATTTGTTATGGTCTTGTTTATACTAGTTTCACATGCTCCAAACAATGACATTGCTGCCACTTTCCCAGGGAGAGCAGTCAGCAAGTTCATATTGCTGACATGCAGGAAGGCTTCTCATTTTCTTCAGCCCCTGTCTTCTCTCTTCATATGTTTCTTTCAGTTTTACACTCTAATATCAATTTATCATGGGGTTCTTCCCTTGATTTTGCCTATCATTTTAGTCCCCCTTGCTCTATGGTGCACAGAGCTTTTAAAATGGTGTCTGCTCCCAGCATGGCCCCTAAACCACCCACTATGACATACTCCCCCACTACATGAATGAGCATCCATTTCTCCCAAGCTGTTCCTGCTCTGGTGTTCTCTCCAGTTTGTACTATACTATCTCAGTTTGAGACAATTTTGAGGGGCAGAGACCTCAGACAGAAGTCTCATCCCTCAGATTCAATACTCCTGGTTTCTCCAATAGAGAGACCAAATACACCCAGGTGTAAGTTGAAAAATAACTCTTTACCAAGAAGAATGCTAATAACAATACTGATAAACCTGAGTTAAACCAACTGATGAGGAGAAACTTCCCAAGGCCCACTGAGAAACTTCCCAAGGCCCACTTACTGGACCAAATCAAGATGGCAACCGGCCTCCCACACCCAATAAAAACACAGGACAGAGACAAAATAGCCACCCTTCCCTGTGGTTTGCCTCCCCCATGTCTGGAAAACATGTCAGGAATGGGATGGAGAGTCAGCACTGGCAGGAAACAACCAATAGCTGGGATTCAATACCAGCAGATGCTGGAGTGAGGCTGTGATGCTGGTACAGGCAGCTGGAGCAGGGCTGCGGACCCGCCAGGTGACTGGAAGGACCTGCAAGACACCCACTGGATTCAGCAACGAGACTTGGTTGTTGTAATTTCGATGTTCGTTGGTCGAAGGGGTGATTGAAGTCCTGTCGAAGTGGTGGTCATAGTCCAAATCCATTGAGGTGGTCATGGAAGCCCTGGGTGGTGGGAGAAGCCCCAAAACTCAGTTACATACGCTCATGTTTAGGTTGGAACACCTCTGGTACCTCCCCTTGAGCGGGGAGTTTTACGCTGGATGATGTAAGACTGTGAGTCACAGGATACTTCAGGAGTTTTTGACACCTTCTAAGATATTGCAGCTGTCTCTTATGTCTGTGCAGTTGAGTCCATTATGGTCCATTATGGTTCAACAACAAGAGATGAAAACCTTCAGGCAAAGTGTGAATGTTCCGGGGGAGTTATCATAGCTGAGTTATCTGTGTAAGGAAGAAGAAGTACTACCTCACCTGGCAAGGTTTGTCTCTCTCCTTATCCTGTTTAACACCCAGCTTGTAGTCTGAGGTGTCAGATGTGCACACCTTCAGTCCCTGGCCTGGGTGGCCACTCAGCACATTGTTAGCAAAGCACACTGCTGACTGAGCCATGAGCACGAATAGTCCAGTGTCTTACACCACCTGGGCGGTCACTTCAGGTCGTCAAATGTTTAAGCCATTAATCTCTAGCAGTTTAGTTTCTTTAAAGAAGGTAAAACACCAAAAAAGCCAAAAAGGCATATTTGGAGAAAAGAGAAAAGGTGGATACCAGAATTTTTGTGTAACCTAGGACAGATACTTTCTGTTAACCCCTAGCCTGCAGGACCAAAGTGACATAGCAATTCAATCGTAAAAGGAAGAATAACTTTCTGCACTCATTTGTGTGCTGTCTCTTGAAACACAAGCCCAAATTGCAAAGGGAGCTTTGTCAGCAGAAGGTACAAGAGATTCACATCTTATTTACTGCCAGCTACCTCCACAAAATCTCCCATAGTCTTTCTAAGGCTTTTCCAACTCACTGCAGCTTATAACTTTTACATTTTAAAAATAAAAAGCAGGTTGCCTTGTAATCGTTTTCTCTATTCTTTGTAACAAACAGTGAACTGGGAAACAAATATGCCTTATGCAGACAAAACGTGGTATAATATACATTTATATATAACCACAGGCATAACAGAGTAACTTCTTCTTTGGAAGAGTATTTGGGATTTGCCAACAGTAAACAAATTAAATTGTGTTAATAAAGTCATTCCAAGTCTCAAATTATAGAAGTTAGCCTTCTTCATTGATGTTACAGAAAGCTGTTGCATGAGGTGTCAAGTGTTAAGGATTCCTCCATCGAACTAAAATAGCAGTACAGAGCTACACAATACATTAGTTTGCATGAAACATATTGCATATATTCATACAAAAAAACAAACAGAAGAAAAACTTAAAGAAAGTGTTTTCTTTCTGTTTCAAAGTAAAGTCTGTGGAGCTCCCCAGTTTGCTAGTACCACTTATAAAAGAAAATAACACAAAGCCATAGCCAGCAAATTGAAAATACAGGGAAATCAAGACAAAAGCTAGCCCAATAACCACAAATTGAAGGGATCATCTTGTCAACTGAGAAGAAACATGAGGAATATGAATATCAGTTTTCTCCCTAAACCCTGAATGCTGATGGCTCCATCATGCTTTAATTTTCTACCCTTACACATGTCCTGCTCTGCAAACTTCCCACATACTTTCACTCAGTTTCAAAGTGGAGTCCCTCTCTGAAATGGCACTGTAAACATTTCATTGTGGGGTCCCATGTTTGACGTCTGTCAGTGATTTTCAAATCAAAACTGCTCAGCTAACAAGTAAAAACCAGATTTCTGTTTATTTCTCAGCATTGTAGTCCATGCTATGAAAAGCAAATTCAGTGCTTTCCAATTCACGTATTAACCACAAGAAAAAATAGCATTTGAGGGAGAACACACCAATGGAGGAAGAACTGGATTAGGATTGAGCTGGTTTGCCCTCCTGCTGCAGAATTGCTATGGCTGAGAAGGCTAAAATACTGCCAGGGCAACCTCAGACAGTTGTGTGCAGTCCTTTTAATTGAGGTTATCATCTATGGCGTTTTGCTGGCAAAGCGGTGGTTTCAGCCCTCGCTAATCCACTTTCCTGCAAAATCTACCACATTAGTGTAGATGGTTTAAATTGAATTATCCCTGCTGCTGTTGTCTAAAGTAGATTAGGAACTGAGTGACCCAGAAATCATCACCTTGCAGTCTTAGCCTCTGGCATGTCAGAATGCAATACTCAGCCAGATGGCCCATCTCTACTTGTCTCCTTTTCTGTATAACATCACTGTTCTCCAACTGGCCATTTTCAGAGCTTTAGTGAATATTCCAGGCTTCAGTGACCAGAAGATTTGGTGAAGAATCAGGATACCAATTCTTGGAGAAAGAAGTGGCAATCTAGTTAAGAGCTACAAAGCTGTAGAAGACCTATATTCAAATTAGTGACATTTTCCATCATAAAAATACCATTCTCCAATCTGGCTAGGTCACATACAGCCAATTTGCATTTTGACTTCTCTTCAAGGCAAACAATTATTCTGAATGGAGAGAGGAAAGGGAGAAGAGAATTCACAATGTGGAGAAAATGGGAGGTACTAGTACAGAAAGAAGGGGCTCAGAGAGCCCTTCTGCAAGGGTTTCATATTGGATTTTTGCTAAAGTTGTTTGCAAGGCAGAAAGACTCATGTTAGTCCCAGCTCAGCCACTAAAGCATTTGCCCCTGTGAGCTCAGTTTAAACACATGTATCACCAAATGAAGTTCCAAACCTGTAAGTACTAGTTACTATAGAAAATAAAGTGCATTTCCAAACATTACAGGGTCAGGATTTAGGATGGACTTGGGCTTGTGCTGAGGTACTTTGCTGAACTAGGCAATAATAGCACTGCAATTAATAGCATCTAATAATGAGATATTTTGTAATGTGATGCAGAAATTAAAGATGAGATAGGAATAGAAAAACTTACCTAATAAGGAGTTTTGCTACTGGTATTCAGGTAAATGCTTCCACCTAGTGACTTATAGCAGTAGCTTAGAGATTTTTATTTCAGAAGGCTGGATGGCAGCTGCAGCAGAAAAAGAAATTATAGAAAAACATCATTCATCATCTGTAGTCAAGAAGAGACACAGAAACTTACCTTCCAAAGGGGGTCTATACATTCAGGCATCAGCAATACTCAGAGTACCCCTTTCACAGACAATGCTGGCCCAGTGCATGCACTCTGATTCACCTCTGGATAAACAGCCACCCCACTGTATCTGGCTCTGCTACTGATAATCCTGGCCCTTCCAAGGCAACATATGGCAGAGCAGGAAGGATAACTCCCGGTGAGAGGAGGTGTTTCTGACATCCTAGCAGTAGGGAGGTCACCAGAATGGTGACTTCATCAAAGATATTGCCAAACTTTTCCTTCAGTTTAAAAATGCAAGGGCTGTGGTTTTTTGTGTTCCTTAGTAGTGCAAATGCACATGTGCTTGGTCTGGCCTGCCAGTACATTTTAGCAGCAGCCTCAGAGCCCAGTACTGTCACCCTTCTCCTCTATGCTACCTTCCTCCTCTCAAACTCCTGAGACTTTATACATACCTGCATGTGCAAAAGTTACTGACTTAAGCCCTTACAGCAACATTCAACAAAAGACATAAACTCCAAAAAAAAAGAGAAGGGCTCAATGTTAAGCTTCAAGATCACAGATTGAGCCAAGGCCCATAGGCTTGGATGCCTAGTGATTCTTTACAATAAATGGGGAGCAGTAAGTGGCTCTGCAAAAGACCTAGGAGTTTTGAACGGACAACTGTCCAAAATCAATCTCATCCACTTCAAAGATCTATTTTTGTCCCTCTCTGGAAGTGCCACACTCAGGCATAACAAGTCCACAGAAAAGCTCTCTAGTGGGTTGGATGCTACTTACATCCTTCCTCCCAAAATCTAAAGAGTTTTGTCTTCTCACATACTGGCAGAGGAGAAGCCCCGCTAATAAAACACTTTCAAGGTTGATGCAAGGAACAAATTCTGCTTGCAAGCAGTCAAGCCCTTCCATCCTGTCATCCTCTAGCTTCAGCTATCAGGTTGTGGGTTCTATTGGTTGGGAAGGGAGTGTGGAAGGGAAAGAGGAAACTTTGGGAGAAAGCCACTGGGTATCCCTATGCTAAAGGTCTAATCTAAGTAATTTATCCAAAGCTTTCACTGTAGTGAGTGGACAGAAGAAGGTAGAGGAGAACAGATTAGTATATGCAGGAGTAGTCAACAAAAAATAAGACTGAATATCCCCTTCAGCTGTCCCTTATTCCCTCCACTGATGGAAAATGTAGCTAAGGATAACCAGCTATGATTAAATTCTCTTATATAAAGAACCTAAAGCTGGACTAAATGAATGCTGCTCTGATTTTCCAGCTGTGCTTAGGGATGTGCTACCAATCTGCAACAGTCTTGGAGATGAGCGGAGACACAATTATAGGCACCAAGTGAACACAAGCACCCAACAGAGAAGAGCAGAGAAAGCTTTGGAGTCAGCTAGTGGGCCTTTTTGCTTCACAGTTTTAAAGTTAGGACTCCCGTTTCTGTACATTTCCTCCTCTGTGTTCCTGGTTTCCATCAAACCTCACTTTTCTTTGTCTCTGGCTTTACTCCCTGTGGTCATTAAGGACTGCCCTGTAAGGCAGTAAGCTATCTACCACCAGCAGTTAAGTACCAACCTTTCTCGAATTCATTGTTTACTCTTTTGAAGCAAATATCTGTGTATTTAGCTGACTTGGGGACTTGAGCCAGCAAATACATAGAACTGACAGTAGAAATCAATGATCTCAGCTTCCCTGGGCAAGAAATCAAGAGACAGTGGAAAGAAAAAACATTTGAACATTGTTAAAAAATAATTAAAGCTCAAACTAGTGGTGTGCCCAAAAGTATGACAGTTTTTAAGAAACAGATTTACTGAACTTGGTAGATGCCGTGTAATTAGTACATAGCTTCACTTCTTATGAAATCATGTAACAAAGCTAATTCCCTTGTTAAAAGACTTGGTGCACTCATGTCATTTTAATGCGTTCCTATTTTCTTATTGTATAGCTGTGGTCATTGCAATATTAATGATTTTGCTAGCATGTACTCTCTCATCTATTCTTCACTGAACTCACATATATACTTTAACCTTTCTCTAGTTAATGAACTTCAGCTAAGACATGGCTCTAGATCTAGCTGAGGTCAGAAAGGAGAAAAAGCACATTATTATCTGGCAACTTCTAACTATTTCACGTAAAAGAATTGTTAATTGTACTCCAATAATAGTGTCAAGGCATCCCAAAATCTAAAAAACCCCAAACACATCACCATCAAGCACAGAGAACTTGTCAAAACGGTATATCATTAAAACTCTGGTTGATAATTTTAATTAAAGCAGGGAAACATATGAAACAAACTTTTTCTATCAACCCTGTAGGTGAACAAGGGTTTTGGTCATCATGTCCTCATCACCTTTAATAATCACAACCCTGTGAGCTACTCACCAGTTGCAAAATGAAGCAGGACTATGTTGTTCACCCCATTAAAAGTACTTCAAATAATTGAGTCAATGATTTCCTGAGGAAAACATAAGACACTTCTTCAAAGCTCTTGTTCTAGATTCATATTGTATTCTAATTTTATCTACAGTCACTGAAATCTCTGTATTTTATTAAAGTAAAATATCTGGATTTAAAACATTTGAATGTTTAAGTTAATACTACCATTGGGTGTACACACATACATGTACGCACGCATATATAGGCATACATATGTTAAGTTTTAATTTTTATGCTATAATCTATAAAAACAGCTTATAATTTATTGAAGTGCAGAAGATCTATTTTCCCTTCCCTTCTTCTGACAGTTTCTCTCTCGCCCACATGGTTTATATGAATGATATTTATAACAGAGCTGTTTTGATCTGATAGAGCCTCAGTGAATTTACTGCTGTTTCTGTCCCACAGTAACTGAACCTGACAAGAACCAGAAGAATCCACAGTTTTATTCTGGGCTTTATAGGTTTTTCCTCACTCCCTTTTTTCATGCCTGGATCGAGTTGGCAGCTAAAGGTGACACACACATTCTGCAACAGATAGCTGCTAGGCTGCAGGAACTGCAGGATGAGATGAATTGCTCCTTTGATTGAAAACAGGGTCAATTTCCCCTGACTAATAATTGGGTTTTCAAGGGAGGGAGGGGGAGGGGGAGGAAGGAAAAAAAAAGAGCGCTGAACAACAGATTTTTTTTCTTTACAAAAGAAATGCAATCTTTCACCGCATGCAATTAATCGTTGTAGTGTTCACAAGCAACATAAGCTGCATACAAACATTGGTCTTACTATTTTAACGGTACTGCTGTCTTTTCCAAGAATTTATAGGATTTTGAAAACGGATGAGCATGTCCTCTTTGTTTGGACAAACATTTGTTTCTTTTCCTCTTCAGATTTTCTCCCTAACACTGCATATAAAAATGAAACAGTTTGCTTATTGCTCTGGATGGTGCATAAGAAGGATAAATATGACTTAGATTTCATCCTGCTATGGAGAGAAGCTGTTCAGGCACTCATTTGATAATTAAAGCTGTTATTTTAGGGAAAGCACTTGGTAGCTACAATCAAATAAAAAATTGCTTTTAATGAATGGGTTTGCTTTGGATTTTCTCATAAGTGTTTTTTCATAATAATACATTTTCACTAATCTCAAACACAATTCTATTGCAAAAACAATTGCTGTAGAACAACAACATAAAAAAATTAACTGGAGGCTTATGTCATGTTCTTTTTTGTCAAGTTTAAAGTATTCCAAACTCAGCTTCCCTGAAGTGCATGAATGGAACTTCAAGAAACTGAACTCCCAGTAATTCATACTAGAATCCAATACAAGCTCTTTTTTTTCAGAATGTATCCACATTTATTAGCAATCACCAGATGGGATCCCAGTGTAACCTCAGGGAAGAAAACTAATGGCTTTCCCATCAAGTCATATTTGGATATGATCCAGTCATTGTTAACATATCCAAATTCATTAGGAACCACTGAAGGAATTCTGAATCCAAACAGTGTTTAATGCAAAAAGATATTTGGGAAAGATTATTTTGGAAATTATTTAATTTTCTTCCACAGCAAATCAATCTCTAAAAATATCAAGGCAGACCAGAAGCTGCATTCATTGGTTCACACTTTTGTATTAGTGAAGTTTCTGACAGAAATAAGATCCTAAAATGTAGAGAATGTGAATCAAAGGTAATGTAAGAATAATAACAAGTTTTAAAAAATTGTTTCAGATGTATTTAGAACTTTAATTTACACTTGAAAAGGTTTTGCAAAAATCTATTTTGCATATTTTATTTTCATTTGTTGTTCTTCAATGAAAGCTGGAATTTCAGCTTCTCTGTTTTTTTGTGGGTTTTTTTAAGCTTTAACCTTTGTTTCCAGACAAACGAGTAGCAAAATTCTCATTCACTGGAACCGACAGGTTTAGTTACAACATAAATTTAGTTTATTTGTATAGATTTAGGTAAACTAAACTTATTTCTTACTATTTTTTTGAAGTATGACTTTATTTCTACAAATTAAGCAACATTTATTTTCTTGTAACTTAAAAAATATTTTTCAGTTTTAAATACTATTCCATAAATTTGCTCAGCTGTAGCAAATATGTCTGATTCTTAAATTCCTGTTTAAATAAAGACACCTTGTTTTCTGTGTTTTTATTGCAGAGGGAATCTTTTATTTAAAAAATAATTTTTCTAATTTTATATTATTTTACATTAACTTACTCTTGAAATGCTTAAGATTATTTTTCTCAGCTTCAATGACAGTTGCAGGAATGCATGCATTTGTTTTAACAGTGTTTGTTGGTATAAGAACAAATTCTTTTTCTACGCATTCCTAAAAATAAAAACACTTTTTGTTTTGTGAATACATAGAAAACAGTTTTTGTACTTTCAAAACTAATTCTACCCTAACACAAACAGTTATCCTTTTTGATGTCGCTGAGGTTACTTTTAGAATTTTATAAATCCAATTCATTTTTAACCATGTGAAACTGCTGGTTTAAATCATTGCACATCATTACGTTTGGACAATGAAAACAACACAGGCATTTTTACTTGTCTCTGGTCAACTTTACTTCTGGATTTCCTCAACACAGAACCTTAGTTGAAATCACCACGTGGAGATTTTAAAATTCAAATAAAACAAGCAAATATGAAACAACTCTCTTTGCACTAAGTTTCTGAAATTTTCATTAAAACAGTTCAGTTGACTGATAGGAGGCTTTTTAAGAATCTTCTTTTTAAAAACAGGAAAAGCAATGGATCCCTTTGTGCCCTTTTCTGGAAAAATAACATGTTTAAGGATAAAAAATAGATTGGAGAAGCATTTGCACAAAGTAGGATTTTTAGTATATTTTTAGAGAATAACTACAATCAGTTATAAACGTATCAGTAAAAACGTGAAGTGGTTTTACACATTTAAATGTCACTCCTTATTAGAACAGGATATCTGACAGTAATTCCAGCAGTTCTTCAGGCAGTTAGAAAAGCGATGAATCCAAGAGCGTTGGGAATAGTCACAGCAAACCAACCTTGCCAGACTACGGCACTGTTCCGTAATGCGCAGGGAATTGAGCGTTTTCCTGCAGTTAACACATGCCCGAGCGGAAACTAAGGATATTTCTTAAACGAAAAAATATTGTACAGGGTGTCGGCGATGCGATTTCCCACATGGTCCGTGAGCCGGGGACACGTTCCAGGGCTGATCCGGCTCGCTCCCTCCCTCTGCCTGCCGCGCGGAGCGGGGCCGGCCCGGGCCAGGGGCTGCCGCGCCCCCGCCTGCCGGGAACAGGCTGCGCCAGCAAAGCCCAGCTCCCGCCGCCGGGCAGGCTCCCGCCGGCATCGCTCCTTGGAGAGAGGCGCCTTCTTCTTTCTCAGAATATCCAGAGATGGTCCTGTTAGTCATGCCAGCGACGAACTTAAGGGAAAACGGACCGAAGGCACCAACTTATGTCATCTGTGTCCCTGTTGAGTTTGACTGGAAAAATGACATGCTAGGAGCTGATGCCATTGAGCAAGACAACACTCTCTCTTACTGGTGAGTTTGAATAACGCTGTTATGGACAGTGAAACGCTGAGGCAATACGATGCCTGGCACATTTTGTCCTTTGTCCTCCTCCCATCACTATTACAGGGCAAACACCGGATGTGGAAGTACAGATTCAGTTCCCACTGCCAAGGGTTTCTGTCAGGAGCTTATTAAGGAGTTCAACAAAAAGCTTTTCTTCCATAGGTAAAAAAAAAAAAAAAGGAAGGGAAAAAAAAAAAAAGAAAAAAAGACAACTTCCTCAAATTCCAATCTCTCTACAATTAGCAGGGGATGATATTCTGGAGATGAGTTTTGATAGCATGTGTTAAAGACATGTATTGGTCATTAGCATCTTGCTGGTTGCCTAAGGAAACAGAACTGTAATTTTGTTTTTAATTTTATAAGAATCTTTCTAAAATACTGGACACATAGAATGGTTAGCAGACTAGTATTTATTTTAAACAGCGAGAAAAATAACAAGAAATCCATATGCAATCTTCTCCTGCATGAGCAAACGAGGCGGCCTAGTGCTTGACATGCACTTTGTTATCTCTTTAAAAGGGATGGATAAAAACATAGGTGCCTGTATGTAAAGACACTGTACCCTACACTGAAGCAATAGTTTCTAAATTTATTACATCAACAGACAAACCTGTAACCTTTCCCATGGATGATCTTATACCCTGGTCTCACACTCAAGGAATTAAACATTTTTTCTCTTCAACACAGTAGCAGCCAAGGCTATAACAAGCAGTCCCATCAACCACAAGTATATGGATCACACTATGGCTGCATTTGCTCTAGAGTAAGCGTGGCTAACTTTCTGTTGTTTTCACAAGAACTCAGGCAGCCTTAACATTTAGGAGAGAAAAAAAACCGTAGAAGTCTCTGAGGGAACACAGCTGGGGTTCGGATGGGTAGTTTGCAGCTCCACCATGGGCTTTGCACAGAACCTGGTGCACTTCAATCTCTGGCTTCTTTCCTTTATGTCCTCTAACAGTACCACATTCCAAGGAAGTGCAAGGACTTTAGAAAAAGCAGTGTATCTTATCTTAGTTCTCACAAACAATTTAGTTTTAAATATCCTTTTGTGCTTTTTTTATATATTCAGGGAACTAACCTGAATTTTGGAATTGGGGTGAGGCTATTCAGTAGCAGTAGTGACCATGAGCTAAACCTGAGACTCCACGAGCAAGAAACTGTTGTCACAAAGCCCATCCTCTAATCCTTCATAGAAATGTTTTGTACTCATTTGCAAGATAAACTGGAGCTCTGATCCGATCTGCACCAAGTTTTCACATTTTGCATAAGCAAGATGGACAGAAGTAGTCAATAGATCTAAAAAGCTCTTGTTTCATACACAGACACCGCAATCCACCAAAGTTTATTTTACAGAACATCTATTGCCAAAGTAATTTAAAGACTCAAGGTAGCAAGCTGCACCACGGAATAGCTGTTGCACCTAAATGTTATGAATTTGTCAGCTTTCAAAAACGAGACATTATGCATGTTTCAAATAACATGAATGTATGAATAGATCAGCTTGGTTGAGTCGGATAAGCTGTCCTGAGACAACAAATGCACCTTTGTTTCCTGAAATACTATCCACAAACCCAATTTCTGGGTAAAGGCAAAAGTTGAAAAATGTTATAAAATCTACCTTCAGACTTTAGAAGCCTTGCAAGAAAATGTACTGCAAATAGAGAGAAAAAATACTAAATAACAGTTTACCAAACAAGAATATAACTTGTAACTTTTGTAGTCTCCTGAATAGTTGACTAGATTGAAAACAGAGGAAAAGTCACTGATTGTTTGCTCTGAATATACAAGCCCTTCACAAAGAAGTTGTCATGCTACCTTGCATTGGACTCTTGATACACAACCCCCTCTTGCCATACCATGTACTGTTCCTAATATTTCAGACCTTTTATATTGATACATAAGCATCAGAAAAATTAAGAGACCTAAGAGAGCAATGCTTAAGTGACTGCGATGAGGGAGAGGGGGCAGAGCAAATATCATCCTCTTCCCATTTTGTCTCCTCTTCTTTAAATGCTGTCACTATTGATAAGGTAAAGTTGAGATCAGAATGCTGCAGCAGTGTAGGAAGAATAAAAGGACACGGAATGGTGGCCTTGTCACAATTGTGGAGTCTTTATTAACAGAAGAAAGTTGTTAGTTCTTTCCCACTTTTAGCTCAGAAAAAAAAAAAATATCAATGTCTGTTTCTACTGAAGTAGGAAATTGTGAACTGGACAATGCAACTGGAGAAGGGAAGAGATGAAGCTGAAAAGAGCCTCTTCCTACAGAAGCAAGTTGTCATATGGCTCAGTCAGTCCTCCCCTGAAACCTCACCCTTAGGTAAGTTAAAACGGATGGCAAAACACTGGCTGAAGAGAGTGATGCATAGCTCTGGCTTCAGACTGTCATCCTCCTGACAACTGCCATAGATGATTATGCCACCCTGAGGAGCAGATTGCTTTGCACCGCTTGGATTTCTAAGGCATAATCTCTGATACCAGAATAGTTCACTCTACAAATCAGACACAGATCAGATATCTGGTTTCCATCAAATTCAGAACCTATGTGATTGTTTAAGCAGCAGGTGGAAAAGGTAGCATAATAGAAACAAACATATACTATAAAGCCTTTGTAAAGGACTCCTTTTGTTGTTTAAAAAAAAGTTGTGACCACATATCAGGAGAGCACTTTGCAGCATGCAGCCATGACGTTCTTCCTTCAGTACTAGGCAGCCCCAAACTATATTTAGCCTCCTCTATAACCATAGTGTCATGTAGATAAAGCAGACTGAAAGAACCTATAAAAGCTCACAGCTGACTTTATGCACAGCAAACCTTAACAGGGACTGTAAGAAAAAACACAGATCTCAACTATTCTAATACCCTGCCCTTTACTGAGAAACACTTTCCAAACCATCAGTCAATACATTCGCTTGACCTAGTCTCCAAAATTTCCTCCTCCTTAAAAACACTCTATCTGCATGGTGGCTGCACTGAGTTACCAATGCCACAGGAGGAGAGGTGGCTGATGAGATCACTTCAGCAACAGCACCATTTGACACAGCCTCGCCTTCATCAGCCACTTGTTCCTGGTCTTGTATTGCCTCCTACTGATGCTGCTTTTTGTAGAGTACAGCTGTAAAGCAATCCAGCTGAAAAAAATGGTGGAAATAGGAATATTTTCAGTGTATCTTAGCTAATTGGTCCCCCGACCCACTTGACTACACAGTGCAGCGAAGGTGCCTCAGAGCACCGAGTCACCAAAAAAGCACCACCACTGCCACTAGTTATTTTAGGCATCTGAAATAACTCACTTTAAAAACTAAGGCATCTGAAATAACTCACTTTAAAAACCAAGTCCCGCATTCTGGATCAAAAAAGGTAGACCTTGTCATCTTCTCAGGAAACTGCTGACAATCTGCAGGACGTTTAGCAATTTGCTAATGCAATTTTTATACTGTATACGTACACACATCTTATACACATAAACATTTCAGTAAAATGACAGTATTTAATTCTTTCAGTGCTGGCTTTTATGCTTGTACTTCTAAAGTGTCTGCATTATCTCCCCGACATTTTGTACACAGTTCCTTGAAATACAGCTACTACAGCACTTTGCAGGTAGGTGGCAGAGTTACAGTGGTGGGAAGTTTCAACTAGGCAGTTTCATAATAGCACAATTACAGAATTTAAAAAAACCCAACCAAACCACAACTCTGACAGTGCCATTTAAGTTATACAGTTAGATTTCCTCCAGTTTCTTTAATCTACTGCAACCTTTTCGCACTCAATCACAACATAAAGAAATTTTTTTTGACAAAGACCAGTGAAATATGGTATTATTAGAATGCTGTTTAGAAGATCAATTACTACTTTGAAAATCCCTCTAAGGACTTTTAAAATATGTATTTCAGCCAAAATCAAGTACGTTTAAAGTAATTTTCTATTGTAAAGAAACATGAATTACTTTTTCCATCAACTCAAACAGAAATGTGGTTTAGATTCAGCAATATGAATCAAATACTCAGTGGCAACTAAAAGTTTCATATTTTCATTTAAAAAAGAGTTGCTCAAAGCAGATCTAAAGCAAATTACAAATAAAAACTTGCAGTACCCATATATGTGTTCAAATCCCCCGAATGTAGAACTTCCCTGCTGTAACCATGAGGTTACATTCATGTTGCATATTTAGCCAAGTTCCTGCTCTCTGTCTACAAGCAAGCTTTTAACCTGGATTATAGATCCCACCTAACCAGGCTCTCAAAAATCTTTGGTGGGACATAGAGAGCTCTGCCCCACCTAAGTGAGTTGTGACATTGTACACAATACACTGGTAATTGACTAAGAGCTACCTTCCAGTTAAGACTGGGGTTTATTCCTTCCCTATCCTCCATTTCACCTCAAAATCAAACAGGATGTCTTAAAATATCTGGAGTTTAAGTGAATGTTTGACTTTATCCTGGACGCCATTGAAGGAAATACCTCACACAGCCAGTACTATTTCAGGAAGGAAGGAACTGCTAAATAAAAGATCAGTGCAGCATCTGCCGTCTCTCACTTGAGATTCAAATTTTTATCTGGTCACAAAAGCAACAGATTAATAAATCTGTAAAACAAAGATCAGGGCTAGGTCATAGAAGCACAAATAACAGACTATTTAGTTGTGAAAATCATATTCTCTTATGGAGGAAGGAGCAAAGGCAGAACTCACACAGAGTGAGGAGAGGGTATGGCAAGTGCAGCAATGGTAGGCTTGATGAATGAGGCAGAGTATGGCTGTGCACCTAAAGACTGAAAATAAACTGACTCTGAAGCTAGACCTTTAAACAGAAGTATTTTGCCAGTTTGATTATCTCCAGGAAAATCAGCCTGCTTTCCCACTGGCAGCTACTTGGAAGTTATCTGATTTACAAACAAGCATGTTAAAAATAGCACTGTGCTTACTGTACAGAAAAAACTAAACAATTTTTTTTTCACATTTAAACCCAAGAAGCTCCCCTCCACAATTCCCCACAACACGTATTAAGCAAAATAAAGCCTACATCATTAAAATAGTAAAGAAATAAAACCTGACTGTTCATTTCATTCCATTCCTGGTTAAACACATCCATGAACACTTTCCTCTGCATGAATCAATTTTAAAGTAGTCCTATCTAAATGCTAACATTTAGATAAGTTTGATACCAAAATCTAGACTCATTTATCTAATAAAATAAAAAAAATTGAGAGCAGCAGCTATTTTTTAGCAGGGCTATAACCAACTTAATGGAATTTTTAAAGTATAAGGATATTAATGGCATGTAATTTGGTAATACGTGATCTATACATCTTACCAAGTCTCATTAACTGTCAATGTATGTGAAAACAGAAGATGCACTGGTATTTCCTCCAACACCTGTGTAGCTCTTTACCTGAGCAACAGAGTACCTTTTCCGTAACAGTAAAGTAACAATAAACACACTGTATTTTTCCAGAAAATCTAAATTTTCTCTCACACTGAGTTCTTCTTATTTGATTTTAGCACACTACAACCTAGTGTAATTACTTTGAAAAGAACAGATCTCCTTTCTTATGCCCAAGTTATCACAACAGACACATATCACAATTTGTGGGCAATTACGCAATGTGGATCCCATCTTGGAGAAAGCTGGACAAAGGTTATGCCCTGTATTGATGACTGGTACTTGAAAAGGCAACATACTACAGGACCAGTGCTGTAATGATTTCCATCCTTGAAATGAGAGATATTTTAAAAACACAAGCTTTCAGGGCAACAAACTCTTCCATCTGTCATCGCATGTTATTGCCAAGTAATATACACCTAACTGTAGCTAATCACATAAAGGGCATTTGATATGCAATCATGCAGGATTTTAACCTATGGACACATCATAAAGCATGATAGATGAGTACCATTTTAAGAGGCATAAAAGGCTACTGAAAGTACATATGAAAATGAAAATTCTTGTTTACTTTATTAAAACTTGGAAAAGATGTTAAACAAAACTGTTTTATTTCCATTCTGTGCATATGTGTTCTCTAATTTTAATAATAAAAGAATCAGTCTTACTTTCAATTATTTAGGTCCTATAATATTTCTGTTGCAGACAGCAGCGAAATATTTTTTTGTTCTCTTTGTGAATTAAAGTCAGATTGACACTCTTTTTACTTGCAGAAGTTTCCTGAAGGCTTGGTGTTGATTTCAGCACATAAAATTTTTGAGGTTACATGTGCAAAGTCCATTTTCGCTAATTACCAGATGTTAAAAGCAAAATGAATCAGTGCAACAGAAGTAATTTTACAGAAGGATTTAAAGGATACAATAAGTTTACAGACTCCTTTGGTTATATTTACTAAAAGAGAAGTTACACTGACAAAGACCACAGTACACAAAACATACGGTTTAATTATTTTTAGGGTTTCCTTCAGTGTTTTCGGCGCTTACAATATAAAAGATGAAGACCCTCCCCTCCTCAAGAAAACAGATAACCAGAGACAATTAGTCTACTCAAAGGCACTCAGCTTGCTTTTTAAGTTAAGGAGACACCACGTTGATACTCGTTTCATCATCTGCTGGCCTAACAGTCTTTTCAAATTCCATTCAACACAATAAATAATACTCAGTGACCAAGCACAAAATATGTGGGAAATTTATTTTGTTGAGTAAAATATTCATGATCTTACAAAACTGATTCTACCAGACAAGGCCTTTGGCCAATTTTGATTTTTTTTTCCCTTTAACACGCTGTGCCTTAAGCTTCTTTCTTTGCCTGGAATTCATCCATATCGGGTACTGTCCATGCTGATCTAGAAGAGTTTTTTTGTTCCGCTTATTATCCAGGTCCATTTTGCCATCATCTGAAAATGAAAGGTATTTAGAGTGAGTAAAATACCTGAATCAGCTTCATAGATGTTCTTTTGTTTTTAGATTCCCCAAAATATCCCCTAGACACAACAGTACTTATACATAGAAAGCTGAACGGTTTATATACAGAAAGTGCTTTCCCAACCAACGCAACCGCAGCCCGGGAACTTCAACAGTTGATAGTAAATGTGCAGAATTTTCCATAAAGGCCCTTGTCTGGGCAAAGCATCTTATTCTTTAGTCTGCCATCTGTTCCAATACTGTGTCTAAAAATATTGTGTGTGGTCTCCACCACAGAGACACACAACCATACAGGAAGCCATGGGCTTACTGAAACATATGCACAATCACACACTTTTTATGATGTAATGTTTAAGATCTGTTCTAAAAAATTAAATTAATCTGAGTGGAAGATGAAGACAGGTAAAGAGAATAATAAAGAAAAAAGCTGAAATACGACAGTACAAACAGTGAGCCAGGGATGCCACACTTGCCTCAAGGAGCAAGTATGACATCAAGTCTAACATATTTACAGGCAGAAAGACAGGCTTAATCTCTAGGATCAGGAAGACTGCCCATGACCTGCTCACTCTCAAAAACAGCATCCCTAGCTAGCTAACACCCCATGAACGTTGTGCCTTGGTGAAACAACAAGGCTGCAAGAGGAACACCTTGCTACGTACTGATTGGAACTGTGCTCTGTAATTTCATTTCAACCTTGTTTCCAAACTATCCGTATGCAACTCAAAGCTTTATCACATTGTGCCTGTATGTTGTTAGGAGATAAAGCTCATGAGGAAAATGCTAATGTGCTGCTTCTATGGTTGAAGCATTGCTGACAGTCTACAGTAATGCATCACAGACGTGCTCAGGGAGCCCTAAGTTGGGATACAAATACTTGCAGTCAGCAGAGAATCACCCTCAGGGCCCTACTGCCTAGTTGCAGAACCAAAGGCTGATCCAGCATGGGACAGGCAGCAAAAACGTTCCAGCTCCAGAAACCTCACAGGGTATCAGAGAAACACGAGGCCTTCTTAACAAATGACAGAGGAGATACAGCCTCCAATAACACAACAACAAAAACCCAGCAGCACACACATAAGCTTCTTCTCAAATTCCTGTCCTATCACGACAGGTTAATCTGTTACACAGATTAAAAGCACATTCACAATAAATGTCTGCTGCAACATAAACTAAATGAACACTCTTGGACAAAAAATACCAGTTGTTCACACAGCATAATGTTTTCATTGTATTTTGCAACCTCAAGGATGCTGTAGGAATCAGTAACAGGAAGAAACCCACTGAGCAGAAGCTGTCCAGGGACATAAAGAAAATCTATCAAAGGGGTTAAAGACAGAGAGAAGGACCAAGAAAAAAAAACTATAAAGGTTGGTTATTGAAGCGACTCAATAGATACGACTATCTTGAAAAATATGTACATCCCCACAAAGTTTTAAAAACGGCTACAAAACCACTATTGACCAAAGGCTAACCAGACCTTTCATTATTTTTTTCCTAACAATACAGACTGAAAAAAAAATTAAAAAAGGAATTCACAGGGTGCTGTGAAAAATACCTTAAGAGTAACACAGTAAAATGTCCCTAATATATACTTGTAACACTTGGTGATGCAAACTCCCTTATGTCCACACTTACTGCTGAAAAGTCCTTTCAAAGAAGACATCGTTATTTTCACAAAACTTGTAGTTGTTTGTGAAAGACATATATTCTTGGGTATTTCTGAGGCTGTTATCTCTCTGCAAAAGCCAAGTGACAATGGCCACTTGTAGAGAAGTTGCCAGCAGAGCTGGAAGGAGGTGCAGGAATGACAGACAGCCAGGCATTTGCTTCAGAAAGAAGGTTTAAAGCAATGATTTTTCCTCCAGATTCAGCATCAGAAGACTGACAACATTTAAAAAACTTTTACCTGGGTTATAGAACAAATGAGAACCATGGATAAAAATTCATATTATAATTTAAGCTATCCTTAACTAGGAAGGTGGTTTTATATAGCATTCTCTTTCCATTTTCAACATCATAACATCTTAAGTGCCATAAACTAGAGAAGTAAAAAAGACTACGATTTAGTTTGGACTTCAGTTTTTGGAAGAGAAAGCGTCTTTGTGACTCCTGTCCAGTATGCAGCTTTTTTCCACTTGCTGGGTAACTGCCCACTTTCTTTACTGATTACTTTCTATTTAAGGCAGAAAGAGGAATATGGCGTTATCTGTAGACACCTAATACCACCCATTCCTGCGCCACGTGCAATGCATCACTAATTAGTAAACCAAAACTAGCTCCGTACTTTCCCTACTTTGAGACAGTACATTTAAATAACAAAACACCACTATATTCTTGATAAAAATTTCAATGAAATTACTTTAGATTTAGTTTATATGTTTAGTGTCCTTCTTAAATTAGGGCGCAAATTATATCCTACCTCTTGTTTAGCAGCAAATATAATGCTGAGATTGGAACAACTGCTAAGCGATGAATCTTCACTCACCTGATGTTTTCAGAGATGTCTCTCTATAAGGTACTACACAGTACATCTCCATAAAATACATTACATATTTTACATACTAAGAATCAGATGTTAATAACTTTGTTCCACAAGTGCCCGCATGCAATATGGATGCCAACGCTGCGAAATGACCAGATTCAGTGCTTTAACAGCATCTTTTAGCTTTAAAAGATAAAAGTTTTCCAACTCACTATTCTCAGCCTGTAATACTCATACGCCTGATCCCCACAGCGTAAGCAACAGGAACAGTCACAACACCGCAGGACGTTCCTGCACCTGGGGGACTTCAGGAAAAACCACCCAGAGCCCAACTCACCCCTCTGTTCCAGCACTTTCTTGGGGGGCACCACGGTCGCCACCTCCTTGACCTCCTCCATGACAACATCCGCGTTGGTTCCCAAGATCTTCTTCAGCCTCTCCAGCTCCTTGGGCGCGTTCTTCTTCCTCTTCTCCGCCCGCATCTTCCTCCTCCATTTGCTCCGGAGGCTCTTGGCCATGTCCTGCGCGGAGGGCAGCGGGCGCGGTGAGCGCGCGGGGCTGCACGCACGCGCCGTCACCGCCCCCCCCCCACTCACCTGCCCGCGCACCGAGGCCGCCGCCACACCGGAGCCAGGCCGCGCCCGGCCCGCGGGGCATGCGCAGGATGACGCTCCAGGTCCCGCCCCTGGGCGCGGGTTCCCGACCTCCGGCCGGGCCGGGCAGGCGGCGGGCCCTACCGTAACTCTCCGAGCGAGCGCGCAGTACCCCCATCGCGCCCCGCGCCGGCTGCGCTGCGGGATCTTATCCAACCACCGGGGCGTGCCGAGGGCGTGGGGATGGATGAACAAATAAACACGTGCTTCATCACAGGAAAAAAAAGCGAGCTTTTATTCTTCGCTACTGCCACGCATTTCTAAATCAGGCAGAAGAGAGAAAGCATCACAGTTGCTCAAACCAACCCGCAGTTGCACTTCAATAGCATGAGTCCCGTTCCATCACGGAAAACACACCTTGTCACAGCTTGTGGCAGGACACGGATGATTTCCCAATTACTGCGTTGCCTCGTCACTAAGTCTCACTGACAGGCCAGGAGAGCAGTAACGACACTGCGAAGGAAGTAAGAAAGCCTTTCAAAATTGTTTTTACCCTGCCTGCCCTTCTAGGATCTCCACAGTTTGGGAAGTAGCGACAGTCATGGCACCTCTCCCCAGCCAGCAAGGGTCTGCAAAGGTCATTCTTGGCACCCTGAAGTTCTCCAGTCTTGGCAGCAAGAACAGACAAAAGGCTTTCCAATTTTTATTGACACAATTAACCTTAACATACAGAAGTTGATAAAATCCCAGAATCTATCTCCACATGATTTTTCAGGACACCGAAAGATAGGCCATAAATAATACTAAAATTAAAAACATTCTTAACACCCTCACAGCTCCATAGTGACAGCCCTTAACAAGAACAGAGTATCTGTCAGGGACAGATAACAAAAACTAAACAAAACAAATAACAAAACCAAAAAACAGAAAAATATTTAGCTTAGTAATATTTAGCTTAGCACAATGGCAAGCTCAGCCTACCCTTATGTGATACACACATTTATGATCAATCCCAAAGGAAACATTTCCAGCAGCTACAGAACAGCTGTAACTTACTCTGGAGCAATAAGAAGTTGGCAAACTTTTTCATCATTAATTATGTCAAGTGCAAATTAAGAGATTAAAAAAGTGACTGTAATGATGACAGCATGTTAACTGCATAAAATACATGATCTAGAGAAGAACTGTAGCTACATAAAAAGACTTTTTTTCTCCCCTAAGGAGGGATTAGTATTCATGGAATGAAAAAATAATATAGATTCAGTCTCTAGAAGACAGAACTACTGAGTTTGCAGATCATCCAAATTGTGCTATAGTTAAACCACACCACTTTTGGCTATTTTTTATTAAATGTTTCCAGTAAACGCAGCAGGTGTAAGAACAGATTGATGATGTCCAAGTAGAGATTGATTGCAGCCAGTATGTACTCTTCAGGGGACAATTTGTGCATCAGCAAGTGAGTGTCATAAATAATAAATCCACAGAACAGAAGAGCTCCAGCAGCAGCAAACACCAACTCTATTGTCTCACTATAGAAAAACAGCTGGAGGCAGACAAAATATGAAAAAAAAATGGTAAATTTCATTTTCTTTTTAATATTAAAACTATGCATAATGATATGCCACACTTATAACACAGTCCTCCTACTGTTATGTACACACAAACACGGTTTTATGATGGCATTTCAATGTCCTTATTCCATGTATTCCCCAGTCACTGTCTCTTTAACTGAGTAAAAGTGCCTCCACACCTAAGAGGGCGGAAACTCTGGTCTGCAGGGTATTAACAACAATTAGAAAAACAAAATACAGCTAAAACCCAAATGATCTCCTTCCCATTCTCTCAATCAAGTAGTGGATCTCGACTGATAAATTTTGTCAATCACACAAATACTCCTTTAATATTGGCAAGAACAGCACCCACCAAAAATCCAAATTGGAAATGACTGGTTAAAAGATCACCAGTGCGATCTAGAATAGCCATGAATCTGGTTAGGAATTTTCCTTAAGTTACATTGAGCTGTCCAAAACCTTTTTGTTCTACCAGAAGTTAGTAAAAGCTCAGGCTCTGAGCAACCTGGTCTAGTGGAAGGTGTCCCTGCCCATGGCAAGTGGGGTTGGAACAAGATGATCTTTAAGGTCCCTTCCAACCCAAATCACTCTGTGATTCTATGAATATCTTGTAACCATGAACACAAGGTATCTTACCCTCAAGAAACCTGAGAGGATTAAAATCCACAAACAAGCAAAGAGTCTGAAAAAAAAATTATAAATTGTGAGCAACAATATACTTTCTTTTAAACTTAAAATATCCTCCCTTCTTACAAAACCTCTTCTTAGATGTTAACTGTTCATTGGTGTCAGCAGTAAGTTTTATAAAGTTGTCAAAAGTTACTTTCTAACTTTAATTTTTTTAAAAATATTTGAAACAGCTGCCTTCTGTCTCAGTGAAAACTCCAGGTAAACTAGTTTTCTAGTGGTTTTAAGAATCATAATCACAGAAAAAAATTTACCAGAAAAGCAGAACTGTGTAAAATTAATAATTTAAGATAAATAAAACCCTCACCATTCCCTTGAAGCAGGTTCTTTTGACCTGTATTCCTTATTATAGCTGCAAATCTTGCTTTAAGAAAGAAAAAACAACCTTAACAGAAAAGAATTTTCAAAAAATCATCAATATGACAACATACCCTGCTCCAAACTTGCTGAAGTCTCTCTTTGACTGCAAAGTATATGCAGTCAACCCAAGAAATACAGCAGTAGTAAGAATAAAGGCTTGCAAGACGATGGAGACATCGTAGAAACTAACTATAAACAGAAAAAGTAATCTGTCAATTAAAGAACACTACATCATGTATTTGCTACATTATCTTTTGAGGAAACAGAAGTTTAAACTTTCACAGACAGGAAAAAAAATCTTAACTGTGAACAAAAAAAAGTAAACTATAGCTGAACTTGTCTTTGCACTACGAATTCATGATCATAGGATTCAGGGGCCTTGCACTGAGTTTGACAGTTACTTGATAGCTGTAGCTTCTTATATGGAAATAACAGGTCTTCCCTACTTACAATTAAAAAAACACTGCCAAAACAAAACAAAAATATTTTAAGCATAGGTGAGATCTTAAGGGAAAAGCTATCTGAATTTTTCATGATATTGAAGCAAGGGGAAAAAACAAAATTCTCTCCAAAGGCTCAAAGTTTTGATTAGGGGATAGGAGGGGAAAGGTTACAGAAATGAGTGGAACCTTTTTCTTCCCTCCTTCCTCCTTGATCTTTCTTTTCCCCAAATGACTTTTTTTTTGCAGGTCATAAGCCACGATGAAGAGGTTTCAGCATATGCTGGAAACTATAATGCAAAGTGATGCCACGATTTGTCCACACACCACCCCATTTCACAACCCTAACCATGAAGTACAGAACTCTCCAAACTCAAATTCCCTTTGAGGAAACTGAGGGGAAAGATAGGGATATTTCAACTTTAAGTTCAGCTCTGCTAACAGCTGCCTTATAGGAAAGAACATTGATAGCTATACTGAAAGAATTCATGGCACAATTCATTTCTCACTTCAGGCTGAAACTACAGTTTCAGTTCTTGATCAGAATCCAGTTTTCTCCCTTGATTTCCTGTTTTTTTGCTAAACTCATATCACTGTCATTAAAATTTTCAAACAGGATCATTTTAGTCACATCTAAAAAACTCTAATGGCAACTCATACAACAGACTGCATTCCTTTTCCAAATTCTTTATGGAATCAGACAATAGGATGGCTACCATTTACCTGTAGTGGCAACTGTCAGTGCTTCCAGCAGCGTCTACAAAAAGCAAAATCAAAAAATTACATGGATTAAAAAAACAGACCACAAAACACTTACTTGGAGACTTCACATGCAGTGAGTCCCATTCTGCTACATAATCCCAGCACATTACATTAGGTCTCCTGTTAAATCTTTGTACATGAAAATATATCTAGTTTTCAACAAGAAAATGGCAATCGCACTGTCTTACTGTGTGGAACTTGTGTTTCATAAAAAGTAACTTGTGTTACTTGTTTACATACAAACTGAAAATGAGTGAGAGACCGCCCCTATAGAAAAATGCCATTTACATTTTCTACTCAAAGCACACAGCATTCTTATTACATTTCTTACAAACTATTCAAGAAGCTATACAATTAATACACTCTTAATATCTTGTTAGACAGCTGTCTAACAGTAACATAAAGTCACTGCATCAGCTTCCTTTTCCCACTAATCCTTGTTTTGAAACAGCTAATTTTAAAACACATTTTGAATGTCTGGGATGAAGGCTAGTATGGACCCTGAGTTTTTCTAAATGATAATTTCAAATTGAGTTTCAACATAATAGAACATGAGAAAACTCTCTATGTCATGAACCAAGGGCTCAGAAATAACAGAATATTTAACCCATATTTTGTTTAAACCAATTTATCACACAGACATTTGAATTTTTCCATTCCTATGTAATGTAATACTTAAACTGTTATTTTACAAACTCCCACACCACATTTGGCCAAACTGTTACATCACTCCTTGTTACACTTTCACTTGTTAAAAGTTTTTAAACGTTTTATTCACCTGCAAGAGTTCAAAAGTCAGGAAGCATATAACTGTGTCACCATTTAAGCAGTCTATTACTTATACAGCAAAGCTGTCTTTCCGTTTTACACAAATACAATTTAGGCAACTTCTAAAGCATCAAATTCTAACTGAGCTACTGTGACTCTTCAGAAGATTGATTTCTACATTATCCAAAATATCCAAGAGCAATCATTAGCCCATATCTAAAAGCTCACAAAATCAGGCAGAAGACTGAAATTTAAGGACAGCTTCGACTCACCTGCCTGTGCTGGAAACATGCTCAGAATTTAGCATCAAAAAGACAACAATTGAAGAAATAAAAACATAGGGCTGCTTTGGGCCTCTGCTGGAGGCCATCCATTAGGCAAAGAAGGTAACAGGAATGCCTCCTCCTTTCCTACTGAGCAGTTTCATAGACAAATGCCTAACATCAACAGAACAACAAGAGCAGATACGCAGATTTCTACACACATCGAGAAACCTGACCTAGAGCCTATCCAGGAACAACCTGTGGACAAAATCAGATCTTCATAAGCACATAGGATATCTTTCAAGGAATACAAGAAAAACTAATTACCTACCACTAGTTTCATGGAGTTCATCACAATGCAAAATATTCTAGGGACTATTAAAATTGAATTTATAAATACTTACAAATCCAAACAGCAGGTATAAATTAAGAGGGTGCTGGTGTCTGTAGAGGGTTAGTGCCACAATTATAGCCAAAGATCCAAATCCAGATATCAAAAGCAAGGCAGGCCTGTAAAGTTCCATACAAAAAAAAAAAAGTAGTCAAAATTAAACTCAAATATTTGGAAGACTAAAAAACAGTTTATATAAACCCAAGGTTTTTAAGTGATCACCTAGACACAGATATCCAAAATAAATGTAATGCAAGTCGATAATAAAGCTGTTCTAAAGCATATCATTACAGATAATCAGTTAAAAATAGTCACAAAAAATGACATCTTTTTCATACTGAAGCTAAGGACTACCCAGGAATCCATTACCTGGAAATGAATCCATATAAAGAAGAAAATCCATCTGTATGAAACTAAAAGTATTAAAGTATATGTCATATTTTGCCTATTATGAGCTCCACACTCAGGGAAGTGTTTTTCATAAGCATCTGACTGCAACAAACACAGGCACTAACTGCACCAAGGAAAATCAGTATTGACCGGAAAGTATCATTAAATCATTCAGGCAGCCCTCCAAGAAAAAAATAGACCAACATCAAAGACAAAAATCACAACAGTTCTAAGTGAGAAGGTCAATTTTAAATTATCAGATTTAAGTAGAAAACTGTAGTTTTACAACATCTGTTGCATGTACTATAGCTTATACAGAAGCTGAAATTTTCATATAGTGTTTGAGCCTCCTTTTTTATTTGGGCTTTGAAGTGAAAGTAAAAGCCAAGTCCACAAAAGCACTTGGAGAAAAACAGAAACTGGACTCCTTTCCTAGCTGTTCCTTTCCCTGGCCTGTTCACCACAGTTTGGATATTGAGATTTGTTTTTTTATCATGAAAATTGGAGATGCAAAAAGAAGCAAGCCCTCGGGAATTTTAGCAGACTAGTTTTCAGGGAAACAACCAACCAACACCACCCCTGAAAAAAACCAAAAGATGGGGGGAGGGAGGAAGAGGAACAAGATATGATTCTGCTTTTTGGGACAGGTACCTATAAGCAACAGCATTCCAAAGAGATTCTGAAAGTACTTAGACCATAAAACAAGAAATGTCAGTAACTGGGATGTTCTGCAACTCATGCATAAGTTTGCATAGCTTAAATACTAAAATAAGCACTATTAATAAAGCACTGATTAAAATAAACTTTCACTATAATAAAATTTCCATAATAAACCAAAGACAAAAATGTCAGAGAAGAAAGATTATTTCCTAATCAAGTTACAACATTTCTATTACAGAATCAAAACAAGGGGTATAAAAATTATTAGGAAGACTGAAGTGTTCCAGAGCAACGAACTACATAAACTATACTTAACACATGCTAACCACTTCCATTTCATTTGAGTATTTACCTTTCATGAACAAATGCCTGCACTCCCGCAGAATACAGAAAAATTGCAGATGTGACTGTGGTCAATAGAACTTGAATGGAAAGAATGCTGTAGACTTTCCGTAGAAAAGCTAGAATAAGGAAAATAAAAATGAAATCACTTTTGAGTTACACTTAGAAAGTTCAACAGTAAATCAGATACAAGTTTTCATTTTCATAAGGAACCATTAGAAAGTCATAGTGAAAAAGCACAGAACAGTGTTGTAAAAAGCCGTTTTTCCTTAAAAAAATTGACACAATTTTTACATTACATTTATTACATTTTTATTATCACAACATTAATTAAACAATAACAAGATAATAAAAAGAAATATAAAAAAAATTTGCAAGGAATTTACTTTGGATATATTTAAAAACCTATGTACACCTATGTCTCACTATACTAACAGTATACCTTCTCCCTCATGTTACTGGTATATAATGGACCTAAATGCTGGAAGATTAACTTGGAAGTTCTGTGGAGGGCAGAAACTGCCATAAAGTTTAAAAAGGAAAACTTTTTATAGTAATATCTATTTGATTGCCCTTCCGCCATGGTAAATATTGTTTATCATCAGTTGTGACTTGCACTGTACTGAATGGGTATCTACAGACACAGATTGCAGGAAAAAATAAAAAAATCCCAGAACTAAGCTAACAGGCTTCTTAATTCTAGAGTTATGGAAAGCGGAGAGTAGTTGAGGACATACAGATATACCATACAGAGATTCTCGTTGGGAATGCGAGGAGATCAAACCCATTGGGCAAAATGCTGTGAAAGGAAGAATAAGCTTACAGGGAGAAACGATTCAGTCATTGATAGCACAGCCTAAACAAGTTTAAGAGTGCATACTACAAGGAGCTGAATTACCTGCTTGCAGCAGGAAGTTAAATACACTTGTAAGCCGTGACGGACTGGGGTCTACTTGATTGTGATAAACTGAACAAACCCAGAAGTAGCCTCCTAGCTAGCACAGCTTTCTCCCCACATTACTAGATGCATCAGCAATTTTGCTAATGGCATTATCTCTTTCATATCTCCTATTGCCCCCTTAATTTTTCAAACAAGGAAAAGTTGTATTTTTATAGGGAAAGGCTTCCTGATTATCAGAAATATCTGATAAAAAATTTCACAACATGCAGCTGTTTTTATTCCAAAATGCATTCACTAACACTGTAAGTATTTCAGTAAAGAGTAATGATTAGACACATTCTATGAGATTATTCAATGCATTTGAGACCTGCACATGAAGAGTAAAGCAGTATTTCATGGGCATTAATATGACTCAAGGTACGCCAAGTGCTTCAGCAGAAGAGACAATATTTTATCACCTCATGGAAGAAATCCAAGTCCTTCAGTCTCATGGTTAAACTTCCATAACTACAGACACTGATTCTAGCACTGATACTGATTCTGTATGAGTCACAGAATCAATAAGGTTGGAAAAGACCTCTGAGATCATCGAGTCCAACCTATGACCGAAGGCCACCGTGTCCAACAGACCATGGCACCAAGTGCCACGTCCAGTCTTTCCCTAAACACCTCCAGGGACGTGCAGCTTTCCAGGGTCTATGCACCTCACGTATTATGTCCGGGCTTCAAAATCCGTCACTCTGGGCAAAGTCAAGTCTGAATCTACAGCGGATTAACCCCTTCTCATGAGAAGACCTACTCCCTTCACGCTTAGATGACAAAACCTTTCGCCGGCCGCTCACCCTTGATGTTTAACCTGGACTAAGTAACGCCCTGGCTCCGCACTCACAACCTGTACCCAGGTTAAAACACCGCTCAGAACCTCCCTTCAGCCCAAGGCCAGAGGCGATGGGGTAACCCAGAGGCACTTGCTGGGAGCGCGGCACCCCCCGACTGCCCAGCCGGGGGGGCAGCGGGGGCTGTGGCGGGGGTCATGCGCAGCCCGTACCCATGCGGATGTGGAGGCTGGCCGCGGCCACGCTGTTGCCGTAGTTGAAGTCATCCTCGATGGAGCCCCGCGGATACCGCTGCTCCGCCGCCATCGCCCCCGCGCGCCTTCCGGGAGGCGGGCCGCGCGCCGCACCGCCGAAGCGGGCGCCCCGCCGAGGGCCGAGCGCGTCGATCGGGGCTGCCCGCTTTCGTCTCGGAGGCCGCGTCCTGCAGCTGTTTTAGGTCTGGAAAGGAAGTTCCAGGGACTGAAACAAACCCGCCCTTTGGCTGGTTTTCATTTCACCTTTGATTCGCATCTGTCTGCCATGCGGAAAGAGTGCTCCAGCGAGCTGGGGTTGCCCACAGCTACAAACAAGTATCCGCAGTGCCTGATGAAAAGGTGCTTCGGACGGTGATGCTCCCTGTCAGTGTGTACCCCACTAGAGACGAGAGTCACTTCCATAAAACTTTAATGCGAAGCAGGCTTTTATCGCGGCTCTCTCCGAGTTCTGTGTCCCGTCCTTCAGACTCGGTGTAATTCAACAGAACCCAAAGGTGCACGTTTCTCAGGCGTCACGCAGCACTTTGTACAAGCGGACCTTGTATTTGTGGAATTGCCCCCCAAGAGCTGGCAAAGGTGGTAGCTCGCGCTGAGGAATCCACAAAAGCTGGGGTTTTGGGATGTGGGGTGGGAAGCGCAGTATGTTATGTTTTTAACTTGTGAATATTATCTAAAGTGTGCCATGACACTGAAGCGATATCAGAAATGTATTTATGAGATTAGACGGGAAGTGCTTTTAAAAATTGGAAAATAGAGGCCTCAACTGTACTCAGCTTCTCAAGGGAGAAGGAAATAAATTATATGATTGTATGGTGAAATAATTTTGAGCAGTTTTTCTACTGAGTTGACTTAAGATACTACATCTCATTTGCAGAGACAAAAAATATGAACATGACTTTATATTCGGGGAAGTATTTATGTTTTTTCTAACATAATTTTGCATTTTTAGTTGCTGCAGAGAAGGATCTTTCAACTTTAATCCTGAATTTAGAGACTGATGCATTCTTTGCATTGCTGAATAGTAACCGTTTTGAAATAATTTTGCTGTCTGCTTTGTTTTGCATGCCTCTGCAGAAGAACGACACTGATATTCTCCCAGAAGAAGCATTCAGAGTTCTGGCCAAGCATCTCGTATTGCCTTCTCCTAATACATGCAGCGCAGTTTTCTTTAAAATGCCTCTTAGAGATGGCCTTGCTTCTGTGTGAGAAACCAGAAATTTCAGAGCATTGCTGCAGAGTTGACTCCTGCAAATAGTTTAAGACTAGAGATGATTGAAGGACAAACATAATAGTAGTCTTTGAATACTTTATAAAAGGCTATTGCAGTTCTCCAGCTGTGGAGAAAGTATGCCTTAAACTGCAGTAGGGAAGAAACTTGGGAACTTTTAAGAGTTATCAGGGTAAAGCTGTGGAATAATTAGCCAGGGTTTAGGCACAGGCTGGGAGATAGGAGATGGCAGGAAACAGGCATGTGAGCCTTTGCACTTTCACACAACGATCTCCTGTGTAGAAGATGTTAGTCTGATATAAGCCACCAAGAATCAGTAATGAGCTTATTCAGAAAAGCAGGAGACAAAGCAGCAAAATAACTCAGCAACACCACTGAGAAGCACAGTCTGCCAAAGTTGCTGCAGATGGAAATGGAAAATTATTTACATCTGCGATACTGATAAAGCCTGTGGTTTTCATGCCCAAAGAGAGCATCATTCTTGTCTTGAGACCTTTTTTTGTTACTTGCAGATGCATACAGAATGCATTGTGCCGTGAGCAGTTCTTTGGAGTGACTGTACTGAATGAAGGTTTAATAACACTGAGCCTGACTGGGTGCTTTCAGTGTCTGCAATTTTCCATTCCTCACTTGGGAAGGTATAGTTTGTGAATTGCTAAATATGCCTTATAAAAAGCAAAGTATGTTTTACATTGCCTTTCTTTTCTGTATTTGATGTTTTCATAAACATACCTCCATCACACTATTTTTATTTTAAACCGCCGCAGTCCCGCAGTGACTGGCTTAGGACTGGCTAGACACTTCCCCTCTGAGTGCATGTGTTCAGGGGTGAAAGAGCTTTCTGTTTTCCCAGGTTCTGGTTTGGGCTCCAGTATGGGGAGCTCGCTCTCACTAGAGACCTGGTTAAGGACCATGAACTCCTCTGTGCCTTTTGTCTGCTTTACACATAATCAGTGGCTTGGATGGAAAAAGTCCATGCTCAGAGGTACTTGGGAAAGGTACTTGGAGCACTGCCAGGATTCTGCTTCTTTCCAGAGGTTTGTTTTTAAATTATTGTGTCAGAGCCCCTTTTTTTGCTGCAGCTTTGAGCAGTGCTCCCAGAGTGACCCCTCTCAGCATTGCTTTGATATACACCTGTGTATCTTCACATCATCATGGCTGTGTTGAGGCAGGACTAAGTGGTCTCCTCTTCCCAGACTGCAAAGTCCATGACCTCTGCATGGCTCCATACAGATGCACAAGGCACAACCGCTGTAGTGTTGCTGGAATGTGAGGTGTGCAGGAGTGGACTGTCACACATGGGGCCCCGTGGCTGCCTGCCAGCCTTTCCACAAAGAGGTAACATCCAGGCAATTTGTGTTCAGGACAGCACAGCACACATGGTTCAGATGCAAAGCAACATGGGAAAACAGAGAAGTTTGATTATATGGGTGCATCCACATGGCCATTAACGGTTAATTTATCCCCAGGTGAACTTTGTTCTTTCAATTTCCAAATAGCTGGCTAGTTAAGTTAGAGGGATCATTTTATTGTGTGACCCTGAGGAATTTTAATTTGAAGAAATGTGAGTTATAGCAGCTTTCCAGTATCTACAGGGGGCCTACAAGAGAGCCAGAGAGAGACTTTTTACGGGGGCATGTAGTGATGGGACAAGGGGTGATGGCTTTGAACTGAGAGTAGGTTTAGATTAGATATTGGAGAGAAATTCTTTACTATGAGGATGTGAGGCACTGGAACAAGTTGCCCAGAGAAGCTGTGGCTGCCCTATCCCTGGAAGTGTGTGTGCCAGGTTGGATGAGGCTCTGAGCAACCTGGTCTAGTGGAAAGTATTGCTGCCCAGGGCAGGGGAGTTGGAACTAGGTGATCTTTAAGGTCCTTCCAACCCAAACCATTCCATGATTCCATCAGTTACTGTGAAATTGTCCTCACACTCAAAATATGAAGTTTTCCATGGGAAGTGGAGACAATCTCGTAATTGTAAAGTTATTCCAAATTATCTTTCAAAGTACGTAGCTGCAAAACCATCATGAGGGCAGGAAAATAACGAAACTCAGAGACAGATGCGCCATCTGTTGCTGTAAAATCCCTGCTGGTGAATTTTCAAATCCACTGATCCAGGGAAGAGATTTTATCTTCCTTAGTACTTACAGTTTCATGAGAACAACTCTGCCCTTTAGAAAGCAGGTCACGAAGCCAAGCTATCATTATTCCAGAATGAAAAAATTCTTTCAATATTTCTTTGGTTTCCTCAAGCCCACATCTTTCATCTGCATTATATATTTTTTTCATTATACCTCACCAGCTCAATTAGGCTCTTTTTTTTCCCCCTGTGCATCGTTGATGACACACACCAGGTTAGTTTTGGTTCTTGTACTCACTGGAGGTCTCATGCAATAAGAAATGGGTTGTGCCTAGGAACAGAGCTATCTGATGGTGATAGGTACTAGTCCATTGATGTGGATAGTACAAGCTTATCTGGCAGGGAGCACAGTGTGGAAGTTAACTGCCCAGACCTTTATTTTAAGGATTATGAACAGCCCTTGAACAGACATGTTGGTTTGATTCATGCGATTTGGTGAGATGTTTTGAATAGGGTCAGAGTGAGTATGTTTCTTTTTGGAGAAAGGAATTCAGGATAAATATATCTCTGCAGTTAATTGAGTATTGCTCATAGTTAATAAATTAATCCTAGCATTGAAAGTCTTCTTTCAAGATGTTTGTCCATTTATACAAGTCTCATATCTTTCAAAGGTGCAATCTTTGAAGCTGAGGTATTTTATATTTTAAGGTCAGAATCAGTCTGAAATCTGTCTTTGCTTATGATGACACCTTTGTTATTTCAGTAGAGTTTTAAAAAAGAGCATTGCCATTATATTCCATGCATAAGACTGAATCCTAGGAAAATGTGGAGTGCTACAATGACAGCCCAGATATAGGTAATTTTTCCTTTCTTTATATATGAAGGGGTTTTTTCTTCTGTTTTTCATGCAGGTAATGTTACAAACTGAACCAATTTAATAGCTGCACTGCCTTGTGAAATAGCAGATGGATCATTCTTGAATTTGTTTCTCTGAACAAAACATCAAAGCACACTCTGGTTTGAGTTTGCTATTATTTTGTTCTGACTCAATTTAGCAGTAAGAGCTGCTTGAATTTTCAGAGTGCCATATGGAGTCTTCTTATAAAACCCCTAACTACTCTTTCTGTACAAATTCCAATGTGCTTTAATTGTCTTCAGTTGTCTTCACCGGACAGCCTATATCACCTATAATGGCTAGCCATTCTGTCATCTAAAACCTGATTGTACTTTTGTAAATTAGTTTATGTCAACATTTGAACTCATTTTTTTGTGACCACTTTTAATTCTGAACCTTTTATTTCCTGGCATTTTGAAAAGTTGAGGTCAGATTTGCTTATTTCTGTTAAAGTGTCTAGTTCAATCTGGTCCTGATAAGAACTCCAATGTATAACAACATTAATAGTCTGTATGCTGTTAGAGGAAAAAAACCCCTGCATTTAAAATAGAAATGGCTTTTCACCTCTTAGTTGGGTCTACTGTGCAGAGATTGAGGAGCAGGATTCGGCTCCAGATGAAAACAACTGCATTTAGGTGTATATAAATAGGTATCTACACGTGAACTGAGTGCCTAAGCAACAATTACTGTCAATGGAAATAAGGGTGGCATGCAGATGCCTAAACATAAGTGTTTGGTGCTATTTTATGGCCCTTGGGGTATCAATCTCAATTCCATTTGATCCTCTGGGAAGGCACTAAGCTTCTTTAAATCCTTTGTTGTATCTGCAAAGCCAAGCAGATGCCCTGGTTGCCTTGGAGCATCCTGAAGGAAGGGGTAAGTCTGTGTTGAGACATAACCTTTATATCTTTTGCTTTTCAGGAAAGCTCAACCATATCAAATTGATAGGTCAAATGCACTGATTAAATTTAAAGGAAGCTGGTTTTGACAGGTTTTGGTTTTAAGCCTGTTTCAGAAATAGCTGATACTGAGCACACAGAAAAGCTGCCAGAATTATGTAGGAGTGGTAGTTACACTAAGAAATGGAGTGATCCAGGTAAATTTCTACTGTAAATCCCTAAACTTGGCCTACTGTCATCTGTGTGAGATCTTATTGATCATTCTGCAGCGTTCATCATTTGGAGCATATCTGCATTGCATCCTGCTCCAGTTATTCAACACTGCTTTTGGTTTTTAGAGATCTTTACCTGAGAGAAATCAATTTTAAAATTATTTTTGTAGGTAGTTGTCTCTGTATCTTAATGAGTCAGGCATTACAGTGATCGATTCATTAAATCTAATACTTGGTGTTACACATCTAATTAGAAATCTAAAATCTCTGCTAAAATATTAAACACGTTCTGCCAATCTGTACCTGTACTAAACACGTACCTGCCAACAAAATAATTGTAATTGCAATTGAACCCTTTTAATGGTGGTTTCTCGATTCCTGGCCAAAAACCATAATTGTTCACGACTGTTGTGCAGTTCCTTTAAAACACTATGTTCAAAATTAGCAGCTGTGTTTTAGATGCTACCATTTTTCCTTTGGCTCACAGCTGGGGCAAGATTCTGCTTGATCATCTCTGTGAGGCCTCTGAAGGGATCAACAGATGTGACAGTTAAAAAGTGAACATAATTCTAGTTATTAATGAGAATTCCAACTTTATGAGTTTTGGGGAACCTATCCCTTTATATTCAAACATTAATTTCACCTTTTTCAAAAATAACTGTAACAAGGAGAGAATAATCTATCAACTGGTTTCTGAAGCAGAACTTCCAAGGTATTTTCTAAGTACTGGATCTCAGTCTGAGGACTCTTTTGCTCTAGTATAAAACAGGACTGAGATATCTGATTCTACATGGCTGGGATGCAAGACATTTCAGGTAAAAAATCCAAAAAGGTCCCGAATTCAGTGTAAGCTCCTCTTGCAAATTAAAAAAAAAAAAAAAATTAGATTGAAATGCCCTCCATTATGCCTCAGGGTTTGTTCCTTCAATATGAACAAATACACACTTTATGGACTTTAACTCCTAGGGCTGCCAAGGCAGACTCTGAATTTCCCAGGTCAGTGGAGAGTTCCTCTGTGGAAGTCTTCCTAGCATGAGTCCTGCCTGTGTTAGAGCAGGGGGATTGTAGCTCCCTTGTTAGGTCTGGGACCGCCCAATAGTCAAACTGCTGATTTTCTGGAGTGATTTGCAATACACGTGGCTACACCAATTATTTTGAAGATCTGTGTACTTTTTTGAGGGTGTGGAATAGGGATGTATTTGAGATTGCTTGAGCCAGAAGTTCTTCCTGGAAAGCTGGGGTTTAGAGTCACTCTTTAATCACCAACGTTAAGTAGTAATTTTAGCAGAGTTTGCATGGACTTGGGACTGACTCGAGACTTTACTGGCTCCTAAACTGGTTCACTTGAGTTTTATACAAAGATTTATTTACTACTGCATATTAGCCTTCATTAGAAGGAAGGTGGATGGAAGTGCAGCAGCTCATCCTGAAGAACTTCAAGAGTGAGCATTTCCAAACATAAACTTTCACAGGAAACCGCATTTTCTTATAACTTCATACTGAATAATAGATCATAATCAGTACAAGCTGAACTGTGTGGTGGCTGCTGTTTGTGCACAAAAGAGAAAGGCAGTGGGCACACGGGGATTGGTGGCAGGGAGAGGGTATTGCCTTTTTGGGTGGCAGCCTATGTTCCAGCAGCTTAAGCTAATTATGAAGTCACAGTTTTAGTTAACATTTGACCCAACTATTTCTTTTGTGGATATCACATTAAAATGTTACTCAGAGAACAAACTACTCCTTCGGTAGTGTTTAGGCTTGGGACAATATCAGTTAAAATAACTTTTCCTGTGCAGCGGGTTGGAGCTCTGGTACACACCAGATACCAGTGTAAAAGTGTTTGGCTCCAGGTATGTGGCAGGACCTGCTGGTACTCAGCCATATTGTGGTGCCAAACAGTTTGAATATTTCTTTGCCGGTCTCAGAAATACATGTTGTGGATGATATTTCACATTGGGCTTCTTAGGACTTTTGCCCAGAGATGGAAATGCACACACAATTTCAAAATACTTTGAAAATTGTCGTATCTGCATCTATGTCCCGAATGGAATAGATGGCAGAAGTAAGGTGTTATCTGGATAGTGAATTCTCCCTTAAGCTTTCTCCAAAATCACGTTGCTTTCTCTTCACGTTTCTATGAAATTAACTTGATGCTGAGAGGTTGCACTGCTGTGGTTACGCTGTGGAAGCACTTAGGAGCCAGCTGAAGCTGTCAGTCCTGTCAGATATTATTTTGGGTGAAGAAATCCCAAGCAGAGCTCCTCCATTTAAAATGCACATCTGGAACATTTTTGAATGGATATGATTTTATTGAAGAGCTAAGTTTCTGACATCAGGGTGATTTTGTCTTTCTAATACAAAAAATGCTGTAAATTTTGCAATGCTAGAAAATGTTACCTAAACATTCTTTGTATCCTATGTTCCCAGGAAGTAGAGGGTGTCATTCATCTAATTTAAGTTTGTGTTAATGGCATTTTAGGGCAGTATTAGGGAACACTGTTCTGTCTACTAGGCACTCTAGAAATACAATAACTGCATAAAGGACCCCAAATATTCTGTACCTTTTTTTTTCAGAGAAATGTGTAGAAGCAGAACTTTGGGCATGTATGCTGTTTCAAAGACTAGTTGTAGCAGTGACTATGATGACCTGGCTGCTTGTAGACAAGTTTTCCAGAGGCCAATTTGCAACATAAGCATTTATGAACTCATGTTTTTAATTGGCTATGCTGAATTTTGTAGAGAAATGAATACACTAAAGTAAGCAATGAAATTCTAACAAAGTACTGATAAAAATATATAAAACTCAACAGGGTTTTTTTGTTGTTGTTGTTGTTGGGGTTTTTTTTACTCCTAGGAAACAATTAGTGTAGATGTATTCCTGAATCTCATCATTAAGGTAGAAAATACTGAAATATGCTTTGACTGACAGTTTGTAGAAGCACTAATGTGGGAAAAGATGCTTTTCATCAGCCCCACATATAATTATAAGTCTCATTGAAATTCTTTCTGTAAATAAGTTGATGCTGGAAATATAGTTTGAGAAACTCACAGGCTTTCCTGAAAGTTATGATTCCCACGATGGCAATAAATTACAAAACTCATGTTAAGTGCCTTTGAGTTCTCAGAATACAAATGCAGATTTTTCCTTCAGATGTTTACTGACATTCTGCATCTGCAAAGTTTGTTACTTCTGCACAGAACAGAAAGCAAATGTAAAACTGCTTCATTTTTGCAATTTTATACTTGTTTTAATTCATCAGCAATCTACCAATATGTAGAGACTATTTATGGTATCATTGCTGATATTTCTAAATAGAGATTAACTTTAGCACAGTTCTGTTTTGGTGTTAAACTGTAGTTCTGTCTCTTAGGTTACATCAGCCTAAGCACTCGGAGTGTACCTGACTGATGGGACACAGCTTCCACTATCCTGAAATAACAAAGGATAAATCTTCTACTTTAATTAGTAAAAATTAACACAGAGACTGTGTTTTTCTGTGGCAGTAATGTCTTTTTATGTGAAAAGCTCTTGATTAATAAAACCCTAGTCAGGTTTCTGACAATAGAGAGAGTGGATTTGTGTATCAAAATATGTATTGCTTTCAATATATAAAATATTCAAATATAAAATATTTTAAAATTAATATTTAAAAATCACATCAATTTTAAATATCAAAAAAAGAAATTATTTCTTTCCTGATAAGTCTGTTACCAACTCAGCAACATCACTCTTGTGACACAGATGAAAAAGTAGGCTAATATAAAGCTTTAAGAAATATTATGGTTCCACACCCGCAGGACAAAAAATCATTCACTGTACCTCTGGCAACATAAAAAAAATGAACAGCAATAATACTATGTTTTTACATTACTTTATTACTTGGCATTTGGTTCTTTCTAAAAAATGTATTGCCACTTTATTCTTATTATTATTTATTTTTATTGCAAACCTTGTTTGGAAAGATTAAAGAGCTCCAAAATGTGGAGAATACAAAAGAGACTTAAAGTTTCCCATGTGTCTTCAGCTGTGTTCCTGCCTTCAGCAGGTGTAGGTGGTGAGTGCCTAGCATCTGCCAGCAGTGTTGGTGCTCCATCATGGCATCACTGCTCTGAATTGTAGTATCTGGAAAGAGGAAAAATCCCATATGAGAGAGTCTCACTTTTCTCTCTGCTTCATAGTTCCAGAGCCCAGCTTCAGCATCCTCATACCACTCTCTTTTCATTTACTAATTTTAATTCTGTGGACACAGCAGTGAAAAAAGTGTGTAATAATGGTGACAAACAGGGAGAAAGAACCAGCAAGCTGTTATAGTTCTGTAAGTGAATGATAAATAATGCTCAGCTTTCTGAGCATTTGCATGCCCATATCTACTTAAAGCTATTAGATGAACAGAAAACATAATTAAATACTTGCTGGTTGGAGAGAAGTCCTTGAAGTCCACAAATCAGGTACTAAGAATCAAAAATATACTATTTTTGGAACAGGTGTAGGGTAGAAACAATGCTGCTTTATGAAAACAGGATTGCTACTTTCCTAAGATCTTGCCCAATATTTCCTTTTCAGCTGAAACAGCATTAAATTTCTTGGGCAATGACTGTTGCACGTGGATAAGTGAGGGCTTCCAAAGAATGAGTTGGTGCTGAAGATATTGAGATATTCTGTTATTTCTGGCAGTGGTTTTGATCTATACTGTCTTTAGGATTATTGCCTGCACAACTTCAAAGATTTCATATGGAAATGTTGGACTGGATCTAACAGTGCGTTATGGCAAAGTAGTCCAAAATGTGGGAAGGAATGCAAATAGAAATATCAGAAATTACTTCAAAATAAGGCTGAATTTTTGTTTAATATTGACAGTTGCATGTTTTAATAATGTGTACTCCTTTATGTCCAAAGCATTCATTTTTGGCACAATTCCATTCAGGAATTATATGTTTTGTGTGGAGTTTTTTGTATGTAGTGTATGTTTTTTCTAGTTTTTCTTTATTTGTCAGTGCTTAAGAAACCCAGAGACCGACTTTGCTTATAATGCAAAGTATGTTCAGGAGCAGCTCAAACATCTTAGAAACAGTGCATATTTCAGTTCTACTGTTTCAAAATTCCTGGTCATGTTGATTTCCATATGCTTCAAGTAATAACAGTTTTCCTGCAGGTCTGACTGAAAAGAAACATCATAAACAGTACAACATTAAGGTTTTCTTGAAATTTGGGAAGTTTATATTAGTGATAAATACAAATTAGTAAGTGGACTTTGAACCTACTCTGTACTGATGAAGGCAGAGATAATTAAGCAGGAATCAGTTGAGATACACCCTCGTATTTTATTGTGTGTATGTCGAGCCTTTGGGGAGGGTAGTGGCCATTCCTTTGAGCTGGCAGGCTAGGCAGGTGGTGCAGTATGTAATCTGAGTCTTTTAAGTGTTAATTTTATTTATGGGTATTTTGGTGAGGTTTTTTGAAGAATGTGGGCTGGTTTTAATAGGAGGAAAATCTGAACTGAATGACTTGAAATTCCAATCCCTTGGATAAATGTTCAGAATAGAACAAAAGAAGGGAAAATTAACTTGCCTTTTGCTGTCAAGAATGTTACAAATAACTTATTGACTAGTGTTATTGAGACATAAGAGGTGATAGGAAGTATCTGCACATGATTTTATTTAATTTATGTACTTATGAAAGCACTGTAATGATTTTCTTGGGCTTTGTGATGCGGTGTTGTCTTGCAATTTTACAGCTATGACAAAATCCGAGCTCCCTTCCATTTCAGCTGATGAGGCAGAGGCTTTTTTGTGTGCTTGTTTGGGGGGACTTTCTATCAGTCTTTTTTCTGTTAAAGATTGTTTAATTAAAATACAATTACGGAAGAAATGGTGCTAATTAGCATACATGTACTCCCACAAAGTGTAGCTTATTCCCATTCATTGTGGACAAGAGTGTGAACTAGATCTCTTACAGCCGTCCTGGAAATGCTCCAAATGTGGGAGTGCTCCTGGGACCTTGTGCCCGTCTGCAAGCAGAGCAAAAGTCTTCGGTATCTTCCCTGGTATATGTTTGTTCTTACCTTTTATTCTGGCAAACACATACACTTCTTGCATGTTCCCCCATGGCCTGAACATCGGATGTAAGTGAGGTAAATGACTTTGCATTTTCCTTTTATGGTAGAGGAGTTGCATCCCACATTAACAAGTCTTGCATCTGTGCACTGTAACTCACATACTGATTATATATGTTTCCTGGCTTATATATAGCCAAAACATATGAAGAAACAGTTGAAACTCTTTCAGAAATTCAGAAGTCCAAGCTTTGCAGTTTTAAGTTGATTTTTTGTTTTAGTTTTTCCTTTTCACATTAACTTCTTGCCAAGCTGCATGTAAACCTCCTTTGTCTAGGAAATGCAACCTTTTCAAGAGTAAAATATTCCAGGGGTTAGCTGAAACCACTCTTAACAGTGCTATTCTTCTGGCTTCATGCCTATGGAAGTGATTAATGATTGGAATTTATGTCACAGAACACATAATAATTTGTTAGAAGAAACTGGATTCTGTCACAGCACAGGCATTTTTCTCTTCCTGTCATTATATTTTGTGAGGACTTACTTATTTCCTGCAATCTCAGCCCATGTGAAGAAGAGAATGATAAAATTTCTGCATAATTTTTCTGAGAATACATTTATACTCCAGATGACCTTTGGAGTAAATTTGAACTATTAGATTTTCCCACATATTTATAGCTCTGACTGTGCATCTTTGCCAGCAAATCTTACAGACTTTACCCACCAAATATTTGTTTATGGTTAAAAAACGATTTGCACTTGGAACACTATAGAAAAAGTTCAAAGCCATTACATTCAAAGTTAAGCTTTCATTTATGGTCTTATTTTTTCTGTATTATCATCACCCACTGCTACATTCAAACTCATAATACATTTACCTAAGATGACTCTTTACTTCATCTAATGCCATTGAGTGCTGATAACTATTATCTGTGAAAAGGATTTTCCTGAGTCCACACTGGCATATATAAAATACTGGTCCTTTTCTTCCTACTGAGTGATCAAGGATTCTAAAGCTACCCTATGCCTAGGTTTCTTCACCTAAGCTTACTTGAACTAGATATTCTCATAGAATGGGCTGTTCCACTTTTTATTAAGAAAAATAATGGTCAAGTCTTAATTTACAAATAAATACTGGCACTTCCATTTTGTGTCAGACTTTACAAAATTATTTGCTTATACTTTACAAGGTATCCTGATGTTGACTGCATTAAAATATATTCCCAAAGGAAAAAATGTTTGCTGGAGAGCACTTTTGGTTTGAGAATTTTGTCTGGGTTTGTGTTTAGGATTTTCTGCTTTCATGTGTGGCTGTATTGTGCTCTGGACATCTCTCCACACCATGGTATATCGAGGCTGTTATGTTACTTCCACCCTGGAAAATATCTGTGTAAGCTGATTTCTACCTTTGAAACCTCAAAGGTAGAGAAAGGAGGAGCAGTTGTGTGTGATTGAGCAAAGGCCCCCATGGAGCAATACCTGGATGTAGAGAGTCCAGGGGCAGAGCATGCTGGGCAATACAGCTGTGTTACTGGCATGAAGCAAGGAAGAAGTGCCACTTTCCAAAGATTTACATTAACTCATGGTTTCCTTGTGCAATGGCCATGAAAGTCTGTTAAGGCCTCAGTTTACCAGTGCCATTAACAACTGATTCTTTTTAAACATACCTTTAAATCTAGTCTCAAAATATACATTTAAGTGCTCTGCTGAATTTGAGATTAAGTGTAACACTTGTTTTATCTTACAGGTTGGGTTTATGCACCACAGGCATTGAAGAGGGTCAAATTGATGTTCATTTATCCTAATTACTCTGATGTAAGAGGAGCAGCAGGGGGCAGACAGGCAAAAATATATTTAAACCTGCTATGTATGGAAGAAAAGCATTTTCAGCACCCTTTCAAGACATGTGATGGCACATAAGCTCCCGTTTCTCTGCCAATACTTTTATAATCACACTGAAAATGGATTTTCTCTGTCAACGTTAGTTGAAAAACCCTTGTTACCAGTAATTGAAACCTGCAATAACAATAAATTTTCCCTAAGATTAAATGGACTTTGAAAGCCTCAAGTACAACTTGATGTAAAACACTGTTACTGATGGTGTTTATACCAATCCAATCTCTTCGATGTGTATTTTAAGCATTTCTTTTATGTAAAGGTAAGAAAAGAAGCCGTTAAGGGTCTTGATATTGCAAATACTTTTGTACTTCTTTAGCAGTGCCTCATTATTTTGTACTGAAAAAGAGTAGTATGAACTTTAGCCCCTATGAAAATGTTGAAAGGTTATTTCTTAATTTTGATGACAAAAAGTGTGGCATTTAATGAAGAAATTAGACCATTCAGATGGAGGGAATGCAGAGTAGACTGTGTATCAAAGCCCTTCAGTGAATATCCAGTCTACATTCAAAACCAGAAGGGTAGCAATTATCATATGGTGCTTTTTTTAAGATTGACATCTATTGTGCTTTTTGAAGTGGAATTTTTGTATTATACAGAGTACCTACTTACTTAGTGCCTCTGTTATTATAGTGACAGTTTATCTATATATTAGCAAACATGTTTGAATATGTTATAGGAACAACCAAAGCTTTTCAGTATTTGCATACTATCCAGATTTGCACTGTGATTTGTGACAGAATTGCAAGGTATGTCATAGAAATGACATTTTCTTACATGTTGTGTAGTATTCATACACAGACAAAGCAGTAGGAACCAGCATGGCATGACATGTGTTTAGAAAGCAATGGCTCCAAAGAATATAACTGTTCAATTCTCTTAAAAATTTTTAATTTGTAAATGTTTGGATAATAAATCACTTACTTAGTGTTGTCCAGTTGCCTAGTTTTGTGAAGAGCTCTTAGCAGAATGAAAGGCATTAAAGTGGACCCCATTTCAGCTCAGCCGGGGGCCATCAGTCCATCCCCAGCCAAGTTGAAGGTGACCTGTCTCCAGCCTTGTCCCATCCCTGCCTGGCTGTGGACCTTGTTCACCCAGACCCTGACTTGCAGACTGACTTTCCAGCTTGTCCGCAGACCTGGTATGTCACCACAAACATGTCTGGCCGTGGGGCTAGGGGGTGCCCCTGGCTGCCCCCCCAGCCTGCCTTCTCCCTTACCAGGTTGGTGCGATGGGCCCTGGCCTGTTCACCTTCATGGGGATCACCCATGGGTCCTCCCCACAGCTCTTTTCCCCTGGCAGAGACTGTGGGTGTTCAGTTCTTCCCTAAACATCATACAGGTGAAACCTTGATCCTCCTCAAATTTTTGTTGAGTTCAGTGAACTCTGAGTGTGAGACATGGTGCATCTGCAGAAGTAAAATGAGAGGCTGAATTTTGCAATATTAAATATGCTTGAAATTTCATGGCTATTCTCAGTTATATGAATGAAAAAATTGAGCTCGAGTTCATGGTAATCACATCTGTCTTATCCACATAATGAGAATTCAGATAGATGGATTTTACAGGAACCAATATACAAAGATTAGCTTTTTGCATGAGGCCAAGTATTTACAATTTAAGGTCTAAAAGGAATTTGGTTAGGGAAGTTATGAACAGCTGAAGAGAGAATTTATAATGGAAGTAACTCTTACATTAGCCACGCACTACTACTTATAAATACCAAGCAGTGCAGTTGGGCACTGACCCAGGGTATGCTTATTTCAAGCGTTTTCTCAACTTGAAAATATTTAAGGAATCTCACTGAAAGTGATAAACTTTTTAGTCTTCTTCTTCCACGACATACATAAACGGAATTGCTTCAATGGAGCTAAAATGCACAATAAGAATATTAATGTAAGAAACAGGAAGAATTTGATGGATAAGGAAAATATAAGCATTGAATTTCCTTTGCCTGATTTTTCACTCTCCATCCCTTCTCTCCCTCCCCACCTCTTCTTATATATAAGATATATATATATATACACACATCTGTATACAATTCCAGTACAAACATACTTTTGGATGATCATAGTCAATGAAAATTATTGGATTTTGCTGTGTCATGCCTAAAATCCCAAGTGGTGGTTCACATTTGCACTGAAAGTATTGATACAAATAAGTTCTGGAGATAAATGCCAGAAAAGTTATTAAAAAAAGAGAAAACTCTCTGTAAAATCATGTCTAAAGCTATGGAATTACAAGTATCAGCTTCTGTAAACTAATAAAATATTTTTTTTCCTAAATTATCTGACTGGGAGAGGGATGATCTTAATTTTTTTAGCTTTATTTGATTTAATGTTAAATACTGTACAATGATTTTACCATTATAAGGAATCTAAGCAATAAATAATAACATAATTTAAAAAATAATATTAAAATGTATTGGCTGTAGTTGGTTAATTATAGTTTATTACCATTGTATTATATAAAAATAATGTAGCTTTATTTTGTAATATTTTAGGATATAATGGAAGTTTTGACAGGCCTTGAAGCAGAGGTAAAGAGTCAAAAAGACTCTCTTAGTGATAGTCCCAATTCAAAAAGGCATGCTATGTTCCAAATTTTATTATTTTAAAATGTAACTAGGTTACACTTTTTCCAACCAGAAAGATGTGATGGTGAACATGATGAAGAAAACTAGCTTTGCAAATGCTTGGTCTAGTACACCGATGTACATCATGTGCAAAGACAAGGTCCACTGTGGAAGAAGTTTGTATGAGATGATAGCTTTTATGATCAAATAGAAGAAAGTCAGAAACAGGATCAAAAGCTGGTCACAAGTGACAGCATGGTCTTTCCCAATGAAAATCAGATATCAATGATAGATGATGGGAAGATGATGAAATATATAGCATTAAATAGTTTTTTATATTTACTGGTCTTTTCAAAAACCCCATTCATTTTTCCTGTCGCACTCTATATCAGGATGTAGTGGGTTGACCCTGGCTGGATGCCAGGTACTCACTACAGCCACTCTCTCACTCCCCTCTGCAACTGGACAGAGGAGAGAAAAAAAAGCAGTGAAGGATGCATGAGTTAAGAGCTGGAAGAGGTCACTTACTGATCACCATTACAGGCAAAACAGACTCAAAGTGGGGATATTAATTGAATTTATTACTAACAGGATCAGAGCAAAAGAGGGAGAAGTAAAATAATCTTTAAAACACCTTCCTCCCGCCCCTCCTTCCTTCCATGTTCTCCCTCCTCCCCTCCAGCGGTGCAGGGAGACAAGGAGTGGGGGTTACAGTCAGTTGTTGTTTCTGCCGCTGCTCAGGGAAGAGGAGTCCTTCCCCTGCTCCCGTGGGGTCCCTCCCACGAGAGACAGTCCTCAATGGACCTCTCCAGTGTGAGTTCATCCCATAATGATGTCAGCACCATAATGCTAGAATGCCTTCACTCTTTCTGGTTACTTTGAAATCCTTAATTTAAGTTAGGTCAAGGTAGAAGCAGATAAAAATATTTTGTCATGTGAAGTTGAAACATCACACAGCTACAAAGTTCTATGAAGACACAACTGGCTTAAGGACTGTAGGATCACAGGACAGATCAGCTGGCGGAGACCTCTGGAGGTCTCTAGTCCTACTGCCGGCTCAGCTGGAAGATCAGACCAGGTTGCTCAGGGCTTTGTCTAGACTGGCTTTGAAAACCTCCAAGGATGGCAACTGTGCAACTTTTTTGGACAATCTTACCCCTGCCTGACTGTCCCTCATTGTGAAAAATGTTTTCCATACAGCCAGTCTGAACCTGTTCTTTCAACTTACACCCCTTCTCTCTTGTCCTTTCACTGTAAGCTGCAGGGAAAAGCCTACCTCTGTCTTCTTGATAACCTCTGCATAGGTACTGCACAGCTGCTATAAGCCATCTCTTTCTCAGGATGAAGCAGCCCTGGTCTCTCAGACTCTTCTCACAGGGCAAGGCTTGACCATTGTGATGGCCCTTTGCTAAGCTTACTCCAGTTCATTGGTACATTCTTCTCGTGTTGAGGAGCCAAAATCTGGGTGCAGTATTCTAGATGCAGTCCAAAAAATATTTGATTTTAGTTGCATTGCATCCCTGATTTGTCTTAGTGCAAAAGCACTGGTGCCAGCACAGAGCAAGGAGGGGACTCAGGCTGGCAAGAGCAGTGAGGAGTGCAGGCTACCTGTGGTGGCAGCTGTGTGCACTCAGAACTGCTTATACAGCTCTTGGGCGGTGTTGGGAGAGGTGTCAGGTTGGGGCTGCCTATGAGGACAATCTCTTCTTACGTTAGCGAGGCCCTCCTGGGACCAATGAGATTCAGATTCTCTCTTCCACCTATGCTCCAATTTTTGTGCAACACATTCCACACAAGGATTGTATTTCCAGAAGAAAACCTCAGGTGGCAGCAGCACCATAGCTTTTGGAACCAGTACTGGTCTTCGTGCAGTTCTTCCTTCTGCTATCAGTCATTAGGACTCTTGTCCTAATGTTCACATTAGGACTCTTGTCCTCTTGTTCACACTTGTGTTTAACATCCTTAGCAAATCATTAGCCGATGGAAGACTGAAAGTGTTTTTTCCTGACTGATTTAGTGATGTGCAGATCTCATTTCGAAGTCCTGCATCCATGTTTTATATATTCAAGCAAACAATGCATATTTTCATATAATTGTGGAAGATGAATTTGGGTTACTCAGGGTTAATAATGTGTTTGATGTATTTGATTTGAGTTAAACCTCTTAAAGCACTCTCTGAAAGATCTTCTGTCTCCTTTAAGTTAGATAGTCATCCACTTTCTGGTTTCTTGTATGTGACCATATATGACAAAAAAGGAGGGAGGAGGGTATTCAAAGATCACTAAAAGGATAGTAGGGAATGCAGATGTAAGAAATTTGAAAGTAGAATAAGCAACAAAAAGTTAAAAGGAAATACAGTGAGAAATGGAGGAAATCAGATGGGAAATGCACGAGGGAGGAAAAGGCTTGACCCTGCTTGGAATAAGAGTTGTTTCTTAGAGCTCTGGTTTTTTGGACATCTTGAACACCTGTAGTTCCCTTACAATGTTTCAAGACATGGTGTCACAGAGATTAACTGTGCGATTTCAGGCTATTCTCACTTGCAATGACTCTGTCTCTCCATCTAGTTGGGTTTTTTAGGCACCGGCCACTAGTAAATTCTCTCTATATGCTTAGTTTCACTGCCAGTCAGGCATGATCTTTGAAGGCTTCCTCATTGTTTCATCTTTCAGGCTCCTGCTATTGAAGTATACCTGTAGAAAACAGTAAGCACCAGAACTTTTTGTTCTCTCCTCCCAGAACAGACAAGTGATCAAAGAACATTCCTCTTGAGCAGGGTGGATCTGATGTCACATTCCCACAACTGGACAAAATAAGAAAATAGTTAAAGAATCAGCAGAGAAATTACCACTAAAAGGAGACTGGTGATGGGCCATTTCTCCATCCTAGCCCTGAAATGACTATGTTTCCTGATACCTTCAGGAGCTTGCAACTTTCTTTCACCTGGATGCAGCATTAGAACAAGAGTTTCATGGTATTATGGAAGTGAAAAATGAACACTCAATGACATTATCTCCTTCTGCACTAGAAAATAAAGAAAAGAGTAATTTTATTCAGTTTTAATGGACTCTAGTGTATTTCTGATGCATCCACTACATTTGATAGTGATTACAACATGGACTTTGACACCACAGTGACTGTCTGTTTATGTCTCCTTGGCCTGGTTTTGGCACAGTTTAAGTCATTATTTGGAGAACTGCATGGGCATAACCTGACTGGAGGTCTGAGAAGGGGCAGCCCCATTCTCTGCTGCTACTTTAATTATGCCTCAATGCAGCACTAGAGAGTGAACTACAGCCCTGGCCGGATTTTCTCTACCCAGGACTAGGATGAGAAACAGGGGAGTAGTTTGCATCCACATGTACCATCTCATGGTATATGGGATTCATGACAGGAAGGAACTTGTGGAAGGATGTATGCATGGCATTGCTATTTTAGGAACTGCTGCCAAGTGGAGGTAATGCCACTACCCACAATAGCTTGCAGAATGCCTCCAGGAAGCAGATAAATTAGAATGCTGTGTAGTGTTAGGATCTGGTGGCATCTCAAAGCTGGTACTTTATTTCAGAGTGGTGGGTGATCTCAGTAGGCTAGTATTCCAGGTCAGCATCCTACAAATCTCGCATCTCATCATGCAGCAGGTGGGTAGGTGAGGAAGGCCACATGTCTAAGATGGTGCCTTGAAATACAAAGGATGCCTATAGAGCAAGCCAGACTGAACACTGTGTTGTGCACTTTGGCTCACTCGGCAGAAGTACAGGAACATTCTCACACTTTGTCTAGATTGATGTCATACTTGATCAGATCCTCCTTGAGTCTCTGTTCCTCAGATCAGCCGCACTCTGACCTGTGAGAGGTTCCACAGGTATCAGCAGGGCTACTCAACTTGTGGCACAGCTGAGGACAGCTGCAAAACTGGTCTCCTGGACCAGTGCTGCTGAATCTCAGTACTGAGCGGAGCAGGGATGTGCCTCCAGTGCCAGATGCTGAGCTCATCCTCCTCCAGCACCCCAGCGCTCACTTCAGAGCCCTCTTGCCTGAACCCCCAGTGGTAGTGTAGAATAGATAGCTTCTTTGGGCAAGATGGTAGGCAATTTTGTATCACAGGTGAAGTATATAAGGCTCCAGTTGCTTCAATACTGGAAGGATTTGGAATGAAAAGTAGAAGAAACTCACAGTAGCACTTCCTCCTATGGTAACAGTTTTCTAAAATCTTCAGTTATTTCTAAGTAATATACATATAAATACACCTTTTAAAATTAATTATTCAGAGGAGACCATTTAATGTCCTTTTATAAATGCACAGCCAAATTAAAATACAATTGCCAGTCTATTAAATACCTGATTTGCCCATTTTTCTTTATGATTATTATGATGAAGCACCATATTTTAAATCATGAGTTGACTACAGCATGGGGTTTATATTAATGTATAATTGCTAGTTTTTACTTATATTTGTGTGGAAAATGGTGAGATTTCCCCGGACAACTTAATGAATATTTTGCATAAACTGATTGTATGCCATTTTAAGCTTGCATAACTTCTTCCAGTTTTGGAAGAAATAATTGCAAAGCTTCTAGAACTGCATGCATTCATTTCATGTCAATGGGTACTTTTATTGAATTTGGGTCTTTTACAGGTATCTTTTACATTGTATCTTATTCTTGTATATTCTTGTATATTTTGAGGGAAGTTTCTATAAAGCATCAATGAAGTCACTGTAAAATGAGGCCATCTACACAGGTTTGAGGATAAGAAAGCTAAATTGATTAGAAAATTGAAAGGAGAAATATTTGGATTAATCTGGAGTGTACAAAGTAACTAAAATTGGGTTCTGGCATGTTTGGGTTTTTTTTCAGTTGCAGTGGGAGGACTACAGTCACAAACAGATGCAAAAATAGGAGCCCCAGGCAAAGTTTGTTTCCCTGCAATGTGTGATAGGGAAGATGGATGAGGAAGCCCAATGTCACCTCTATTCTCTGCAGTGGGAACTTTTAGAGCTGTTTCATCAATGTGGAAATAGTGTTAGTGCTTAAAATGGAGCAAACACTGCTGCAGACAGGCTTTGGGTACTTTTACAACTTGTTTAAAACAACAGCCACAGTGCAAATGCACCTTCAGGCTAGTATGCCCCAAGGAACCATGTAGACAATTTCAGGTACATAATTAGTCTCCCCAACTTCAACAAGATTTCTCAAATGCTTGATATTTTGAACATGTTTTAGGTGTGAGCCAGTGTCACAAAGCTGTGACAGCTTGACATCTCATGCATGGTTTGTGACAGAGGTGGAAGAATGGCCAAGTGCTTTAAAAGGCTCTGTTTTTCTATCCCCTCTTCCCTGGAGGAAGGGGGAGCATCTCTCTCCAGAAAAACATGGGTTTATAGTGCATATTTTACAAATTAATCAGTCCACACATATATATATGCACTTTTCTCTCTTTTTATGTCCATAATTATATTTACTTTTTATACATATACAGAGGAATAGGAAAGTCACAGAAATGCAGCACAGAGAAATAAATGAGTCACAAAACTCAAGGAAGACTGTGGTCCAAAGCCTGCAATTAGAAGATGTAACCAGTGCTTCTCTGATTTCATTCAGATGGCACATGCATTCTTTGCAAATCATGATTTAAAATAGGGTAGGAGAGGATACAGTGAAAAAAAGACACAAGGAAAACACAAAACAGCACAAAATTAGTAGAACACAGAGAGGAGGGAGCTAAGGGAGAGGAGAGCCACCATATGGAGAAGGTCCTACCCAAAGGATCTGGATTTCTACCAAAATTGTATGTGTTGATGTGTTGTTGACATATTAGCTAATGACTCAGTCTAGTCATGTTCTGGTCACAGGTTGTGAGCACAGCACCCAACTGTCACAAGGTACTGGCCCTCATTTTTGTTGTAAGTTTCCTGATTATGTTGGAAGCAGGTTAAAAATACCCTTAATTGTTATTTCCTTTGTAAGGTGTGTAGCATGGGAGTGGGTTTAGGTCCGGGTAGCTGGCTATGCTGGGATCTTGGATCTGGAAGCAAGCAGAGGCTTTTCAGGTAAAAAGCCTTTGGTGATGCATGTGAGGAAGTTATAGTGCTCATTACAGTGCTTCCCAGTGCAGATCCAGGAACATAAGAACATTCTTATGTAAAAGGCAAAGGATTTGAAGAAAAATGGTGAAGTGGCAGGATGCCTGAAGGTGACAGGGTCTTGGTCAATGGTTTTGAGTAGAACTTATATGATACAGAGGACAGAGAAAGGCAAACAAAGATATGTGTGGTAAAAGGGGAGAGAAACGTGGAGGTTTTTTCCTTGAGTTTTTGTTTTGTTTGGTTTTTTTTTTTAGCAAAGGTTACTTGTCACACTGAAACAAGGGTTGACCTAAAATTTCTATCAAGGCAATGGACAAGACCAAAAATCAGACCTCTGTGGATGTACATTCCTTCTAAGAGTAATCCTATAGGTAGGATCCTGAGCTGAGATGTCAACACTGAACTAACTGAATATTACTGTGGGCCATAGAAGTACAGCAGATACCAGGATCTATGGTGCTGTGAGGTGCAGAACTTACCCGTACAACAAAATCTTCTCTCCAACAAAAATTCTCCATGAACATGGCAGTTGGGATACATCTGTCCTGACAGCCCCAAGGAAGGAGCTGGAACCATTTTCTTTCTTGTGGCATCTTACACAGAACAAGAGAAACAAGCATATATGTATTATTAAGAGACTGGAAGGCAGACACAGTGTTTACCACATTCCGGGGAGCTGATACCTTTGCCCAGTTGAGAGAGATTTCTGTAGCTTTGCTCCTTGCTCAGAATGGCAATTGTGCTGGGAGGGATGGAGAAGTATTGTTTCTAGCACTATTCCTCTGTGTATATAAATATTCCCTGGCTGTGGCTGGCTCGTCACACAAGATATCAATCCATGCTTCCCTTCCCCTTGCCTTCTCCCCTCCCTCCTCACATCTCTACCAGCACAGCAGATTCCAATAATAAACCCATCACTGTGAAAGCCAGGTGTCATCCAAATTAATTTGCTGCAGCATTTGATCTATCCTCTGCTTCAAGATACGGGTTTCAGAGTATTTTATGAGATGCACTTCACAGCTTTGTACCACACAAGCCATTCTGCAGCATTTTATGAGCTGCACTTTATAGAATTTTATCAAATATTATGTAGAATATTTTAGCAATAAGCCCTTTTTTAGGAAACCAATTCCAGTACAAGCTTGCACACACATGAGAAAATGTGAACATCCTCAAACGACTGTTAACACTTAACTTTCCAGAAGATCTTGCTGGGCTATTTATTTTGTAATGGAATTTTTACAGTTCACAAGGAAACTAAAATGGGATACAAGGCACAGCCACTGCTTTACTAGGGCTATTTAGCTTTACAAAGCAGATGCCTCAGTTCATCCAGTGTCCTCCACACTGTGGAGTAGCCCAGGAGGGATGATGGGCTGAATAGCATCACCTTATTCTTCACTGAGCTCCCCTCAGCTTTCTTGAACAAGCAACATCTTTGTTTCCAGGTCTCATCAACAATTGACACAGCCTCTGTTTGGTGGACTGACTGTACAGGTGCATCTGCAGCTCCAACACTCCTCACTGCAATTATTTGTCTTCCCTAGTGACAGGCAGAGCACATCCTATGCTGCCAGCCTCCACATACCTGCATTCCACAGCCACCCCTCCACCTTCTAGATACCCCCAAATTACCACAAGATCTCATTACATCAGAGATATGGGTATCAAACAGTCAATGTCACCCAGTGCTGGGAAGGAATTAAGAAGTGGCACCTGAAAACTCTGGGAATCTTTTTTTGTCATGGAAATGGAACAAAAAACCTCAGTCAGTTGTTAATTTTCTCAGCTCATATCTAAACCCATGCACAGGTAAGATCCGTCTCAGCTTCTCCAAGGTCTAGGGAGGAAAGGGGAAGATATCTGAAGATCTCCTTGCATGAAAAGGAAGCCAGGTGCTGAGGAGCAGCAGCGCTTCTCCAGTCTTCTTATGAAGACCTTTTCCAAGGTCTGTGTTTCAGATCTTCAAGGCCACACTCCCCCAGCTTGGCCAGCTGAGAAAAGCTTTGCCTGAGAAGTCCTGTGGTACAGGAGTCCCTGCACACCTGCAGATGGACACCTTGGACATGGCATGTCTCTGCCTGCCCCAAGAAGTCACTTTCTGTAGAGTTCTCTGGAAGAGAAAGACCAGTCCCATTTAGCAAAGTCGCTATGAAATATTCAACTTTGTGTTTAATTTTTTAAGTCTTTTCCCATTTGTTTAATGGAAGCTGAAACACTGCCATCACTGTCAGGTCAAGAAGTGGTGTTGCCTGGCCAGATCTTTTTGGGTTTACAGAAAATGGCAATATTCATACTTGCATTACAGCAGCAGAAAGCAAAATTGAACATGGCATTTACATTTGCAGCATAAAAATTCAGATCACTGAACACAACATGAGAGTTATTTAAGGTCCTAATAATCTATACATGCACACTGCTGGTCTTGCGTCATGCCAGTTGTTTTGAAGGATGTGCACTCTTTAGAGTTTCTGCAAAGGAAAGGAAAAAAATGCTGACAAGTAAAATCAATATACTCCAAAAGAAATCCAAACAAAAAGAAAGTTGAATAAGAAGAAATATACAATTTCCCTCCATTAATCAAAGGAATAAAAACAAACCCCCAAAAAATCAGGGCTAGTTTTTGATAATTTATTCTTAAATTGCTTTCTGTCTGTTATTTTTAAAATCTCTGCAGTAGTAACCTTCCTATTCATTACTTGGTTATGTCAATGAAAACAAGAAAAACCTCGGGTAATAACTTTTTCTGTTGGAAGACAACAATGAGTTAGACTATCTTTATTAACACTGTAGCAGAGGATCATAAAATACATAAGAAGCACATTATAATAAACATTGCATCACATTAAATGTGTAGTTTAGGTGGTGATCATGTTTCAGGCAGCTATCTGCTATGCTTGCAGAGAATTGAGCCATTGTAAACTTTGTTCATCTTCACAAGCCCTGTAAATTTTGGGAGAAATTGTCTCTAAGCTGGCAGAAGTCTGAGAAAAGCATTTTGAAGAAAATGGTCTCTCATTTATTAATATAACAAAGTGAGTCCGATGGCTTAAATAAAAGAATAACCCTGGCAGTTGCTGAGCTCTTACAACTACTGTTTTAAAACAAAGAGGAAGGAAAAACCCAGTGACAAGCAGGAGTCAGTAAAGTCAAGAATGAGAATGGAGTAAAAGAGAGACACACAGCTATTGCAAAGGCAGGCAAGCAGAACATGCCAGTTTGGCTTCTGCTGTTGACACTGTTCTGTATTTTATATGAATATTTAATCCCAATTAGGCTTTTTGATTCTACTCCAGCAATCACTGATGTAAAATGCAAGTACAGTATACTTCAGGAGCATACCCTGGTAGATCTGCTGATTAGCTAAGGGGTTAAGAAGCAACGTGAGGGATGGTCATCAAAAACCTCAAACCCTTCAAAATTAACAATGTAACAAATTCTGTTCTGGAGCTGGGAAATATTTGAAAGCTATGGGAAGTAAAAAATGTAACTCTTGTTCGGCAATTCAAAGATAAAAAGTACATTCTAATCTTTTAAAAATACGACATAAAATTGCTTTAGACAGCTCTTGGCACACTAGTACAGTTTCTGGCTTTCCAGACTTTGGTTTCAGCTCAGGAGAAACTCAGTCACAGATGCAAGGCTTTGTGAGCTCCAGACTCCTCTCCCACTCCAAGGACTAGACTGCTGAGAGCTGGAGCTGGAGCTAAGCTCTGACACTCCCTATTTTGGGCACTGAATCTGACCTCAGAGCCCTGTCCTTCTTTTAAGGCAGATGCTGCTGCCAGGAATCGCAGCAGGGCCATGTTTGAGAGCTCAAAGAGGTGGCCAGCAAGGAGCACCCAGCAGGGCACTTTGAGGTTAAAGTACGATTCAAAATATTGCCCATCTTGGGAGATGGGCACATGCATCTGCTTGGAACCTGCAGCTCAAGAGAGAGGCTTGAGGAGCTGATCTGGCATGAAAGAGCCATTGGAGACATCCCCTGACACCCCAGGACCTCACTGCCCTGGACCAGCACTCAATATCAGGCTTTGATCTTGCTCCTTTTATTTTCCACCTATGAATCTTTGACTTTCCTAAGGCATTAGGTATCTAGGAGAGCTGCTGAAGCAGACCCCATGAGGAAGCTGGGAGGAAAAACATCCCAGCTTTGGATCCTTATTGGGCATTGTGCTATTCAGATCAGGACCATGTGCAGAGACATGGGAAGCCTTGAAGTAAATAAGCTGGGTACTCAGGGTGCTTCAATAATTCCAGAGTGAGGGAATTACAGAAGGGGTTTGAGTTGTAATTTTGCTTTTATGTGCCTAATCTTTGCTTAAATTCAGGTGCCTTCGAAGACTTTAAATCTGACTCTAATTTGAAATGCACTGCTACAGGCTCTTTTCCTGCTATCAGCTGAAAAGCAAGGGCTCTGGGAAGTTGTCTGGGGAAACGTAAATCTTCTCTATCACACTGAGCTACTGTGGATGCCATATAGAATGAGGCAGCTTTAAAGGATTTTCCCAACTCAGTTCAGAAAAAGTGATTATATAGGATTTATGAACCAGCTTCTCATAAATTTAATAATGACTCACCATTTTCTCCACTTACTAGATTGCTTAGCACTGACTTGGATGCTCTGATAGAGCAGCATTAATAAGAAACTGCACGATTTACCTTGAGGTATTCTCTGAAGATAGTTCACATCACTGATATCAGAAAGAAGAAAAATAATGCTTGCAGAACAGAAGATATATATACGGTATCTTCAAGAAATATTTTTAACTGCTGTTCTCAAAGCTGTTTCAAAAAAATCTACATTTCTCCCCTTGTCCCTCGGACAACTCAAGAAGAGAGCCAAAATGCCCTGAGGTAACTAATCAGAGAGTCTCTTAAAGATGAAAGAATTTAGGAAGATAACACTTCTAAACTCTTCTATCTGCCCACCTCATCATGTTTAGCATGAATGCCCTTCACCTTTGAAAAATGGCCGTTTAGCTTAAACTGGTGATGCAAGCTGCTTAACTAAACTAAGTAATACTGTGCAAGAGCAGATGAATGCTGAGAGAGCTGGGTGTCTGCCTTCACTTGGGTGGAGGTTGACAGAGGAGGAGAAACAAATGGGCTGTGATAACATCTGATCCATCTGACCACATCCTAAAGCTCCAACATTTACTTCCATGGCAACTGACCAAAAGAGTGTTTCATCAAGAAGTGCAATAGCCAGATAAGCAATAAATCAATATATCAAGGTATTGATGGGAATAATTAAAAAACGGAATCATGATTACTAGGAGAGAAGAAAAAACTTGTTCTGTTCCTGACCAGTACTATGTTGGAAGTTAAATGTCCTGAATCTCATTGGGCTGGTCTTAAAACCACTAAAAAATCCTTTTCCATAAAGGAAATGAGCTGAAGTGAGACAGCGCTGCTTATTGAGACTGTTGGGTTTCTTCCTTGAAAAACAGCTATGGAAATTCTGCTTTTCTTTTCTTTGTTTTACATTCATTTTCTATTTTTTCCTTCTGCATCCTCAGAAAGAAAGGACCTCTTTTTCTTTTCAGTGTTCACATCTTCCCCCATTCCTCCATAATTTAGCATCTTCTAAAATTTTTCAGCCTACGGTTCAAGGTAGCCCCCAGATTTGCCTGTGTGGCCCCTCAACTCTCCAGCTCTGTGTGCTCTGTCAGGGTTACACCAGAGCATAGCATGACTGGAGATGCTGGGAGGAGACTCCTACACATGTGGCTACCACTGCAAACTCTTCCATCATTTATGAGAGAATTCTTGGCTAAGTTGCAAATGTTAAAGCTCCATATTAAACTCGCCCTTCTACTTTCTCTCAGTCTATTTGCCATGCATCATGTGAAATTTTATGCTTTAGAAAAAATAAAAAGTTCATTGCAAAAACTACACTAACCAAAAACTAGGAAACAGCCCTACAAAAACCAGAACACACAACTCACTACCTGCTAAAATTGTTGTGTATCAAAAAAAGCAGAGCAAACATGTCAGTGAAGAAAACAGGTTCCGGTTTTAGGGTCAAAAAGGAATTGGTACACACAATAAAGACTGAAAAATCTTTTTAAGTTTTTTAAAATCATCCTATAATTTTATTTCTCAAATATGACAAAGTCCTGGCCTGCAGTGATCACTAAAGATCTAACACATTTCCAAAGGAAAAGAATATCAGCTGCAGCACTATATCAATCCCTAAATAGAGTGCATTTTTACAGTCCCTGGCATTTTGGTCTGGAAAACTTAATTTTCACTCTCTGGGAGGACCCAAAAGGGAGCTTTATTCTTTATTTTGCTCTCTCTGCTATGCTAAAAAAGCTACATGGTTTGGGCAATTTGGCTGTCATCGTGCATTCATTTTCCCTGAGTATCTTCTGATCCATACTAGATGCATGACCCAGCACAGTGTTATGTGAGCATTTGAACTTTTTATTAAGTTCAAAGCTGCTATATCCCTCCTGTCATAACTACTTCCATTCTCCAGGTGGTTTATTTAGCATGGAAGCCGTCAGAGAAAAGTGCATAGTGTCATTAAATCCCATTTAATTTAAACACCTCTATACCCATTGCCACTTGACAGTATCAATAAACAAGACGTCACCAGTCTTCTCAGTTTTTCTATTATCCATAAGCTCTTTGTATCAGAGTGCCTTACACAAAAAACAATCTATCCCAACCTGGAAGTAGTTCGAATGAATGAGAGGGTTGTAAAGTTCTTTCCTGTAATGCTCAACTCTGTTAGTGTCTCTCATCTGCTCCTTCTCTGTCTCTTCTCTGTAAATCCTCCTTGGAACCCTGCTTTTTTTTTCCAGCAGAACACCTATTGGGAATGGCTGTTTGACGAAAAAGAGAAGAATTAAAATTAGTCAGAAATTAATCTTTGTATTCATTGATTTTGTTACAAAAGAAGATGAGCAGTTGCACTTAAGCTGGTTTTAACTGTAATCTGAGCACTTCCATCTGCTCATTATGCTTGTAAGAACACATGAATAAAATTGCATTAAATTCGTTACCAGAAAAGTATAAAAAAATCGAGAGAACAGTAACAAAGAAGGGTTAGTGCACAACTGTGATTTATTTATGAAGAAAGATTAATAGCTAAACTCAGGAGCCCAGCTGAAGGCAAATAATTGGAAGGGCTCTCAAAGGACCCTCTGGAAACAAACCTCAGACTGTGAAAGTGCTTACTCATTTTTATTTAGCTTTTGTTCAAGAAAAGCTCCAGTTAAAAATTAAACAGGGGGGAAGTGACTACAAGTATTTTCCAGATCTGAGTATCAAGCAAGGCTTTATATAGCTAATGTGAGCAGTGGCCTTCAGTGGCAAACAGCTAGAAAGGAGAACTGTGTGCAGGTAGAGTTAGTGGCTACCTCTGAGCCAGAAAAGAACACAGGATCTGTTCTTTGGTCCTGCTGCTGAACTGCAAGAAGGGGGAGAAAAGCTTTCAGGGCCTGGGCATCTTCTGAGATGGTATTTGTTGACACAGGACAAAATGTTTCACAGTGCCCACAGCTGCATACAGTGTGGATGGTGGCACACCTCCACTTCAGCTGCTCTTCTGGCTTGGGTTAGTTTGCAAATACAGATGCAAATTGGGCCCAGAATCACATCCTAACAGTCACACAGTATCATATTGCTGGCAGTAGGGTGACCTTCTGCTCGGGAAAATTAAAAAAAGCATACCATTAAGCACAGTACATACTAAAGTCTTCAGTCAAATCCTGAGGGAAATGTACACACACACACACACATACACACACATACCCACCCCAATTTTTTTCTCCCTGTTATCAGACAAATATTCTCAAAAAGCAAAGATGAGCAAGTACAGAACAGTCTCAAAAGACAGGCAAATTACTTTTTCTGAGATCCCTATTTAATTTTGAGTTTAGTAACTAGATCTTTGCTGTGGGGCTCACCAGGAATGTAGAGATTACACCATTACAGAACAATATAGCCCTGTAAGTTATAAATATAAATAACCAGTCTTGGATTCTCTTGGAAAAATGCAGACTTATGGAGTTCCTTTCTCCTCCAAACCATTAATTATGACAGGATCTGGGGGGGGGGGCGAGGGAGGGCAGAATAAAGGCAAACCAAAATATTATCGCATGGTCATTAAAGTTACCCAAACTTTCATTTACAAAGAGCACTGGGGGATTTCAGGAATTTCTTAGGAAGGCTAGTCTTTGATTTTCTGGGGTTTGTGTGTTTCTTTTCTGTTTTCCTCAGCTTTTTCATTAATGGAACACATTGAGATAACATAGTCTTTTTTTTCCCCATAAGCCACCAAGACATAGACTGTTTTAGAAAAAGCACTTCAAGCATTATCCGTTACGAAACACTGTTAAGGAAGGTTTTATGTGTTCCTGGAGAATTATATAACAGTACTGTATTTCTCTCCTGAGATATACAAACCTGTAAGTGTGACATGGAGCCTGGTGAATGAATGTAATACATTAAAGCAGAAATCTTTGTACACATACATTTAATTATCGAATTAGTTATTTGGGTTTTTTTGTAGCAGCAGCCATTCTATCCAGAAAGTTTTTTGTGTTGGATTTGCTCTTTCCTCCCTCAGACATAGAAAGTTATTACTTGCAAAACCATTTTTTAAATGCTCAGCAATGGTGTGATTAAGTTAAAGTGACCCTGATCCCACATCTAGATGAGGTCAACATTCTGTAAGGAGAAATATATGCCAGATGCTGCAAATATTTTGTGGGCTGGGAAGAAAGAAGAAGGAGACCTCTCCTCCTGCTACCATTTTTGGGAGGGGAAGTTAGCTTTGCAACAGCAAAGAAAGCATTTTTGAATTTGCTTTTAAAAATGAAACTATCACGCCTTTGAATAGCAAATAAATGGCCTGTAAGAAAGACAGGTGGGGGCTTGTCAGAGCACTTTCAGTATCCATTTTCTTGACAACCCCAAAGCTGGAAATTTTCTGATTTTTAAAAGTAAGCCTAACATTCCTACAATACCAAGTTTTCAAGATCGTATAAAAAAGAAGAAAATTCTCAGCAATGTACCTAATCTCAGCACACTTGCCCCAAAAATAACACCCTGATTAACTGTTTATAGGAGTAGCAGGCCTAATTAATATTCATAGGCTCTTGAATCAGGTTCATCTCTCTTGTGTCTGATCAATAGAGAATGCTATTGTCTGTCAAACACACTGTATTTAGCATTTTGATGCAGCACAAACTGAGGTCACTACGACATACAGGCAAAGCCCTTTTATATATCTTTAAGAAATGTAGGATAGCTGCATTAATAAAAAAGAAGATAGGTGCCCTTACACTACACACTGCATTAGGTTCCTAAATTGCTACTAGCCTAGGCATATGAAGAGCATAAATGTATACAATAAGGTTTGATTATACCCAGTAATAGTTGAGCATTTGCTATTTGACACGGCAATTCTGGCTTCTACATTAAATGCCACATGCCCTGAGGGAACACTGAAACAACTTCCATCTTATGTTTCTTACAGACAAAAGAATGACAGGATGATGAGACACTACACAATATGAAATAAGAATTAGCAGCCAAGGCACCAAGAAAGTAATTGCTGAACTTTTTTTACAAAGGAATTCAATTGTAAAGTGCTACACAGAAGACTATATGGTCTACATAGAGGGTATATATGAAATCCTCCATATGTTGACACCTGTTTATGGGATCCCCAGATCTCCAAAATCCCCATACTGTTAATATTAGCTCATGCTGGTAGTAGCTGACAACTTCTGGGCCTCATGTTTTGTTTCAGAAAGATCATTACTAGCAATAAGGATAGCTCACTGTTGTTTAGGTCCAGCATTTCAGTATAACATCTCTGTCTTGGTTTAAAGACAAATATGGGGGTGGGAACTGCAATAAATTAAACACTTCCCCTTTTATCCCCACCAGTATAGAGAGGCAAAATGTGAGGAGATATAAGTGGAAAAGAACAGTTTACCGACAGGGAAAAAAAAAATCAGCAATCACAAAGATACAAAGGAAATGGCTTAAATTTTTTTGTAGCTCCACCCTCAAAAACCCTAGGACAAATACAAGAAGAGTGGCAGCAATGTCTTGCCACATCTCAGCAGTCCAGATGGGTTTTCCTCCGTGCTGCCAGCTGGCCCTTCCCTATCTCTCTAGCGACCCCCACAGTGCATTTGCTACCATTCACAAGACAGTGTAGACCTAGAGTGTTGGTCACTTTTCTTGTTCTTCGATATCCAAAGCCAGCTGGATGACTCTCAGCTCTGCAACCTGAGTTGGTCCATCTTGTCCATCAGTAGCTTCTGTGACTTGCCTCATGGGTCTCCATACAGCTGCTTTCCATTTTCAGTTTGTCTCTACAATATGACAGGAACTCTTCACGTGGGCAATCTTGTTTGATCTGCTTAAAGGCTTGCTGTCATTCAGGGCCCCACTTGAGGTCGTTTTTCTTCCATGTCACAAGATAGAGAGGCTCACAGTTTGACTATACTCAGGGATATGCATCCTCCAAAAACCTAGGCACCTACGAAAGCCTGCGTTTCCTTCTTACTGGTTGGTGGAAACATAGCTGCTATTTTGTTAATCAACTCTGTTTGTAATCATCTCTGTTGGAACCTGGCAACATCCGTCTTGGTACTTCACTCCTAGGAACTGTTCCTGGGCAGGTCCCTTGACCTTACTGCATTGAATGGCAAGACCAGCTTTCAGGAGAATCTGGATTATCTTTTCCCCTTTCTCAAAGACTTCTTCTGCTGTGTTCCCCCATACGATGATGTCATCAATGTATTGCAGGTGTTCTGGAGCCTCACCCTTTTCCAGTGCAGTCTGGATCAGTCCATGGAAAACGGTGGGGCTGTGTTTCCACCCCTGGGGCAGTCAGTTCCAAGTGTACTGCACACCTCTCCTGGTAAAAGCTCTACAGCATAGGGAAAAAACTAAACCTTTCTATCTCAAGAGCAATGAAAGTTTATACCTTTCTCTGCTATCCCTGCCTCATGCTGTGCTAGATACATCCCCTAATTTCTTCCTCTGAGGGCTTCCAGTTGATGCTCCTGGATGGTAAACTCAGACTTACCATTGGAATTCAGCAGATAAGAATGTCTTAAATCACAGCAGAGATCAGGGAACAATGAATACCCAAGCAAATTTGAGACTATGGAGTGCCCCTGGTGCTAGTCAGATTCAAAGATGAACTGCTAGCCATCCCTTGAAAGGGGATGTCTGGTATGGGAAAAAACTAAAAAATATAGGAAGTCTTACTTAAATCTGGAGGCTGGCTTTATTATAACCCTGCAATGTATAAATGGTACCTGTCAGAATGTTCTGAAATTGTTTTCAGAGTAGGATTTCATGTATCTATTTAAAGGTGTGAGATTTTTATGTGCATACTTTCTCTGAAATGAAAACCTGCCACTGTGTGTCAAGACACAAAGCAGTGAGAAACAGCAAATCATCTTTCCTTGTTCATTGTGACTTTGCTTTTTAGGGCCTTGCATTTTTTTTCATTGAATGCACCAATATGGAGTTCAAATTTATAAACAGATTTTTTTCCCCGTGGACAGGAAGGTAATAACTTCTTCAGTGTCATGTGAGATTATACTTTAAGACTCTTATGCTTAAGAATTATCATGGCAGTGCATTATCATGGTGTATTAGAAGGTAAAATCATAGGGCTGTCAAAGCATGTTGCCTTTTACCATACATTCTTGGGTTCTGGAGTGGAATTTGAAGTGAGGCGTGATGGAGAAAAAGGTAGTTCAAAAAGCTGATCTAAAATTTCCAAATATTTTTCAAAGTATGACTTAAAACATTCATGACAGAGTAATTTTTGACTGAATCTCCTGGCCTTGTGTTCACCTCATTTTTAATGCTTAACAATCTTCTCTTGCACATGTGTTGTGAATTTCTAAATCTCTGAACTGCTTATATATTTATATATATTTTACCCTTACAGCTTTCATGGATGCAATCCTTATATTAGAATTAACAGTTTTACCATTGACTTAAAACCCTCTTACTTTAGCTTCTATTCTCCAACTGTACTGGTAGCAGTATTGAGGGAGGAAAGAGAAATCGAGGAGACAGGAACCTTAAACTTGGCTACGCTGTGAAGAAGAGCAAAACATTTAGTCCCAGATTTTCAAAAGGATCATCTAATCCCAGTGCTTGACCACCTAGCTCTAGAAAACCAACTTCACTCCACTTGAGCAGCAAATACCCACGTTTTTGAAAATCAAGTCTGACCTATTTGAAGCTGGGTACACATAAAGACACAGAATTATGTCTCGAGTTATTAAAAAAGTGCTCTCGATGCTCTTGACTGACTGTCCCGACCGCCTCCCGGCCTACTGGACTCGCACGCGGTCCCGCTCCACGTGTCCTTCCGGGGAGGGGCGGGGGGATCCCGGGCGGGAAGGCGCGGCAGCGATGGCGGAGTCCCGCCGGGAGCGGGGAGAGGTGGTGGATCTGTGGGGGGGGCTGTTGCCGCCGCGGTGGGCGGCAGACTCGGAGGAGGAGAGCGAGGAGGAATTGGAGAAGGAGCTGCACTTGGCGGAGGATGCGCTCAGGCTGCCGGCGGAGCTGGCGGCCGCGGCTGCCCCGCGCCGCGCCGGTGAGGGCGGCGCGAGGCGGGGCGGGAGGGCGGGGTTTCGGTGCCCCTCTGCGCCTCCTGTGCCCTCCGGCCGCGGGGTCTGCTCGGCGCGGGGCGCGCGTTGGAAAGGAGCGGGCTGGAGCCGGGTGTGCGGGAATGGCGGCGGGGCTGAGGGGAGGCGCGTTCGGCCCGGCGGCCCCCGCTCCGCACCTGGGCTCGCACACCCCTCCAGGGTAGGGCAGATCGCAGCTCCCTCCTTCCCCCGATCGCTGAATCGATTACAAGTAAAGGGACAGCGAACCGAAGTAGGTGATAAAAACCTTACATGTGTAGTAGAAGGGGAGTGTAATCTCTGCTTTTCTACGGGCACAGTACTGCAACAGTGAGACAATATAAATTTTTTTCTATTTAAAGTAACTTCACACAAAAAACCCGCAATTTTTTTAATGGTATATGAGTGTTGACGTTAATGATTCCTGACTTAGAAAAGCAGGTGAAGTTGGAGCAACTTCTTCCTAACAAGAATAATTTATCCTCAAAATTCTTTTTAAAATGGCTGAATTGAACTAGGTAAGAAGGGAGAAATAAATAAGTTGTTACAAACCTAAGAGTCACTCTGGTGTGGTGAGGAAGAGGTCGTGCTAAATGTAGGTGCCCACTTTGTTCTAGTCATAGCAGTTAGTCCCCAGTCGTGGATTGAGGAGTGGTGTGTTATTTTTTTTTTTGAGGAAAAGAGGAGACAAACCATGTCATACAAAATCTTAAGGGTTTATTATATTAATTGCTTATGATCTTGGTGGTTTCAGTTCCAGAAAGTATTTGTTATGCAATTGTATCCGAAGAACATGCAGGCATTGTGATGGAATATTTTGTGACAAAACTGTTTAAAATTGAATTGTAAACTTGTCTTGGCATAAATAGTAAACCGTAATATTAAACCATATGTGTTTACTTGGCTTAATAAATTCATACACAAGATTTATTTCTGATGCTTAGAGAAGTAATTCAGTGCTTGTTTCTGAGATTGGTTTCACTTTTGTTTTTAAATACTGCTGGAGAGACTGACATCAGGAGTTTATGAAAACCCCTGCTTTACTTTTACTACCGCAACTTATAGAAAAGACAAAAGTGAGCTTAGAACAAACAAAACTCTTTTAATCAACCCAAACTTTTAATCTTTATGACTGTCAATTGACAATGGGCTTATTTTCTTTTTAATGATTCAGTTATTATACAGGAAGATGGCACCAAAAAGGAGTATGAAGTAGTTGGACGTTTTCCATTAGTTGGCCCTTGGTGGAAGGTTAATGTTAAAGCTAAAAAAATTGGGTCTAAGTACTTCGTGCGAGGATATCCGTCATATTTTCTGCGGACTGATATAGAAGAAAACAACCGACAGGTATTTTCACTCTTTCTTGAGGAATGTGGCGTTCCTGAGGATTTTAAAGAAAAATTTTTTACTTGGCTTCCTACGGAGTCTATGCTGAATTTTAGAAATCTTGAAGAAAAGCTAAAACAGTTCCAAGTTTCACAGGTACATCCAGGGAGGAGCCAAAGAAATACCAAGGATTATGACATCTTCAACTATGTTTCAAAATCAAGTAGGTATATCCTGTGCTAGTTTGATTGTTTTATAAGCTAAGGAGTTGTTTCAGATACTGTGTTCAAGCTAACATGTCTTCATATCAAATGTATATTCAACTGAATTTTGAATATGCAGTGATTCTTTTTTTAAAAAAATATTTCCTCACAGTGGGACAACTGACCAATTAAAGAAGGACTTTCCTAAATTCTGTAGGCTTACTAAGTAGAATTGTCTGTGCTAGGGATGCTCCACCCCTGGAAGTGTTGAAAAATGGGTTTAGCGCTACCTACACATGGTGGTATGGCTTTTTAGGACAAATACGTGTTCAGAAATAGTATGCCTGCTTCTTTGTGATACAGGGGAACAGTGAAGGAGTTCAGTGTAGTCTAAATCAATACTAAATAGTCTGTCTAAGTGTATTTGAATCCTGCCTGTCAGCAGATTGGTATGGCCATGAACAGAATGTGGAAACAGGAGTGTCCCCACATGGAGATAGTTCAGGACTGCTGAGGATCGTGTTGTGGGCTGCACTGGTGTACCTACATGAGTTTTAGAGATTCAGTCAGGAGTGTGCTTTTGAAGCAGACATCCCTCTTGTCCCCATTGTGATGCAGTCTCTGAGAGTACTGACTATATTCCTACTGGATGAAACCCAAACAATGTGTTCCAGTTGCATGCCTAAGGTACTCCAATCCCTAACATGTGTTCAGTCTGTGAAACCAGACTACAGCTGGTCTGAAGCAAAACTTTAAAACAGAGGGAAAGACAAGATGTCTGAGGTGTGCCTTCAGCATTAGCTCTCTTGTTTTGCTCCAGTGATGTGTTTCCATAACCTGCTCAGGCAGATTGGATCTATCTGCTGTTGCATGTAAGTGAACGAAGTCTTCCAGTACCTGGCTCACTGGACAGTGTCAGATCAAATGATGGAGGTAACTCTTTTGGATGTCAAATCATGTGTAACAGGAGAGTTGAGAGCCTCTGCTAGACTTGAGCTGACTTTACTCCAAATCCCATGTGTAAGGAGAGGAAAATTTTCAGAGCTCTACAGACTTTTAGGCTTTTTGTTCTGTTTTTGTAATGGTGGCAAAGTTCTTAACCCTAGTTTATGGATTTCAAATATTTTCATAACCACAAAGGGGTGGGAATCAATAGTGGTAGAAACACAGATCTGGTTTGCTGTGAGAGTTTTAATGGGATATATGGATTACTTTTCATTGAGGTTTGTCCAGTGTGTTCATGAATCATCAGGGGTAGAGATTGCACTCTGTTCGCTGTTCTTGTAGCTGGGGGTTTTTCCTAGTATCTAATATAAGTTACTTTGCTACATTTTAAATTTTCTTCTTTCTCTATCATTAGGCAATGTATGCCCCCCTCTCTCCCTCCTTGCTACTTCTGCTACTGTGAATTTTTTTGTTGCCATTAATGGTTACGGGCTTGAGCAGTTTGTTCTTCAAGCCTTCATGGTATTTTTTTTGTGTGGAAATAGTGTATATTGATTCTCTATGTATAAATTAAGTACTTGCTTAAAAGGGAAAAGGTTTTATCTTTGCCTTTCTGCATAATACATATTTTCCAAGAGAGTACATTTAGATGCATGTCATCTGTTTACATTGGTTTTTTCCCAAGGCAGTTCAGGGAAAACAAACTTTAAAATAATTTAAAAAGAATTACAATGAGTAAGAAACTGAAAGAAATTTGAGATGTTTTGGATCTAGGGGAGGCAGAAGGATGAAAGCCATAGTAGGTTTAAATTGCCTTTACAAATATGTGTGTATACTGCATGATACTTTGTTTATGATGAATGTAGTTGCAGGGAAGGCAGTATTGGTAGCTCTGACTTTTCCGAGGATACTGGAGTTCTTGCCAGTTCTTCTGCCGTGCCATTTTTGCTGTCTGTTGGATATGGTGGATTGGCAAAGAGAGACTGAAGAAAGCAATGGTACAGATGGTGAGAAGGTAGATTTTCAAGACAGGATGCTAACAAAATTGGAGGAGATATTAAAGAATGAACCATGGAAACTTGGATTCAGCAGGGTAAGTAATTTTAGGTAGGGTAAAAATAGGGTTTTGTTACATTTGAGCTTCGTTAGACTACAGTGCTATTTTAGTTATGTTCAGTTTATTAAATGTGCATTTTTAGGGCCTAAGCATAGTTCATTTGGAAATGGATGATACACTGGACTCAGTTTTAGCAAAAGGTTTTATTTTTCCAGTTGGTCTACAATAAATTAATCTCAGAAGATTTTTAAAAGTGGGTTTGTTACAACCATTTTTTTACTATTTTTTACAAGGAACAGAAAATTAAATACTTGAGGTAATTGGACCAAAAGTAAGAAAGCTAATTAAAAATCCTCGTTTGTCCCCTTCAGTTTTATACCAGTAAATGAGATTTTCTGTTCCTAATATGTAGAACAGTATCTATGCTTTCATAGTAAGGTAGATAAATTTCTTGTTAAGAGGTTATCTGATCCAGTGATTTGTTTTTTATAATGGAATTTGCAGTGGTTGTTTACCTTCATTCTCCTTTACTGGGCTTGCTGTGCAGCTTTGCTGTTGCACCTCACCTTAGCGCTCCCGTACTTTGGTTGGGAACTGCTGCTTAATAGTTCACAAATATGGTTGGTTATCCCTCTGCTTCCAATTTCAGAGATTCAGCAGTGTAGCCAATATATTCCAGTATTTCAAATCCTTTCCTTTAAGAGGATTTTCCTCGTGTTCAGTTTGACTATTTCTTGATGCAGTATGGACTTGTTGCTCTCTTGCTTCTTGTACCAAGGACCTGCGTTCTCACTGCAATTTCTTTGTTGCTTGAAGACACTCTTTAGCTTTTTCTCTTAAGACTGAGCAAAAGCAATTAATTTTTCTTGCCCTCAATAGTTAATCTGTTTTGCACTATTTTGTGCTAGTGTCTTTAAGACTGTGTATTTCTTGAAGAAACATGTTCAGAATTGGGTATGGTATTCTGGCTAATGCCTTTCCTGTGCTGTGTGTCTACAGTGTGTGTACCTTTATTTGAAATTGTGCAATGAGGTGGGCACGAGTTCTCCCTAATACCCAGTTTCTGTGTCAGGTCTTTATTTTTAAAGTTCCTGTTTCATACAGAAAGGTGACTGAGAGGAATTACATTCCAGTTTACTTTTAAATATCTTGCTTTCATATAGTTTGAAAAGCGTAGCCTCGTACATTATGACAAATACATACATTTTTGCAAACTCCACCCTCTGAATTGCAATTGGCATTTACTAGGAGGAATGTTATTTAGCAAGAAGCTAAAATATTCTGAAATAAATATGTGTTTGCTTTTACTCTTTTGGGGAGAAGATTATCTATAAGGAACTGAACCTTTCTTACTGTGAGGCAACGTGGGCTGCCTTCTGTCAATGTGAACATCTCCTCTGGAAGATTCCTGACTTACAGAAGAATGCATTAATTCTCTATGATCAACTCAAGAAACAGTGTAGAGAAATGGGACACACATATGAAGATCAAGATGAATTGGCTCGTTTTGTATCCAAAAATATGTCCACTGAGCATGTGTGGCAATCTCTTGAGTTTTTGAAAGCTCAGCAGGTAGTGATTAGGGAAAAAAAGCTAGTGTTTCTGCCTCATCTTTACAAATCTGAAAAAGACATTGCAATGTATATAGGTGACCTTCTGTCAAATGACACATGGAAACTGGATGCTGATGTGAGAAAGATACTTAACATTTCTGAGACATCAAGGGAGACGGTAGATAACAAAATGAATATTACCCAGGCACATGAAATGGAACATCTGAAGGAAAATGATCCAGACAATCATAATGGTGAAAATCACTTTCCTGAAAAGGAAGTGGAGTCTATGTCTGGTAACCAAAGTAAAGCAGAGGCAGACTTAGATCAAATTATTGCTGTGGAAAAGATTTGTTCTAATCCTGTCACAATCATAAGTGGAAAAGGAGGCTGTGGGAAGACTACAATAGTTAGCTGCCTTTTTCGTCATTTAAAGCAAATGGAAAAAGAAGTGGAAGCTGCTTCTAAGGACTTTGAAGAAGACTTGGATGCATCTGAGGAATGGAATACATTTGATCATCACTGGGAGTCAGAGAATACACATGCAAAAAAATGTTTGAATTTACTGTTGACTGCACCTACAGGGAGGGCGACAAGTCTTTTGAGTGAAAAAACTCAGCTTCCTGCATATACACTGCATCAGGTAAGGATTGGTTTTTTGTTTGTTTGTTTGGGGTTTTTTAGTTAGGTTCTGAAAGACCTTTTGGCACTGTCCATTCTTGTTCTGAGAAAAAAAAAAAGCAAAAAGCTTGTTATTGGAAGTTTCCTTATGAAATGTGTCACTTATTGTTTTTAATGATAATGCGTAGTTACAGCTTGTCAGCATTTGAAAGTAAGTGTTGCATTGTGGGGAATCATAAATCAGTCATTTGAAAACATTATTTGCTGTAACTTTGGGTTTTTTTGTAGTTATATACATCTCACACTTGTGCCTCTCTTGGGCATCTGGTCTTTTTAGCTTCTCACTTTTGTTTTTTATTTTCATTTTAATGAAGACAAAAATGCTTTCTAGGTGGTAGAGCTGTTTTCTAGTATCCTGTTGCCTGGCAGTCATACTGATACCAGCACATACATGGAAAGATCAGTAACCTGGGGTTGAATAATGAGATAAATTTAATTTGCACAGTGTTTTCTTAATTGCTGTCAAGTATTGTGGAAATTTTTTTAGAAAAAAATAGAAAGCAAACTAAACTCTTTGTAAATAAACTTAAGTCTCTTTTGTCCTAGGTAGTGAAAGGTGCCAAAAAGACATTGGAGGTGGGGAATAATGCATATAAATAAAAATTATAACATAAAATGTACTGTTGGCTTATTTTATCTTTGGGGACTGGGTAGTTTCCTGTACCCCTTCCCCATGCAATGCTGGGCATTTATTAATGTCAGCAAGTTGTAGGAGGTGTTCTGTTACTGAGCAGCCTAATGGCTCACCTTTTATCTTAACCAGTTTCTGCAGAAAAAAAAAGACTGCATTTCTGTGCTCTTGTGTAAGTCAGTGTCAATAATCTCAGCTAGAAATGTATTCACTGGGGAGGAAAATAAGACTGAATGGTTGAGTCTTCTGGGTCTTTACAGGTTTAAGTTGAGAATTTCAGATAACAGCTCCACATACAACATTAGAAGATACTGCACTGTCTACTTTTATAAGACAGTTGTTTATAATTGATTAATGTCAGAGCTTGCTTTATTCTTATTTGTTTCTAGATTATCTATAGTTTTAAATTGTGGAGGCAGAGTGAACAGGCACAGCCGTGGAAGTTTTCTGCTGTTACAGTTCTGATTGTGGATGAAGGAAGTTTGGTGCCTGTACGCATTTTTAGTTTGGTTTTAAAACTCTTGTGTGAGCATGCTCAGCTCGCTAAACTTATTATTCTAGGTAAGTGAAACTGCAAATTTAGCATTATACAATATTTAATAACACACAATACACAGTGTAAGTATCAGAGCTCCCACTGGTCTCATTGAGTCTCTTAAAAACTCCATAACGTTACATTGTTCTGTTCTTGGATATTTCTGGTAATTGTAAAGGTCAGATGAGATAAGAAAGTTTTCCAGCTGTCAGTATGAAATTATCAGTATCTCCATTCTCTGTTTAGCAGTTAGCATATTAATCATATGTTAGAAAGGAGATTTCATGCAATTCTTAATGGTAGGATCATCTTGTTTTAATTCAAAAAGGAAAGCAAAGAAATATAAAGTCAAATTTTTATGCTTTGTCAGAGGCTTGCTTTTTGACATGCCATTTAGGGCATTTTTTAAATATGTCACTTTCAAAATGTGTTTGAATAAGATGTGATCACTGCCAGGGTTCATCAGGCACAGAGGGATTTGCACTTGCTAGTGAAGCATTACTGAGTGAGGAATATGAAAAACTTGAACTATGCTACAACCTGATTCCCTAAGTGTCTCAGGTTCTTGAAAGTGTTATTTCATGTGAATTGTATTAAGGATGTATGTTGTTATTTGAGAGTTGAGTATTTATTAATTCCAGGGATTTTTTTTTCAAGACCGTTTGCAACACATGATCTGTTATTCCTTCTCACAAACACTAATTTGCATTCTGTTTAGGTGATACTAGACAGCTACCAAGCATAGACCCAGGAAACATGCTGGCTGATCTCTTTGAGGGTCTAAAATCAAGAGGCTTTTCTGTACAACTGCGGACAAACCACAGAGCTGAGTCACAGCTAATTGTAGATAATGCATCAAGGTAGGATATCCTTATGTATGTATGTAGCATTCTTGTAGTAGGCCTGGCCTTTTACCTGCAAAATAGCAGTGATCCAGGTTTGCCTCCGTAGTATTGCTTCTGTTAACTTTTTTTGTCCAAATCAGTAACGTTGGTTTAAAAAAAACCAACCCCCCAAAACAACAGCAACAAAACCCTACAGATTTTTCCAGAAGTATGTATACTGGACAAAAAAAAATGCGTGTGCTGGAATAGTCTTGAATTTCATAGGAGGTACTTCACTATCAGATACTGTCTGTTGTTTTCAAATGAGTTGTAAATGCACAAGTGACTTTTTACCTTTTGAAATGGCTTAAAATTGCTTCTCTCTAAAGGAAGTTTTATAGACATTGCTAATAAGTGTGACAACAGCTAAAACAGACTATTGCTTTGAGAGGTTAGATGTCAAGGGCCATTACAGCATAGTTTCTTTTTATATCTTTCTGTATTAATACCTAGAGACTCTAAATGTTTCCAACATTTGCATTACTTTTGTTCTGGAAATAGTTCTATTTCCTGTCAGTACATGATTTCTTTTTTAAAGCTCAGATAACGAAATCTAGGTTCAAGTGCCCGAGAGCTTTTGATGGTTTGAGAATATTCTGAACATTTGCAAGATGTTCAGAACTACTGAGTGTTTTACAAACATTTTCACTTATTTTTTTTGTAACACTTCTGTTTTACTCCATTTGGCTCCCATGGGAACTCTATGGGTAATACTAAATATCTGCTGCAGTTCTGGGGAGTCTAGAGAATAAATCACCAACTTTTTTAACGTGAAATTAAGTTATGTTCAGAGGAATAAATTTTTGGTGCATGTAGTGTCGATGACAAATAATTTATTAGTGGCGAACTTCAGGCTGATGCAGATGATGATACACTGGAATCCTTTAGCTGGAAATAACTTTTCTGTTTTCCCTCCACTGCTCTGGTCAAGAATCTCTCACCGGCAGCTGCCTGAATTTGATGAGGTGCTGCAAGTTTCTGCCTGGAATGAGGAAATGACAGTTCTAAGCCCGGAGAAGAAATTTATTCTTATTGCTTTGCCTGCTGGTGGGAATTGTGACAGTATGTGTGTACAGTCAGTTTTTGATCTTGATTTTCCCTTTGGTAAAGCACAGACTGTTGTCTGGAACTAAAATTTTGGGAAGATTTTAGTCTGGGTTTTTTTATGGGATAAATTTAAAGGCTACATTCATAGTTTTATCTTCTGCCTTCTGTAAGTGCACCCAGCAAAATCCATAAATGCAGAGAATAGGCTGTAGAGCTCCAGCTCACCAGTTACATTTTGAAGTGTAACTTCCACCAGTGTAATCAAATGGGATTGTCTTTTAGTTGTAGCTGGAGCTGTCAAACCTTAACAAATCATATGGTTCAGTGGTGAATCATTTGAGTAAACAGCAACTGTAACAGGATGATATGCTGGACAGGAATATCCTCCCGGATACCAGTATTGCTTTTAAAATGTTTTGGGGTCAGGGCTAGAACCATTGTTTATTGGGTTTTTTTGGCATCTATTTGGTACAGGTGGATTGAGTGGCCTCTATTTTATATGCATCAAAAAGCTTCAAAGGGGATGAGGAAAAAAATAGTGCAAACCTTTATCACCTTATCATACTGTTGTAACATGTTTGTAGCAAACAGAATACCTAAAGTAGATTTCTTCTGTGAATCTAAGTGTATAGATCTATGGCTTGAAAATATTTGATCTTTACCTCTTTAATGTGCTATATCAAAACCTTATTTTGCATGAAATGTGTTCTATGCAGCCATTGTTTAACAAAGAAATAAGAATTTGTCTCCTTCCATATTACTCTTGTTTCTCAGATTTTAAAAGTGAGTTAACTGCATGATGCTTTTTTGGGAGAATATATATGTGGGTGTTTTATGGTGTGGTTTTGTTTTTTTGTGGAGTGTGTGGTTCTGTGTGGCTTTTTGTTTGTTTGTTTTTATTGTTTTAAAGAACTTGAAATGTCATTGAAGCAAAGGCAATTTAATATTAAATTATATTTTTCTTTCTTAAATTGTTCTGCACGTTTTTATGCCTTACCTTTTATGTCTTTTAAAACAGGTTTGCAAACTGCCATTAAGACTTTACTTAAAAAAGGACCAGGATTGGAAGATGCCAAACAATCACAATTTATTGCTTTCAGAAGGTAATGGGGTATGCAAGCAGACATTGAACAAATCCTTGCTAGCAACCACGCTCTAAAAAATAGCTGAGTGTGTTGAGTTGGAGAGACTAGTGGCAATATCATAAAATTACTAGAGAGAACAAACAGGCTCGATGTCTCTCCCCATACCCTCCGGTTGCCCGCTGTCTATCCACGAAGAATTGCTTCATTTTTCTCTCTTCTTAATGTTATTTTTCACCATAAATTCTGCCTTTGTGCTCACGTTCATCTGTATGGTTTACGTTAAAGCAGCAAAGGATGGGCTTAAGTGGTCATTTTTTGTAGTAGATTGTGAGAGCCTGTGCTCTGGTGTTTGCGAAGAGTGCTGTGTTCTTCAGAAACAGAAGGCGAGAGCTTGACTGGAGGAGGAACCCACAAGATACAAAGAAATACCTGTATTCAAATGTATCCAAGTGTGGCGGATGTGAATTCCAGGCTGTGTGGTGGAGTGTATAACCCACTCTCTCTACAGCCTTCTGTCACAAGTGGGAATTGACCAAGTAACAGAAGATACTGCCGTTTTGACCGTGTGTCAAGGGTCAGATTTAGTCATATAATCTGATGGGCATCAGTGCTTCTGCTCTGCAGTGACAAAGGCCTACAGTTTAGGTATTTGGAAGCACAATACTCATCAATTAAAAAGGTGTGGGATGTAGGGCTCTAACACGCATTGAGGAAAGATTGGAAAGTTTAGTAATCACAGGAGCATGAATAGTATGGATGGCTTCCCAGAAACACTGAAGGGATAAATATCATGTGCAGTAGTACCAATAGTCCATAAACTTGCAGTTCTGCACAGAAGGGTACTTAAGAAAAAACTCTTCCACTTTTATTTGTGAAGAACCTTTTCTCAGTAATTAAAAAACACCCACTATTTCCAGATTACCAGTGTGCAAATAAGCGATTTATAAATTTTAGCTAGTTCACCTGTTTGTTGTGGATGCTGAGTAACTCCAACATCAATTGTATTTCTTTAATCTGCATCCAGGTACAATATTGTTATTAGTAATTTTCATATAAGATTAATCTGGAATATATTTATAGGTACTTAATCTGCATTTAAAAGTTAAAATCCCAGGTCTTTAAAACGCTAATAAATCTTCTGGCTATTTTTAATATATTCATAAACAGAAAATAATCTGTCCAGGCCTTATTTTTTCTTTATTTTTCTTCTTTATCTTAAAAACAAATCTAGCTAATCTAGGTATGCAGTGCAAACATCCTTGCCTCACTTTCTGTGGTATTTAGACAAAACTGTTTCTTTACTGCTCTGTCTTCTAAATTCCGAATCTGCAATTTTTTTAATTGTTAGTGGAAGATCATCAAAGCTAAAAAGGGCTTTTTCCATTATTTATATATCAATGCTAATGTGACATTGCCTGTAATTGTATGTTTTGTACATCATGACTTTGTTTATGTTCTTGTTTTGTATGATCTAGGCAAGATTGCAATCTAATAAATGAACTTTGTTGCCAACACTATTCAAATCATTTAACCAGGTAAGCCAGTATTTTGCATTTTCCGTGTGAACAATATCACTTTGTTTTTGAAAGTATTATAGCCAGGCCAAAACCCTAAAATAAGATTGTACAACTTTCAATGTTTCATCTAGATCTGATTATTATATAAACAATTAATAACATAAACTTTCTTCAGTCTCAGTCTGGACTGTCAACAGTGATAAATTGCCTTTCATTTAAATTGTCATTATGTGAATTCCAGGATTTTAAGTTACTGTTGAATGTTCAAAACTGACATAAAAGCAATGTGAAAAAACCTCTCAAGGTTAATTATTTTTTGCCCCTGTATGATTGCTAGATGGATTCTGAAATAGTTTTGGAAGCAAGATTTTTGAGCTACTCTATATTACTGTTTGTTACCAAAAGGTTTTACAAAAGTTCAAGAAATAAATGTGTGTTATCTTAACTGTTTTGAATATTATTAATGTTTTTCATCTGGGCTAAGTGAAGAGGAAAAATACTGAGAGATGGTAAATGCATACTTTGTGAATACATTTCTTGCTTTTTCTTTCTCTGACCTAGAAACCATAAAAACCGACTTTTATTTCAAACTGGGGACAAGATTTCCTGCACACGGAATACGTATCTCAGGGATCTCTTGCCAGGCTCTGGTTTCAGAGATGGTTCTAATGGCCATGAATATAGAAGTGGAGAAACCACCCTCACTACAGAGGCTGCTGAGGAGGGCAAACGACTGTGCAATGGAGATATATTTTTCATAACAGAGGTAAGTCTTTGCTGCAAGAACTTGCACAAAAAACCCCTGGTGGTAACTGATTCGGTCCTCGTTGAATCTCCAGAACCAAAAAATTCACACTTTACAAGTTTAGTCTGTAGTACATACTTAGTTCTGCTAAACTATCACGTGAAAGGCAAGAGGCAAGCTACAATAGAGAATTTAAAAAAACCCAACCCTGAGCTTTCTTGTAAAATGTGTTTCAGTTGGTCTGCTTGTGTTCAGTGTAAATACAGTCTGTAAATACTCAAACGTATTGTAACTGAAATGGATAATTTTGTATATAGGCAGAAACAGTCTTAAGTAAAGAATAAGGCTAATGTTACAGCTGGAGCTCTCCCTGGCAGAAAACTAAGCTAACCTAAACATACAGCAGTAAAAACCTGTATTTTTTGGTGGCTTCAGGGAGTAGAGCAGAGGGGCCAGTGAAATTATCAGTAGTTAGGGTAGGCCCTGTACAATGAAACTATTTTCCTTGAAGATGGTCAGTAAAAGAATAGGGATGCACTCAGTACAAGCTCCCTGCTAAGTATTGTGTTATTCCTCTAGGATGTAGAAATTGATAAGCAGCGCTTACTGACCATCAGCAGCACGTACGGCTCCGTGTTCACTGTGAAGTATAAGGCACTGAAGAAGCTATGTCACATAAAACATGCATGGGCCAGAACTATTCACACATTTCAGGTAAGAACATAGCAGCTCTGAGCCATATTTTCACGTGAAAGAGTCAGAAACTTCTCTGAAACCACAATTCCTTAAATGCAGGATAGAAAATACTCTTGAAAGAGTGTCCACAGTTGTCTCCAACTTCCTCGTTCTTCTGTCTTCTTTTTTTAAAAACTATTTACCGGAGATCTTGCTTTGAAATGGCATTCTTAAACCTGTTTCAGGGTTCCGAGGAAAAAACTGTTGTGTACGTGGTTGGCAATCCTGGCCGTCAGCACTGGCAGCACGTGTACACTGCCGTGACCAGGGGACGCTGCCGTGTCTATGTTGTGGCTGAAGAGCTGCACCTCCGGAGAGCAGTCACTAACAAGAACGTGCCCAGAAAAACTCGCTTACAGAGATTTTTGAGAGAGGCAATTTCAGAAACAAGCAGCTGTCCCAAACAAACGTCCTCTCCCCTCATGAAGTGCCGGCAACATCAGGAGCTCACGACTTGCTCTGTTTCTGCAACTCAAGGTGCTCCTGACCCACCTGAACCTCAGAGTGACCTCATGAATCAGGAATGGTCATCAGTTCTCAATAAAGAGCAGACAGGCAGTTTGCAGCAAAGTCCTTATAAAAGACACCAAACTCTTGCAGCTGAAGATGCTACAAAAATACCCCCTGTAAGTATGTCCTTACTGAGGAAATTTAGAACAAACTTTTGCACTCTTACCACTACAAGTCACCTGGTACTGGTATGATTGTTTTACCCTTATTTATTTAATAATTTTCAAGATGATCAGTAATTGGTGAAGCAATCAAATTTGGCATATCTCTTTCCAGAGTAATATGACTAACATGGAAAAATAAGTTACAATGTCAGTAGTAGTAAATTTATACATCTTTTTACTCACTTGAGTGATCCATTGGCCAGCTTAGTCTATATTAGCTTATTCTTTGTGCACAGATGTCAGTAGTTACGTGACCTGCTGTGAAAGATATATATAAAATATAATCATTGAAGTTGATTTTTATACAATCAAACCTACTTAACAGATGCTTTTTTTCATTACATCTAATTTCTGAGCTCTGTTATAGAGCTTTTTTTGCAGATGCTAATATATTTTAGGTCTGGTTCAAACTTCGATAACACTTTTTTGTTTTGTTCTGACAGACAACAGTAGCAGAATCCCCACTTGGATCTTCTAGACTTAGGAATCTAACTTTGGGACAACCAGTTCCTAGGAAGCTCTTCAAAAGCTAACAAACAATTATTAACTGTCCTCGTTATGAATCTTTATTGAACATGTTCTGTTCAAGATGTTTGGAACTGAGAAGCTGAATATGCTGCTACTTTTCAAAGGGTTTCCTGTTTTTGCACGTTCTGTGAAGAACAGCTCGTTTTACACTGCGCCTTTTACAGTTTCAGTGATCCATTTTTAGTATATTCATTGGTGTACTGGTCATCAAAAAAATCACATAATTCTTCTGTTTTGGTGAAGAATGAACTTACAGGTCTTACAGGATTCAGATGTTCCCGTGAAAAATACATGAGAATGTATTTTGATTTAAAGACCCCAAGCTTTCCATACTAAGATTTATCCATCTCCTAATGCTACAGCATTGATAAGACACTCTTATTCATGTGCCAAAACTTGTAGTTTGCTCTTGAGTAAAAAAAACAGTTTACAAAGGGGACTTTAGGTTTTTCTAATGTGGTAGATTTATGGGCACGAAGCTTTGATGAATTATGGCTTTTAATCTTGTTATAAATAGAACAAGAAAGTTGCAATCAGTGCCAGAAAATTTTCCCCACTTTGTACTTGAAAGAGATGTAGAACTTGCTATTGCTGCTTTAACTAATAGTTATATGCTGCTGATGATCTGTAAGAGAAGAAAAATTCCAAGTCAGAGTCCAAATAACATTCCGCTTTCAACTTTTTCTTGTGTACTGTGTGACCTGCTGCATTGTAATTTTGAGATTAGTAAGTTGAATGTTAAACCAAAACATCAGACACTAAAATGTGTCTTACCTTTAACTTTATATTTTTTCCACATTATTTTTTTCCACAGTTTTAGCAAAAAATACCATGTTTATACTTATACCATGTAGTATACTTTTCCCTACTCTATGTGAAAAAAAAAAAGTAGAAAAATAATACCTCATTTTAATGTCTTTAAATCACTGTTTATTTCAATTTTTACAGTTTTTCCATACAAATATTTGCAACAGTTTGAATTTCAAAAAACATAACATAGACGATAAATATCATGCTATTAAAGTATTAAATTTGTACAAAAATACTTTACAGTTTAATACTTATTTGTTACAGATAAAAATACATATTTAAGTGACTCATGAACTTTGTTTTGTTTGTGGTTTTTTTACATGATTCAGCCTTAAATGTCATTCTGACCTTTTCTGGCAGTGCTGAAATAGAAATTGGAGATACTTGTGTGTGCAGGGCAGGTGAGCTTGTTCATGTATTGGAAATAGTAACAGGGATACAGTTAAACAGTTTAAATTGACCAGAAACAACTCTGTAAGGTGATTGCTTAGATATGGAGACTCTACAAATGTACAAATCCAGTATCTTTATATTCACCAATAACAATAATTACTAATAACAACTTGAATACCAGAATAAACCAAAGCAGCTGCTGGTGAGAATATAGAGCAACTGGCAGTATCTTATTGCTTGGGGGGAGAGGGGAGAGGAGAGAATTTGTGTGATGTGTTTGTAAAATATATTTACAATTTTAAATTCTAAAAATGCGTCACAGAGGGTAATGTTTATCATAAAGAAGGCTGAAAACAAAGCATATTAAATAGGACCTTTGTCCCTTCAAGAAATTGTTTGACTTAAAAAGCTTACGTGTGACAGTACAAGTTTACAGGTTTATGGATCATTAAAGAGCTTTCATATCAATCTCCACGGACATTGTTTAAAAAAACACCATTTTCTTTTAAAAACCTTTCTAATTTGTCTGAACTCATTTCAGTTTTACTCTTTTCAGTAATCCTCATTCAGAGGTTTTATCTGACTAAAAAAGTCTCTGCTTAAAAATCCCCACGGGTTGCAAGACATACCATTAAATACTTCATTGCATAGGGAATAACATGGTTCTAACAAAGTTTACCGAAATGGGGCAGTAACGTTCACTGCAAACTGCAGCCTCCTGCAAGCATTTAGTTAAAACATCTAAGCCTTGCTTTGTCTGATAAGTGCACCCTTCTTGCCATTTCACAAGAAAACCCAGTGCAGTAAACCACTCTGTCTTGCCCATCATACAGCAGCACCTTTCTGATAAAATGTTTTTTAAAAACAATGTAACCTGGACACCACTGTTTGTTAGCAGAGGTTAACTCCATGCTCTTCCCTCAAACAGCTGCTGCTGCTGAAGGAAGAGGTACATTTAGATCATGTTTAAAACATCTCCCCAGTTTCTTATTTGGGGGAAAAAAAAGGCCCTTATGATTTTTCTTACTGTTACTAATGCTAGATTGTTTAGAATGGAATGACTTGACTTAATGAAGAATTAAACTATTTCAAAAGTAACCATGGATTAATAGAAGCTTTGAGACAGACAGACTGACCTCCTGTGCTTTTCAGTGCTATACAGCATCTAAGCCTCAATCTGAGAGAAATCTTAAATGGATTTAGCACCATAATTGTCTTTTGTTACCGAATGTCCCACTGAAATGGTTTTCTGCTATAATGTATTTGTAGGATCCCGTGTCTCTGTATTAACATGAGTGTGTCCGCTCTGCTGAAGGAAGGCATTATTTGGGTCACTCCATTCCCCACTCGCTGAAGGATGTTCTGAGCTTCCTTTCTGAGATGCCAGTGGGTTTCTGCTAATAACCAGTTCTAGCTTGTTGCCAGATTCTGCAATGAGGGGCACAACTAGACAGCAGTCAAAGTCTCTGGTGCGAACATGGTTTACCTGAATGATGAGAAGATTGATTTTTGTTACCATTCTAGGAAAAAGAAAAAGATTACAAGAGAAACAGATTTATCCTTGAGACTATGGAGACTGATTTAATTATTCCAGGTAGAGAATCGCCCAGTACAAGGCTGTTTACCGTGATGTCTCGTCTGAAGACATTAGTTAAGTTTTCTACTCACTCTTTAAACAGAATGTAGCTGAAGTAGGGATATTTACACTGGTGCTAGCTGTTGGCAGCTGTCACAATGCCCACTCCATAAAATGACATTTAACAGCCCATAGTTTTCCGTCCTTCATGGTGTTCATCAATTTAAATGCAATACAGTATGTCTGAAATTTCAATTCAATTCAGGTCTTCTCTGGTTTTACTTAATATATATAAATTTATATAAAATATTTTATTGGGCTAGTTGAGAAATAATTTAGTTTTTTCATCACAGTCCAACTTGGCACTGTGATAAGACTGGTGCTGAGTGAGTATTACGTTACTCCAACTATGTCATTCAACACTTGGATTAACACAGAAATAGTTCTCAGGTCTGTAGCAGGAACAGCAAAAAAGACAAATCTGTATGGAAATGCTTTGAGAAATTCCAGCTTCCTAGTAAGCATCTGTATGTCTCCTTTGGAGTTCTGAAATACCTAGTGTTCTGAAAGAATTTGTTTATATAAATATGACTACATATGACTTACACTAAATATGACTACTACACAGGAAAATCCAGTGTTAGTGCCACTGCATAAAAGCCCAAGCCTCTGTGAGTGCTATCTTTTCTTACCAAGGCTCTAAGAAATCTACACAGCACAGCCTGTAGCAGAGCAATTATCATCATTTGCCCTTCTTCCTGCCCCCCATACACATCTTTTCCCTGTAGAAATACAAACAGTAGCGCTCATTATTTAAATTACAATAAGCAATACAGATCACAGGGCTGTTCCAGATAAGTGATGAAAACACTTTGTGCAGTTTTCTACAATCACATCTACAAAGAAAACACCCTCCAGTATGGTTACAAATCTTTTTACAAAGTAATCTGTATGTCATGTCCCTTCCTGCTAAACCTGTGTGGTGCCAGAAACATTACCTGTAAAAGTCTATCATATGGTTTTAAACCTCCCAGATCGCCAGGGCCAGCTGGTCGAATGTTTTTAACATATACTCCTTTTTCCAGTAAACCATCTGAGACACTGAACCCAAAGTCTTCTCCATCAGAGTCCTTGTACAAAGTTACCTGTGGGGGGATGTGACATGATGAGAAAGAAAAAAACAGTCTGTCCCCAGTTCTACAAGCATTAGGCAGGCTTTCTTCCTAGGATGGTTTTGGTGTTTTATTGTGGTTTTTTTTTCCACGTTAGAGAGATCACTTACCTACTATTTGGTACTTACAGTATTCAAATTGTCCCCATTCAGACATTATGTTAATATTCTGAAGTTGTGTTGGGAGGTTTACGTTGGATATTAGAAACAGCTTCTTCACCCAGAGGGTGGTTGAGCACTGGAACAGGCTTCCCAGGGAAGTGGTCACAGCACCAAGCCTGACAGAGTTCAAGAAGCATTTGTACAATACTCTCAGGCACATGGTGTGACTCTTGGGGATGGTCCTGCACAGGGCTAAGAGTTGGACTCCATTATCCTTGTGGGTCCCTCCCAACTTGGCAGAATCTGTAATTCTGTGATTCTCAGAAGCCACCTTACTCTTCAGGAATAAACAGCCCTTTTCACTTCTGCTTGTCCGTGGGAAATCTGTGGTATTTAACCCACCTTTCTCTGGTGTAATTTTTTTGAGTCTTAGTTTTTTGTTTCACTGTTTTCTAGCTGCCAGGATCTGAGTACAAGATAAGGTTTAGTTTTGTTTCAGGTATGAAGACCTGGCCTCAATCAAACAAGTGGTTTTGTGTCTTCCAAAACTTCCAGAGGGAGTAAAGACCACTGGCACTGTAAGCCCTAGAAAGCCTGTTTTTGGCAGGCAGTGGTCCAACCCTGTAAAGCCTAATCTCAAAAGCGCTCAGTATAAGAGTTATAATGCAATCTTTTAGGAAAGTACAAATAAGGCTCCTTCTGAAAGAGCTTGCAGGCAGTGTTCTTACATATAGCCATTCAAAAGCAGGAAACAGAAGTTAATGAAACTGTTAGGAGGAGGTTTTTCAAGTGTTCAGAAGACAAGTCCTCACAGGTAGTTCTGTGAATTTGTCTATTTGACAGAAAAGGATAGAGATTTCTTTGTAGGTAAGTGGCATACTTAGGTTTTAATTTTTTCTTGGTTCTCCCTCACATCAGGAGTGCCAACCTATGCAAGTAAATTGTGTGAGTCAGTGGTGTACCATCTGACTGACACTGATGGTGTGTGCACAGATAGAGTTGCACAGTCAAACTCATGCTTTTACTGCTATAGCTAATGTCACCTTGGATTTAAAATACTGGTTTTACCATACCTTGACTGATAAAACCGACAACATTAAGTGTTCCATAATTTTATAATGGTTTGGTACTAGTAATGCTCCATGTGCTGCATCTTTGTGTGTGACAGCCACCAAATTGCTTCCTGATGTTTCTGAATTGCGGAATCATTCAAATTGAAGGTGACTTTGGAAGTCTCTAGTCCAATCTCCTGCTCAAGGCAGGCTGAGACCAAATTCAGATCAGGCTGCTGAGGTCAGTATTTCATAGAAGGATGCCAAGGCACAGCAGTACAGGAGCACAGTGCTGGTTGGTGCTACCTTAAGAACGCTGCTGAGCTCCTGCCTTAACTGCCACTGTGAAAAGGTAAGCAACAACAGACCAGGCTGTCTCCAAACAGGACTAAAGGGGGTTGGGTTTTTTCCTGTTGTCTGCTGTTTTCTTGACTTTACTTGGCTTTAGGGTATATAAACAGTGTCTTAACTATAGTGAAATCACACTCATTAGTAAGTTTGGTAGCTGTCCAGGGCACAAATTGTGAAAAGTTAGATACAAGGGCAGCTGCTGCAGCATTAGCACTGTTTTCTCTGTAGACATGGATGGTGCATTGCTGGGTTGCATTGTATCCATATCTTGTGCCGTGGTGAGCACAAACATACCTTGTATTCATCCCTTACTTTATATCAGCTCATCCTCTATCCTTGCTTTTCTCCCTTTGGACAGCACTGCAAAGCACAAAGCCACACATAAAGTGCCTTTAACTAAGCCAAAGGCTTTCTTCCTGCCACTGACTTTTTTGGATATGAACTGTCATTCTAAACTTCCTAGGGGCTGCGGTGTTTAAGGTCTTTGCCTTCTTGTCCGCAGTCTTCCCCCAAAGTAACTTCTTGCTGAACCTGTCATACATCCTCCACCTCAGTGTGAATTTTAGGAGTCAATGGGCATTTCAGCTACTGAAAAACGTATCTGCAAATTCAAAATAATTTACCATAGAATGATTTTAATTTGTATCAACAGCTACTACAGCAGCAGGACTCTGGAGAAATTCTAATGATTTGTTATGAACAGAGCACATCTATCGTGATATCAGAGCACATCTAACATGGCTTTGATGTGAAGTATATTTGAAGCTGCTACCAAAGTACTGTAAGGCCACCATTCTGCGAGATTGAAAAAAAAAGATAAAGGAGGGAGATATATTTTACTGACAGATTTGTGTGCACTGCCTGGCAGAAATTAAAAATAATTAGCACTGGACCAAGACCCAAATTCTCTTCAAACAAAGTTTTTTCCTCACCATCACAAAGGATAGGAGTGTTTCAAGTTAACAGCTTCTTAAGGAAGCCTTGAAAAGTACATGAGGAAATGGAAGACAGTGTCTAAGAGCAGAAGACTTAAAATGTTCTGTACTGTTCTAGCACAGATAAACAATTTTCAAAAGGGAAGAAACTTCCCCTTTTCACTTACTCGTTTTCTTTTCCCCTTCCCCTTTCTTCAGGCACCAGAGTCAAGTGGAGCTGGATCCAGCCCCAGATGAACTACAAAAGCATAAGAGACAGGGGACTCTCTGAAGTCATCTAGACTGTGTTCTTGTCCTAAGGCAGGATCAACTGCACCTAAGCCATTTCCGAGAGAGATTTATCTGCCCTGCTTTTTAAAATCTCTAATGATGGAGACTCCACAGTCTATTAAAGTAATCCCTTTCACTGCTTCAGATGTTTTCCTTGGGTCTGAACTAAATCACCCTTGTTGAGGCTTTATTCTCTCTTCAGTGATGTGAAATAAGGCTTGTTTTACTCTGGACTCTGTTCAGATGCTCAACATCTTTCTTTGATTTTCAGACCCCAAACTGGACACTATTCCAGTCAAAACCTTTTTAAGGCTAGCTGGAGTGGAGAACAATTCACCACAAATGGCAGTTTCATTCATATGTTCATATGTTCTATGACAGTGTTGCTTTTTTTCCTGGTTTTTAGAGAGCGATCTATTAGCAAACAAAACACACATAAATTCAGCTCTAGAGATCTATTAGGAAGAGCTATTCAACATCAGCTCACCTTAACTTGTGTCTTGTCTATAATAATGGACATGCTAGTTCATGTCCACCTTGTGAGACAAAAAATGTAGCATTTAAAATTATAAGGGGCATTAAAGTGGGAAGTTACTGCAATGGAGGGGGGGAGGCAGGGGACAAGGAAGGGCACAGAACTTGAGAATGATCATCCAATGTCTTTTATTGCCCTCCACTTGTTCAGGTTGGACTTTCCTGATTTATAGGGACTGAGCACTCTGGAAGGGAATTACTGCCCCACAATCACATCTTTTATATTTCAAAATACTTTCTCATTTTTGTGGTTCTTCAGATTTACAGATCCTAAATTTTTAAAAACTGTTTTCCTTATGGATATCTTCTCTTGACTTTGGTATATTTAATACAAGCTTAAAGAAACTGATCTTTATTCACTTAAGAGATGAGGTAGGAATTTAACTTTGTTGCATGTTTGACAGCTGTCACATTTTTTAGATGGAAGTCATCTGCAGAGAACTTTCTTTTGGATTACTGGTTATCTTTTTGGGGCTACTTCTTTTTAGGGTAGCATATATTCTTCAAAGGAAATCTCAGCTCTGCTATCTATTGAAGTACTCAATTTTTATTTAATAATGGGTATGGGCAAAGCCCTACCACACAGGTTTCTCATCTTCACTTGCAGCGGCCCTGTCTGAAGGGAATATGGCTGCATGCAACACCTAAATCATGCTAGTTTATCTGTACTGCTGATCATAACTCTTTGGAAGGTTTGATCTCAATAGCAAAATCTCCATTTGGATGATCTGTTAGACTTTTAAATTTACATCAGGAACCTAAGGGAAAAAGAAAGCTGAAATGGAAATTTAATTCATGTTTCATAAGCAATTAAATAGTTACAAATTTAAAACAGAAGCTTACACATTTTGAGTCTGTGTTTGTACCTCTTCTCCCTCTCAAATCTATGGGAAAATGCTTAATTTAAATTCATACATCTTGCACAGATCAGCTATTGAGATATTTTAACTGCCTGTAATTTTAGGTTAATGACTACTTGTAATAATAATATTGAAAAATTATCTGATCCTAGTGCATATTTTTGTTCTCAGAGGAATGTGTGCTCTATGAAACTTAAAAAATGGTCTGCTATGATTTTTAGAAAAATATTAATCTATATTATTACCTAAGTAGATAAAATCAATTAAATGCACTCATTAAATTTGGGTACTGATATGGCAATACACTATCCAACTAAATTACATGCTATTTATTACTTATTAAACCATCTAGCACAAATGTTTGAAGAGATTTGTACCACACTTATCTCAATCCTAGCTTCCTCAGGACATAGACAGTTCAAATGCACAACTGGTGAAGGCAATGCAGTGAACTAAGAAAGAGCAAGTGAAGAACTCAGGTTAACTTGCTGCACACTGAACTCTGATCTATGGGGCACACAGGCCCTGACTCAATAGGGATGCAGAATCATTGCACCGAGAGAGAACAAAGGTACCTGCCCAAGAAACTGGGAAAGCTCAGCAGCACGTAGTCAAGTACATGACTGAAAAGCTTGCCAAGGTAAGTCTTAGGCAAGCTATGTCTTAGCTGGTATTTCAGAACTGTTTGTACCCATTAGAGTTTCCCAAAACTTCCTATTTTTGTCAGTGGCCCAGCTAATTAAGACATTTGCCTGCAGAGGACAAAGCACATTTGCCAGCAAGACGATACATAAAAAATACTTCAATCAAAGCATTTCCCTGATTGAAGTCATTCCTGTGGCATTGCAGCTCTTTTTGAAAACTATCATTGGACAAGCTGTCCATGAGAAGTAGCAACTGTACAGTTATTAACCTAGAGGTCTACAGGTCTAATACAAAAATGAAGGAGAGAGAAAGTAACAGGCTCACTGCTACACAAGAACCAGTAAGAAAACTAACAAGTAAGAACTTGCTAAGATGGGCATGAATACAAAAGCAGTCATGCTAGCTGAGTTAACCTGCATGTGTGATCACAGGGGTAACAAGCCTACTTTGGGGAATCAGACCATAAGATCGAGTCACTAGTTTCTATTTTTCTTGAATGACTGTAAGGATTTGGAAAATCCTTGTTAGCAGTTCAACTTTTAGATTTTTGGAAAAGAAATTACTTCTTCCTGGGTGACAAAACAGACAGTAAAAGCAAACTTGACATGACTTCAGCAGACAGAAGTGGGTATATTGTCTGAATGAAAACTGGGAATTACTAAAATGGAAGGTCAAAGCAATCTTAAAAATAGTGGCTTCAAGTGAAACCATAGAAAGCTCAAGGATAGGGTATTTTGTACTGCTCAGGACTCTTAAGAGCTAGCTACTATCACAGAATACCACTGACTCATTAACAGAAATCTGATGACTCCTTTCCAGAAAAGGATTTATTTTATCCTGAAAGGCTGGGTTTATAATCCATAGGAGAAAACTGTGCCTTTGCTGAATGTGAACACACTATGAAATGGCTACTGGCGTACTTTTGTTTTATATCTCACATTTATTCACCACTCAGGAAAACTGAGCACAGTAACTAACTCCATTAATCACTTCACATCAAGCTGGAAATATGAATAGCTTAAACCATTAAACACATCCTATTGGTTCTTTACATGGACGATGAATTCATTTACCATATATGAGATCAATTCTCTACTACCTTCTACAAACATTCATTTAGCCCCTACTCAGTGAGTCCTTACCTTACTGAACTAAATTGAATGAACTACAAACACAACTCAGTCAAATCTGCAGTGACTAGAAACCAAACCAAATCTCTTGAGAATGGCCACATGTGATGTCTTAATGAAATTTCTCCATGCTTCTGCCTCCTGGAAAGATCTCGGACTTTTAATGGGAAGATGAGTGCAGGAAATGAGATGCTCATTCCCATCAAGGAGAACAGCATTATAATGTCCCTCAAGGTTTTGGAAATTGGTTCTGTTATGGCCTCTCTGGACTTTAGACTTAAACTTGCAGGGTATTTGCTGTGCACATCTAAAGATACTTTATCCAGTGCTTCCTTGGGGTACAGAGCCACTTCCATATCACCAGGTGATTCCAACAGACTTGAGCAGTGAAATGCTGCATAGACTGAAGATTATTTATCCTTTTTAGAGCAAAGGAATTATAAAGAGAAAAGAAGCAATATCTAATTTGAAATAACATTCTATATTATGTACATCAAGTCTCATGTATTTGATTCAAAATGAGTGTTAATTTGAAAAAAGACCAATGGGAGCCCCAAACCCTCATGAGTAATTTCTAAAGAAATGTATTTTCTAAAAATTAAACTTTGCTTTCTTAATGAACACATTTTGCAGAGAAGAGTTATTGGTCTTGTCAATTCAAATTACCACTGGATGTTCCTTTCAAAAGAGCAGTGCCTTTTGAGGATTTATTGTAAAATGAAATAGTAGACAAGGATGCATCTTATTTGTTTGTTTCCCCCCACAAGGGTCTATCATTAATGTGTTTGTAAGAACTAATATGCATGGCCCCCAAATTATATCTGTGGAGTCATTATAAAAAGTGCTTACTGTGTTGCCATATAATTAGATTCCCTGTATTGAATATATTATTTCAAAGTTGTCAGAAGAAAAATTACAGACCTTGTGTAACTCCACAGGAGTTGGTGACATGATTTCTTTCATTTCTTGCTTAAATTTTCTCAGAACCATGGACTTTCTCCCCACATCTGATGGCAATGTGTTGCTACGAGTAGCTTGACTGTAATGTGGCCTTACAGAACTTCTTTCCTGGAAGCTGGCTTGTCTTCCCAGCTGGTTACGAGGTTGTGGGTTTTCATGATTCAAACTCATTGTACTTCCTGACATAATTGTGGCCTAGAGCATTAATGAACAGGTTAATTTGTAACAAAGAATGTGGGTTAAGTAAGTGGTTAATTCATAGCAGTAGGAAAAATGTCTCTATTCTTTGTTAGAACACAAACACTCAGGGCACAGCAAAAGGCAAGAGGATAGATGTTTAATCTGCTTGCAAGTCACTATAAAATAGAGGACCACAACAAAACACAGCAACAATATATGAACCCTATGGGCAAATGTTTTCAGATGGCATTTCAAACTAAAATACTGAGCACTAGAACAACTATGCTTGTAAGCTAGTCCCCTGGCAGACTGAAGAGTGTGTAGTGTAATTGCTTATTTTAAAAATATTTTACACATAAATAAAATCACATTTAAGTTGTGGCATAATTGCATTTGTTGGAACTGGAGTTATAGGAAGGCATTTACAATTCAGACTGTGTGTGCAAGGTAAAAAAATGTGAGTCAGCAGAACATGCAGGCAGCTCTAGAGTTATCATGGGCAGAGAGCATGCCCAGATACCACCCCAAGCTGGGGAAAACAGTGCAGGTAAGCTCACTGCCTGAAAAGAAACTCTGCATGACATGCATATTGCAAGAGTGACTGCCTTAGCTTAGTGCTAATGCTGGCCCCTGTCTCAGTGCTGGTTTTAATCTCAGTAAAAGCTAGCCTTTTGTTTTAGATGCAAGAATATATGGAGGATGAAGTCTTGAAACACAATGATGGGAATCACCTCATCCACTGGGTGGAAGGGACTGACATGAAAAGCACCCATGCACAACAAGGGGCCTCCTCCCTTGTAAAAGATTTTCTGCTCCTGGGAATGGGAGGCAAATGCACTCCAGCACAGACACTGTGCAGAGGTGCCACTGTAGGGTTAGGGTATGCGGAATTTCCTATTTATTATCTCTTCCAACAGACAAATGAAAAGGGAAATTTAAAGACGATAATCTGAACTCTGACTGGGACTGGATGCAGGCAGCCTGCTTGAAAATGAGAAGTAAAAAATAAGGGCAAAACAAGGAAGTAAATGTTTGCTTATGACTCTGGTGAGCATGTCCGTCACCCTTCTTTCTCCCAGCTCCAGCACTACTTTCAGTATGAGATAATAGACTGTAGCCACAACAATCTCTCTTGTCCTCAGTAATGACTGATATTACTGCCTGATGGAGCAAAAGCATCTAGAGGACTTGGCAAACAACAGTCTTCTTTGCTCTTTGGCTGAAGACCTTGAAATGAAAAATGATAAGGAGTCCTTGACTACGCAATGGCACTCCATAAAAAAGAGGAATTGCCATTCTCAGCATCCTGTCATATTGAATGGGTCTGGCTTTCTTTTCAGAGCTGGGAGTTGTGCACTGAGGTGATGCTGTAAATGGTACAACATCTACAGTTCTGAATTTCACTTTTGTGAAAGGCTGAGGAAAATTCAACGTGTTGAAGTAACTGAATTCTGGTCAGCATGAATGACATACTTCCCTTTTGGAATTATCTATTTCCATATCCTTTTATTATGTTCTGAGTACTGAAAACTGCAAGAGAAGCCTGCAGTATTAAACCATATCTAACTATGTAATTAAACCAGTATAACATTTTCTCCTACATTTCTCTGGTTTGCAATAACAAATAAATGAGAATCACATTTTGCTACCTATACATGCAATACAAAAGCCGTAAATCTGAAGAAGTAAATTAATCTGAACTGAAAAACTTTCACGCAGTTATGCCTTTCACATTCCTCCTGGCTGCTAAAGGACTTTATGTAACATAAAAATGAAAATGAGATTCTGCCAGTTTTGCAGCTCCGGGAATTTAAAAGAACATAAAAGAAAATATTTTAGGACCTTTTATTCCATAGCTCTAAGTGGCAGTATAATCTCAATTGTTCTGATTAGACAACTTAGAGAAAAGATAATTATAAAAATAAAGACTCAAAGTTACTCTGTTTCCTTCCTCCTCTGCCCCCATCACTATCTAACATAAAGCATGGTTAGATTTGCAATCAACTTCAAAATGAAATGTAAAAATTTGTTACATAGTGAAGAAATCGCTGTATAATGAACATTTCTCACATTTGGCAGCTTCTCTTTTTTTCAGAGTGGTAAGATTATAGGTAAACATTTTGAAAAGCTGATTTTCTTTTATGTTCATCTTAATCAAATTAAGTTTCAATTTAAAAGACAACCTACAACATGCTAAGAAAAGCTGCATGAAGCGTCTGTCAGAAAACGGAATGCATAGCTGCAGGAAGGTTATGCTCACTTAAGAATGTCTGTGCCATTTGCTGCCTCTGCAGACAGCATCGATGATTATGCACAGCAGAAGCTGCAAGTCAAAAGCACTGAGGTGAACATGTTTATAGAATTTTGGTTGCATTGTACAAAAGAAAACAGCTCTGGTTAGGGGCAGGGGAGGCAGCTGCACAAGCAAAAATATAAAGGTAAAGGGTAGGTACCACGAGAGTCATGTTTCTCAAACACAGACGCCTGTCAGCCTTGTCCTGTGGAGGCGGGTTAAAGCTTTTAAATGAATTGGTGTGATTAGTGCAACTTAAAAGAAAAAAGGAGAAAATAAAATGAATGTCAACCAAACCAAAACCATTATATTTCTCTATAATTGGAAAGAAAGGTTAAGATTTTTCTACCTCTAGTTCCCTCAGAATTCCTGACTGGCCACAGGTCTCTAAATCCTCCAGAGCCTGAGACCAGAAATTTTCCTCCTGGTCAGCCTCGGTGTTATCATGGGTACCTGTGAAGCTAGATTTACAATGAGAAGTTAAAAAAATGTGGACTTTTTTTTCCCTCTAAAAATATATATTATACACGTGCCTTGCCACAGATTGCAACTTGAATGACAGAACGTTATGCAGGAGAGTGGGGAAGAGTCGCTGATCAGGAGAGGCCGGATGGACATGCAGAGCACATGACAGACAAGCCTTCTCATAACCTGGCAGTCACTAGCAGCTGGCAGGATCTGAGCAGCGAGTTGTTCAGTAAGGAGATAAATGGATTCCAAGAACAATTCAATACACATTTTTACTGGATTGAAACTGGGACCTCCCTATGAAAATTAATGAATCAACCAGTAGCTGTGTGCAGAGCTGCTCCGTGCAACAAATATTTGCAATAAAACCTTTCAACTTCACAGACTTCTCCCAGGCAATATGGAAAGACTCCTCATTTTTTTTAAACAGTGTTTTGCCAAAGAGGGACGGTGGTGCTTTTTACCTGATTCCTTCAGCCTAAGCTGCATTTATCATTATGAGTTTAAGCCATCTGACTGCCATAATATAAATTGCTCCAATAATTTCATACATAAACACAGAGAAACTTTCAGGGATGCAACTGTCTTGCATGGAAACTTAGGTCTCTGGTGTTTCATAAATGCACCAAAGCCTTATTACAAGCACTCTTGAGCAGATGTTGGTGACAGTGATGTTAGGGAAGTTGCTCAGCAAGTGAGGTCTGATAAAAAATGCCAACTCTGGGCTGCAGCAACACAGCCCAAAGCAAAACTACTACAGTGTATGTGTGCATACAGGGGAAGAAGCAGGAGGTTTTTTTGGCAAGGGGAAGCAGCTCAATAAAGGTTCACACAAACATCAGAGCTGCTGCATGGGAGAGGGCTGATTATGTGAAAGGCACAGGGGAAGAAGGATGAGGAAGGAAGGAATGACAATTCGCCCTTTTGGTGGCAGCAAGCTGTTACTTTGGAGCAGCTGCCCATGGATTGCAGCTAGTGGTGCTAAACAGCACATAAACAGAGCAAACACTATTATGGAAGCATCTGAGGCCTTGCTTGACAAACAGTGTGCTACCGAGAACAGCATGAATGTAACTGTTTACAGAATAGCTTTTAAATAGAACAATTGCCCAGCACAAGGGACGACAGCTTGAATGCTTCACACAGATACTCTGCCTCAGAGATGCTTTCTTACAGCTGCAGTCAGTCAAGCAGACAATGGTCAGCCATTTCAATCTCTTGTTGCAATGATTCTCCACCTAGCATCAGTGTCTCTTCTAAGATATTGCAATAGATACAGTAATGGTGAGAATACCTACTCAGATCACAGATGCAATTCCTCCCAGGCAAGATAAGAAAGTATTTAAAACATGATTTTAGAACGATCCTCGACTTCTGAAATGTGTTCTTTCAATAAATCTAAGTATTTCATTCAATAGTGAATGTTGAATGTAGACTAATTTATCCATTACAATATCTCTTGTTACACTGCACACTATCAAATGGAACTTGAGCTAATGAATACGACAATTTGAGGCAATTGTCTGGGACAGTAAGTCTGGATTTCCTAGAACTGGAGGTCCATTTCTTCTCTGACTTCTGTGAAATATGAAATCATGATGCCTATACATCTGGACCTCTCAGCTGAAGCAATTTCTTCTTCTGCTCTCATCTCCTCTTTTGCCCTTTTTCTGAGGTTTGTCACCTGGTGTATGAAATCTCAATTTTTGCATCTTCATTACAGCCACACGAGTAATTTGTAGCTGAGCTACTGCACAAAAAGCCAAAAGAGGTACCAAAATAATTTCTCATCAAAACTGCTTTTTTACCTGAAACATGAGAGATTGATTTTAAGTCATATGATATATGACTTAAAGTTCGGATGCCTAAAGATGCTGAAGGAAATGTAGTAGGACAGATAATAAAGACCTGGATGTCTATGATTTGGTTCTTATTGCCATATGAGAGACAATTTTTTTTTTTTAAATCAGAAGGCGATAGGATGTCTTAGGATATGGCAGACTCATTCCTGTAAGTATTGTTTTAATGTGTAAAACATTATCTCTGGAGCAGGAACTGTAACAGACTTGTCCTACCTGGCAGTGATAGGTAGACACCAGGCTACAGAGCAGTTTAAGCTCTCTGGTTTCATTCGCTTGCCCACTGAAATTTCATTGTCCCTCAACGGTATGTTAATGTGGTGTTTTCTGCTTTTACCCTGTTTTTCTCATTTCAACTGTTCTTCCTTTCTTTCTCTCTCAGGCCCCCCACCACCCATCTCTGCCTCAGCCCAGCTGGATCTCGCTTTTGTGCACTTTTTGTTTTCCTACCTGGATGTATTCCACTCTTCCAGCTGTCCCCCACCTTTCCTTTGCCCTCCAGAGGCACCTTTCCACATCTTGCCCTCTTTCTTCGTGCTCCTGGTGCTCTCTCCACCTGATCTTTCTACAGAAGTTTGCTTTAAATGGTTTTCTTGATTCTCTCCTGATGTCTCAGTCTCCTTCGGTTGCCATATATTCTTGGATGCTGTGCTACACAAAATAAAGGTAAGAAAAATTACTTTCTAGTGTTAGAGAAGAGAATAACTTGCCTAGCTAGAACTAGAAGAGGTGCTTTTCTGGGGATCCTTGTAACAGGCTGGAAGAATAGATGTGCTCTTCTCAAACAGTCCAGCACTTGGTATAGGAACATCATCAGATGTGGCACAATCCATTTTAGATACAGGGTTAAAATAACCATTATTTTAATTTGTAATTTACTCTCAAGAGTAAGTCAAACTGACAAGCAGAACAAGACTCTTTAACGTGCATACTTTCTGCTGAACAGTGCCTTAAAATGGTAATAGAATACATGCTTTTGATTTCCAAATTCTGTATTTTACAATCCAGCTTCCTGATTCACTGCTCATCAGCTTTTTCAGCCCATTACTTACATAGCTGCAAAACAGTAGGTGTTCTGGAATCTTTGGCTGCATCTCATTTGCGAAACAAAATATGGACTTTAACTGCAGATAGAGATGCTGATATTAAAGACATTAGGTTACCAAGAATGGGCAGTATGAAGAAAGCTATCTTAATTTCCTTTAGTAAACACTGTCCACTACTAGCCTATGAAAACTTCTAGTGTGGTTCTGGCCAGAAGGAACCAAAGGAGCTGGATATGGACTAACAGTTCACGCTTGTCCAGATCTTAGCAATCATTCTTGCCAAGCTTGTCTCCAGAGAAAATGCCACTGAGCAATCAGCTGTATCAGAAGATTTGTCATTCAGATTCTGAAAGCAGCATCTAAACTTTGCCTTGATTTGTATTTCAAAGGTTACAGACTGGACCTTATGGATTTACTTCTCCAGTCTGTTTCTATAGGCATCAGAAAGGTTTTCTTTAGTACTCAGTTTGAATTTTCGCAGACTGGGATTTCAGGCTCATAGTGCTGGTACACCAAGAAAGTGTTATTTCTCATGAAGGACATGCAAGCCTGCAGGTCCTGAGGATGGGTACAAAAAGTACAGAAATCTCTCTAACTGTGATGCATGTCTTCCCACATCTGAGGAAGAACTGTTTTTTAGCTGGAATTACCCAAGCCTCTGCAGCGGTTCCACTAATGATCAACCTTAGAATAGGAAAATAAGAGACATTTGGGTCTTTCACTATCTCCAAGAATTGTCAAGTAAGAATTCTTCCCTCAGGAAGTTCTCTTGTCCGCAGAGAAATTAACTGAAAAGATTTACTTCTCAGAAGAGGAGGAATAAATGCATGGCAAACTACCATAGCTTTGGACAAGACATTTCTACCTGGATCACTTTTTTCTCCTACTGAATCACTGTGGATGTCTCAAACATTTATGGAAGAAGAATTCTTGCTTCTTTGCCCAAACCAAAATGAATTTTTATGGAAGACATAAGATTAACATGCCAGTTGTCTTTAACCACATTATTTGTAGCCTTATTTCTGTGGAGTGGAAAACAGATCAGATTTTTTCTGAAGCTTGCCCAGGGAAATGCCCTAATTTTTTTGTTTGCTTATTTTTAAGAGATAAATACAGTGTTTTTTTAGGTTGAAGTAACTCAAAATAAATATATGCCTTGGTTTTGGCATCATAATCCTCCATAAAGATCACTAATCTACCCTAATAAGTTTCATGAAGTATACTGTATCTCATATTTAAAGGAAGAGCTCTTATAGCTTCATTAGAAAAACATAATTTCATTCCAGCAGTTAAGTGTTAATTTGGGGCACTGATGCAGACGTGCACTTAAAACATGTCTATTTACATCTCTGATTCAAATTGACAGCTCCGGTACGTGTCCATTCATTTCCCGAAGGTGATAAAGGCAGTACTGGTGAACAATGTATCAAGGGGAATTGGACAAGGCTGTCCAGCAAATTTTACCATATACCACAACCTCCAGACACTACAGCATAACATCACAGAGCATTCTCAGTTGGAAGGGACCCACTAGGATCTCCAAAGTCCAACTCTTCAGTGAATAGCCCATACAGGGATTGAACCCACAACCTTGGCATTATTAGCACCATGCTCTAACCAGCTCAGCTAATCTCAGGGTTGATGCAAATCAGAAAACAGAAACTCATATGGGAACTTACCTGCTTACTGTAGGTCGATCCCATTCCTCATCACCCAGTCCTGTATCATGAAATGGGTGGTTTCGTGGTTTGCTTGGAGGGGACAAACTAGTCTGTTTAGGACTCCTCCATTCATAGGCATTGAAGTTGTATCCTGAAGCCTGATAGGTGTGTCCTAAAAAGATGAATTCTATATTTACAGCACTGCATATGTTGTAATGACAGACAAGCACATCTCTGAAACAGGGTTCTCTAGAACTTGCGGATTCATCATTGTTACCTTTTTTGTTCTTGCAGTTGTAGTCAGATTATTTATGATCTGAATTATGTCTGGAATTAGGTGTGCTCTAGAGCTTCTCCTGTGAAAGTCCACTGAAAGCAGAACCTTAAATATATCTAACATTGTTCTACTGTTTATGTCTCAGCTGCTTCTATGTTTAGTTCTAGACATTGCCACAATTTATCAATTTCCATTTGACATCCTAGATTGAATATTAGTGAATATATCCCATGTTATGGATGTGCTAAAACGTGTTAACATGGTCATACGCAACATGCCCAAAATTTAAGTTATTACAAAAAATGTGCTTTAGATTTACTGAAAAAAAAAAGAGTTTTCAAAGACGCATTAAAAAATACAACGAACTTGACTTTTTACATACCCTTTTTACTAGGGCTCTGAGAGTTCAGAAAAGGCCTGTCTCACAATGGTCCTGGGTACACATTTCCAGGACCAATATATGGCCCTGGAAAGCTCACCTTTCAGAAAGCCATTTCTCTATCACCCATTTCCAAATATCTCAAGGCTGTGTAAGTGGCATTAGATGGCCTTTATACCTGAGGAGTTTATTTCTGGGTGCTTTTATCATATATGCAAAGCAGGTATTACTTCAATAGTGTTTCTTTAACGGAACTAGGTACACTTTGAATTCCAAGTAGGAACCAGCTTCCCACTGATGTTATCAAGAACAGACAGATAACTGGTCACAAGCTGATCCTGATCTGGTACGTAAAATCCATTATGGTAGAGCTGAATATTACACATATATAATATCCTTCATATTGAGGTATTCCTTTTTGAGCTCTATAGTTGCTATTTTTTGATATGCATATTGGATTAGAAAGTTCTATTTTGTTGATGACTAACAACTATCACTGCTGCCACTCCTCTAAAGAGGGTAATTTGCTTCCATAAATCAGTCTAGACCTGTCTCCCTCAAATCCCATGTAACTACACAGTTGTGTGCATTTTCCAGCTAATTGGCAGACATTAACAAACTCCCAGATTCTAGGAAGGGTTTTGGTTGCAAAGATGTGACTGCTGTGAGGGGTAGCCTCCAGATTAGTAATGCAGACACATAAGACAAAGGTACAAAATGGGGTATTAATTCAAGAAGAGAAAAGATAGCTCACCAGCATTAAATTGGTAACTAACAGGATAAAGCATTATCTGGTGCTCCAGAAACATCCCCCAAACTCCTCAATTTTCTCATCCTGTGCTTATTGCCAAGAAAAGTTTGGAGAAAAGCCAAACTCAGTTTAACAGGTCAAGACAGAATGAACTTTAATAGAAATGTGAGCCACCACCACAGCAAGGGATAAAGGCACAAATCTGTTTACTCTCAGGCTGTTTAGCAGAAGTACCATGTATCCAGCCAAGTCTGGGTTGATTTTTTCAAGGGAGTTAAAAAAAAAATCTGCTTTGAGATACTGGTTTAGTTTTGGCATGGCACCTGAATCATCAGGACTCTGGAAAGCATTCTGGGCCTCAATCCTTTCCACAGTTGAACAATTTGCTCCAAGTATCATCAATTCACCCAGGAAATGAGAATTACTGTTCTGGCACATTTTCAGCAATATTTCTCCTTAGAATTTAAAAATATCAGAAGAAAATCTAACATGACTTATTTTGATAAATTGACCAACAGAGCTAAAAACAGAAAAGGGGGAAAATTCATCCAAACTCTAACTTCAGTGAAAAACTTATTTGAGGTAAGGATCTACCTGTTCAAATACCTGCCAGGTGGTGGGAATACATGCTTTACTAGGGAAGTAAAAATTTTTAAAAGAGTCAAATAAAACACTGAAGCTGCGTGTAAGTTATTTTTCTTGTTATCAAGAATATTACAAGATGTCTGTATCCCTCACTGCCTAAATAAACATGTGTTACAAACTGAGATTATTTGAAAAATTTATCTAAAACCATAGTCAAACAGAAGTAGAAAAAATATCATTATGGAAAATCATGTTTTTAAATAGAATGATTGTTTTCAACACCTGAAAGTTAGATGTCAATACTGCAGGAATGAGGAAGAAGCAAAAGATTTACAAATCATAAGCAATGACTCATGTTCCCCTTCATCAGTTTATAATAAATCTGTTGGCACTTAAAAATTAACTGCATATGGGCATCAAATTCATGAACATCACCAGAGTGTTCTGTGCCTTGCATTGATCTGTCTTTGAAGGATAAGCTCATTTAGTTGTGGATGAGCTATGGACCAGGCTATTCAGATGTCAGTAAAGCTAACAAAAGCCTGTTAATGTATTGATAAATGCTTTGTAACACATCACATCCTCATGAAAGAGTAAATCTGAGGCCAGCCAAGTGCAAGAAATCATGCTGCCTGGTGCGGTGTATGGTCATAATGAGACAGCAGCACATTACAAAGTACAGAGTTTAAAGTTAGTACAGATAGAAAGTTCTCTTTAGGGCAAAGGAAGGTCAACCATGAAGGCAATAATTCCTACTTTAAATGTCAACTGCATTCCTTATAGTACCTTGATTTCCAAAGCTGGTATCAATACCAGAGCCATCCCACGACTCTACTGCGCTGTCAACACTTGGGACTGTAGTGGAATAGACGTCCGAGAGCATGCCAGATTTCTGTGCAGCAGAGCTTTCATCTTCAGCATCGCTCAGTTCACTCATGTGACCCACGGGGACAGAAAATTTCTTGGGACTGGTAGCTGAATAGGATTAAAAAAAAAAAGGGCTGGTGGTGGTCATTGCTTTACTGCAGTTCCAAGAATCTGCTTTTTATTACTGACACAATACTTTTCCATAGATGGCTTAAATGCTTGTTAATCTGTAATAACACACGCATTAAGGACCACTGATGGTACCCCTGGCCACACTCACCATCTGTTTGCTTCTTGATTTTCAAGGTGACAGTTTCTCCTGCCATCTGTAATAAATGAATGGCTTCACTCAAAGGTTTTCCTTTCAGACTGCTACTATTTATGGCAAGGATTCTGTCTCCTATGTGAATTGCCCCAGTCCTAAAATAAGAGAGAAGTAAAACACTGAGAAGAGAGCATAAAAAGCAACAAAGGCAATTTCTTTGCATATTTGGAGCATGAAAGCTCTATCTCCCTTCCTTTCTTTCTTTTTGCTTTTATAGCTGTGTTAGAGAATAATTCTTTTGTTAGAAATGCTTGAGGCAAGTCACCTTTGTTGTAGTGACAATAGCAGAGCTGAGGCATGAAGATATTGATTTCTGTTACTGAGACAGTTGAGTTAATCACCTGTAGATGATATTCATTGCAGCCCACTTGTTTAAGAGCAACCTCAGACAGCTCACTAGGCTCTGAAATGAGTCAAGTTTCTGAAAGTCTCACAACATAACAAAAGTGTTGTGAGCAAGTAACCAGCTATTTCAACAACGTGGCTTTCAGGATGGGTCAATCAAGAAAAGAAAACAAATTATTTTTGTGTAAACACACTGGGTTCTGGCTGTGCATAGTATCATGTGTGCTGTAAGTTCTCTGGGAAACCACAACCAAAGGTGCCAGTTTGAATGACTCAACCAATCTTAGAAATAACAGGTGATAGAAAACCTTACCATTTTCATTATTCTCTATCACTTACCACAAGGAGCACTTTTGCTCCTCTGATAATGCTTGCTATGGTGTATGAAAGCACACATACAGATTGCAGTGGCAGATAAGTATATGAGAAGTTCAGATAAACTTAGACACATGAAGTGCTTTCCTCAGTTATTATACTGTACAAGGCTATTGGTTTTAAAAGGCTGCTAAAATGTTCCTGTGACTGAGCAGTTTGATTGATTAGTATTTCCTTGGTGATTTATAATAAGAACCGCAATTCTCTGCTCTGCCTTGTACAGTATATACACGTACATCCTGTTAAGATATCGCTCATGCTCCTGAGCTTGGCAATGATCAAAAAACAACAGCAAAAAGATTATAAAATCAGATTTGGATAATTATTAAAAAAACAAATTTCTAAGCTATAAAAATTAGCATCTTCAGGTAAACAAAACAAATCTTTATCTTGAAACATTTAAAAATAATTTGCTTTCCAATTTACCTTTCAGCTAATCCTCCTTTTGTAAGGCTGGAAATGATTATAGGGTCAAAGGGCTCTTCAGTACCAGAGATTGTAATTCCAAGAGGCCCACCATAGCGCTTGAGCTCAACAGTATAAATAATTGCTCCAGAGCTCTCCTGTTCATCTGTAATAAATGCCAAGGGGATGCAATTGGTTTCTTATGAAAGAGGGAATGAAAAAAATAGCACATTCAGTCTAGTGACTGGTAATCAAACAACATTTTCAAAGGATTACATTTCAGATACATTTCACAACCATATTCTATTATTTTGAAAAAAATTATCTATTGTCAATTTCTTCTTTATTGCCAAAACCTGGACACAAGCCACCAGAAAAACTTGCCTCATTCTATTAAGACTAAATTTTACTCTGTTTAAAATCTTTAGATCTTCTTTCCTATTAAAATATAGCTTCAGGCTATTTTGTTAGAAAATCACAGAATGGCTGAAGTTAAAAGGGACCTCTGGATGCCATCTTGGCCAACTCCCTGCACTAGCAGGGCCAACTACAGCTAGTTGCCCAGGATTGTGTCCAGACGGCTCTGGATGGCTCCAAGGGTAGAGACTCCACAACCTCTCTAGACAACCCGTGCCAATGTTTAGTTTCTCTCGAAGTAAAAAGTGTTTCCTGATGTTCAAACAGAACCTCATGTGTTTCAGTTTGTGTTCATTGCCCCTAGTCCTGTCATTGGGCACCACTGAGGAGAGCCTGGCTCTGTCTGCTTTACATCTTCCCTTCAGACATTCATACATGCTGGTAAGATCCCCCTCAGCTTTCTCTTCTCCAGTCTGAGTGGTCTCATCTCCCCCAGTCTTTTTTCAGAGGAGAGGTGGTCTAGCCCTTTCATCATCGTTGTGACTCTTTGCTGCACCTCATCCACTATACGTCCATGTCTCTCTTATACTGGGGAGCCCAGGGACTAGCCCTAGCACTCCTGAAATCTCTCACTGATGCTGAGTAGAAGGGAAAGATCACCTCCCTTGACCTCCTGGCCGGGATCTGCCTATCGCAGACCAGGAGGCTGTTGGCCTTCTTTGCTGCAAGGTCACATTATTTGGGAAAAGGCAAGTTACTACTATTGTATAAATACTGATACTCACCTGTTTCTTGAACTGAATAGGAAGTATTTAGAATTAAAGGTAATTCAAAAGTTTTAAACCCAAACTTCCTTAAAAGAATTCTGGCAAGTCAAAAGTCATTATAAGATGGGCAGCTGTGTTAGTAAAAGAATTCATAGTTTTGATGGACATGTTTTAAGCTTTTGAAACAGAATCAAAAATAGCTTCTGAATACTGAATTATCAACTAAGTTGAATAATAACTCCATTAGATATTACTTCATTATATTGCATGAAGTTATTTGAATTCTTTTGAAATTTTAGTTTCACCAAACAATCATAAGAACTGGAAAGAATACGTCACTGGGTAAGCTTAAATATAATGTATTTCCTTAAACCATACTCAATAGGTGTTGCATCATCAAGAAAGGTGCCTGTATTTATATAGCGCATGCTCTTTACATATTATTAATAAAAATCACAGCAGGAGAGTAATCAACTGCAGCATCTTTGAGTTTTGAAGTAATGTTTTAAAATTTAAAATGCCATATTCTCAGATCAAAATAACAAATGCTTTCTTGCTCATGTTATGATATTGGTATTCAGCCAGGATGACTGGTCTGGTGGGCAAATTTTCCTAGATCTGTGGGTAATGACATTTTGAGCAGTTCACTGAATGCAGAAAATGTCTAGGATGCACATTCTGTAAATGTTACTAAAACTAACTGAGACAAGTTAGAAAATTCATATGTTCCCATTTCTGTTCCTGTAGATAGAAAAGCTTTAAAAGGAAGAAAGATACCTACATCACTAGCAAAGGTTCAAAGTTTCTTTCTTCTAATACTGAACACAGTACTTAAGCAGAGATGGACGAAGACTAATATCTTTGGAGCCACTTTGTTTCTTCGCAATTTTCAGAACATTTAGTTCTTTAACTTCCCCCCACCCCAACTCTGATCTATTTCTTCCTTGCTATTCACATAGAGAATCAAAGGAGAGGAGAACTAGTGGTGTTTATTCAGCAAAAAATACTGGGATTTTCATGCCTACTTGAGGCATTGTCATTAGTGTTTTGGCACAGTTTACACCAACAGCACTTTATCCGACATGCTCTTTCCAGAAGCACCCAACTCCCAAGATGGCACTGGAAGCCTCTGGCTGGCATATAGTGGGCTAGCATGCATGCTGCCACTGTACAGCAGAAGAATGGCAGCTCATCCTTGCTGCTAAAAGCATTTATGGAACAACCACAAATCCCCTGGGATCTAATGTTGGTACTGTTTACGCAGGTGTGGCACTGACATGGTACAAGAGTTCAACTGAAGGATGAAAAGTAACCCTCCACGATAATTGAAAAGGTAATAGCCATTATGTCTGTTTTCTGGTTAGCTGTAGGTCAGAAAATTAATGGCAGAATGCTACGGTGTTCTTTCAGTGCTCTCCAGGCAGCAGCAATGTGAGCTATCCAATGTGGCCTGAATCCACCAGAAAGGCCAGTTTTGCCATGAAAGCAAAGAACGCTGATATTCAAGAAAGGGTGGTAGCCATTAGGTTAATCAGGAGATAAAATTGTCCTGTTTGGGAAGCTGGCAATGAAAATAGAGAAGAAAAAAACTGCTGAAAACATATCTCCATCTGCAGAGGAAATATAATCAAACGACCATGGTTGTGGGTCTCATGGTTTTGAGATTTTCCACCTTTCCTTTCCTGTGATACAATGCCTCTGCTCTGTTCACTAGTCTCGTGCTCTTCAGAGTTAACATCTGACCTGTACAGTGAAAAGGGCAAAGAGCAGCACAGTCTGGGGAGCACATGACATGTACTACCCTGCTGCTGGCCTCACCTGCACAGTGGCTCTGAGGAACACAGCTCTGAGACACATACAACTGTCTGGAGAAGGGAGGAGGGGAGGAGTTGGAGAGATAGCAGAGAAAGGAAAAACAGAAGTGTGGGAGAAGTTACTATTTCTTCTACATGGCTCTAACTCATGCTCCTCTCTTATGGTCTTTGGTAATTTCTCTGCAGGCTGATAATGAGTCTCCCAATTGAGGGGAAGAATTTGAAGGAGGGATCCTATGTACCAGGAACAGTTGAAAAAATCCTCTTGTGCAGGAGAAAAAGCAAAACTTCCTTCCCGTCAATCTTCTGGCAAATGTAGTTGCAGTTTGCTTATCATAAAATAACTGGTTCAGTTTTGCAAAGAAACTGTCAGTGAGGTATCCCTTGGGATGTATAGCCCATGGTCAGTTTGAAAAACCTCTGTCCAAGATGGACCAACTATGTGTAGCCAATCCCACCTCATCATCTGCAGGGAGCTAACCACAATAGGCAGTTCACTTTCCTTGATCAAAATTTACTTCTGAAAGCCAATTTGCACAAGGTACCAAATGCATCTGCCTTTGCTTTATACTGATCATACAGAGAAAATACTTAGTTTGCTTTCAAAAGCAATTAAAGGAAAAAAAAGAGTTATAATGCAATTCTAAACACTGGTTCAACAGTTGCACTTGATTTCAAACAATAAAGTGTGGCAGGTTGTAAACTGTCTTACAATAAAAAATTGCCTTTTTGCTGTAAATTGTATAGAGCTAAAGAGAAGTGAATCCACAGTTCATGCTTTTGTGTAACACTGTAATACAAATTACCAGCAGTAATAGTATTTATAACTGTCTTACTTCCTTTGCCACTATAATGCATAACAGAACTCACTTTATTATCTCCAGGTGTGCAAAATTATGGCAGGTCCTTTACTTCCACTGGGCTAATCAGACATGGCTCCTCCATCAGCTATTCAGCACAGCGTGTAAAGTACTACTTACCTTTAAGCATGTGAACAGTCATACTGAAAACAAATTTGTAAGTTTATGGACAAAGCATGCTTTGATAACCATGATTCCAACGTTAAAAGCAGAGAAAATCTCAATACTCTGATAAGAAACAGATCAACTTTATATGGCTGCACATGTGGGGAAACTCCCTTTCCAGAGAACTGAAGACCCCATTCTGCAGTGCAGTTCCTGCATGCAGTATAGCCAGTGAGAAAATTCAAAACTTTATAAACCACTAAAATTCTTTTTAGGTGACATTTTCTGATTATTATTAGCATAAACCAAACATATTTAGAAAAAACATTTTGCTAAAACTTAAATGTAAAAGAAAACCCCCATGTTCTAAAACTCCTGAAAATACACAAGACTCTGCAATAGGCTCATTGCTAATACCGGAATTATCTTCATCTTTGCGGATCTTTAACTTTACAAGGTCCTCACAGTGCTGAAGGATCTGGACAGCATCTTCCATTGAGCAATTGTCAAGTCGAATGTTATCTATTGCAAGCAACTTATCACCCAGTTCAAGTGTCCCAGTCCTGTGAACAAATGAACAAGCTTACATGAAAGTCTAGTAATATTAAAAGAAAGGTATTTTAAAAGGTATGAACATTATTTTAGAAAGGAGATGGATTTTTAAAAACTATTATTTCTTAATACACTGGACTTTAAGTTTTTAACTGTTTTTTACAAACAAACAAAAAAAAGCATCTCTTACAATCTCCCTCTGTTTAACTCTAATCTGGCTGGTTACACAACAGAAACAGATTTTTACCGATTGTCTTACCTGTGAGCAACGCTTCCTTTCTTGATATCAGAAATAACCAGAGGGTCCCCTGGTTTTCTGCTGGATGGAGCTGTAATAAAGAATACATACAAGCATTTGTTTTTATTTCTAGATATGCAGACGAGCTAATTATGTCCATAAGTCAACACTTCATACACATTATTTACCTGTATTATATTCCTTCCCTTCCTCTAAATTATATAATAAAACACACATATAATAAAACAAACATCAGCAACATATTAGAAGGACTGCATTACTAAGACTCAAAAATTAGAAAATTCCAGAATTACAGTGACTGGTACAAAGTACACTTAGTCTGATGTGTCTGAATTCTGGGATAGACCAGGACTGAACCATGTGAAGATATCACAGTACAGCTCCAATGATCTACCATAAAACGCTGTGTAGCTATAACACATAAGGAAGATTTTCTGTTAGTAGAACTCTTCAGCACAAGCGCTAATGATGATCCTTTGCCAGAACAGATCTTGTTTTATTATATCCCTGACCTACAGAGCTGCTCTGGCAAAATATGTAGAGTGGGCCAACCCATGTTCTTCACATCCACTTCTGTCCCACCCAGTGCTTAAGGCAGAGGTACAAATTTGGTAATGATTCCTGGGTGAGAAGAGATATACTTCACAATAAATGAGATGCTGTGGATAGTGGTGACACATATCACTGGGCTGATGAAGAGTTATCATGTTTGCACAGATGTAGCTTACATCGCACGGATGCTTGCTTCCTCAAAATAAACATGTGCCTCTTTTGTTGAGTAACCTTGTCCCCCTATACTGCTGCTGGGCCTTAAGCATTGTGGACTTTTCCCATCTTTGTACTGGGCATACCTACTATAAGCACTGGAATTCCAGCAATGGTCAATTAGTAAAACCCCCCACCACTCCTCTCTTTGCACACCTAACTCACCTCTTTTTTGAAGTATCCGACACTAACTGTTAATCTTCCATCTGTCCCTCATGGTTAAAAGGATGCTCTGCTCTTCAATGCCAGTCATTGCAATTCTTTACTGACTTGTGAAAAAATATTTGACAAGTTTCCCTTGGCCAGGAAATTCACTCAGCAATTTTGCTTGACTTTTGATTGCACAGGAAGCAATTAACTATCCCAGAAGACAACAACTACTGACTGCTTCCAGAGGACTGTTTCTTGGAGTGGCTTCACTGAATCCACTGTTTTGTGGGGTTCTTCCATTTGCTGACAGAAGACTGCACTGAAGATCTGATATGGTAAGCAGTGGGCTTAGAACTTGTGGGTGATGAAAGACAACTGTGTGGCACATGCTGTCTACCACTGGGAAGTGTGCCACTACAGCTGCTCTGGCCAAGAGGTGGTCCATGTGGTGAACACAGGCTGACTTTTGGGACTGTTGTTAACGAAGAGCGTGCTAATACTAAAACATTTCCAGGTGGTATAAGGCTCTCAGTTCTCCTGGAAGTGCTAATGGGCTTTGCTCATTTAGGGTTCTTTGACTGCCCCAAGTCATTTCTGCTCTGTGTACTGAGTCCTCTACATTCATTCACAGAGGGTACTTTTCCATTACGCTCCAATGCCTAACTGACAATCACCCAAAAAACTGCCCATATTGGAGGATCACCTACAAAATCCTGATGTCAGTTACTTTAGCAGCTCATGAATCTTCTCTTTGATGGAAAATGACAATCTTCACCTACAGCAACCACAAGGTAAATTAACAGTGATGTGTCCAGCACAATATGCTAACAGATCTTGTTAACCTTAGCTGCCCTAGCCAAGAAAGACTTAGAATTTCCAAAGGACCTCTTCAGGAACTGCTAAATAGCTACATTTCAAATGCAATGTCTTGAAAGTCCAGAAGACAGACATACAGGGACTTTTAAGAATTTTTAGAAACTTGTCTGAAACAGCATGCTTTCAGGAAATGTCTATGTTGCAATGTAGAGATCTGTAATTAACTTTTTGCAAGATGTGTAATTTTCACAGCTTGTTTATCATACTTTCATGCCATAGGTCAGCTATATCCTCTATAACAATTCCATGATTTTCTTGAATTCTTTGGATTTGTTTCACCAATTAGTATCTGTTTAAAATTTTAAAGTATCACTTTGGTGAATTTTTTTTTAAATTCTATGTTTTTACCCTCTGAGTTGCCTTACAAGTCTCTGAGGTTATGTGCTACCCACTCTACATTGTCTGCAGTGTAGGGTTTGAGTATTGAAATACTTTTATGAAATCGTCTTATCAAAATACTAGTACTTAAGAAAACAGTCCATTATTGTTGCAAAAAGAAGAGAAAAGGAACCAAAATGGGGGGAAGAGCACAGCTCAAAGTGGAAAGCCACAGAGTATCTGTGGATGCAAAGGGTATGATATTGCACATAAAGTTATCATAGTTTCAAACTGAGTAAGTGTTTACCAGCAGTATTTTGTCAGTTACCCTGGGCTGTTATTGGGTCTGGTGGATGAAAAGCCTTTTTGTAGGCACCAAACACATCTTTGTGTGGAATGAATTACCCCACGCTGACAAGCCCTTAATAAGAAGGTACACTTTGCTTTATTAGTGCTCAATGCTCATAACATACTTACTACAAACTAGTTGTGTTGCAGAGATAAAATCACTAATTATCTCCTGAACTTTTGTACTGCACAGCACCACAGCCTAAGATTGCCTTCCAAATACTGGTGAACAGATGCTGTCCCCAGCAAGAAGATTGAGTACTATTATCGTGATTTTACAGATGAGGAAAGGAAAGAGGAACATTTAGGTCAAAGTATGACACTTTTTGGTGAGCAATTTCAGACATCCACGCCTTTATATCTCACAGTCGTTTGTAGAATATAACAGCTTCTATGTCCAAAGCACAACTACTGGCATTTTTAGCAACAGCTGCAGATGCTCAGCTTTTCTGCAAGTGCAACCCCAGGATCTCAACAGTTTCTGCAGAAAATCAAGCAGCCATCTCCGGAAAATCTCCACCCCCAAAAATTAGTTGTCTCAGCACAAGTCTATTGCAGAGAAAAGGAAAAACACCCTAATTTCTCTAGGGCAGCATTAAACCATCTTGACCATGAGATCACATCCTTTGTCTTTCTGCAATCCTCAACCTCATTCATTATGCAGCCTCCATCCTCTTTGTTACACACCACTGCTTGAACTCTCCCCAGAGAGTTCCAGGGAGAAAGCAGTATTTGACCACTTAATTAAGATACTCTTTTAATGCAGGTTTGAAGTGACACCGTACAGCTTCAAGTCTCTATTTTTATGTTTAATTTCAGAATTTTTTTTGTTTGTAAGAGGCTATTAAAAACAAAGCACCCTACCACTCAGCCATGTCCAGCCTTCTTGTTCAAGTTCCCAGCTGCACCTACTCCTGATCACAGCTCAGTCTCTCTCCTCATCTGCTGTCTCCCTGCTATGGCTCTCCACTCATTTTCTCTCCTTATCCCCTTCTGCTTGACCAACAAAAATCTCATCCTTTCTGCTCCCTGACCCAGCTGTTAGTCTACCTACTGTTCAGCTTTTGCAGAGACTTTACACAGTCTGTATGAAGAACTACAAGTGGACCAAACAGTGCATAATGTTGTACAGGTAACTAAATTTAGTGTTGCAACTAAAAGGCTGATCTTAAGCAAGTTGTTTGTTCTCTCTCTTTAAATTACTGTATGATCCTAGGTCTCCATACCAGGTTTCTACCCTACTTCTACTACTACACTTCCTCTGCCACTTGAAAGAAAGTTCAGTGAAGTGTCGTCAGTTTTGTAGATCAGCTGTTCCATTAGGTTAAAAAACAATGCTTCTTTCTTATTTCACTGCTAATTAAAAAAAAAACAAAACACACCAAACCACAAAGTGACTTAAACAGATTTTGGAGTGGACATCTCACCTACCACCTAGCCAAAACTCACTTACTAATCTCAGCCTGGCTTCAAGCTTTGGAATTTTATCAAACTGAACAAACTAAACAAGCAGAGGAAAATGCTCATGTGATGGAAAAATATTTTTTATATAAAGTCAATCCATTTGTCTACATTGCTGGTTAACAGCTATTAGACATTTTTAAAAATAGTGTGATTATCAAATAGGTGAAAGAGCTTTTTAAAATTAAGACTGATGCAGCTCTTTTATTCCTTAAGTATTGGTACATGTGGAGCAGCTGAGAAATCTGCTGATTTTTTTCTCTGTCTTGAAAATAATTACTTGTAACGTTGCAAAATAAAGTAGGGTTTGCCAGGTGAAATCCCAAAATATACAGAAACATGCTTTAAAAAGTAAATTCTCATAGTCAATGCTAAATATCTGTAGATATTTACAAAGCTTGTTTCTGATGAAATACAAAACCGATATAGGAGACTATAGTATAGCTGCCAGTCAAAATGACTTAGAAAAATTGATGATTGTTTCAGTGAGATTCTGATATTCTTACCAGTTTTGCAGCTTCTTATTCCTTGAGTAGTTCCATTAGCTTCAGAAAGATTATTTATGAAGCAAAGTGCTGCAGTTCATCACCAGTAAGAATATCAGAATCTTACTTACTTAAGAAAGCAAATGAAAAAAAAAGCTGTAGTCTACAATTACCAGAATCTACTAGTAAGTCACTTTATTGGATATCATTCAATGTATTTAAAAAAAAAATTAGTCTATGATAAAGTAGTCAGTTGCCTCAAAAATTCTTTAAAAAAAAAAATCTATATTCCATTACATGGTCTAAAATCAATGTCACTGGCAAATAAATTGAAACAGATTTGAACACTACCAGATCTACTTGAAAGCCATCCTTCTTTTAGGGAATGGTTCTGTTATAAAAGCAGGGACATTGCTTTATTTTTTTTTTATATACATATATAAATATATAAATCTATATTATCAGTATATATGATATATTATTTATGTCATGCTTTATTTGGATTACATAATTTTAAGAACTGAGATATTTTAATGGCTCTAAACAGGTGTGCAAATAATGACATCTGAAGCATGAACTCCATAGTCACTTGCATTTGCAAACTATGAAATAAGGTCTTTATTGAGTGTATCTATTAATGGAAAAATTAGACAGATATTGCAGAGATAAGGGAAGGACGTCAGGAGTCCAGCGTGTGTATGAAGGCAGCAGTGGGCAAGGCCTACTGTGAGGTAACTGATATGCACTCTCCCGAACTCACAGCCCTCAATTAACGTTAACAATGGTGCTCCTGAAATTTTCTTCTCTTGCTTTCTGAGGGGTTTTGCTATCTATGGGGATTTTTATTCTTTCTCTATTTTTTTCTCTTGCATTAATAAATCTGAAACTAAGAGAAGTCTCTTCCCCTATTACATGCCTTGTTTTGCAAGGGCCATGAATTAGCTTGTCTTTATGTTGCATATTACCTCAGATATGCCTTCAAATACCTGGCTGTAACTCCATGCAGGCACACTTGGTGCTTATTATGAAGCAAAACATCACAAAGAAAGAAAAATAAATTTTGCTTACAGGATGCCTGATTCCTAACAGCTGACTTAGAAGTCCTGGACTTAAAACAGATGTATGTTCAGGTGCCAACACAAGGTAAGGTTACATTTCCCTTTTGACAAAAAATGTCTGTCTTGTCTCTCAGGTCAGGTAATTCTATGACTTTCTCATAAAAATCCCTAAGTCCACTAACTTGAGAAGAGAGAGGATGCAACAGTTCTATAGCACTTAAACAGATCAAGCCCAAAATCTGATCATCTGATCTGATCACTTCCATCACCCCTGTTTAAGACTGGTCATACCAACTCTGTCAAGTTTCCCTTAGTATTCGTGTTTTAAAAGAAATCATATAGCTTTCTGACAATATCAGTAATAAATGGCATGCTAATGTGCTGAAGTGCCCTGACAGGAACTTGACAAAATGAATATATTCTTATATTCTTCAAATGAATATATGCTTACATTCTTCAAATCAGACTGCCTCATTTAGGAATTAATTAGGTAGAACAGAGTGAAGTACTGAAAAGCAAGCATGAAATGCAGCAATTCAAGACTTCTACCAAGCAAACTCACAAACTTTCAGTTATTAGTATAAACCCTTTAAAACCAAGTAAATAATTAATCCTCTATACATTTCATGTGCATTAAATAGTACTAATAGGTGACACTATTATATATACCAGAAAAATTAATTTAAATATTAAAGATACTGCAGTAGACAGAGAAGAGCAGAGAAAAGACCAATCATATGTCACTCTGATTATATAAAGCACTAATTTTTGGAATTAAGTTCCTAGTCAGTAAAGTACACAAAGTTTGGAAGAGGAGTGCTAAATACTAAATTCCAAAAACATTAGCTTTCCATTAAAAGTTTATTCCTAAGACAAAAAAAAAAGCACATTATGTCTGAATTCCAAAAAGCAACACAAATCAAATTACTAGGAAGACCCTATTTTTTCAATAATCTTACAAACCACTACTGATCCTAAGAATAACATTTAAATAGAACAGCCTCACTCCAGGTTTTCTCATTTCCCAATATTTTCATTTGCACAAATAAATACATGTAGACCTATGATTTTGCTTCAAGCATCACATCACATCTGACAGAGTCTAACAGTTACTCACTCAAGTGTGCAATGCAAGCAAACAGGCCTGCAGTGTCTCTCATTTGTTCCTCAGATGTAATCCTTAGCACTGAGTACCCTGCAGTACTTTTGATTAACCTTATTCTATTGTGCTGGTAAAAGCTTTGAGAATACAAGTCACAGCACAGTCTTCCCCCAAGACACATGAATAATTCCAAAGAAAGACTAACAGTTTAAGAAAGGCTACAACCATAAAGGAATGCTAATTCTGATGACACCAGATTCTGCAGTGTCAGGCACAAGCCCATTAACTTTGATATGGATTGTTTTTCCTTCCATCAAGGGCTGAACTCAGTATGCCAGAGTTTACATGGTCAAAATCCAGTCCTAACACAGTGTTTACTATCTGCTAACAAAATAAGTATAAAAACACTTTGATTTCTAACAACAGTAACAAATATTTTTTGAGAAACAGACTAATGCAGACCATTGCTACCTTCTTTAGCAATCTCTAAAATCCTCATTGAAAGGGGATTTTGCTATGTGACCCACACATTCAGGACTGCCCACTAGTTCTACAGATTGAGATTCTGGGTTCTGAAGCAGAAAACAATCCCATGTATGTGAATCCTTATGCATGTGAGAACTCTTGAGCTACGTGGGGTTTCTGTTCAAGAATCTGTGAGAGACCATGGCAGACTCTGCTTTAAACTTCGCAGCCACGGAAATACTTTTGCATGGACCTAATTCTGTTGACTTCTTTTTTTTTAAATAAAAAAAATTTATGGGAGTTAAATATGTACTATGCATGAAGGAATAGGTCAAGCATTAGACCTGGCAAACTTCTGGCTTCATTAACTATTTGAAGGGAAGTATAAATATGTTACAGAATGGTATTTCATCAGAGAAAAAGCAGAAAAAGAAGCTAGAAAAAGGAAAAAGAAGTTTATACCAAAAGAAACATAAGTCTCTAGCCACAAAATCTAGTCTCTGCAGATTGTGTCATAAACATGGTCAGAAAAATAAGCACTTTACTCACAACTTATGGTGATGCCAAGTTCCACATTATGCTTCTTTGGTAGTTTCACATGAAATGTTCCACTGCTTGGTATAACTGATTCTATAAAAATATATTTAAAATGTTAGATAATTTATAAGGCAGAGCAATTCCAAGTGCATGGAACTATATGTGTAAATTGATGAAATCACATCAGAATCACATGGCACAGATGAAACATAGGTGCAGAAATGAAGGAGGTAGGACACAGGAAGTATGATTTATAACTCGACTGTTAATTTCACAGTAACTCAATTTTTTTTAAGGTTTAACTGAATTTGTGAAGATTGCACGGGCTAGCAGCCAGCTGAGACTGCAGGTTTTTAGCTCATATGCAAGTTTTGAGAGCACATGTGAAAATTTTACTGCTGGCAGATAACTTTTAATTAAAAGGACAGGAGGTTGAGTTGTAAGGATTTCAGGCCTTTGTTGCTGTAGGATTAACACTTTCTTAACTGTCCACTAAGGTAACTGCCATGGATTTTACATCTAGTGGGAAGAAAAGGAATCAAAACATCCATAATGGAGAAATGCCTGGAGCTGACAAGAGGAAAAAACCCACTTGAACACACTGCACTGTATTTGAGCCCTGACTTTTGGCATCACTGCTACCAAAGGTTTGGCCCTTGGCCTGAAAAAGAATAACTGAAATCTACAGCTGTGGAAACGTACAAACACACATGTGGCAGAGGACTCTAACCATGAGTATGAGTCTGCTATCATGGAGCAAATTAGAGAAGCACAAACAAGTGCAGGAAATAAAATACATGTGATTTCAAGTGTATTTAAGCGACTTTCTCATTATTGGGTTTTCATATTTTTTAATATTTTGTTTCCTATGTATATGAATGTACACACTTATTTGACCTTTTTTTTAACATTATACTAGATGGATGTCTGTACACCTAAAGAATATACAGAATTACAGTAGGAACCTTTAGCCTACTTTTGACATAATGTTTTATAATACCAAAACCAATAATCACACTACGCAAAATACAGCATATCTGACATTGTCATGACTAAAAAGGAGCTACTGTCAGATTTAATACAAGTCTTAATAGTTTTTACTATTCACATAGTTTGGTAGTGCACACATAATGTGTGCTTGTTTAATACACACAATTTGTGATTTTATAGATGTATTCTGTATGCTTAAACACATTACAGAATAAAGGAAAGTCATTAGTGATAATAAAGACTCACCAGCAACATTAACAATGACTCTTTCTGGCCTTTATTAATTCAGTTTCTATTATTTTATTTGGTTTGATATACTGTAAGTGAAATTCCTCAGAGTTTTCTGTTTATTCACCCTTTTATGATATTCTTCTGTCTAACAAAATATTTCAGTATTTGGCCTGTAGGTGATTTGTCTCCGCTCAGCAGATCATTTCTATCTCAGGGCAGAAAAACGTCCGGAAATATCTCAGAGGAGAGGCAGTCACCAGATCTTACTACAGGACCCGTCATTTCTATTTTCATTCTGAAGTACACTGCAGGCCTATGTGAAATGAGAAAGCTGTCCAAGAAGACATACGTTTCAAATAAGTCACTTGAAAACTGAATGGTACAGATGTGAGAAGAAAGCCTCCACCTTGGATGCCTAATACGTGTATACTTGCAATGTACTTGGGATTTATTCCTTCATTTTTCTTACAAGACAGAATAACAGGCCATTCATACCTGCAACATCAAATTCTATTTCCAAGGTGACCTTGTTGGTGATAGAGGAGTCTCTGAGCAGTTGATTGGCCTCATCAAATGTGCTGTCTTCTGTTGGGACACCATTTATTGACACTACTCTGTCTCCTATTTGCAGCACTCCACACCTTGGTACACAACGATACAAAACAATCATCAGATGTACATGTAACCAGAACCAGCAATATCACAGAATCACAGAATCAATTAGTTGGAAAAGACCTTTAAGATCATTGAGTCCAGCCGTTAACCCAGCATTGGCAAGACCAGCATTTCTGTGTGGAATTGCCACATCTACCTCCAGGGATCATGACAACCACTTCCTGGGCAGCCTATTCCACTGCTTGACAACCCTTTTCAGTGAAGAAATTTTTCCTAATATCCAATCTAAACCTCCCTTGTCACAACTTGAGGTTGTTTACTCTTGTACTGTCACTTGTTACCTGAGGAGAAGAGGCTGACCCCCCCGGCTACAACCTCCTTTAAGAAGTTGTAGGAGCTATAAGGTCTCCCCCGAGCATCCTTTTCTTCAGGCTAAACAACCCCAGCTCCCTCAGACATTTCTCATAAGACTTGTGCTCCACACCCTTCACCAGCTCCATTGCTCTTCTCTGGACACACTTCAGCACTTTAGTATGCTTCCAGAGAGGGGCCCAAAACCAAAGTCAGGATTCAAGGTGTGGCCTCACCAATACTGAGTACAGGGGGATGATCATTGCCCTGCTGGCCACACAGTTCCTGATACAAGCCATCTGATCAAACATGTTCAACAGTAACCTTGCAGGAGAACTGTTGCGTAGCAGCTCAACAGTCTACCCAGGCACAGAGGGACACAGAAGCTGCTGCCCCTTTGCACTAAGACTGTATTGAGCACTCCCAGCATGGGCTGTGCTCTCTATGTGCTAGGACCCAGGAAGAGGGGTCTTCCTGCCTCCACCCCACCCATGGACATCAACTCTGACCCTGGGCTGCAGGTGAAATGACAGCTAGTATTTGCCTGTGCAACTACCATTGTTCTCATTACATGATTAAATACATAGGTAAGCATAACAACACAATTGAAATGCTGCAATGAAATAATCAGTAAGTCAAAACTCTGGTATTCCCTAAAATTTGATTCTGTACTAAAACTGAACACAGCCTCTCCTCCCATGGCACAATTATCAGTATTTTGACATCAGTGATGGTTTTTGATTTTCTTTTCCTTTTCACATGAATACAGCCTCCAGTCTCCTGGTGGAGGACTCTGGATGATAAGAACTTGCCCCACTTCCATTGAACAAGGCCATGCAATTCGTCACAAATTGAAAGCAAGCAGTCCAAAGTACCCCAAGAAACACTCACCAAAACATACTTAGAAGTCAATTGAAAGAACCTCACCTTTCCGCCGGACTGTCAGATTCAATATAGGAAATGAGAGGTGGAGAAGACAAGGTCTCGGTAGCAAACACACTACCCTGGAGCTGTATCCCAAACCCTACTATGGGGTCAGCTGTCAGCACTACTTCTGTGGTTTCTGTGTGGACGACCTGCCCAGCCAAACCAACAGTGCTAGAGGCTAAAGACACTATAAAACAGAGCAGACCAGGAGGAAAAACATTCATACACAGCAGAAATTTCATTGCCTTTTGAGAAAATTCATCTGTACAGTAAATCAATGAATCAATGAAACATCTCTTTTAAGTCAATTTAGGCTAAAGTTTATAAATAATGTATAAACAGTTATGACATATAAGAGAATAGAAAACATCTGGTTGTACGTTAGAATGCAGAAAGATAGTTCTTGCAATGAGTAAAATAAATGTGTTTGATACCCCCACTCCAAAGATCTCAAAACATCCTTGAATTTTGTTTACATCAGGTTTGAGGAGTGGATAAGCAGAATTTTCCCAGGAGCTAAGGGAATTAGAGGCACAAGCCCAGCTGTTATTTAGGCCAATTTGCATGAGCTCTTTTTAACATCTCAGAGCAATGCATTGTTATTAGCAACAAAGCACATGCATCAGGCTTGTTTGCAAGAAGTAAGGATGCCTTTTTCTTGTACATGTTTACTACGAGTCAGCAAGTTGTCAGGTTAACTGGATATTGTAAGGAAGGTGAACAAACCCTACTGTTTTAGCAACCAGTATATCTCAAGATATTGTGTGAAAAAAAAGTTCTTTGGGGTCTCTCAAAGCCACTGGGGGACCCTTCTGTGAGAAACACAGGCAGCTACTTCTGTTCTCCTGATTTACTCCCTCTCACTCTTTCTATGAAAGGCTGTAGTACAGAACAAATCAAGACAAAAAAACCCGTTGAGATTCAATGCAATTACCTATGAAAGGAGAAGACTGCACCTTTGCTTCCTTGATCTCTGTCTAAATATCTACTGTATCATTGTTTGAATTCCCCCTGTGACAAACTACTGCCTTTTATTATGTCCTGCACAGAAAGCTAGAGTTTTTCTATTCCCATTCAGTAATGATAATCCTTCAGTGCCGAGGATTTGGAGTGGTTTTGTGTTAATAACCTACGCCATTACCTTTGCACCTCTAATTTCTCTCAAGACCCATTTCTGCCTGCAATAGCTACTAAGAATTAGGTAAAAGTTCATGGTTTATCTGAAGGATAGTTTTCACATGGATTTTTTTTTCTCTCAGATGTGGGAAAAAATTAATTCTTGATTTGACATTATAGATACTATTAGCACAACTGTACAAAGATGTCAGAGGTTATATAAGTATTTTTGGGGCTGCAAGCATTAGACTTTTGCTCTGAAAGTTCATATAAAATCTTATTGATGTGGCACAGTTGGCAATGACAGTTCTTCAGAAAAGTTTCACCAGCCAAAAATTTCATGAATTTCTGTTTTCTTCAAGCAAAGCTTCTTTCCACTCTGAAGCTGCCCAAATTACTGTGAATTTTCCCTCATATATTAATTTCCTTATGTAAGAATTGTATATTACTTCAGCTACTGAATAGCTTCCTTCTTACTGTTTCTTTTACCTGCACTCAGTAAGGCATGCTTATACACAAATGAAAATACTAATAATCTGTTCTTGGAAACTGCCACCAGCTTTAACATTTACTGCACATGAGAAAGTTTCCTCCAGCTCTCACTGCTGCAGAGGCTAAAATACGACTAAACCAAATAAATTCAGAGTTAATATAATACCAGATTCCCTAACACACCTTCTAGAAATGCCGAAATTTAGGGCATCCAATCTCAGAAAAGTTCCATTTTCCCTTTCTTAAAGGTCACATAACAATTACTTGTTAGCTTCATCGTTGTTCCCCATCATTTATGTGTCTATTCCCCCCATGCAGCAGGTATGGTATCTAGCTGACTCTGTAACTTTCTTACTCTTTTTATAATGCCCTACCAGGAATCTAAATGTCTCTTAAAATTTACTTCAACTTTTAGGACAGCTAAAGTTTTAATTCACATTGAGAAATTAAGTCACTAGCTATGGGATTTAAAACTCTGATAAACATTTTGATGATGTCGACATTTAAAAGTGACAATTAGAAAATCCTTCCACTCTCAATGAAAATGAAAGAGAAACAGGAACAAAAAAAAGCAGAGATAAAAATATCTTCTCCAAATTATGTAACAATAGCTATCTGCTAAGCCTTTATAAAATGTAACAGGTACCCAAAACCACGACTTGGAGAATGTTGTGGTTTGTAACTCAACAATAACTGCAGCAAGAAACACTTCCATTTTTTAGCTGCTTGAAAGATTAGAATTTTTACAGGCCAGGAAGCAGCCTCATTAATTTAAAAGTGACATGGATGTATACGTACTTCCAGTGAACCCTGGTTGCTACTGCTAGGGGTACATTTCAGCATACTTGTATAGTTTTTGTCTAACTCTTAGCAACAGTCCTGGGGGCTGGTTTGCTGTATGTCCTGAAGTTATGTAAATAATGATCTTGAATTTGAAGATTATGTACTTGTTATTTTTATTCCTGTAGTTACATGAGAAGCAGAGTAAGATGTATTCAAAGGTACATACATGGATTATTACGCTTCCAGAAACTGCAAAATGTTCACTATTTCTCCTGGTAGTTGCTGAGAAAACAACACCCATGCATGTCTAACAGCCTCTCCAATTTCTACCAGATATGGAACCCTAGTAATGTAAACTGATATAAATTATGTCTCACTTTCAACTACTAATGTCGACCTTTTACAAAATACTTCACAATTTAAACTTTAACCCAAAAATAATTTAAGTGTTTCCACAATGAATACCATACTTTAAAACAAACAAACAAAAGAGGTGGAAGAATAAAAATTGAAAACAAGTGGCATAAATAAAGCATGTGCCAGCAGGGCATGCCCTCAATTTTTACAACCACATTTAGAAAGATCTGTGTAACTAATGCAATGATTGTAAAATCACGGTCATAAAAGTCTTGTAACCCCCTCTGCCATCGCACTTCACCATCACATTACATTATGCAAGTTTTCTTAAATAATTGGCAATGTAAACTTTATAGCACCCTACATACTTTTCTTCCCAAGTGACATCCTTATAGATTTATTATAAGTTACATTAATACAATCCTCAAATGATCCAATCGGATTAAAGAAAAAATATCCAACTAAAATTAAGAGAGTGTGCTATTCCTTTTCTATGAAAAGGACAGCAGTCAATCTACCTGGTTCTCATGAGTCTCCCACAAAGGGAGAGGGGCAAGGTTTTCCAAGTCTTATCCCTGGATAGTGGAAAGGTACAGGAGCAGACGTTCTCTATCATGGTCACTTGTAGCACACTCAGAGTAGTGTGGGTCTCTTAAGCTGATTGTTACTACTGTCATGAGTACGGGGTATAGATCTAACAACAGAGTAAAGAAGTCTGCATGAACTTATAAGCGAGTTCACAGAAAGAGGAGGCAAGCCTGGTTGGTCAGCCAATTCCTCCAAAGCCAGTTCTGATTCAGGGCTGTTGATGTAGTCACTGCTTGTAGCAAAGCACAGACTCACTCAGTGATGGGGCCAGTTCCACATATTTTGTAATGTTCTATATCCAGACCTCACAATGCAAATGCATAATAAACTAACCCACAACAAAGCCTCATTCTAGCTTCTCCTAGCTAGAGATTTGTTTAATCATAGCAGCCTTCAAGGTCTTCTGACTTGAAGAATCTTTCATGTAGGTTACAGTGCTTATGTGACTGTCCCACTTACATGCCGTGTCACTGGTCTTGTTATGAGCCTTTGCAAGATAACACACCATAGGGCAAGGCTTCCTTGAAGGAAAAATACCTGAAGAACTTGATAAGTAACAGCTGTCTCCAAGATCCATAAAAGGACTAGCTTTCAGGATTTTATCCTTTGTTGAACAGCTAAAATATAGCACAACAGAAGAACTATTTTTTGCATTAATTTTCAAATTGATGTGCAATCAATTACTACTAATGTAATACCACTACTGTTTCTCATGTGCATGAGAACATGTGAGACCTGGACCCCTACTGTTACCAAAGTATCTCCCCATGACCCAAAAGAATGCAGTAGAAGCTAACATGTCAACAGATGAGCTGTGAAAAATGGCTGATCGGATTAAAAAGAAAAAATGCACTTACAGGCAAATGTTATGCAAAAATATTTGCTTTATGAAAGAAATAAGAACAAGCAAACAACAAAAACTGCAAGAAAGTAAAACCTCAGTTCCTCTCTAACGTGTCGTCACAGTTCCATAGTGACTGGCCTTAGAGGCTGCTGATTTGCTCTGATTTTGCTATGATGTGGGCAATCTTTAAACAGGGCAGCAGCACTGTAATGTACAGCAGCTCAGTTCTTCCAGAATGGACCTCTGAGCATTATTAACCAGAGCAGATGATTTATAGGGCAGTTCTCACCTCCCTGCTCCGGAGGAACTGAACTGCTGAGGATACACAAGCCAAAGGGAGAGGCGGCACATACATGGAGTCTGGGAAACAAAATGCTGACACAGCCATACTCTCTCCTGCCCTGTGAATACTCAATAATATACAAAGTGGAACAGCCTGAAATGTATCTACCCTGTCTTGGGAAACTACTGACTCATAGGAAATCCATGCTTTGAAGTCCAGAGATTAGTCAAACAAGGCTATTTAGTCCTTACTGTTACTTGTTGCTCTTCCTCACAAAAATAACTGTACAGGTTATGGTGTAGTTGTAAACATCAGAACTACCTAGGAGGTGCTGTGGCAAGTTCTCTGTCTTCCATAATGTGCTAGCTGGTTGAGTTTACCAGCAATATGTTTTTGACTATTCAGCTATGAATTCTATTCCCTAATGGAAACTGGAAGAGTTCAAAAAAGGAATCTGAAAATCACTTTGGTAACGGTACAACAAACTCTTCCAGAACTGTCTGAAGAAAACATTCCTTCATATATTTCAGATGAGACAGTTATTGCTGCATGATATCTGCTCATCTCCTTTTAGCACTGGACAAATATTTTTACGCTGATGTTTCCCTACATCCAACAGAAACTCCAATTGTTCTCTCTCCTGTTTAGGAGTACCTTTTCTTCTGTATCTTCCCCCTCCTCCACCCATTCACTGCACATTTTGAGCAAATGTTGTTACCACCTACAGGAGCTTTTGAAGTCCTTCTTTTTCATCCTCCGCCTCATCATTGTCCCACGTGGGCTGGTGGAGTAGAGGCTGCGAGGTAAGGTTCCCATGTTCAGGGAACTCAGGCTGTATGCACTCATGGAGGTAGGAGAGAAGGATGAAGACACCAGAGCTGCTGTAAGAAATCAAACACTTGGCATACAGCACTCAGTCTTCTGGGAAGAGTGCAGCACATGCCTGTAACTCATCAATGAATCAAACATTGTACGTATATGCTGTGTATGATACACAGGAATGGTTTGTGCATTTCCAGTAACAAAGACATTAAACCACACAGGTGACCCTAAAAAAAATATAGCCAGCATCTCATGAAAATACTCACTGGAAGCTAACAAAGATAATGTAAATACAAAAAGTACATTCATAGTATACAACTCATTTTAAGTGAAGCATGTTAAATTAAATTTTTCAACACATATCCACAAACCAATGCAGATCAGTATGTCTAGATACATTGATTTTAGAAATGCCTTTTTGTGGTACGTAATTTCTGACTAAAGATTTGTAAGCAGTGCTTTGCATTCAAAAATCATGCTTTATATACACTACTCGAATCTAATGGTCTACTCATATATAACAGAAGAGCTGATTCATTCAGAATTTTCAAGCCCTTTCCTGTCTACAAAACCTGCTTTGTTACAGAAAGGAAAAGGTGCAAAATGTCAGAAATAATCTTGGCATGGCTATGAAAAAGGATAGCATCCATAAAACTAAAAACATTTTAGAGCCTGAAATGGGAAAAGTATGAGTGAAAGAAGAGAGAAGGAAGGAGGAGGAAGAAGAAGAGGAGGAGAGAGTATGTCAGCAGGAAGAAGCGTGGAACATTACGAAGGCTTTTTTGAGGAGGCGCTTTCTGGAATTTCAAGGCTGGCATCCTGCAATGGTCAGGGTGGTAGGTGTTATAATGCTGGTAGGTGAGGAGGCTGCCGTGGCTGTTGGCACATGAATCCCAGGTAAGTTGCCTGTTGCTTCTTTGAACGTTCACTGCTCACATGAAGGGATGATGGAAAATCAGAAAACAAAAGGACCAGAGAAGAGGTAAAAGTAACTGAATTGCACAGACAAAAAAACAGAAGTAAAAGAAAGAAAAGAAATTGAAAATAAAATAAAATAAAATAAAATAAAATAAAATAAAATAAAATAAAATAAAATAAAATATAACCTGGTCTTGTCTTCTTATTGGGGCTTGATAACTCGAGGAGTAGAAATAATATTTTTTCTCAGAAAAAATGCTTCTTATTGTTTGTGGGGTTTTGCCTTTTTGTATTTGTTTTAAAAAAAGATGTCTAAGGAATCAATTTCTAATCTCACTCTGGCATAGTAGCTAAGATTGCAAACTTTCTTAGAAAATGCTGTTACTATATATGACCACTAAATGAAGGTTAGTAAGTCTCTGCTTGCATTCATCTACTTTAAAAAGACCAACCAGGTACTATACATAGCACTGCCTAGAATGAAGGTGCTTACTTGCCATTTCAATTTACTGTATTGACATTTTAATTTTGCCACCATCTATTGTTGATATTATGCTATTCTGTGCAGTAAAGGACTTCCCCAGGCCAGCAGCTGGAAAACTCTATCCCGAAATAAAGAAAAAACGTCTTATTGGTTAGTTGGAAGTGCAATTTAATGTTGGGGTTTTTTTAACTTGATCTTCAAAACTTTGAAATGATCCTTCACTGGATGAAATTTGAGACTATATTTGACTGTTGATTCTATGTATGTGGAATCTGGGATATGTCAAAAGTGAAGACCAGTATTTACCAAGAGAATGGGAAACATTTTAGTTGATTTGTCAAATCTTAAAGGAAAGTGACTGAAGTCACCCTAGATTAAATATAGTATGCCATCATTAAATTCAGCATGTCTCTATCCTTGCTGAACCATAAAGGAACAGTACAAACTGGGAACTATTCACTGAATTTTTGTTTTAAAACACCAAGGGATTCACCCATACTACAGAATCATAGAACAGTTTGGGTTGTAAGGGACACTAAATATCATCTAGTTTCCAAACTCAGTGCTGTGGGCAGGGACACCTTTCACTAGACCATGTTGCTCTAAGTCCCATTCAACCTGGCCTTGAACGCTACCAGGAACGGGGCATCCACAACTTCCATGGCCAACCTGTTTCAGTGCCTCACCATCCTTACAATAAAGAATTTCTTTCTGATATCTAATCTAAACCTGCCCCTTTTCAGTTTCTATGGAAGAGAAGCTGCCATCTTTGGCTCATGAGCTGTATTACCTGTGTCTCTCTCCTCTCTGCTATACCTATAATGGCTGAAGACAGATATGTTCCCATGCTGGATTTTAATAGCAGCCCAAAACCTTGAGCATTTAAGCTGGACCCACACCTTGTGTTCACATCTTACTCCATGAGACAAAATAAGTGCAAAAAGGGTAGCCAATGCAGCAAGCACTGTGCTGTGCCAGAAGGAAAACATCATTTTGCTTCATACTACATGAGTAATGGTCTGCTAATTGCCTGACCATACTAACCTTCCTCTGACTCAAAAGCAATGCCTGTCACTACAGTGTGAAGTGCACACCAGGGAAGGGAGAGGAAAAGGGGAGCACAGGGGCCCACTGTGTCCCTGCAGCCTGGTGGGGTGGTGGGGACCCTAAGGCCCTGGAACTGCCAGGTCTGACCCTGTGCCTTTGGTTGGATTTCCCAGGAGCTGTGTCCCTCCCTGAGAGCACCCTGTTGTGCCCTAGCATGTGTTTCAATCAAAAGAACTACGTTTTTTCCCCCAAATTAGATATCAAAGGTGAGGGAGGGGTGCAACACCAGCACCAGGCCAGCCTGGACCCCTGGGGACCACTGGCATCACCACCCTCAGGAACTTTGGAAGATCTCATGTAAGCCAGAAAAGTCCCAGAAACAGCAGCAGCAGCAGCCTGATATGGCCATATGTATCTCACAGACTTATTGTGTCTTCTCAGGTGAAACTATCTCTTTGATTACATGCACAGACAGTGAGATTTCTGAACTATGGTGCAAAAATTAAAATCTGATAAGAACAATGTGGCCAGGTAGATTTTCATTATTTTGAAGCTGCTATAAGCCTTGTTTAATTAAAAAGACTGCTTCCAGCAGGAAATTATCTGGTAGTCTTTGAGACCTTTTAAAAATGTTTTATTTTCATGCTGAGAGTAGAGATAAAAATGTCCTACAAATTGGGAAGGTACACATATTCAGTTTGCTCAGCTTGTAGAAGGATAATCCCAGTTCAACAAAAGTTCTGTAAAAGCAAATCCTGTTGTGTGTAACCATAGTAATTTAGTGGTAATTTGAGCTATTTCAACCCAGCATTGTGTACAGCAAACATAAAACTAATGGGGCAGCAAGAGAAATGAATGTCAGCAACACAGTATAAAGGAAAAAAAAAACATGAAAAAAATCAGATCTTTGATAGTGCTGTTCATTTTATTTTACAGCTAAAATTTCAATTTATTTTATATACTGACTTTTCGTGTCCATTTTAAATTCTTAACATGTTCCCACAAGACCAATAACTGAGCTCAACAGATACAGCCCTAATGACTCAGCTTATCCCAGACACATAAAGGGAGATTTTTACTCTCTGCAGCCTCTAGGTCATACCACACCTGACGAAAGGTTGTTTCCAGGAGACTACTTGCTTCCATAAAGCATTTTATATCCTGAATTGGTCATCCTATTGGAGCAGCACCACCTGGTAAGGGGCTGGGTAGGGCTGTAAACATCCTATTTATTCTGCCTTGTTGAAAGCAACTGCTTAAGAAAGCAACTTTATTACCTTAGGGATACTTTTCCCCAAAAGATGCCCTTATATATCATTCGCAGATCACTTTGGCATGATTTTGTATCAGCCAGTTCTTAACTCTGGCATAGCAAAAGCATCACTTTTTCTAAGCATCTACACTGGGTCAAGGTGCCTAGAACATTAAAAGCATCAATCTGTTTTAAATGTTAACAAATGAACTGCTTCAAGTAATACAGTCATCTACACAAATCTTTGGCTCTGGCACTTGTCTTCCCAAAAGAAACACTCTTCAAAAGTTCTTTAACCAGCCAGAAATTAATTGTGTGGCATCTTTACTTCAAAAAAATGAAAGGTCTGTTTGCAATGTACTGTCATAACTGAACAGAATGGAAATATATTGCAAAATTTGGTCTCCATCTCATTTTGCCTATGCAGTATCACTCTCTGCTCTTTTGTCCTTCTAAGAGCTTTAAGTAGAAAAGGGAAAGAGTTGAATAATGGAAGAACAAGGGTTACTTTTTGTTCATCCTGGTCTGCGAGAAACTAGTGTCTCCTCAGTCACTAGTTCAATGTTCATCACTCTTGAGAAGCTGACTAGAGCATCACTTATCAAGGGACAGCCTGGATCTTAGATAGATGTCCAAGAACATCTACCATCACTGACATTTATAGGCCTCAGAAATTTTGTCTTGGTCTAAAGGAGACAAGTACAGTATTACAGGCTCAGAAAATAATACCACTGCTTCATGTTCATGCTGCAACACAGTTATCTGTTATCTGTGTATTTGATAACCCTTCTTCTGTGTGTTTGATAACCCTACTTCTTTGATGTCCGTCAACATGCAGTATTTTAGACTGAATTTATGAATACTGTGAATTAGCCATTTTCTCAGGATGAGTCAGAAGACAAGACAGGCAGCCTCCATCTTCAAATACATAGACATTTTATATATATTTGATTTGAAAATGGAAAGCCATTCTATTCAAGAATGTTTGTTATGAAATAAATATCACAGTGTAAAAGGTCTGGGATCTAGGGAACTGTTTCCAAACAAACCATTTCCATAAGCACTGACAATGAACCCAAGAAGCAATCTCAGAAGTATTTTAAAAGATGACGGTAATAAATAATAATGTCATTAAAAAGAGAAAATACGGGGGGTAAGTATTTTAGGGGAGAACAGGTGTTATTAATGAAGTGATCATAACAGACTACCAAGTCAATATGCTGAAAATAAATTGGCTGTGGTTCTTCTTCCCCATTCTAAATTTAAGAAGCAATTTTGAGATTAATTTACTGAAGTACCTTGTAGCCCCCCCAACGACCGCAACAGTAGAGTCAACAGGTGCTTTACGTACATTTACAAGTATGTAGACCATTTCTTAGCAAAACATTTCCCTCTCTAGCCATAGGAATCTCGGAGGATACATTAAGACTGAGAAAACACAGACCTGCTCAGATATTGCAGAAGCAAAATGTGGGGAGCTGAAACAACATTTAAAGACATAAATGCTGCGATAGCTTTCTTGGCCATTCAGCAAGGGCAGGCAAAGTAAAAGAAAGAAAGAGAAAGATGCATTTGGTGCTACAGATCCTCTTACCGTGCTCTGGGCCTTTCAGTGCTAGCCGTGTCTGGTGATGAGGAAGGATCTCAAGTTTGACATTATCTGCTGCATTGGCCAAAAACTGTGTTGCTTCTGCCAGCGTACAGTACTCCATGCTGGTGCCATCAATGGACAGAATATGGTCTCCTACATGTAATGCACCACATCTATATAAAAGGGGAAAAACTCGGTATGATCAGGTATGCTCTTTGCTTGCAAAATGAGTTTTTCTGCCTTCAAACTGGTCATGACAACTATCAACGTGTTCTTTTTTTTCGAGAGACATTTGTGTTTTGTAGGCACTGTCACTGGTCAGACTTTATATCTATCAGTACAAACCTTAAAAACAATTCAGTTAATACAACATATGCCAAGACATCACTCACAGAACTGGAATGGGGTAGCTGACTTTAAAAATATGTGTGAATGGTAGCAGGATAAAATGAGAAGAGCTTAAGGAGACTTAAATAACTTGGTCACATATCCCTCACACAAGCACCCAGTTCATCATTTTTTGAGTTATAGTTCAAACATTTATTAGTACAAAAGCTGTAAATGATGATGAATTATGCAGTAGTCAAACAAATAATGAAACCAGGGCTAGCATAGTGACTTGAGGAGTAGGGTGGGAAGGGGGCTATCTGCTAAATCTCGCTGCACTCAAGAGACTGGCTACTGGATGAGTTGAGAAATGCAAACACAGCAGTCAGCATCCCGACGTACCAGTCAAGTGGACAGCTCCTTTAATTGGTTACCCCCTGCGAAATGGGAAAAAACAGAGGGAGAAAATTAAAGCATCCTGCACCATTGAACTGGAGAACACCCCTGGATCAATGGCCGTCACTGTCAAAGTTTCTACTGTAGGGAAAAGCCCACAGAGGAGCTGTAGACTCACTGCTACAAGTGGGTGCTACCAAAAGCACCATTGGCAAAGAGGAGTTACAAGGTAGGGTGACTGGGGACATGCAGGAGGAATTTGCTGCTGAAACGTAACATTTAAAAAATTTTTAGATAGAGATATGTATACAAGAATATACTGTATATGTATAAAGACACACACACACGCACGCACACACCCCAGAAAAGATCCTGTGGCTCTGTTACAGAGGTTCAGAGCACCGGGGAAAAATATCTATCTATATTTTTAATGGTTTAAATGGGTTTAATTAAAGGTTAAAATGAAGTGGAAAAATTACAGCAAAAGAACTTAAAAACACATAAGCCAGCCTTCCTAATACGTCACTTGTATTCTAAAATATCAATAAAAAATCCAGACATAAGTAGTTCCGTTTCACTGTGCCACAAGAATGAGTGATATATTCTAAAAGAACACTTCAAGGTTGCAGAGCCTCAAAATTTACTTCTCTTGACAGCTGTTCCATATTGTGGGCTTACTTCAAGAATTCCAGTGGGTTATTTATTTTTTAAATACTAATCTCTGCCATGATATTACATTTAATAGCCAGAGCAGACCTCTAAACTCCTGTGTTGTACAGTGCAAGCTGCTGGTCACATATTGCATGAGGCTGGCTTATATCACTGGATACTACATGAATCAGCTAAAGTAAATGGTGTCCTGGAAGCCCTAAACTTGTCAGTATGGAACAACAATCTGAGAAAGTGCTAATTTTAAGACATGCAACCTTGAGAGCATCTGGTTCAGTCATTTTATCAAAAAAGGAAAGGGTTCCTTTAAAACCAGACCAAACAGAAATAAAATGGATGTATGGACCTGCAGTGTCAGCCCTCTGTCACACTCACCTGTCTGCAATACTTGCAGATTTGATTTTGTCTATGACAATGACCTGTTTGTTGCAGCACATCGAGGTAGATAGTGCAACCCCAAGAGCAGCACCAGGAGTTTTGGCAACTTCAACTAGCAGTGGTCCAGACGCTGTTGCTACAGAATCTGTTAAAATTAGACAACAGAAGATCAGTATTATACCAATGTGGTATTGATGCCATTTTCACATTTTCCCCACATAAAATAAAATCTCCATGGCTATTCTATTTCTCTAACCAGATACTATGCCACTTCATGAAATTCTGGAATAGCATCAGTTAATCAGCTCTCAATGATGAAAATTATAAAAGCAAGAGGAAGTTTGTGACTCTGGGATTTCCAAAAGTATTTGAGTGTATCAGAATCAGAGATGGACCAGATGAGGGAACCAAGATGTGTTAGCAAATCATTCGCTTGAACAACTGAAGCTAAAAATTACCTGGAATATAAAACAGGAATGCTGCAAAACAGTAATTAATTAAAAAATAGAAGATTATCTGAAAAAAAAGAAAGAGTAACTGAATAGGTTAGAGAAGAAAGTTGAATTAAATTTTACAAAAGAAGGTGAAGGGCTGTGGACAAAAGCTATAATAATCAAATGAAGAAGGTGAAGAAAAGGTCTTCGAGAAATCCCTCACAAAAAGAAAGGATAATTTAGGAGAAAATTGTGAAGGTGCAGGAGGCATGACAGTTAGAAGTAGTAGGAGTTAAATCAAAATACATGTGAGGAGGTTCAGAAGATTCTTGTAACATCCTATCACTTGATAAACTACTACCTTGCAACAGAGCTTAAGTAGTAAATGACCAACGCTGAAAAAGAGAAAGCACAAAAATAGGAGGGAGGAACAGTCATGATCGATGACTGTGATGAGGAAGCATACCCAAGAAAGACAAGTGCTAGACAGAACAAAGCAAAAAGACAGCAAGCTTCTTCCTAAATACCAAAACAAAGCAGGTAGTGATCAGGGTGAAGTACATTCTGGAGACTGGCTGAGATCTCCTACTAATCAATACCCATGGATCAACAACTGATCTCAGTGGAGTAATATACAGTAAGAGGAGGTGTCCTTTAAGGATATAAAAAGACTGAGACAAATAAAGTAGTATCAGAAGCCTTTGGAAGACTTTACAATCAGAATAAGGAAAAACTGAATAAACAAAGACTTACGTTGGAACAAAGTTACCAAATGTCCTGCCAGCAAACGAGAGAGGTTCGTATTCACAGCGTACTGGAGCCAGCTGTGAGGATACGAAGACAACACTCAACCGTGATGTCTCAGAAGTCACTAAGATTGAAGATATAAAAGAACTGCAGCTGGGCTTCCAAGTATGGAGGAGAGGACAGATGTAAGATACTGCATTCAGGCTTAAATCTAAAAAAATAGTCCAAAAATGTAACACTGACACAGAAGAGACTGTGAAACAATACCATCATACAAAACTAGCATGCTATATAATGATACAAGAAATTGAATGCGTGATTAACACTCAGCTAAGGTGCTCTTCCTTGTTAGAGAGTAATGTAGGTAAACTGCATATAGAAATGAAGTGAAAAAAGGTGCATGGATGGAATTAACAGGCAATTTCAGAAAAGTATCAGTTAATTATCGGAGAATGACTCCGATATGACTCCTTTTTCCCCCACAACTTGAATTAATTTTTATATTCCTGGCGAGGTTTTTTTTTCAAGTTAAAAACCTGAGGGTTTGAAGGGGCGATTCAGTACTTTTGAAAGTGCCCATTAAATCTGAGTGATTATTTTTTAAGCTCAACTAGGACTGACTTTTTAAAGGCTGAACTTTCACAGACACTACCAAAATAAGCTGCTCCAAAAACCTGAACTTATCTTGAAATTCTGAGCCAAAAGAAGAGCATTTCTGCCTGGAGCTTCAAGCACTAAGTAGCTTTAAAGCTGGGTCAACTGTCCTCAGCAGCAACCTGTCTTTCTCTAGTAAATAAAGGAGTTTATCACAATTAAACTCATGTCTTAGATGTCTTGGTTAGGGGTCTAAATGTCTAAGTAAGGCAGGATGCATGCAGTGACTTGCATACAGTCAAATAAGCATGTGCAGCCAAGCAGAATTTAAGTATTCCCTATTCCCATTCCTGCACTGAGAAACAATTATTTTAGTCTTGAATGTTCCAGTGGTTTTCTGGAACTACAAACAAGTTTTTCATTTACAAACATATGGCAAGAAGATTCAAACAATGTTTGTCATCAGTACATTGACAAAGGTTTTAACTCACATTCATCCAGAAAATGGCAAAGCCCAACTTGTTAATGGCCTATCCTAAGTTCTTTCTGCAATGGTTGCCTCAAGGAGAGGAAACTAAATGCAAATATCTGTTGAGAATGTGTAAACCTTTCAAGATGCTGGTCCTTTTTCCAGTTACTTGAGAAACACACAATCAGCTTATGCTCCAGTGTTATTTCCCAGGTTCCTGCTGAAATGCAGTGAGAAGGCAAACCAAGGTAGACAGGGTGAAAAAATAAGATAACTACATTAGAGGAACCAGAAGAGAAGAAATGGAGTGTGTCTAACTGTGGAAAATAAGCACAAGGAAGAGGAATCAGAGAGCAATAATCAAGCACACATTCCCTGACAGAGAAGGATTAGTTTTTCATGTTGAAGTAAAGCATGGATATGAAAAATGAATCATACTGGTATAAATTATTCATGTGTGAAGATGTTTCAGTCATTAAGATATTTACACCATGACTGAAGCACTTACACACTATGTTGATTTATTGACTATGTAATCACATAAAATACACTGATGAACATTGGCGTGAAAGACACTCTAGATTTTTGATTTTGTTAATAATTTTTCTCACTTTAGAGCACTGCATCTCAATCAGTACGAGAGGCCTGATTAAAACCTCCCAGAGGAAGCAGCACTGCTTTCTGCATGCTAATACATTTCTTCTGCTAGAAAAAAACCCACACTTTTTTTATTTGACAGCTTAAATCATAGGCAACAAGGGGTTTTATTCTGAATATACTTTTGTGATGTATAAATATACTATACAATACAGAAAAAGTTTTAGATAAAATAAGCAGTGTTACCACTCCCCTCCTCACCTTAAAAGATTTCACAAATCATTGTTAAAGTTGAAAATCTGTATTTTTAACTTGATAAAGGGATCACATTTTACATGTGTTTCTTTATGTCCTTCTAAATTTATGGATCTGTTAATCCTTAACCTGTTCTCATGGCATGTTAAATCCAGGTCAACAACTAGTGTATGGTAGAGGACAAAAAACCTCTTTAGAATTCCCACAGTGGGGAAGCCAAAAAGTGAGCTGCTTGTATTATGTAGCAGAGGATCTACATGTGAAACAGTACCTATAAATGCCCTAAAAAGGGAAAAGCCTCAGTCACAGCTTGCAATCAATAATGACAGTAAATCCACAAGAAACCAAACTTTTTTAGTCAATGATACTTTTTATTTCCTTCCCAAAGCTGCCTTCTACTTAAAGCTGGGAAGTACTGCTATTAAGCTTGTTCCTGTAGGAACACTGAGCTCTGTTGCTATCTCTGTGAAACTCTGCAGCTTCTCACTTCTTAAACGAGAAGATCTGGGGTGCTTTTTTATTTTTTCAAAGTCATGGTAACACAAGGAGCCAATCATGTTCTTGAGCAATTTTAAAGAACTAGACACAGAGGAAGGATGTCAAAACAGATTTTGACCCCAAAAAGCCAGTTGAACCAATTGAAACGCACAGCTTCAGAAGACTGCTATTGATCTGCCTGGATACTGCTGTACCTTGTAACAGTGACACAACAAACAAGTGAATACCTTACTATCTCACACTAATTTTCCTTTCACAAAGCTTCTTCCCTATTAGGTGTTCACAGACTAACGAGTTTCTCACCTTAGAACTGTATATAGCAGGTCCATGTAGCCTTCTCTGTTGTGATTCTCTGATTGAAAGCAGGTAAAAAAACCCCAAACAGCAAGGTTCTGGTTCAGATCTTTAGTTCCTCAAACCCTGTAGTTCTTGCAATACAAAGTTTAATGCTTTTCTAGCAATGCCTTCACAGAGTTACATGTGTCTGTTAAAACTAGAAGACAGTATTTCACAGAAATATTTTCTCTTGGCCAGAAAAGTGTGCTCTCCCACTCCTCACATCTTTTTTTTGTTCCCTTCATACAAAATCTTTGCACCCTACAGATGTCAAGGATGGCTGGACAGTTCAACTTGATGATCTTAGAGGTCCTTTCCTACTGTAATGATTCTATGATACTAAGCAGATCAATCTCCCTCTCAGGAAGGAGCTTCTTTTTCTTCATTCAGTTCTTGTCAGTACACCTGAATCTTTTATCTTCTTTCTACTTTTCTGTAACCTGTATTTTTATACCCAGTACCTCTGTGCCTCATGTTCAGACCAGTGGATCACAGAACCATATTTTAGTGAAGTTAAGGAAGATTGTTGAGAACTGGAAAAAAAATCTGATATCTCTGACACTCTCTCCTTTAAAAGCAAAAAGCTGGAACATTTACATCAAATCAGTTTAAATTCCCCCCTCACTCCCAAATGACCTAGACCATATTCTTGGTTTCCTCTGCTCTCTCTGTGCTCTTGTTTTAATTTACAAAAGTCAAAGATTCTTTTCCAGTACCCACTCAGCAATCATATATGCGACAGCTTCAATACACTGACTGTTCCCCAAGGAACCTGTTGAGTAAACTCCCTTAGAAGTTTACTTACGCAAATCCTTAAATGTATACACACAAAAATACACTACCATCTTCTTGAACTTGTTTTCTTTAAAAAAAAGCCAACAGAATGTGGAGGGTATGTGTGTTTATGTATATGAGCCGGTGTGCATTACAAAAAGGGTCCAAAACAAAACACTCCAGTGCAGTTCTTACTGCAGAAATGTTAGGACAACCAACATGTCACTGTCAGCACTCAGTGCACAAGTGGAAAGTACTTAAAAACTGCAGTAGCGAGTCTGGTGTGTAAGGCACAGAGTAGGATGACGGCAGTCTCAGCTTCTGCAGCCAAATCTCTGCCTTTATTTGGCATATCTCAGTCTCAGTTCACAATAACATATATGTTATTGTGACATGTTGGTTGTCCAGAGAACTAGCAGAGTGGTTTTAAGATATCAAAGTGCTTGGTTTTTTTCCCTGTCTTATTTGTAAGAAAAAATAAGTATAAGAAGTTCTTTTACACATATGTATCTATCTAACAGGTTGCCCAAAGAAGTTGTGGATGCCCCATCCTTGGAAGCGTTCAAGACCAGGTTGGATGGGGCTCTGAGCTTAGTGGAAGGTCTAGTGGAAGGTGTCTGTGCCTATGGCAGGGGGACTGAAACTAGGTGATCTTCAAGATGCCTTTCAACCTAAACCATTCTATGATTTACAAAATAACTGATGGTGGGAAATGCACAGCAGGTGTGGTTACACCAATCCATTCAGAATTGTTAGGGATTAGCACCCCTGTTTTCTGTATTAAGTAGCAAGAGTTGAAATGTTAAAAGTTTTTATCTTTTTATAACAGAAATGGATCAAAATTTCAGGTGTCAGGCATACCACAGGTTTATCCTCATGAGTTTGGAGTATTTGCCATTCCTTTGGGAAGCTAGATTGCTGAAATGCAAAAATAAGAGCTGATACATATCTTACAGGGCACTTTAAATCCACAGCCAGTTGTATAAACTTGAGACAAGGTAACCAACCCAAAGAACCGCCAGGATTTCTAACAGAGTTGATGAAGTTTATACTTCTCAGCTGACAGTGGAGCAACATAAAAGCACTCAGGGACTCTGCATGCATTCACATCCACATTTCTTCATTAACCCACACACTTTTCATTACTGTCAATACTTAATGAATCTTGTCATCCTCTGTGTGGTTTGCTTATTGTATTCTTCAGGACTATTTCTTTTACATGAATACCAGCCCAGAAAGACCATTTTCTTTGGTGTCCATTAAAAGGCTCTCTCTATAAGACTGATACACTTAAAGTTGTCCCAACTGCTGTGATGGTGAGACTCATAATCCTCTATCATACCATGGCCCCACTATTCCCCTTCTCGCATTTCCCTGAGACTGCCATAGAAATAAATAAGTCAACCTCTTTCAATTGTCTGCCTTTTCCATGATCTCTTAACAAAACAAGAGCCACAACCAGAAATGCACGTGCAAGAGAAAGATCTGCTGGGAGCGGAGAAGCTTTTCTCTACCTTTCTCCTTTCTTTGTGCTTCAATCCTCTAACACCTTCCTTCTTTCTCCAGGTTTCATCAGCTCCCAGATGAAAAGAGATGAAAAAAACACACTTTTGGCCCTGTTCTTCAGCTATATTCTAAAACACGCAGGTTAACTTGCTAACATTTTAAATTCCCTTTATAGAGGCATTTTCATTCACTCATTTTTAACAGCAACTAGATGACTAGCCAAGTCTCTTACAGAGAGCTGACTGATGGTTATTTAAATACTAATTTTTCAGGGGGGTGGGGGTGGGGGGATGGGAGGTTGCATATTTATGTAATATCCTTTCCTTGTACTGCAAAGATAATTTGATCTCCATTTATCAAAGAAAGGATATAATTACGTATTTCTAAAGATGATCTAATTAAGAAATTGAGATTGGGATCATGGGTCAATGGTTTCAAGAAGAAAAGTAGCAGCAAGGAAGAGAGGCAGGAATAAGACTTCTGCAGTGTTTAAAAGGCACAGCAACAACATTCAAGATGCCCTACTGCTGGGTAGCACCATTATCACTCATTCAGAGTAACACTATTTGATTCCTCATACTTTTGTGACTGTAAAGGTCATAAATGAAACACACACAGGGCACTGATGCACAGTATTACCTTTGGTATTCTGTTCTACTAATATGCCATAATGTTTGCACCCTGGCTTTGTTCATGCTTCATTTAGCAGAGTAACCTTTTATTCATATCAGAACTTACGGGAAAAATAGAACTGATGACAGCTAGCAAGCTTTAAAAAGAATTTTTGAAAAGCTCCTGTTGGAGTGGGTCCAGTGGAGGGCCATGAAGATGCTCAGAGGGCTGGAGCACTTCTCCTGTGAGGACAGGCTGAGAGAGTTGGAGTTGGTCAGCCTGGAGAAGAGCAGGCTCTGGGAAGACTTCATTGTGGCCTTTCAGTAGTTAAAGGAAGATTATAAAAAGCATGGAGAGTGACTTTTTACACAGGTAGACAGTGTTAGGACAAGGGAGAACAGTTTTAAACTAAAAGAGAGGAGATTTAGTTTAGATGTTTGGAGGAAATTCTTTACCAGAGGGTGGTGAGGCACAGGTAGAGGTCACCTACAGAAGCTGTGGATGCCCCATCCCTTGAAGTGTTCAAAGCCAGGCTAGATGGAGCCCTAAGCAACATGACCTAGTGGGTGGCAACCCTGACCATGGCAGAAGGGTTGGAACCAAATGATGTTTAAGATCTGTTCCAACCCAAACCATTCTATGATTCTTTGGAATGGCGTAAGCTGGCAATATATTGCAAGTAATATTTGGGGAGAAAGATGGCATTTTCTTTAATAACAAAACAACTATTTAATAATTAAATATTGTTCTTGTTCAAAGAGTCAATAGCAGTCTCCAAGGTCTGACTTATAAGCTACCATAAAATACATGTGCTCCTTGTGTTCCTTTGATTATGGAGTACTGTGTGTTTCAGGCAGGCGGTAGAGTGAGCAACAGTTGTTCTAATTTTACCCATTTGAACTAGAATTAGAGGGTAAAAACAGTACTAAAAAAAATAAAATAGTGTATTTTCCCTTACTGCCAATAACAGTACAGCACTGGAGCTGTTGGGCTACTAACTGAAAGATCACAGAGTTCACAGAAAAAAACCATAAAATTCCTGCTAAGGAAAAAAGCCACCAATGGCATTTTAAACCCTCTTACCTTCAGAATAATCAAATTTTAAAAATGATAAACAGGAATAATTCCAAGAGGATGATAGCACAATGAGTGACAGTGAAATTAGAGGGACCTCTCAGTCTCAGAATGAAAAATAGAGATATTATTCTCTAAACGAATGTGCTGCCTCTCTCCTCTCCTATACACAAGCCATTTAATACCCTTGCCAACAGACTGACACAGTCTTTCCATTTTCCTCATGTAGCCTAGTTCCTGAAGTTCATTTATATGCCTTTAATTCAGCCAACTTCTTCAAATCAAAAGCTTAGGAGCTGCCTTTACCTAGTTTCATACTTTGCAACCTTAGCCCCACCATCCTTCTCAGCTAAGAAATGCTGCTAACCAGCTGAAGAACCAGTCCTGCCTTCAAAATGCTCACACCAGTGTGGATAGACTCAAAATCCTCTTGGGACTTTCTCAGACTTTCTCTCAAGTTTAGACCACAAAAATCTACCTAAACCCCTTTTGTTCAAAAGACTTTCCCCAATTCTTGGGACGCTGCTTTCTCCTATCTCTGTTTCATGCTCAGACAACCTTTCCTTTTAAGTAGGCCCCTTCCTTGCTCAAAAGGTGTATTAAATCCCTATCTCTTCTTTTATCTATACATTTCTTTTCAGGTGCTCTATTAATCTAAAATGCAATTTTGTCTATTCCACAATTTACAACAAAAAGGGGACATGGTAGATGAACCCTGTACAGAAGATCCTGGATCTGCCTCTTTGAAGGTAGTCTGAATGCATTTTAAATAAGACCAGGCTCTGCACTTTCTTTCGTTACCTTGAAAATTAATACCACACAAAAAATTCAGGTGGCAATTATAGAACTATGAAGAACTCATATCTCTACCCCTGATGACAGCACATTGTTTCAGAGCTTGGGAGCCTGTAAGTACAACTTTATGAGCCTCGAACATCACCTTTCTATTGAAGGATGTCTCCTAATATAGCATTAGATGGATTCTGAAATGTTTGCATAGCTCAGCAGCAAGGGAATTCTGCCTGCATTTCATTCTAGGAATGGAACTCACAAATAATTACTTTTAAAAATCATCTTCCAAAATGAGACAGAAACCCCAGATGGTGCAAATAATACATAAAGTCCTCTGCTGAGACCCTGCAATACAAAACCCTACTTTCTCTAATGCAAAAAGAAAAGATAAAATCAAAGAATCATTGAATCATAGAATGGTTTGGGTTGCAAAGGAACTTAAAGACCATCTAGTTCCAAATCCTCCTGCCATGGGCAGGGACACCTTCCACTAGAGCAGATTGCTCAAAGCCCCATCCAACCTGGCCTTGAATACTTCCAGGAATGGGGCATCACACTTTCTCTGGGCAGCCTGATAGACAGAACTGGAAATATATGTACAAAACAACTTCTCATACTTATTTTTTCTTGCAAGTAGGACAGGAAATAAAATACATAAGAACTTTGATTTCTTCAAAATACTCCAACTCTTGCATGATTCTGTACCTGACTAATCTCAACAAACAGAAAAATTAGGATAACAAAATCTGCATCTCTGCCTGCAAACTAAGACACAGCTGGTGTGTCAAATTTTACATCTGCCAACCTTGAAAGCATGCCTGTAAGTACACAATGTAGACAATATAAAAAGCTGCAATACCCATCAATTATGTCTATCTGCCACAATGACCCCAAGTTTCCATTTAATGGGAACAATAATAATTAGAGTGGGACTGGATTCTCTTCAAAAGCCTACAGAGCACAAAGCGCCTTGCTGCTGTCACTTCGCAGAAGGGAACAAACACTGCAAATATCCAAACTTTGCATTGAGCTGACAGTTCCCATCTGTCCAGGGCTCTACCAGGACATCTCAGATAAGCCCAAAAGCTTCAGAGCAGAGGTGTACCATGGATAGCTTGGACACCTCGATAAGAGACCTAAAGGGTGTGGAACAGTTAAGGCAAATAAAGACATGTCAGTGCTGTGTTAGTGAGATACCCGTCTCCCTGCCACAGCAGCGGGAGCTGAAGCCCTGGAAGCAGCAGAGCCACACAAGCGAGATGCTGGACCTGTGACAGCCACTCTTGCTTGTCAACAGAATGACTAACCCAAGTGCAGCCCCTTCCCATATGGTTAGGCTGCTTGGGGCACTTGAGGTGCATGACAAGACCTTGCTCAGGGGTTCTCTGTACTGAGACATATCATCTCATATGTTCATGGTTTATTTTCATGTGTTAGTGACCTCTGCATACAAGCTAACTGCAGTCTTTGCCTTGGAAACCACACCTAAAAACCTTGGGTGTACTTCTGCTATCACTGCCATCAACTGACTTTGTTTGGTTGAACAGGTAGGAGTTTCAGACTAATCTAAAACACTGCTCTGCAAGGCCTATTAGGTGAGTATGAACCAGAAGAAAAGAATAATTAAACTCGACATTGTTGTCCATAACAGATAATATGAATTTCTGATCCTACAAATGTATACTATCAGTACCACTTTTTCCCCCCACAAACTTTCATCTCTTTTCGATAATCTGTGCTTTTTCACAGCTGTCTCATAAGTAATTGGTGCATTGGCACAGCCACAGTATAAAATGCTACCATGCAGAAGGTCGAGGCTAAAATCTGACCTTGATGTTTATGCAATGAGGAGCAGAGTGAGAGTTTTGCAGCTCTCAAGGGTTGCACAGGATATTTTGCCATTCCATGTTAACCACTTATGAAACTTCAGTAGAATGAGTCAGCAAATAAGTTTATTAACTGCTCTCTCTTTCCTCTTTGGTATTGCCTGAGCAGCAGTTCAGCAAAAACATTTTGAATAAATAGAGAAAGTAATTTAGGTAAATTGCCATCAAATCGAAGCACAGAAGCCACGGTTCTAAACGTAAGTTTTTGATCCCTCATCGCAAAAATAATCCAGCATTGCTTACCTGTTGCCTATATATTTCCAGTTTTTCCTTTCTCAGTGCTTCTTCCAAGCAATACAGAAACAGTACTACTGGGAGTGTTCACACATTTGAAGTCAAAGGAAATTTCATTTAAAGTAAAAGGAAGTTTCTATATCCCCTGTTCTCTGCAGCATACATTTCCAGCAAAACCAATTCCCCACATTTCTTCTCCCAAAATCCCAACTAAGCAATAACCTTTGGAGACCCAGATGGCCCATAACAGTTAGAGTCATGCAATGGGAAGGGCACTCTATCATCTGCTTCCTCAGCAGACAGCCTGCCAGCTTGCTGCCAGGGTCACCTTTGGCAAGGTTCCCATGCAGTTCCTCCTTTGCTGCAGGACAAGCCATTTACCTCCTGCCAGAGCAGCTCCTGTTGCCAGCTCGGAGGGAATGCAGGTCCTCTCATGGCTCTGTCTGATGACTTTTTTTCTTTTTGAAGATGTTCCAGTGCTCATACTTTTAATTCAGTAATTACTGAAACTGTGAAAAGCTGTTTTCATCTGTGTTTCTCTTTGGTCTGTTTTTTGTTGTTGTTGTTTTGGTTGATTTTGTTTGTTTGTTTGTTCTTTTACAAGTGACATCCACCAAATCTACTTAAGCTGTAAAGATCTTGAAAAATTAGAGGTCACAGTGCTCAGAAGAAGGCTATTCTATACAACAGCGCTGAGCTGACCATAACGGAAAGATTGTGCCTATGCAAATTGTGAAAAACTCAAATGAGAAGTTGATTAAAATCTGCAGAGCATCAATATAAATCATCATAAAAGTACATGTACATCCATAAATCTCAGAAGTATCTGTTTATAAACAGAATGATATTAAAAGGAAAATATTACAGTCACCATGTGGGCACAAAGCACTTCAAATGTAACGATTCTCAGAATGAATATTGCCTGGATGTACTTATTTTTACCTCCCTTCTTTAATTAAATAAGCACATATACTTCCTTCTTTAAGAGCCTATGCAGAAGGTAGACAGTGAGTATTTAATGAGTAGCAGCACTTTTCCCTCTTTTTTTCTGTGCTCATGCCTTAATTACTAAACAGTGTTCTCAGTCTTCTCTGAGCATATGTGGTGGGGGAGAGTTATTGCATGCTGCAGCCTCTGAATACTCCCTATAACACATGCTTATTAATGATTTTTTCTTATAACCACCCCTTAGAGCAAAAGCATGGCATTTTCCCCACTGTACAGATAAATGAGGACCAAAGAAATGAAGGTCAAAAGCACCCATTTGTCTGGAGAGGATGATTTGAGACAACTACACTAGGGTTCACTGCACCAAAATGCAGGCACATCTGTAGAGCAGTCCTGAAGTAGCTGCACCTGAGCCTAAAATCCCTTTACAACCATCCAAGAAAAGTGGCATTTAAAAAATGTGTTTCACTTGCCCTAGTTTAGGCACCTACATTAAGATGAGATAAGCTTTTATTTAGAACATTTCTCTCATGTGACTGTTTTTCAGATCACTTAGTACTATACAGCAGGTGACTGATGAAGGGAAAATGTATGCAATCATTCCAATTAAAATCTATACCATAACATATGCTCCAAGGCACTGGAGTAATACTGCATGGGCATCGTTAATTCTTGCATTTTCCATTGCTGAAGAGATGAACTGAAAGGAACTTTGTAAAGACAAGAAAAAATTTTACCTAGTATAGACAAAATCTTTTGGAAAAGTCAACACAAAACTGCTGCTTCTCCTGAGCACACTGAGTTGTATCCTTTCAAAGACTTCCAGATGTAGCTAAGTTTGGTGGATTTTTACTGGGATAAGCAGAAGAGACATTCCTGAAAAAGGCTTTCTGTCCCCCAACTAGTACCTACTGAACTGCATGTCTGTTTTCCAGTGCTTCAAAAGGACACATCTTCACAACACAAAGTTTGTCCAACTTTCTTATCATAGGCAAAACAACTTTTGTTAAATTCATTCCTGGAAATGGCAGAACAATTTTGACTGAAAGTGCTTTACAAAAAAATACAAAAAGCAGACTTAGATAGTTACCTCGGGGAAGGTGGAAGAGAGCCGTAAGAAAAACCTTAGTGTGAAGTGTTTACGTTTTCACTGTTCTTAAAATGAATCAGTTTACAGAAGTCTCACAAAAGCCATTCCTCCAGCAAGGGAGATTTTAAAGAAGCACAGAAAGGACACAACCTTTCTTGGTTGCTTTCTCTTTACAGCTGTTTTCTAGTTTAAACACAGCAGCTGATGCTTCTCCCCCATTCCGTATCCAACTAGAGAACGGCAGGATGTACTGAGACAGACCAGCAGCACCAATGCCTTATCATGACTTATAACATCAAATGCTGACATTTGAAATCTGGTCTGTTATGTGAAAGACAAAAAGTAAATAAAATGAAATGTATGGTGGCTGTTCATCTAACAGTTTCTCTGGTATGTTCAAGGGTAGAGACTTTTGCTGCGACCTAGATCCAAAGTGAGATTACCTATAAAACATATCACAAAACTGGTGATTTATATGCATATAGACCCTGTTCCCGTGCTAGAGTACTGGAAGAGAAATATCTTAGCAAAGGGGTGAAGAGAAAATGGGCCTGGCATGTTCTCTTTTCATTAGTAGACAGGAGAGAACTGAGTGGTAACTGGGTACAATACAGTCTAAACAGCACAATTTTAAAGTAATCTGCACCAGTCAGGTCCTTGCAATGCAAGTCTTTTCTACACTTAAGAACTGAGTTGATCGTAGAATCCCCAGCCATACGCTGGCAATGAAATAAGACACTGATTTAGTGGTGCAAAAAGTGCTTAAACTAGAAGACCTTTATGCTGGCTGAAGACATTTTTGTTGGTGTAAACTGCATGTCCATTTTGTGAGAACTGAGGAAGTGGCAAAGAAACACAGCTCTTCTGTTTATTTCCCTTTAAGCAAAGCTCTTCAAATGTAGGACATAGAATCATAGAACATGCTGAGTTGAAAGGGACCACAAGGATCATCAAGTCCAACTCTTAACCCTGCACAGGACCATCCCCAAGAGTCACACCATGTGCCTGAGAGTATTGGCCAAATGTTTCTTGAACTCTGTCAGGCTTAGTGCTGTGACCACTGCCTTGGGGAGCCTGTGCCAGTGCCCGACCACCCTCTGGGTGAAGAACCTCTTTCTAATATCCAACCTAAACCTCCCTTGACACAACTTTAGGCCATTCCCTTGGGTCCTGTCACTGGTGACCACGAAGAAGAGATCAGTGCCTGCCCCTCTTCTTCCCCTCACAAGGAAGTTGTAGACTGCAATGAGGTCACCCCTCAGTCTCCTCTTCTCCCAAAGCTCTGCCTCAAGGTGTACATATTACTATCTTTTCATATATATCTTTTCATATATAACCTTCGAATTACCAGAAAAAAAGGGAAACTGACCCTGTAATTCAGAGGCAATTTGGGTTAGAGATGCTTGCACATAAATACAATAGCAAACCTTACCCTAAAAAGCCCTTTCTTTTTCATTAGCATCCCTATCTCTGTTCCCCTGTTGCCTGTGTCTTTTCTCTCCAGAGCCTCATTGCCTCTGATGCCCTACAGCCAATTTCATCCATTGGCAAAGCCCTACTCTGTTTCCAATTTCATGCAGGTAACCTGAGGGTCTCGGTTACCTGCACCACATGACTTGAGTCACTTCCACGAAAGAGTGCTTTTATACTGGTGTGGGTTCTGCATGTAAAACTGCAATTTTATCAGCCAGGGAAGAAATGTCTGGAGGTACATAAGAAGAAGGAAGAAACCTCAGCTTGCCACAGCTTTACCTGTAACCTTGGGAAGCTGTCATATCCTTCATTACTTATATCTTCAGGAGGGCTCTTATTGGCTGCAGTGAGCCATCACTTTTCTGATAGTGTAAGAATTGCAATTAAAGACGAAACCGGTACACGGTCTAGATAAGTAGTCTTCATATAATCACTTTTACCCTCTTCTCCTCTTCCAAGAAGAAAACAGGTAAAATTTAAATGAAACATGCAGTGAGGTGCTTGCCTTTGTTTTAGTTTGAATGCAAGTTCAATTACCACGGAAACTTCATTTCATTATGGTCCTCCAGTATCTACACTGAAACATGACGTGACCAATCAATAATAGCTCTTAGAATACTCTGACCAGTTTACTTACAAATGAAAATCATGGGACTCACAGAAGATCAAACAGCACTAATGTAAGTCACCAATTAATTGATTAAAACCAGAAAAATCCAACGATTTTTTGGTTGAACATAAGGTAACACACAGAATAATTTTTATCAGTACTGTTTCTCCAAACCATTCTGATAAATATTGAGTTTAAAGGCTATGAAATTATCTCTTTAAATGAACAAGGAGTGTAAACACGCATTTAGGAAAAAGATACAAAGATTATTATAGGTGTTCGAAATTACTGTAGGAGAATGTGGTTTAAACAGCAAATGCACAGAGAACAAAACATTTCGCTCATTGTACAGACGAGCAATACCATTGGAAGTATAATTCTGTGTAATAAGATCATGCTGTAAGATGTAGCACTGGTGCAATTATTTTTGAGTAACCATGTTGAGTTCAAGATAAACCCATTCAGCTTAGATGTTGATTTTTGCCCCTACCTACATTTGCAGCTCACAGGCCTTAGTACCATCCTGTCTGAGCAGTACACATCTCCTACATATATGGTACAATCTCACAAGGATCTGCTTCAGATCTCATTCACACCAGTTTTGCACTAGAACACCATTAATCGAGATGGTTCATATTCATGAGCAAAATACCTAAAAATATTCATACTTTAAAATCCATCCCTTTTCAGCATAAATGTTCTGTAAAATGATTAATGAGCCATTACCCTTAGAGTAAAGGGATAAAAATCTGCCCTAGTGCATCCCAATTTAACCTCTTAGTTTATGCCTGGTACAGGCATTCCAGGAAATGGTCTGAGGGATTCTTGGATTTTCTCCCCTTGGTCAAACCTGTCAGGTGAAATCTGGGTGTCTTATATCTATGAAAAAAATCAAGGTGATGGAGTAGTTCAGTTCCAGATATTTTAAAATACCTCCCTAAAGGAAAGTCTTGGTAGACGTTTAGTGTTCTCCTTTACCTGGAATGAAGGCAGGAATGGTGCTTTGCTGCTGTTATTTCCTTAGAGGTGGGCCCTTTTAGAAACAGGTTCTGGGTTACAGCATAAGTTCTCTCTAATATAAAGAAAATGAGATCTGTCCCTTATTCCTTAGTCTCTCAGATGACTGCAATAGTACTAAACCAAATCTGGAGATGTATTTTTTAAGTGGATTTTTTCTGATTACAGTGCTTTTCTTGCATTGAATTGCATGGCATATGCAAAAGATCCTTTCATGTCCATGAAGTTTAATTATCACCATCTTTGTAAAACTTTCACTCCTGTACTCTGAATTTAAGTACTTCAGCTACTTGCTTAATTTTTTTTCAGACCAGCACAAGTCGGGATACTTCATTATCCTTGTTAGTCTGTGTTGATCAGCATGCTAAGTAAAAGATAAGCCAACCTACTGACCCATTTCCAGATGACCAGACGTATAAGCATGTAGTAGAGATGGCAATTCTCCTTCATACTGCATTTCATGGTGTATCTAGATAGCCTTCATGCAAAGTGGAAAGATTCGATGAATTCTTTTTTTCCTATCTTTTACTAATAATCTGTGAGGGTTATTTGCTCCTTCCCTCTGCTTGCTTGAAGCCTGGATGGTGGACAGGAGAGATTACTACGACAATCTCCTCCTTCCATCCTTTGTCTTTAATTACTTATAAAAAGAAGCACAATAGTGTATTTTAAATAGGGGCAGTCTTGAGGATCCAAGCCCTTGAATTACCATCTAAAAAATTGAGACCATGTGCTTTGTAAGGAGATACCAAGAGAGATTAGGAAGGCTCTCCTTTAAGGAAGGCCCATCATGAAATACATTAGATATTTCAGATTGATTTCTTGTAATTGTACACTATTTAGACTAACTGTATACAAGTATAGCTTTCACCTTCCTTACAAGTCTTGGAAGATAAATTTGTCCATTACTTTCAGTACCCAGTAAGAAAAACAGAATTTTCATACACAAAGTGAAACTTGGAAGATAATACCTCCCTCCTCCTTTCTAGTTATTTATGACAATTAAATCGTACCTTTAGTTTTCTGTTTCAGGGACATCTCATTTCACCTTTACAGTTCTTTCTCCCATACAAAGTGATGTGTGCTAAGCTGCTTTTAATGAGGTCACAGTTTCAAAAGCACTTGAGAGAAGTATTAATTGGACCTGTTAGAGTAATTTGTAACTTAAATGGACAGAGTGGATGAAGAGCAGCCAGGAAGGAAGGGACCTGGGAGTTTGGATTGACAGGAAGCTGAACATGAGCCAGCAGTGTGCCCAGGTGGCCAAGAAGGCCAATGGCATCATGGCTTATATCAGGAACAGTGTGGCCAGCAGAACCAGGGAAGTGATTCTTCCCCCGCACTCAGCACTGGTGAGGCCTCACCTTGAGTACCGTGTCCAGTTCTGGGCCCCTCAGTTCAGGAAGGATATTGAGGTGCTGGAGCAGGTCCAGAGAAGAGCAACTAGGCTGGTGAAGGGACTCAAGCACAAGTCCTATGAGGAGTGACTGAGGGAGCTGGGGCTGTTCAGCCTGGAGAAGAGGAGGCTCAGGGGAGACCTCATCACACACTACAACTCCCTGAAAGGACGTTGTAGCCAGGTGGGGGTTGGTCTCTTCTCCCAGGCAGCTATCAGTAGGACAAGAGGGTCTTAAGCTGTGCCAGAGGAAGTTTAGGTTGGATATTAGGAAGAAATTTTTTACAGAGAGAGTAATCACACATTGGAATGGGCTACGCAGGGAAGTGGTGAATTCACCATCCCTGGAGGTTTTTAAGATGAGACTGGATGTGGCACTTAGTGCCATGGTCTAGTAACCACGGCGGTGTTGGATCAAGGGCTGGACTTGATGATCTCGGAGGTCTTTTCCAACCCAGTTGATTCTATGATTCTATGATCAGTTACACTCCATTTATTTTTCTTTAGGGATGATCAAGAAGTTTGTAAAGAAAGAAATACCTGTAAGATGTATGAAATCCTTGTAAAACACAACAACTCCTCCCTTCTGTAATCACCTACTAGCAACATGGCTATTAAACTGCAGCAGCAAATCACACCCGGGCAGAGAAAAGAAAGTAAAAAAAATTCTGCAGGGCAAATATACTTGGGAATCGTGGAAATCATACTTTTCTTATTAAAACATCCTGGTTTTAATTGCTTGCAACTTACAACTTGTGCACAGTTCAAATATTTGGTGTGATTTGTTTTTTTAAGATGGTTACTGCTCTCAGGCTGTATTTCTTAAATTATTTTAGCTGAAACAGGTCATCTGTGTCTGAGAGCATCATTAGGGAAAGCCATATTGTTTTGCCCCACCTCCCTGCCCTTCCCCCTGAAAATTCTGCAGGCTTTATACTGAAAATTCATGTTCTCTATGCATCTTCAATATCTGACAGATCTGGCACACAGAATCAAGAGAAGAGCAAGAGGAGGGAAGAGAAGGACTTTTGGGCAAGAAGGGGAAGAACCCAGGTGAGAGGGTTACTGACCTGAAAAGCAGCTGCAGTACAAGAAACTTGGGAATGGTTTGCTAAGAAACAGAGACAGGAGAAAGGGCTAAAGGACACCATGAAAACTGCAAAAGGCCTTTAACAGAGGGAAATCAGCAGTGTGAGAGGAATGTGTTGGAAAATTACCTAAGCTTTACTTGGCAAAAAACAGAAGAAAAAACTGGGCTGTAAGAGGAGGGAATAGCATGTTGGGGATTTAGGACCTTCTAGAAAAGAAGACTCAAACTAGGTCAGTAAAGAAAGGGAAAATTTAGAAACTACTGGGAAAAAGACAGTAATGAAGCTAAGAAACAGGGTAAGAACAAAGAATGGAGGAAAGAAGCATCATGTTTGCATGAAACAGACAGGAAAGAACATGGGATCCTGAAACTTTACAGTTGTTCTCCGCTGTCAGCAAATGTCTCTGAAACCCTGTGGCCACATGTGTGTATCAAAAGTTTTCTGGTCCCCAAAAAACGGATTCTCTTTCTGTCACAATTTCTGTAAGTGCTGAAAAGGACCAACTGCACTGGTACCCAATTGCAAGCATGGTCTTATTTCACTAACAGCAGTCAGCAGCTATATCACTTGATCACACAAAGAACTGATCAATGAAGAAACGGGTTTTGAATTTGCCAGCCCAAAATACTGGGATTTTTTAAACCATAATGCCTATTTACCTTAGGTTTCTATGCTACCCATTTATCTCAAGAGATGCTAAAAAGGTATTTATTATTTCTTTTAAAGCAGATAAATAGAGTAGATTAAAGCAGGTAAGAAAGCAGGAACTGATGCCAAACTGATAGGTATCCATCATCTTACAGGCTCATGATGAGCCTAATTGAAGTCAGCATGTCATATTTAGTAGCAGCATGAGAGACAATCAATTAAAAAGAATAACTCCCACTTGCTATTGTAAGAGAGCAGTCCTGAAAGCCAGAAAACTCGATATCTGAAAAAAATCACAAGCCTTGGGCTTCTCTAAAGGAAAGTATCTTCTTGTGCCAAGGGTAAGTCATATCCCAAAACACACTATCTCTTGCTAAATGAAATCATAGAATCATAGAATGGTTTGGGCTGGAAGGAACTTGAAAGATCATCTAGTTCCAACTACCCTGCCATGGGCAGGGACAGCTTCCACTACACCAGGTTGCTCAGAGCCCCATCCAACGTGGTCTTGAACAGTTCTAGGGATGGGGCATTCACAACTTCCCTGGGCAACCTGTTCCAGTGCCTCACCACCCTAATAGATATTCTTCCTAATATCTAATCTAAACCTACTCTCTTTCAGTTTGAAGCCATTCTCCCTTATCCTATCACTACATGTTCTTGTAAAAAGTCTCTCTCCATCCTTCTTGTAGGCTCCCTTCAAGGGACTGGAAGGCTATAATTAGGTTACCCCAAAACCTTCTCTTTTCCAGGCTGAACAATCTCAATTCTCTCAGCTTTTCCTCATAGGAGAGGTGTTCCAATCCCTCTGATCAACCTGGTGGCCTCCTCTGGACTTGCTCCAACAGGTCAATGTCCTTCCTGTGATGGGGACCCCAGAGCTGGATGCAGCACTCCAGGTGGGGTCTCACCAGGGTGAAGTAGAAGGGTAGAATCACCTCACTCAACCTGCTGGCCCCCTGCTTTTGATGCAGCCCAGTGTACAGTTGGCTTTCTGGGCTGCAAGTGAACATTGCTGGCTCATGTCCAGCCCATCATCCACCAGCACCCCCACATCCTTCTTGACAGGGATGCCCTCAATCTCTTCATCCTCCAGCCTGACCCAGGCATAACACCTTGCACTTGGCCTTGTTAAACTGCATGAGATTCCCATGGATCCACTCAAACTTGTCCAAGTCCCTCTGGATGGCATCTTGTCCTTCAGGTGTGTCAACAGCACCACTCAGCTTGGTGTCACCTGCAGATTTGCTGAGGGTGCACCCAATCTCTTCATCTATATCATTAATGAAGATACTAAACAACATGGGTCCCAATATAGACCCCTGAGGGACACCACTTGTCACTGATGTCCATCAGGACTCTGAGCCATTGACCACTACTCTCCAACCAATTCCTTATCCATCTAAGAACAGTTCACTCATGGAATACATCTTTCTCCTATTTAGAGAGAAGGACGTTGTGGGGTACCATGTCGAAGGCTTTACAGAAGTCCAGATAAATGACACATGTAACCCCTCCCTGTCCACTGATGTAGTCACTCCATCATAGAAGGCCACTAGGTTGGTCAGACAGGACTTGCCCTTGGTGAGGTCATGCTGGCTGTCTCAAATCACTTCCCTGTTCTCCCTGTGCCTTAGCACAGCTTGTTAGCACTACAAAGAGAGAACTTATTTATTGTATACATCCATGCCTGACTGTCAGTTCATACGAGTGTCAATGACGCAGGCATCTGGCACTGACAGCAGAACACACAAACAGTGTGTTTGATAACCAAGGAAACTGCACAGTAAGATGAAACACTAATGTGCCATAGCATGTAGATTTAAATATCTGCTCAGTGAATGTGAATCATGCATTGGCCTCCAGGAGAGACAAAAACCCCCATGTGTTTTATCTAGTGACACATCTTTGAGTGGATATTTCTGGAACTGCTAGAGATGTCTGTGTCATCTTCTGCCTTAAGAACAATCCAATACATGTGGAATGACCTTGGAACACTGAGGTTTTATCCTTGAGATCTGCATATTGCCTGAAGCACTCAAATTGTAGCAGGATTATGGCCTCAGGAAAAAGAACACCAGGAAATTAATAACTTTGTATTTAGACAAGGATCTTGGGCAGTGCCTTCAATAAACCTGTGGTCACATACTGAAGACACAAAGAAAATTCATAATAATTATCTGCATAAAAAGGTTATTATCTGTCCTGTGGGTCTTGTCACTGTACTTCATGGACACCTACCTGGACAGCAGCTGAGCAGTCTCTGTTCTCAATGCACATTTCCCAACTGGCACTCTCAACGTTTTGATCCAAACATTGTCTTATAACATAATTTGTGTATGTGTTTTGTAGCAGTATTTAAAGTAGCATAATGTTTCAATTAATATAGCTATCAGTACCTTTGCATTGCACATGAATTTTCATTCAATCTGTCTCTGAAGCAACATAAGACAAGAAATGTTCTTTAAAGGTTTAAGCAACTAATTCATATTTTGAATTTCAAGGGATCTAAGCCTGTTCCTCTGTGACAGCCAGGAGACCTGCAGCTGCAGTCAAATGCTAGAGTACTCTACCTATCTGTTCTGTTAAAAACTTGTGAGAGACAAAGGAAATGTTAATTTTAAGTTTATAAAGAAACAGAAATAAAAAGGCAGTGCGCAATCCTACAGGCTTCCTGACTTTCCTTCAACTTTCAAGGTCTTGGAACATTTATAAGGCTTATGAGGATCTGGAATCTGTCCTTGGAGTCTCTGGAGCTCCTGTTCCTTTGGGCTTGTAAAACTCCGTAGCTCTTAAGGGTCTCCACAGCTCTGGATACTCTTGAGTGATACTGCTTTATGAAACTTAAGGAGCAGCCCATAAGTTCTTTTTTCTTCTCTATTTTTTGTCCTGCAAAAATTACTGAAAGTCTACACTAGACCACAGATTACCTCACATGATCTTTAAATCATGCAAGTTATCTCTCTCTAGTGATCTTTTTGTCAGGCAGAATTATTGAAGGGAGAGTTAGATTTCTTTAAATGCCTTCTCAAAAGATTGTTACAGCATTAATGAATTTATGTATGTATTTATTTAAATGGGTGAACTTAAAGAAGCGAGCAGCTTAGATGGGGTTTGTTAAAGATTTACTAGTAAATGACTGCATCAATAATCCCCTTTATAGAAAGTTCTATCAGTGTTAAACATTGAGTTCAGAAAATTGAGGGTGTTGCTCTAGTTAAAATTGACCAGTTCTATGCCAGAGTGACTCTGGTAGACCTGGACAAAAAAAATAAGCTGACTGTATTGGTTTCGTGTAGAGCAATTACAGGGTGCCACGTTCCAGCAAATCTATTCTAGCTCAAGTGCAAGAACTGTTAAAGAAGCCAGAGAAACATATGGAATTTGAACGTGCAATATGTTCCTTCATTCCCGAAGAGCACAGAGTGGTTTGAACTAACCCAGTAAAGAGATGAGAGAGAAAGATGTTGTGTGTCACAGGTGCAGACAGCTAAAAAAAGCTTCCTTTTGTACCAAAGTCCTGGCAAAAGATATGAGTTTTGTTTAACTACAGTATCCTTGATTCAAAGTTTACCCCAGTAGAAACATCCAAGAATTAAAAAGTAGGTTGCTCAAAAGCTCATCATCATCAACTTATGACACCAGAGTTACATAAAAATGTTATGGGCCAGAATTTCAACTGAAGGTAGCCATTACCTTTGAACTTGTCTGAATGCTCCCTTTCAGAGTTATTACGGAATACTACCCAAGCAGGCACAACCTCAATTATAGAGATAACACAGAGCCAAGTGGCATTATGGCAAATCTTGGAAAACCTGAAAGGAAACTGCATCTGCTCAGCTTCAATGTAGTGATAACTTTTATTTCTTGTTTTAGACAGGGGTATTGAGAACCTCTGTTTGTAGTTCATTATTAACGTTGCATTCTAATTCTCACTCTCACTCCAACTCTAGCAGCTCATTAGGATACTTCATCCCGACTGCTGCCAAACAGCAGTCTTCCCAACTTCAAGTCTTCCCAACTTAACCTTATAGCTGGGAATTAATATTGGCTATTTGGTTGCCACAAGAGAAGATTTAGGTTGCAAAATTATTTTGACAGTTGTAGCAAGTCACTGCTAGCCACCACCTTGCCTCTACTCCTCCTCCACAAAATGAGGGGCACAGGTGTAATCATAGAGCACAGAGAAGTTGTACTATTCAGACCTCTCCCACTACTAGATGAAAATAGGTGATGCATATGACCAGAAAGGTTGGACAATTCAGGTGTAAGGATTACACAGAAAAGTGATAAAGCCCACACAGATATTGTTACTTCCACACAGTTGGGTGCAGAGCAAGTCACCATATCCATCTCCTCTGCAAACACTGAAGTGCAGGAGGTATTTTGGAAAAAAAAAAACATTTGAAAGACTGCAACCTCCACAACTTCAAATGTAATTTTTATCAGGTTACAAATTATTTTCTCAGAAATTATGTGCTCTTATTTTCTTTAGAGATTATCTTGGTATTTCCAAACTACTATTATTTCAAAGTCTCTTTGAAATACAGTACACTGCCCACACCAACCTGGAAACATTTTCATCAGAGTTTAAAAAAAAAATCTCTTCCAAGAAGCTGAACTGACACGTTTATTTCCTAGGACTCAGCTGAGCAAGATTGTTCAGGAGGTACTTAAGCAAGCACAAGTGTAACCCCAGAGAGTTCAACCAGAATAGCCACATCTACATTATATACACACTTGACTACCCTGCACAGAACCCCTTGATGCCTTTTTTACTCCAGTTTGTCTAGGTTCCAGAAACAATAAAATGCACAAGCTTCCCAAGTGACCTCTTGAAGACTTAAGGTAAAGGAACTAAACTTTGAGAAATACAGCACCTCTGAAACAGCTTATGCTTACAGGAGTAGGAAAAGTCAGTTACACACTACAGGACTGTAGCTGAAAAACAGTTCAAGATTATTTTCTTCATCTAGTTTAACCTTTTCAACTCAAGTTCCAATTTCACGCTATCAGAATGTATTTTATGGCTCTTTCCAGTTCTGACCACACACAATGATACTTTACAGGATATAACCATCCACTAACAGAAGAGAGGATATTAAAGCAAATAATGCTATAATTATATCTCTGGGAGTAATATATTCTACTGCAAGTTTATACCAGGAGGACCCTACAGAATACACCAGACTTTTATGTAATTTTTGGATTACTGTCCCCAACCCAAGCAAGCTAACCTACTAATCTAGTTTCAAGCATCAGTTATTGATAAGTGACCTTACTCAATGACCTTTCTCTTCCTTTAGCCTATTATCAAATTCATGTCAACCCTTAGCATTACAAATAGTTTGTGGGTAACATAAGAGTTGAGGAATCTAGTAACATTTCTGCAATTCTTAAATTTTTCTTCATGGGTCATGTCCTTCTTCCCTTTCATGTTACTTGCAACTGACTTCACTGCTCTTGAGCAGAACTAAGAGAAGAATCAAATCAACAAAGTTTTCCTGGGCCAGGAATCAATGGATTAGGATGAATGATTTTCAGCCTTTGCACCACGGTCATAACGTAACTGCAAAAAGTGAAGAGAGCTTTCCAACAATTTTCTTTGTTCACACTACTGCTGGAAAACTATGCAGGATAGACAAACTGGAAAAAAATCAAAATCTACTAGGACTAGGTAAAATCTAAAAAAATCATAATGCATTAGAAAGCCAGTCTACTGGATTCCTCCTTATTTCTTCTTGCAAACTCTGCTGGACCGCAATCCCATGTATTTCCCAGTGTTTGATTCCCTTTTCCTTCCTTCCTTCTGACTCCACAAGTCTCAGATTCTTCTACCACCTTAAATTTCCCTAGAATAACACACTCATTGCCAGGAAGGCAGGCATGATAAATCCAGATTTGTTGCTGAGAACAAAAGAGAGTTTATTCAGAGAGAAAATGAAAGGGAGAGACCAACTGGTAGGTGTTACCTTTACATTTATAAACCTGAAACTTCAAACTAAGGTCTGCATGCTCATGCACTGAGCTCTATCCAGACAACACTGAAGAAAGGTTCCTGCCTTGAACAAGCTGCAATTTAGAACACAACAAAGCTTTCCATCATGTGGTCTTCTCACAAAAATCTGCAAAGATTTCTAAAAGATCCTCGGTGAAATGGAGGCTGACTCTCTCCTTTGGGTATACAAGAGAATGGGGATGGGGATGGGAGTTTTCTCTGAAATGAAAGTTCGCTGGGAACTTTGTCTAAAGCCAGGGGTTCATTTTCCAGCGACATCTCACTTTTAGAGAAAGTAGAGTACAAAGAATCTTGTTTTAACTGTGATGATAGACAGGGTTTGGTCATCCGTCATTTTCTAAAGAAAAAGAACAAACAAATGAAAACACCTAAATTCTAATTCTTATCAGGAACTAGAGTTTGTCTGAGCTGTCTCCACCTTTCTGGACCTGTACAACTGTCCATTAGGCCTGCCAGACACCAGACAAACCTGCCACTTCAATTCTTCGTAGTTAAGTAAATAGAGATGTATATTGTAATTAAAAAAAAAAAATCTGTGTCTTAGAGAAGAATAGAGGACTGTTTCAGAATAAACAAATACCTGACATTATTCTTTACAGCATTAATCTTTTCCAAGACTTTGAAGTTTGACAGTGCTATTCTGCAAATCCCTAGGACGCTGCTTTACTGCTAGGTTAGAAACCTGATGTGGAGATGAAGAGGAAAAAAAGAGAAGGATCCCAAAACAGAGAAGAAATATTTTAGTCTGACTGGTGAGTATTTCTATTTCTTGTTGCCATGAATTTTCTGTATCTTGTAAAAACGGAGGGGATATGACAACTTCCAAAACAAGTGGAAACAACTCAATCCCAAATCTCTTGTTAAAAATCACCTTCCCTACTTGACTTTCCAGAGAAATCTTTCACATTTTCAGTGAGTTCAATAAAAGTTTGTATGAAGTGTAAGCTCATTTTTCAAGCTGTGGTTTGTCACCTCTGCATTTCTTAACAAATTTTCTCTTCCTTGTTCTTTTCTATGTGGTAGTCTTATGACTTTTTAATTATGTCTTGGCCATCTAGCAGCACTGGCAAAAGGTAAAAGAATTCTTGTTAGAGCAAGTATACTCCCTCTTTCATGTGACATAGAAATGCTTACACTTCATTAACCTTTATTATAAACTAGTCACTGGAAAAGTTACTTTGCTAGAATCCACACTATGGTTTCACTCTACAAACCACGAAATGTCAGAATGCTAAATTACAGTGAAATACCGCTCACCTCCTTCTGAACCCGAGATTAATGACACGATGCGGAAGGGAATAGCAGTGCTACTAGAAGTATAACAGGTCACAATCGCTTCTAAAATAGCTCATCAAGAACAGGCAGCAAAACATCACAGATGGTTCCCAGAATTAAAGCCCCGCTTCTCAACTTACCCATCACTGAGACATCATATTCAACCAGCAGAGTCGCCTCCTGCCCGCATTGTTTGAGAATACTCATAGCTTCAGCATGTGTTGTTCCCAACAGTCGGATCCCATCAACACTCAGCAGCCTGTCCCCAGGTTTGATTGTGCCCTCTCTGATGGGACATTAGAGGAATGATCTTTGTTAATATAAGAAAAATTGATTTGGAGATAATACCATTTTTATGCAAAGCAATTCTCTAGAACCCTCCCTGACATCCATCCCTCGTGCCTTAACACTTAACATTTACTTTGACAGTGAGAATGTTCAGAGGGCGCAGTGGAAAGGAAATTGCTTTAATTGGAAAGTCAGTGACTGGAAAACAGCTTACCACATAGCGAAATAATCAAGTCACATTAAATTGCAACTAAGTATAGCGTCTGCTCCAACATATGTTTGCTTTCTGCCTTGTCCACACAACTTTTTTTTTCATACATACACAAACATCTCTTCCTCCAATATTTTCTTAATAACAAACATGAGGTGCAAACACGAGTGCAGAAACAGATTGCAAAACATGAATGTTCATTCGTTTTCTTTTAGAATATCTCTTACTTGGATAATTCCATTTTTCTTTTCTTCCTCCCCAAAAATAATTTGGCTCTAAATTATTACACTGTCTCCTAGGCATATCTCATAATCTATTCAGAATTATAATAGAAAATGAAGTACTAACACTGTCAGCTTAAGAATCATGGAGAAAAACAAGGATGATGGAGAGAAGAAAGCCATGGAACAAAAGAGAGGCTCTCTTGAAACATTTTCTTCTCAATTAACATTTCCAGTGTCAAAAATGTCAACATAGGCTACAGAACATCAGTCTGCTTTACAGAAACTGCCCTTTGAGTTTCTTGAGTGTTTTAAGGACATGAGTGCCATTTTTGAAAATATAGTTTGTACACAGAAATAAAGTGATATAAATCTAAAATGGTATTACATACAAATATGTCCAAAACATAAATTTGTACACAGAAGTTGTCCAGGTAACATTATGTGTGAACTCACATGCAGATATGTACAAATATCTTAACAGAATAATGCAACAACATTCAAACACAAGACAGTATTATTCTGAATTGCAAGAGAAAAAGATGGTAGTGTTAGAGTATAAAAAGCATAATTAAGAGCTACACCATTTGTCTGAAGGATGCAAAAAAATGTGCTCTGATCTATTGCAGGCATTTGTTCTAATTATTTTGGGTTAATTTTTGAAAGCATTTAATGAGAAAGTCTGATGTGCAAGATTCTAAATTAAAGTTCATACACACCATGGCACGCTGAGCCTCTGTGGTTGCCCATTACTGTTCTGGTTGTTATTATTATTATTATTACAACAATTAAAGGTTAAACCATGAATTTCAAAGGACTGAGTTTGAATACATCTATTTCACTCCAAATCTTAACTTCTGTCCCAAATAATTCATCTTTCTCCATTTCTTTCACATGTACTACAGAGAAAGATGAAGTGTACCTGTCAGCAGGCCCTCCAGGTCTAACGCATGTTATTACAACAGGACGAGATTTATTTCTGTCATCATGTGCTCCACCTAGAAAGGAAAAAGTGAGAGAACGTACACCTTCATTTTATGGTTTTTATGAAAGCTCATTTCCAAGAGGCAAACCTAAATCTTGCAGCATGAACCTTTACAGATGGGCTAAAAAGATCAAAAAATGGCCAAACTATTAATATCACTCTCCTCTGAATTTAAACTTAAATAAAATCAACTTACTCTATGTATAGATGAATCTTTAAAAACCATTTATATGGAGTGATTCTTAATAAATATATATTTTTTCTTAGAACTTTTACTCTGCAAATCTGATCTCAGTGTGAACACTTACTGTTCTGTAGTGTTTACAGCACAGAGAAAAAGAACACCCTTATTTTATGTATACTCAGAATGAGTGGCCGCTAGGGAATTTATGTATAATTAAAAAAAGATTTTCCCTGAAGAAACTGATAATGCGTCATTGGGGTACATTATTTAACAGTTCTATATTTTCTTCTGTTCTCTTAAGTCAGTGATAATATTTTAGTTGTACAATTCAGACTATCATCATGATTAATCAGATTTCCTGCCTAATTTATACAAATACTACATGTAAATCTTTTTTAAGAAATATGACCTTTCTGCTGATTTCAGGTAGCAGAAGGTATGTAGCAGAATCTGGTCTTATGTGAAATGAAGTTTATCATGTTTTCTTCAAATAGTTTATTAATTAAGGTTCTTCCGTAATCAAAAATTAGAGCAGTTCATAAAAGCAGTACATGAAGGTATGGAAAAGGTAATACTTTGACTTTAAGAAACTTTAAGCCATAAATCCTTATGTATTTCTGAGTATCATAAAAAATTATCACTTTTTTGCTTATTTAGATAATACAAAGGGTTCAAACTCAACAGTAACTCACCTCTTATTACAAATCCAAAAGTGTTCCCCTCTTTATGTAAAGTAACTTCCACAGTTCTAAAGATGAGACTGGATCCTTGTACAGCTAAAAGAAAAACAAATAAAACAAAAAGAATCCAAAACTTAATTATTAGTATTTTTCTAATTATACATGCAGACTTACACCTTTTACAATTTAAGATAGATATTGGGTCACTAAATTCAAAAGACTGAATTACAAAACAGTCAGACAGAAGACTTGTAATTCAACACAACTCATCCTCATTTTGAGAGAATGTTGGACCAGATATTTTGCAAAGTGCCAATGGTCTGGGAAAAGAGACATAGATGCATGTAACGGGTGAGGAATTTGAGTCCTACTGTTTAAATTATGGCATAATTTTGCTTTTCTTGTAGTTACAGAAGAGTGCTAGAAAATATGGAAATGCACAGTGAGAAAAAAATGGCAAATGAAATTCTTAGAGTTACCTATTAAGTTTGTTATTCAGCTATGAAAACATTTATTTTTATTGCATAAAGCAAAGACAATTGACATTTTGGGGGCGTATCTCTAATATTTCTAATCTCAGATTACTAAATAAAGATGCAAAATGTGTTTTGTATAATAAGGATTTTTCTTTTCTTTTTCAAAATGTAGCTCCCTCATCACTGGTGAGTGTAAGAATTCTTTGACTTAGTCTACTCAGTGTTTTCTCTGTAAGCACTAGAGGAGTGGTGCACAGCTGGATTAGGGGGTGAGAAGCCTAATGCACAGACCAATGCATTTGGGTGTGATAATCCACTTTGTAGAATTTGAAATCACTGCTGTTAAGAGACCAGCAGACAGTTTACTATTAGTTTTCACAGGAAAAACTTTGGCATAGCCTACGAACTCTCTTTTCTGAAGGGAGAAAGACAGTGGGCAAAATTACACGCACTCACACTTCCCACCTTCCAGTCAAATACTGCAAACAGCACAACACACGAAGTTAAAAAAACCACCAAACCAACCCATCTCTATAAAATACATGCTCTGTGAGTAGCAGAACTAATGAAAACTTATGTTATTTAATGTTTTTGCCTGCAATAACCAGAGTTTCCCCATCAGGACACCCTGAAGGGAAAACGGACACCACAGGCTACCCTGCATGTGCTGCCAGCCATGAAAGGTGCCAGAAGAGTGGTGCCCCCTCAGCACTGTATGCCTTTCTCTCTGAGGACTCCCCTACTCAGGGACTTGCTCAAGTGTCTATTTCCAGGACATGTACTGTAATGTACTTTTTTAAAGCTTTTCAATCCCAGTAAAAAAGTTACTGCAGGGACCCAGGAGAACCACCCAGTGAAATCACATAAATCTCATTTCCTTAAGAAAGCAGGTGAAATATGGCCCTTCCGAGCACTGCTCTGTGCTGCAGTAATTCCTGCTACAGCTTGAAGATCAGGACTGTGTTACTGAGTCCATGTGGTTGTTTCCTTTTCAGCTAGAAACACTTTACCGACTGAAAAGGACCGAATTATGGGGAGGAGTGACAACTCTTGCCTTCATTCCTATCAACAGGAAGCGGCCTCGTGTGTAGCTCAAGATGAATCCGTGCTTCTTGCTCTGTTTGCTGTGCCTGTAACCTCCACTGAGGACAGACAAAATCTACAGTTCAGCAGCAAGGATTGGCATGTAGCATCCTTCCACTTGGGCAACAGCCACTCAGGTGGCTGTCCTTCCACCCTAGCCTCAGCCTGGTACTGGAAAGAAGTCCTTAACCCTTACCAACAGCAAAAGGCAGGTGTGAGACAGGTACTCCTATTTTAAACACTGAGGTGGCTCGTGCTGAAACTAGCTGCTGTGACCATTTCCAGGCATGGAAAGAAGCACTAGGGAGAGGGAGATTACCAGTGCTAAACCAAATTTAATCCACCATTATTAAATGACTGACATTTCCCCATGCTGAAACCATAATAGTCCTTTCTCTGAGGAGGCAAGCATGAGAACAACAGTAGAATTTCATTACCTATGGCGGCCAGGAAGGAGGTGCCAGGACTTCACCACATGACTTACTAGAAACCTTCTGTGTGTAACGAAAGCATTGTGTCTAGCTCGTTCACTAGAAGTTAATGGAAACAACTAGATTGCTAATTATCTCCATTAGCTACGCTTGTATGAAGACATCGGAAATTCCAAGGACTTAAAAAAAAGTTATAATTTCTACTGTAATTTAGCATGTCAAAATCCTGTTTCAGTGGACAGGAGCGGCACATATGCTAAAAGGGGATGAAACAAAAGAAAGTCCACTTGAATAAATGCAAACCAATGAATGCTGGTAAAACAAATACATCTGCAGCAAAGTAACTCAGAACTCAGCTAACTTCATTAACTCAGATTCTGTGTTTTAGAACATGAAGTTCTGTTACCACAAGCAAACACTAAATAGAGAACATTCAAAACATATTAAGATGGTTGTCAGGAGGTCCTAAAAACCACCAAATATGTAATTAGACTAACCCTCCAGCTGCTAGAAAGTTGTGGGGAGGTCATCATCTTCTGAATACTGAAGAGAGTGATGGATTTTTTGGCTTCTATTACAACGAAACTCTTTATTTAAGGGAGCATGAACTTCCTAGTTGACTCCAGATTTTTCTGGTCAAACACCAGCAAACCGCAGCTTCTCCTCTCTAGTGAGCAGCATGAAGGAGCACACACCCTTTTAAAGGTGTGACTGATGCAGCTCCTTGGTGCCAGGAAGCCACCTGACACTCACTCCTTCACTTTAGGTCCCAGGTTTCCAACTCTGTTTCTCTAGCTTTCACTTCATTCCTGATAGACTCGATTCGCACTGATTTTCTCCTATAGACACACTGTTATAGAAATAAGCACGTAAGAAAGAGCAAAGGAGAGGCAAGGAAAACATTCAGTAGCATTCTGTGACTTTAGCGTCAGCATAAATTTATATTTTGAAGAAAATCCTGCTCAGTGAAAGCTCTTGTTTCAGTCACACAATTCTTGCAAGTTTATGTATCCTCATGGCCTACCCCTCTGGGTCTTCTGATCTAGAAATGAAATGTTGCCTGAAAGTGACATCAGAAAAGACTGAAAAGTCCCAAGGGATGTTGTTTATCTGGGAGAGAGGAAGGGTGCTGCAAGTGAAGAGACACAAGGAAAAGGCAGAGGCAGAACTAGCAGATATTCACTAGTCTCATGTTAGAAGATCTTACTGTAACAAGAAGGATTTTCTTGCCACAGAATCTACCCAAACTGATTTCCAGTATTCAAAATTGCAAACAAGCAAACAAAAAAAATAAAATAGTGAAGATTGACAACTCTGCTCTGTCATTGGTGGGATTCATGCTTTTAAAACATCTGAAAGCATCCCTCTGTACTGCCATTTCTTTTCTACTGCTTCAACACACTGCAATAAGCCACAGTAAAAAATAAAAATAGAACATAAAAACCCAATCATTACCAAAATGGCTGTCATCAACCATGCCCATCTCACTGTTGACAACATCTGCTATTCTGCATAGGTTTCAGTTTGCTCTGCGATTACTTACAGACTGGAGGCAGCTCATACTCCACTTCTAACACAACCCTTTCACCAACGTTCTTGAGCAGGCTGATGATCTCGTCGTGGCGAAATTTGGTCAGGTTGATTCCATTCACAGATTTGATGTAGTCGCCTACATCCAGCTGGTCACTCCTAGGGAAAAGTACATATTCCTTTTGTTAAAGACAGATCTTCTGGACCAAACTAAATCCTTTAAAAGTACTGTTTAGTGGCGGTAAGAAATACTTTTTCCATTAATCTAGATTAAAATAAGTTGAACTTTCTAACAGAAAGTAGCATTTTAAGATCATAATCTAATCTATCTTGTTAAATACTAAAAGAAGAACATTGTTGCATTATTAATTTCTGATGTACAAAACCAGCTATACAATAAAGGAGTTGGAGGATGGGACTGGTTTGGACACAGGATCTGGGAAGTCATCTTCTTCATGTCCCTATCTTTCTCTCTCTGTCTTTGGAAAGTGTCCAAAACAGTGGTTGCCTTTGCAGTTAACATCACAGCTACAGGACACAGGCCACAGCCCAGAAGCATATGTTCTGCTTGGTTACTTGGAGTGCTTCAGCTCAACCTTTATATTTCAACTTGTCTCACTCATGAATAACAGCTTTTTCTTTCCACTGTAGTAGTAACCAAGGTAGCTATGAATTTAATCTTAAAACCAACTGATGAACAGTTAAAAAAAAGAAATAAATTACGGTAGGACTACCCTTAGTTTTTCCATTTTATTTTTTCCCCACAGTACGTTATGCTACTTCTCTCAAATTTTTGTTCAAGGACAAAAAAATAGAGAAATAAAATATATATAATTTAGACTAAAAAACATTAGTCTCAAGATGACTTCCAAATATCTCATTGGTATTTCTAGTTTTTATCAAAGTAGCCTTGAGCAAAGAGGAGGACCAGCTGTTGCCATTTCCCTATGAGGTTCTCCAGTGTGATGGGCTGCCATTATAGATGCATCCAGTCACATATTTTTTAGTGACCTTTCTGATGTGGTACATATTTTCGAAGCAATCACATCTTGTAATGCATTTTGTGGTTTGAGATGTGGTTACCTAGCAGCGATTCCTCCTTGGCGAAGGTTAGATACTCTTGGTTTCCCATCCTTGTCAACACCCCCCGATACTGTAAGCCCCAGGGTGGTGCCTTCTTTTTTCATTAATTCAACTATTGTTGAGCCCTTGAATTCCTCTGTTGAAAGAAAATTATTGACATTATTAAGATTTAAGTAATAGCACAGATGTTGCCTTTCTAATATGTCATCTACTTCCCTAGAAAATCATTCTGTGTTAATAAGAAATAACATGTACATCTGGAGATTCTTTATGTTACAATTCACAAGTACTGTGCGCAAAGGTCTGCATACAGATAAATCTTGAGACATATGATCTGTAAAAGGTTATTAAAAACCATACCAATATGCTGGTATCCTATATAGAGCCAATAAATACAAAGGCTGGCAATGCTTATAACTAAGGTACTTGTTTCGCATTTTAAGAAGGCTATCTTTTCTCATTTTCTGCTCTCTCCCTCTGACCTCTGTGTTTTATAAAGTACTTCAACTGAATAAACAGAAGGGTAAAAGATGCAAAGATATAACAAAACTATAATTTTAGATTATAGGAGACTCATTTTGAAGCCACTAGTAGGTGTCAGTGTTAATAAAAACGATTGAACATAGCAAGAATCCAGACAGAAATATATCAGATCTTAACGGTTTTATTCCTTATTCTTACACATATATAGTTCCACTGTAAATCTCTGCAATCTCTGCAGAACAGGTACAAAGTAGGTGAAGGGCTTTCATAATTGTAAGTATATATAAAATTTCCATAACATGCTGTCTGAGACACCCTCTTCTGCAGTTTCTCCATTTAGCATAATTGGAAAATGCTAAGTTAATCCCACAGACATCAACAAATGCAGGTCACCTGCAATAAAAAGCCTCAAACTTTCAAAAAGAGATGCCTTTATTGTACATGGATGGATAAGATAATCTACATATGCACAGTTCCAGCAGGACTGCAACTGTTTGGAAAGCCACGAGGCAATCATACCTCATATCCACTGTTTTCAGTCAGAGGAGACCCATTAAAACCACCAGCTGCTCAGGTATTCTGGAAAAATGCACAAAATCCTAAAGATCCATTAAAATTCTAGAAGGATCATTCATTTTTCTGGTCCTTTTCAGTATCAACATGCAGTTTTCAGGTGAATTGGTCAGTTAAAAATATCATATATGCATTGTAAATAAACAGTATGCCTGCACCGCAGAAGTTTGCTGTGCTGGCATAAGATTTAAAGACTAAAATCCAGCCAAAAAACAAGCGAGTTCCTTGTATATATTCAAATGTTCTTCAGTAAGATCTAGAAGTAGCACTATACAAACACCAGCAAGGTTCTTCCAAGATCTTTTCACAAGACTGACAAGATGACCTAATACATTTTCACCTTTATATGAAGAATGGCTGCTCAGAACAAGAATTGCCAAACCTACCATCATCGCCTCTGTATTTGAGGAAATGGTGGCAGACAGAGGAAAGCATTCAGAAGAGCCTCCAGTCCTGGTGGACAGTCCTGTAATCCCTGGTAGCAGTTTTAATGGAGTTAACTACTGAATCTTTTCCAATGTAGAATCATGCCATGCAATGTTCCTGTTCCTTTCCAGGTGGCTGTCAGGCCATTTCCATTCTAGCTGATGATGATCCCACTTCAGTTATTCACATTTTTATCATTATACAGCAAGATTTAAGTGCTTGGGCAAGAATTCTTCTATGCTTATAAAGCTTCTATTAAGACAAAATTCTGCAGTGTATTCAGTCAGCAGCATGGGTTGTCAGAAGCAGACAGCAGCATAGTTACCTGGTGCATTCTTCAACTTGGCTGACACCAAACCACCATTTGGGTACCATTTGGAAGCTGTTGAGATTCCACAATGTTTACTCACATCTGGCCTTCTTAACAGTTCAGAAAGAACAGATGTGATTACCTGCATCTGAACATGCAGACATTACATAGCTGTAGAGAGGCCAAAATGCTGCTTTCAGTTTTATAAAAACCTGTAAGTATTCATAAGGATCACAAGAGTTAGACATGGTACTTATTGAAACCAAAATTACTGTATATTTGCACCCATGATGCAACCTGACGAGCTTTGCTACTGAGTGACACATGTTTATTCAGAGTTTACTCAATCGTGAGATCTGGAGTCAAAAGGAGAATTCTCCTCTCACTCCATCTCCCAGACGAATCCTTCCTTTTTACTTCTCAGTAGTGCAATCTGGTTCTCAGGAACCATCTAAGATTTTATTTTTTTTAATGAATATTTTGCCAGAATGTGTATATGGAACATCAACAATGCATTGCACATGCCTAAGTTTTTGCCACAGCACAATACTGTTATGTGCTTTGATCTTTTATATAGGTTCTGAGTTTTCAATCCAATTCTGGGAAATACTCTGCTGCCTGAAGTGACATGTGGAACAGATGATCCATGCAGTATTTTAAGCTGGCTAACAGTTTTACAATTCCCTTCAACTACTGATATGGAAAGTGATGACCAGGCTCCTTCCTGCTCACCATTCTGACAAATTTCTGTATACCTCTGCCAACAGAACAGCGACTTCTAGACACTTTTCCTTGGTAGGCAGAAAGGAAAGATGCACCAACACTGCAAGGGAGGTGTGGTGTGAAAGGTTCATTGCTAACTGACAGATAAGGTCATCTAAGGCATGCACAGTAGTTTCATTAGGTTTGTTGCTCTGAAGGATTTTGTAGTTTTTGTTGTACATAATCATATCAGGAAGAAATCAAACTACCTAAGCTGGTTTTGCTTATAAGAGACTGTTATCCCTGGAAGGGCTCTGAACCAGGTCCATTTGATACCCCTCTCTCTCTGGTTTTCATCTTTGCTTTCTTAAATCGCACATGATTACTGTTCTTATAATACTATATATTACATGTTTACTCATCTGCATTGCTTTGGCATTATTATTACAGACTAATCCCACTGGAGTATTATTGAAATGCCCAATATCAGAACAACCCTGGGACTTCATTACCAATCCAACACGCAACTGCATCAAGGTCAGTCTCTATTCTCTAGTTAAGACAATCCTATGTTACTCTTCGTGGGTTAAAAATCAAACTACTTCATGTATCACCTCACTCACAATTCATTACTCATGCCAACCAGCAAACTCCTACTTAGTTAGAAGATTCTAGAGTGTGTTCTTTCCTACATGTACTCCCACATTGCTAATAATATTAGCATAGCTAGCATTAGAAAGGAAAGCAAAGAAGTTATTTCCAGATTTCTTATAATTTACAAGGTCACACTGGGACCTGCCTTCCCTTGGCTTGGGGAGGGTTTCAGGACTGCCCCAGGACTTGCACTGCTTCCTGCAGTTGCAGGGGCAATCCCAGGTACATAGCTGTCTATGCTGCACCAGTCACCCTACAGCTCTCTTGGCATCCACCCACCTTCAGCATGGGGTTCAGGAATCCCACTGAATACTGGAGATGGCTTGGCAAGGGGAGTGCAAAGATGCATACTTGTACACACACACATACTTGCACACACAGGCAGGCATAAGATGAAAAAGGTTCTGCTCTAAAGAGCTTCCTTTAAATTTCCAGTTCTGAAAGGTGAAGCACACGCTGCAACTGAATTCTAAAGAAAACATTACACTGCTGCTGTTTTCTAAATTCTCGGTCCAGATGCTTCTCTTAGGCTTGCTGTTGCAATATCATAACTGCATGTGCCTGACTTGCAGCCAGGTCAGCTGGTGTAGTAATACTATGACCTGCTCTGCAATCTGGTAGACTATAGGGATAGTCAACGTAGCACAAGAAAGCTTTAAAGATAAGCAGATGTTCAAATTCAAGCCTGGGTAAAACTTATTGTGAGAAGATGAATACATGGAACAACTTGCAGGTAAGTAAAATCCAAGAAACACCATGATTGATTTTTCTTCAAGAATAATAGTATAATAATAAAGCTTCTAGTATTTCATACATCAGAAGACTTTTTGTCATTTTCTACTTTTTGATGTACATAAATAATATCTTTTAATGAATAAAAAGCATGGAAAATTAATTCTAATGAGATTTATGAACCTGGAATATATTCACTTCTTCAAAAAGAAAATGAAATACTAGATGACAGAAGAGATTTTTTCACAGACAAATATTTGAAAGCTGAGAGAACTCTTAATCCAAAGTTTTATTATTTATTTTCTACATTACTACAATTTTATTTCTTAATTTGCATATTAAAGTAAAACTGAAAAATATTTGCCTTCCTTCCAGATACTGAGTCCCTTCTGTGAAAATTTCATTTTAAAATCCAAGAAAATGCCTAAAATCTACACAGTCAGGTCAAGTGCTTACTTTTATCCTCCACCTAGTGAATAAGACTGTTCAGTGCAACTGGAACAGGGTATAAATGAAACTTAACCTAAAAGTAAAAAAATACTTGCTGTTATCGATATTTTCCCACCAAACCTATACTTAATCAATAAATAAGTAATTGGTAAGTCTCTTGAAAATACAGTCAATGCTCTCCTTGAATGAATTTTCCCCTGTATGTCAGCAGAAATTCTGCAGCGAAAACATTTTGCTTTTCATCCTAGTAGGCATCTCATGGTTTAATAAAAAAATCACATAAAGTCAATTCTTAAGAAAGAGATAGCAGTTTGTTATACTGGAGACATCACACCTACTCCATGCTTCGAGTCCTGCGGGTTGCATATTTCTCTTAGTATGACAAGACGGCTGTCAGGAGATGATGAATGCACCATTCCTCGTTGCCCTTTTCCTGACTGGTTGTCGCTAACTTCTAAAACACCTAAATTTCTATTAAAAACAGGCAACCCCCCCCATAGGTGAAGAGAGTCTGAAAACATGGAGCCGATCGCAGCCTATGCTGTGCTGTATTCTCCAGGCTGTGGAGGGACAATCCCCAAACCAGTCCTAGTTTGGAACCCAGCAATCCACAGTGGAAGGCAAACGAGTCTGAAGAGCAGCAGAGCACATCTGAAAGGCACGATATACTGCAGTTACCAACGGGACCGTAAATTTAAAACACTGTCAATGCAGGTTGTCTTGGGTCGGCAGACAGGTTAACCTGTATAAATGTACAGGTGAAATGCTGCACCATTTTCAGTGAAAGCAGAGGAGGTTGGTAAGGCTCAGACACTTGTGGAAAACTGTCTCAAATAGACTTGGTTTATATCAGCTGTTCTGATTGTGTACAGGGCATGAGATGATCCTTTTTTTCTTTTTTTTTTTTTTTTCCCTATGAGTTATAAGAGTATCTGACTTTGCTACTGCAGAAATATTATCTGAAAAACAAATATCTTCCACTAGTGTTTATAAACTGGAAAAAATCTGCTGCCTGGCCTAGGTATGATACAGAAAAGCAAATAATGATATTTTATGATCCATCACAGGCTGTGATATACAGGACATGATCACATAACTCACTGAAAACACCAGGCCCACAGGACAAAGAAGCACAGTTCACACCTGGGTTCATTGGTTTCCTGCCTAAAAAGAGTTTAGCTCTTGTGCTATTTGGTTTTGGGTACATTTTTCATATTTGAAGGCACAGAAATGGATACCTTGGCAGACAACTCTCTCTAAATCCCAACCGAGGCATTCAACAGGGGTGGTCTTCAATTTAACATCAAACATAAGCATTATATTTGAAATTCTGTTTCTAACTAAAAGATCAGAAATTAATATAAATATCAGAAACCTGAAATCAAATAACCACCAACTGAAAGCCAGTTGCAGACCAAAAAAAGTCTCTTCATTCTTAATGACAAGAACCTCACCAATTTCTTAGCAGAAGAATATTGGAAAAAATACCTGATATTTGACACAGTTATCAAAGCACACTATACTAACTCCAGTAATTACATTTCAGGAGTGAAACAGTGACTGGAGTTAAACCATTATTACCTTCTCAGGGCTTAACATTTCCATCCCACAGCCTACAGTGCAGTTCCAGCAGCAGCACAGCCATGCTACCAATGGCACATATTCAAGATACAACATTCTGCTAGTGTCTGAATCCACTGCTCACAGACAGGAATAACAGTAAACATTTCCCAGAAAATGAAAAAATGGATGGCATGGAATAACATGGCATGGTGTAAAATCAGTTTTCACACAGAGGCAGCTTCACACAGAAAAGGTAAGAATGATCTCTGTACAGTCAACTTACAAAGGATAGTTTCATAGGAGGATGCAAAAAAACGTTGCTTTGAACTTAGAGGGAAAAGTGGTCCATGGCAGCAGCTGTGTAAGAAACAGAGAGGTTTCTCCTGGCTAACTGTGGCAGATATGCAGACTAAAGTAGGAGCTGGATAGTCACTTGTCTAGACGTTTTCCCAAACCAAACAAGTGCTGGTGAGGGAACAACACCTTTTTGGTCTTCTGGATATCCTGCTTGCAGAAATTCCATAATGAGAGACAGTTTTTGAGCATGGGGTTTTTTTGTTTTGTTTTGTTTGCTTTTATTTGCAACTGAGTTGCACAATAATGCCAGAAAACAAACCGAGAATACATATTGATACTCAAAATCCTCCCACACATTCCAAGTACTAGCAGCCTAAAATTATTCATGCCATTACTTTGACACTCAAAGAGATCAATTTAGGATAGAGATGATGGCATCTGATTCTTCTAAGTGGGGCTATTAGGAATTTTTGCCAGTCAAAACTTCTGAATTCTTTTCTCTGTACTTTGTTTTTTTCCCCTACATCAAGGACTGGAAGTGTCAAGCTAAACATAGTCATAACAGTAACAAGTCATTCCCTCTCTGTATTTTCTTGAGATAGTTGGTGACAGGGCTTATGGAGGAACAAAATTAATACAACTACTAAGGAAATACATGAAAACCAATTTTTTTTCATTCCACCTAGTTTTGGACTGTGTGGGAGAGCCTAATGGTGGGGAAGGCCAGAATCACAGCCACTAAGAAAATGTTTATAACTTCCATGCCATCTGGAGGTATTTTTAGTTTTAAGGTATATTTCTGTCATTTTTTTGCTCTTTTGCTTCCTTTTTCTAAATTTACGTAGATGTCCATAGAAGTGGAATGTAATACACTGCACAACATCTGTGTAGGAGAAAACTGAAAACATACAAGTTTAACAATCCTTTATTAGAGCTTAAGAATCCAATTACAAACTTGGACTCTTGTAAATATATTGAAGAATAATAAAAAAACTTTAATTAAAATGTATTTAGAAAGTAAGATACTTTTTAAGTGTCAAAACCCACAGAATTACTATTAATAATCCCTGAGCAAAGAAATTCAATTAGAGATAAAAATTATTTTAAAAATTATAAAATATTAAAACATCTGGCTTCAGTAAATATGAATACTTTAATATATTATTGTAAGAAGATGCAATTCAGTGCAATCATAACAAAATTCCTTTTTTCTTGCATTATTACGTACAAAAAAAGATACTTTTATCCCTGACATGTCACCTTGCAGTAGGGTTGGAAGAAAGATGCAATGTGAACTATAAACTTGCTCAATGATGTGCTAGTTAAAGTACATTTATTCCTTGAACTAGCTGGGAACTTCTACTGTTTTCATTGATGGCTTTCTTTAGGAAAGTATCCATACCATCCACTTACCACTACCTGCGTGCTCGAAGATTTGCAAAAATCAATTTCCTTATCTTCCAATGAGGACCTGCTCCACCTTGAGGCACTTCCTAGGTTTCAGAAAGTTCAGGCATTTTTCTGCTTCCACGTTATCTGTGGTGGCAGTCAAATTCCTCAACATTTGCAAGATCCAGAGCAGCTTACTAACTGTCAAGGTGGAGCTTTCTGAAGCAAGGACATTGGAGGGTAAAAACAAGCACAGCGATAGTCTCAACCTTCACCTCTTCAACAGACATTACACAGCTTTCCAGAGCTCAAACCTCTTTGCTTACAAATTGTGGCATTTTTGGCTGGGGTGGGGAATGGATAGTAGGAAGTACTTTTGAGCTGAGGCCTATGCCCATAGTTACCCCAATTTGTCTCTCCCATGTGAAACAAGTATTTCCTATCGAGAATTTTGCTTCATGCTATAAGCAATGAAGTCTTGAACTCAAGAGTGGCTTGCGCATCAGCAATGCTACCCTGAACACCTCTGCATGTCTCTGTTAACACTACTGATGAAGAAAGGACAGAGCTCCATGACATTAGTCTTTTCTATATTTCTGTCTGAATGGGATAAAGGTTTCATTAACCCTCCTCTCTTGCTAGCAGAAATCCTACTGTACAGAACAGCACAGAGCTTTGACACTGATTTTGATTTATAAAACTTTTCCCCATAATTCTGATTAATTCACCTCCAACTTCCTCTCTGTTTTCTTTATCGAGAAATTAACACCAAGAGAACTCTTGCTAATTTCTGTTGCTTTGTACTGATGTGTCACTACTCACAAAAGCACAACCTGACTGTTCCAGTTTTTCTCCTTTCTACAGTTACCAGAATGGATCAGACAGGATTGATTACAGGACTGATTGCATTCGTGAATCTCAAGGCAAGAAGGAATCACCAAGAACAATTCTCTCCCTGATCTCCTGAGTGACATAAGCAGAGAAACATGATTTAGTTCTTTTAGAAAGATATCCAAGGTGGCTTTGCAAATGTCACGTGATGGAAAATCTACATGTGAGATAATGTCTATCTGAATGGGGAGTAGAGAAGCCTTCAAGACCAAGATCTCATTATAGTACCACCATTACATTCAGGATGTCCCTGCAGATACAGAACTGTAACCTCTGATCAAATCACCTCTTGATCTTCTTTCCATTTTAGATTAAGAACTGTATGTACAGTTTAGGTTTTGCTATTTAAGACATGTTTTGCAGCTCCTTCCAATATTTTAACATCCTGTGGCTACCAGGTAAATTTCAGCAATAGTGCCCATAAATCCCTTTTCTCCATTTGAGATGTCAATTATGTTGCTAAACATACTTTGCATTGCATGTCATGATCTACAGCTGCTATATAATTTAACATTTTAGTTAATACAAGACATCACAATTCCTTTTTAGGACACGGAGTTACGATCACTATTATCATGACAAAACTGAAGCAGTAAGGATCAGAAAAGGATAAAGTAACGGTGTTACTGCTTTTTATATAAAGTATTGTTCATGTATTCAAATAATGGATGGTGAATTTTAAAATATTTGAACTTTGGAGGAATGGGCCAGTAGAACTTTTCCTAGTACTTGGATAAAGGAACAGATATTTAAGTTTTTAGGGGTCATATACCTCTGTGTAGAACATACAAATTTGAATGATACACACACCGTATCTTTCTACTTGGTAGTACTGAGGGAGATTCAGCATAACAAAAGGGTTTATCAAAGGCTCTGTGTAGAAGATTAGACAATCCTTGGAAGAATAAGATATGCATGAAAAAAATGAGAAAAATGGAAGATGTGAGCGAATGCTTCCCACAGATTTTACCTTTTCTCCTTTGTGCTCAGTGATCACTGATACCATTATGGTCTACTTACTCTCTACGTTTATGGAAAACCACAATGCAGAAATGCTGACTTCTGGAAGATGATACTTCAAAATCAGACTGAAAGAATACATAGCTAGGAATGTTTTAAAAAGTGATCTATCAATGATTCATTCTTTTTGTATCCTTCAATCTGATACAAAACTAAAGCTACAAAGATGGTTTTGGGGGGTGTTTAATATGCAACACCGCCCGAGCAATAGGATGCAATGATTTTTTATCAGGTGTTTATAGTAGGGAAAAAATACCTGGGAAAAAACGATCATTAATTTACTCATTCAAGATGAAGAAAAAATATAGTTAAAGCCAATGGAAAAGCAGGGTTAGAGAACTACAAAATAAGCTACTGGCTTACAAAGTTTACCAAATCACAGAAACAGTGATGACTTTAGCTGTCAATAAGCATTTAAAATCCACAAGAATTTACTATTCCCGTGAAATAAGTTTGCCAACAGGGGAAAAAAAAGGGGGGGAAGAAAGGGGGGAAAAAAAGAAAAGGAATAATTTAGGCATTTCTTGGCTGCTAAACTGTGCTCTCTAACTCTCTAATAAATCTCTGTACTTATTCCCTGAAGTTTAATGTATGCATAATGAACTAATGGCAAAGAGAAATGAAGACAGATTCCTTCTTTTGCATGGACTAGTTTATTAGATAGTCAAACTTGCAGAACAGATCACTGCAGTAAAACAGTAAAATGCACAGCTGCAAGAATGTACCTATGTGATTTCTTTTATCATCTAAATTGCCAGTATATCCTATTGGATTAGCACAGAAACTGGGACGGCACCATATTAGCACCTAGTATTAGCCTGTGGGACAACAGGAATATTTTACATCTTCAGGTCACTTCAAGAAGCTGTTTGCAGATCTTGGCAAAAATCTGAATTTGATATCAGCTTGAGAGGTTTATTCCATCCTGGAGCAGCGTCATTATTATATATCACAGGGAAAAAAAGCTTTCCTCTGTCAAACTCCAAAATATGATGCATGTTTCACAGGGAAGTTTTTTGTCTTTTCTTTCAATGTTTCCCCTTATCCTCCAGAAACTTCAAGTGAAAAGGAAAAAAGACTAGATCTACCTGTTTCTCCAAAATATTAAGACATGCTAATGGTATATTCTGGTTCACCTCTATTTCAAAGACACATCTTGTCTGTTGTGCCTATTACAAGGCCCTTCTATTCTTTCCATGACCAAGAGACTAAGACAGACAGGCGAATGTTTCTGTGAATTGAAGAAATAGTTAAAATCTTCAAATAGACTGAAACAGATAAAGATTCAGCTAAACAGTACTAACTGGAAGCTTCGATGACTTGTTTTAATCACAAGGCAGATTCTCAACAAGGATGCAAACAGGGGAAACTGCTAACACAACTTAAAGTATGGTTGTTGAAAATACGTATTTTAAAGTAAGACTGTGAAAAAGAGCTGTCATTTAATGAAGGCTGTTCTTAAACAAAAGGAAACTGAAGCTTGTGAGCACTTCCTCAGGTTGCTGACTCCATGCAAACAACTCACAAGATGTGACTGTCCCTGTTTCTTTCTCCTCTGCTGCTAAAAGATATACTGCCACTATTTTAAAAGGAAATACTTAAATTTTAAAATATTGAAATACTGAAAAATTTCCAAATATTTAAATTTTAAGCTTACAAAAGTCACTTAAGGAACCTAACAGACCTCTCTCAGTAGAGAGGCCTCAGTGCAGAGATTTCTGTTATCAACTGTAAAATTTGCTAACCAGAACTGAAGGAAAAACTATGGAAAAACTGTGTTTTCACATTTCATATGGTTCCAGTTTGATATAAAACTTCGTCGAGTTATACAAACAACTGCATTCTGAAACATTTTTCCTCTCCAGGTAAACCAATATGTGGGTGTTTTTAAAACAAAACAAACTTCTACTTCCTGTGGCCCATATCTTTTTGCTTTGCTGCTACTGCTTATACCCATTTGCTACCAGCTGTGTGCTGTGCTGTGGGCCCAAAAGCCTGGAAAGGTTGGGGTCCCCACAGCAGAGTAATCCATGTATGGTTCACTTATCCTTCATCATTAGATTTATTAACTACACTAGGTTTAATAAATCCATGTTTTTCAGCTGAGGTCTGCACCACTGGGAAATTTCTATCTGGATCAGACACTAGGCATCTGCAATTGTCATTCATTTCACCTGAGAAGACTGATGGCCAAATCTTTTTCTTTGTATTACTATGCAGTTAAATTGCTTTGAAAAATTGTTATAGGTTTACTCACTTGCCTGTCCCAAGTACGGTATCAGCTGCACCAGCTTGAACTAGCTGGATCCCTTAACTCCCATTTTCAGACACTTTAATGCAAAAAAAGCACCACAATCTAGATTTTAGATATATCAAAAGCTCATTCCCCCTTTTGTTTTTCTCTGTCAGATGAACACTTTGACAGAAAAAACAAACCACCTCATTTGCTTCCCTTTAAACCATTAATTCCTGGGAAATAAATTGAGTAGAAATCTAATTACAGTCTTGAATTTTGCAGCTGTAACTTCCAAAATCTTTGAGGATGTCACTCCAGTCCTCAAAGTGTATCAGATACTGAGATTTAATGGCTTGCTTTTTATAATTTACAGTCTGTTCTATAGCTTAGCATACATATAAAAGATACCATATGCCAACCATGCAGACATGTTTAGCATTTCTGTCATTTTTGTAACACCACTTACCTTAGCATTGTTAATGGGAAGGTATCATACCAGTTTGAATGTACCTTATACAGCCAAGATTTACACCTATAAAGAATATCTGGCATGAGAGGATCTGTTTTTACTTGTAAGTATGCAACAAACAGTTCCTTAAAATGGCCAGAAAGATTAGCATAATGTCTAGGCAAAATTTAGGATTTCCTACAGAGGGCAGGAGATGTTGCTGACAGTATTTAATACAGCACAGAACTGTTTATCTAAACTGGAGAATTCAGAAGAAATATTTCTAGATATGGTTTACCTTAATTGCTCAAATATAGTTTATTCTGAATGTCACCTCGTCCATGATTTTTTTGACTGAAAATAGATGGGAAAGGTGATTTCTGCCTAAACAAAACTATCCAATAAACACACTTGCCATAATTTTTTCTCAGTATTTGTAAAACAAGGTCAACTACTGTATGCTCTGCATAAATGTCTTGCATGTTCCGCCTCCAAAAACCTTTTCTACTTAGGGTAGATCTACATTTAAAAAAAAGTCTCCAATGTTACTATATAACTGTGGATATAATGTCAAACCCTCTCAGGAGAGATGAAGTCATAATGGGTGAAAAAATAAGCAGAAAAATTTTAGACCAATTTGTCAAGCAGAAGAGTGACAGCACTTAACGTGCTGATGTCATTTTACCTACCCTGAAACTTTGCTCATTTAGAAATACTGCAAAATTCATACTTCTGACAAACCCAGCTTCACCAGCAATATTTCCACAAAACACCTAGTTTATACATTTTACAAAATGCCTGTAATAAGAGTGTTTGCTCTGGATTTTCTTTCCCTTCTTGGTTTAACAAAGTCTGCAGCAAGTGACCTTCAGGCAGGTCAGACAGGTCTGCACATTCATCATGCTTTCCTCAGCGAAGACCCAGAGCTTACGATGGAGACAGAGATACCAGCCTAACGTTAGCTGCTATCATCTCATAAGAATATTTGGTATGGGTTTGAGTTTATAATGCTTATTTTTAAGCCACACATGCATTAAAATACAAGATGACCCCCCCCCGGCATCTCGAGAAACCCATGTTTTGACTATTGGTCAACGATATTTTTATAGGGTAGTGGATATATTAAAATGTGCAGTGGATCAGCATAAAAAATTCTCTAATCTCTACTCCAACTTTGTACACAGAGAAAACTAGGACTATAAAATGTATTCATTGCTTGTCCAAAATGCTCTGAGACTCCCAATAGCCTTAACTCAGTCTATGAAAAGCATGCCTTAGCATACATTATAATCCTGTCCAACTATCATCCTAGTTGGCTAGCACATATGCTAGACTGAGTTAAACAGCTTTACTACTATTTTCTGTGGTGTGGCATTAAGTAAGTTAAGCTCCATGACTGTACATATGTTCCCATCCACTATATGATGTCTATTGCCCCAATATTTTTTGTTAGGGGTTAAGGAAAAAGCTCTTGGCTTTTAATGGTCTTATTAGAGTTAGGTATCATCCTCATCATAAAATTGCAGAAGTTCCTTACTAGGCATCTCTTTTTGTAGCTACAAGTTTGTAATGACTTCCAAATACACTTGTTAAACTTTCAATTCCAGGACTAAATCTGAAATCTTTTTGGAAAAGCACTTTTTTTTTACTCCCATGTGAATATGTTCCACATAAGTTATGTAGAAATTATTAATCGTACTGAAGCATTTTCATTCTTTATAGATTTGGTCCATTTTGTTGCAGTCCTAGTACAATGGCAGGATTTCCCTTTATCAGGTTTTACTTCTCATTTCACTTAGAGAAGCAATATTTTGGGGATCAATAGTCACATTGTATTACTAGGTACGATCACTCATCATTTGTCAGTGATATCTAAAATTCAGCTGCAGCATGTCTCTCATTTTTCTACAACAGTGGGTCTTAACAACCTCATAGGTCAATGCTCATTTTCTGTATCATTTATCCAACAAGTATTCAGGGTCACAATGTCATCTAATACGGAAAGAAGGTCTTGGCAGGATCTTGTCTCACAGTTAACTATTAAGTTGGGCTCATTTTGCTTCATTGATAAAATCAATTAGCACTGAACATTGGCACTTGTTCCTGCCTGGATTGATATTCAGAGTGTCCTTCTACCAATGTCTTCTGTGAATAAGAGCACTGAAATCCCCTGATTTTGTCCTTGTTGCTATTTTCCCCAATATTTCCTGTTTTGCTTTCTGTACTCTTTTCAGTTTGTTAATAAATGAGACTTTACTTATTAGAAGGATCCTTCTTTATGTGTTTATTCACACATTAGCAGATTCTCCAAATCATGCAGACATTAAGTGAGAATATCTGCAATTTAGACAAGGACCATAAATCAAAAAAGATGAGTACCTCCATTCTACTAGCCTGTATATCACCTACAAAGTTAAAAAAGTCCCTCACTCTATTGCTGTAAAAGATACGAATGGATGCATGCAACTATATATAAAAAACTACAACAGGTGCCCAGTAAATTAATTATGAAATTAATGTTGCCAGAAAATTATTTGGGAACCCTCCCTGGTGATCAAAACTCTCATTGGCCAGAAGAATTAATGCAAACTGTGAAGATATAAACAGGAGAGTTTAACACAGCAGTACTTAGTCCACCTTTGTGTTTAGTGCTGTCACTCAGATGCTTTATCTCCTTCTTGTGACATGATTCACCAAGATTATTAGTAACAAAATACAGAACAGGAGAGTCACAAAAGAATTTTCAGAATAGTTTAAGAAAAATGCCTGGGAGCAAAGACCCCAGAAGCACTATTTGATTACTTTAACAAAGGGAAGATTAAATGGTGATTTCATAAAGAAGTGACTATAAAGAATGAAGTGAATTTTGATGAAAAACAACTCTTCATTACAAGTGAAGTGAAGCTGAAGCTACACATACTCAAGCCAGAAATAAAAGCAGTGAGGCTACTTAACCACAAAAGGCTGTGATGAGTTTTGTATCACCAGCAACCATAAATAGATTGACTGTCCCTCTAAAATATAATTCAAATACAAGTTGAGATATAAGTAAGTTCCAGGAAGTTGTAAGTTTAGTTTAGATGGTCACCAATGTCTCCTCAGGCCCACAGACGCCACATAAATTCAAAACAAGTACATCAAAACCTGAATGGACAAGCTCTTTGTTCTGCATTTTTAAATAGAAAGGAAACAAAAGCTAGTTTGCAATGATGCTATGATTAACTTGAGGTCTTATGGCTCCTACACAAAACAAACATACCTACCTCTTTTATTCTACGCCATGAGGCACAACTTCATATCTCTGTCTGCCCCATGTACCAAGGATGTGATGAGGAAGACACACAAGCACCAAAATCTCTTTTCCTCTTCTGATTCTATGCTATTAAATGCTATTAAAAGAAATGAAACAACCTTAAAGAACCTGAAAGAATTGAAACAATCTTCTCCCTATCCATATAAAATACTCTAAGCCACTTCATATTGGCAAAAAGGACACATAATTTTGCAAAAAACATAACAATTAGATTTTTATGTAGAAGTCAAGGTTTAGAGTGAAAACAAGACCCACCGAAATGGTTGAAAAGAACAAACTACTATCCACATGTAGGATAGCAAATTTTGGTGTGACAGAGCTGTTATCTTGGTGGGCTATATATTATTTCTTTAATATCTTCATGCCCTGAAATTATAATCACTGCAAAATCTGAAACGGAGATCAAAATAAAAAAACAGATGGAAATCATGCATTAAGTCCTTTAAAGAGGTATTAGAAAACACATTAGGAACATTAAAAACATCAAGTTAATTATGTATAACTGTAAGAGAGAAAGTGCAAAAAAGAAGTGCACTTTATGAAGTGCAAAAAGACTCAAGTAGGCAAATGATAAAAAATTATTCTCAACTTCACAGATCAGCAAACTCTCACATATTAAAGGAACACGCCTAGAATTCGTTTGCTAGTCACATGCTTTGAAAGACAGTAATGCCCTGCTAGGTCAGACTAACACTCCATCCAGTCCTGTTCCATTTTAGAAAGCAAGAAAATGAAGTCCGGTTTAGGGAAAGAAAGAGAACCTGCCTACTTTCTCCAGTCCAGTCCTGCCACAGTTCCCTGACATCCAGTACTGTCACATTAGAGGGTACAATGCTTCTCAGCCTTTGTAATATTTACATATGAAGCTCTTGCCAATTAATTTATTCAGTCCCTTCTGAATCCACTCAGTCTGTATTCACAGACTTACTGTTTGCTATTCCTCTCCAGTGATACTGGACCCATGAGGACTGGCGACTGAATGATGCAGAAATCATTTTTTCTGTTGAATACACATTTTTGTTCCAATACTGGACTGATAACAGTATACATAAGAATGTTTAAATAGATTTCCACTCAGAGAAAAAGATATTGCCTGAAATTTTTGAATACATTTAACTACTTCTGAACAGACTGGGGAACCTGAGCATTCCTTATGGATCATCTTCTCATGCAATATCCATTTTTCTGAAGATACTCTCCTTTCCTCCCCCATGAAAACCCAGCTGTGCTATCCTGTGGAAATGCAGTTGTTTTCAAGAGGTCAATATTAAACTTTAGCTTCTCAGTTGCCTACTGTATTGGTTTGTGTGGCCAGACTTTGGTAGCCAGACTTTGGTAGCCGGGGGGGCTTCTGTGAGAAGTTGCTGAAGCTTCCCCCGTGTCCAGTACAGCCAATGTCATCTGGCTGCAGGACAGACCCACCGCTGGTCAAGGTGAGCCAACCAGGAATGATAGTAACACCTCTGTGATGACATATATAAGAAGGAAAAAAGAGTTACTGAATAGATGAAATTGCAGCCAGAGAAGAGTGGAGTGAGAACATATGAACAACTCTGCAGACACCAAGGTCAGTGCAGAAGGAGGGGTAGGAGGTGCTCCAGGTGCTGGAGCTGAGGTTCCCCTGCAGCCCATGGTGAAGACCATGGTGGAGCAGCTGTGCCCCTGCAGCCCATGGAGGACCATGGGGATGCAGAAATTCACCTGCAGCCCATGGAGGAGAGTGGAGCAGGTGGATATCTAAAGGAGGTTGTGACCCTGCGGGATGCCCATGCTGGAGCAGGGTCCTGGCAGGGACCTGCTGACCTGTGGAGAGAGGAGCCTACACTGGAGCAGGCTTTCTTGGAAAGACTTGTGATCCTGTGGAGACCCACGCTGGAGCAGCCTGTGCCAGAAGGACTACACCTCATAGAAAGGCCACCCAAGTTGCAGTAGTTTGTGAAGAACTGTTGTCTGTGGGATTGACTTACGTTGGAGAACTTAATGGAGGACTGTCACCTGTGGAAGGGACCCCACCCTGGAGCAGAAGAAGGACTCCTCTCTCCGAGCAGTGGCAAAAACAACTTGTGAGGAACTCACCATAACCCCCATTCCCGGTCTCCCTGCACCACTGGGGGAGAGGAGGTAGAACTTGGGAAGGAGGGAGGAGTGGGGGGAAGGCGTTTTTAATATTTATTTTACGTCTCATTATCCCTCTCTGATTTTGTTAAATTTAATTAATATCCCCACTTTGAGATTGTTTTGCCTGTGATGATATTTGCTGAGTGATCTCTCCTCGTCCTTATCTCAACCCCTGAACCCTTCATTATATTTTGTCTCCTCTGACCAGTTGCAGAGGGGAGTGAGAGAATGGCTTTGGTGGGTACCTGGCATCCAGTCAGGGTCAACCCACTATACCTACAACAATAAAGAACCTCTGTTAGTTGTAATGGGCTGCTCTATTCCAAAAGGGACAGTCAAAGTCCAGTTTCACAGCAGAAGAGTTTTACAACTTCTTGTGAAATGCAGTGATTATTGGGATTGATGAGTTTTACGTTCAGCCAGGAATAAATTGTGATCAGCTATGCAATCCCAAGGTTACATATCTCTGTGGTTGTCACCTCTTGATATGACCTTTAATAAGTATATGGCTTTCCTCTCTCTTTCCAAGAGAGAGGGAAATCATGTATTTTTCCCAGCTGGTCCAGTACCTCTTTCAGAGACTGTCTCCATGCTTCTTGTTCAAGCCTAGTCTTAACCAACCTTCTTTGGGTTTTTCCTAGTTTCTCTCTCCTCACATGTCCTCTACAGCATTCTCCATCTTGTAACTGAAGGAGGAGAACAAATTTTTCAAGGAGAATAAATTTTTCAACAGACATCACCAACTTTGATTAAAATGAATGAAATGTACAGTATTGCCTTTAATGCATTTTCTCCCTCTTTTGTAGTAAAAGAAATGAAATTAAATTGTTCTCTATTCTAATCCTTTTCGGTATTGTAAAACACTAGCACATAGGAGACCTGTAAAGAAAATGTTTAAATAAATCGTCAGCAAATCAAACTTGGTGACCTTTGTTCATTTTCTACAAGAGACAAATTTATTTTGGGTTTATCTGTGTATTGATGGCAAAAAGGCACAAAAAAGAGTTAACAATGTTTCAGCTGGTATACCTTGTCCTGTTTGCTCTATCTGTTTTGCTAGAAGAACATTTTAGGAGCACTGGTTAATATCATGTTCTGTTCTGCTCACTGGACCAAAAGCCTTACTATAGAAAGAATAAGAGTAGCACACACAGAGTAATAAATTACGTAATCTAGATGTTTGAATAAGATATAGAAGGCCCGAAGCCAGGATTTTGCAAGCTTGAATTCAGGTCATGTAACAAAGAAAACTGAAGAGGTCAAATCGAGGAAGATATCCATGGCGACCACCAGAGGGATGAAGGCTTGAGGAGAAGACCCCCACAGTGGAAGATCACGCATGCCTGGAAAGACTTGCCCAGAGACTAGCCTGCTTATTAATATGTATGTTAAATGATGTAACCATGTATCTAAAGTGTATAAAATGACTTACTTTTGCACTTTCAGGTGGAACAAGTTTGTCCAGTGTGAGCTGGCTTGTTCCCAATGTTGAATAAACAAATACCTTGCTGCTTAAAGATACAAAAGTCTCCGAGCAGTTAATCATTCCAACGTTTTTCAGCATCAGTATGGAACATGTTTACATGAATGACATACATGAAGTTATTCCAAAAAAGCTATTTTGGTGAGAAGGAGGAATGGCAAGAAAGAAATCTTACTTCTTTCAGTACTAAGTATGAGAAAGCAAATTCAGGAATTTCCAATGGCAATGGAGATGAAAAGACATATAGCTCTGTAGCTGCCTCACAGACCATTTGATAAACCTCCAGCAGGTTAAACAAACACACAGGGAAGCCTGTAAATGATACAGCAACTGCAGCCTCTCATCCGACATGAAAATCAGCAAATGACTTTGCAGATATAATAAACACCTCAAGTGCAGAAAAGCTTACTAGCCTGTAATCTGCATTTCACAGGTCAAAACGCTTACTTCTGCTAGGAAATCACCCAAGATCATTACCATAACAACTGTGACTGCAGAGGTTGCTGCTAATGGATTTCTAAATGCTTAAAGTCTCTTCAGTGGCATTCTGTGCTGATTTTTAAAAGTACACAGTAAAAGTAAGTGTCTATGAGATAAATGCAAATTGAGGAAAAAAAGTGCTTTTGTAGACACATACTTAAATTTCCTAACTCAGCTTTTACTGACATACATTTTATTTTCACATTTTACTTTTGCAATGAATTCTTTTTTCTCACAATGCAAACTATGAAAAAGGTCAGGGATGATTTTAACATGTTTCCTCGGGCAAATCATGCTCTTAATTTGGAAAACCAGTTAGCCAGTAAAGCCTAATATTTTGGTGGAGGCTGAAGCATTAGCTAAAACAGCACTGCATACATGACATCAGAGTGCTTACAAAATCTGAGGGAAGCTGAACTCAAAGGCAAGGCAGGTTTGACTTTTGATGAGGATGGAAAAGGTGACTGAGGTCTGCACAAGTCAGGCAACACTGCTTGAGAAGGTGCCTGCCCTGTAGCATATAATGCAAAGGGGGCTGCTGACATTAGGAGCACTCTGCCAAAACATAATGGGAGTGTTTAAATCTTCTGCTGTTATACTCAACACAGAAGTCTGAAGAAATTGGACCAAGTTAACTGCAAGCATGAGAACAGCTATTTTTGAACACCTACTGTCTTGCCAATGCCATATTAATCACAGAGGAAAATAAAACTGGTTCTGGAGGAGTGTTTGCACACAGGTAAACATCTACCCACTGGGGATGGATCATCCACTGTCACATCTGTCAGTCACTTAAATCTGGCTCAAGTGTTAAGAGCTGAGCTACAGGAATAACCTGGGAGCTGTCTTCCTTCCTAAGCAGTGTCATTTAATGGAACTTATATCTCAGGATTACTTCAGAAGTCTAGTTTCTTTTTTAATCAATGTGGACTTTTTTTTAAACCATTCTATTTCTCTGTATTACTTTCTATATTTCTCCCTTATTTCTGAGTTTGTTTTGTAAAAGAAAAACAATTCACTCCATCTATTCCAGTGTTATGCTATGCAGTACAGAGCTCTTCCTTATTTAAATTGTGGCACAGCACACTCAATACTAAATTCAGTTAATACAATTTTATATTGGCAACTCAAGGACATCAAAACTGGATCACATGTTTTGTCTCTAACTGTAATCCAGACTGGTTTCTGGAATTATATTTACTTTATATAAATATAAACCAATATTTTCTTATTTCTTCACAACCTTTGCTTGTTTTCGGATAGTAATATATTTTTATTTTCAGGATTAAACAGACATTTCTAGATGCTACAAAACCCCCAAAATCATAGTGAAGAAAGTAGAAGGGTCTTTAAAATCCTTCAGCTTCCAGCTAACCCACATTTGAGTTCATTAGTCGTGGACAGTAGACAAACCCCTCAGGACAGCCACATTTGGTGTAGCCTGAGTCAGAATATGAACATTCACTGCACAGCAGGCTGTGGGTCAGGGAGGGGGAAAAAAGGTGTACCTCTGTATTTTTGTAAACAGAGCATGGTACCTGTATATGTTCAGAGCCAAGTATCAAAAGAAAACTGCCCTACTGCTTCCTAATGACATATGCATTGTGTATTTAAACATTTCTGAGCCAGAAAATCCCAGGCTGTTAATTACTGGTTTTATTACAATAATTTAGTATTTCATAACTTCTCCTAGGAATATTTTGTGTCCTAAGCAATTACTGAGGACACTACATCATACAGTAATTACTATTTTAGTATCAGCTCTGTAAATATTATCTTTGCAAAGCATTTTAAACTTCTTTGATTTACTCCCTTCTAGCTCAGTAGTTCAAAATTCAGCCTACCCTAAAATTTGTTTATGTTTGTTTAACATTTTATTTTTGCATTAAAATCCTGTTACCAAACTCCCCCCAAACAAGGCTGCAAAATTGCTACTAATAGCAATCTCAGAGCTTGAATCACTGTAGAGGATGAGCTCAGGGCTGTACATTCCCGCTGTTTTCCATTGAGTTTCATGGCTAGCCCTGTTTTTGAGATCAAACACTGTGCTGAAATTGGAAACCTGTATTATAGCCTGCTTCAAAGAATCAGGTAGTATGGAAAGAAAGTGCAGTATTTACACATGTACAAAGGAACTGAAAAATCTAGTCATTTTAATTTCAGACTTCAAAGTCTTGACAATTTTCCTTCAGAGTACAGTGACCTATTTTAACAACTGACCTGTTAGTACATCCCTGCAGCTGCATATAAAACTTGCAAATGACAAATAATAATAATAATAATAATAATAATAAACCAGTTAGAGAGAAAAAGAGGCTCCTCATGGTGGAGAAAATGTCAAAAGAATGATTTATAACATCTGGGTTTGGTCTTTCCTGCTTGTCTCTGTAAGAGTGGGCATGCACTTCCACCATAAATCCAGACAATTTGCCCATTCAGCAGATCAGTTATCAATGTGGAGTAGAATGTGGCTGAAATGAAACTTGGGAAAGTTCCTGTGGGTCCCAGAGGCAGGCACAGCTGGAGCACAAGGGTTATGTGGGAGGAGAAACATAACATGATGAGGACAAGACTTCAAGGGCCTTTTGCTAGGTGTATTGAGCAGGGCAGAAGGCAGGCAGCTGTGTTATTCTTCTGTCTCAGAGAAAAGGAAACTTCCTCAGTTTAAGGAAATATTTCCACAACATCTCTTTGTTATTTGGTGCCAAAAATTTACTTAGGAAAGAGACAGCTACACAACTGCAATCCTCCTAGCTAAACCAAATCTCTGAATTCACAGATGATTCAAATAACTCTCCTATTATATAGTTCACATAAATAGTTCTGAGCCCTTGACTACTTCAGGCAACAAGACTTTACATGTCTAGAAGTCTGCTGTAGTGCAGATGTTTAAGTCAGTAGATGCCAGAAGTAAAAAGTATGGATTTTTAAAATAGCTTAATTTAATATTAACTAGATTAGGCACAACTTCATTTATTGTGAAAAATAATTTACTTTTGACCCATTTGCAAATTTAACTGAAACTTACTAATTAATTCAACCAACAAAAATCAAACATTGAGAAGCTGAAACATTTAATCTTAAAAAATGGTGGTGTTTTTTACTATTTTTTTAATAACAGTAACTTTTAAGACTCAATAAAAAACACGTCCAGAATTGGACTAAAAACAAAATTATACTTCTGTTGCAGATTTTATGAAATGTTTTGCTTAGTCTCAAATTTATGGTGAGTTATTTTTGCTTCACAAAGGAATTATTTTTATTCTTGTGTGAGGTCATTTCTTTCCCCTCTATCCCCCTAAACAAATAGATGAATGAAGAGAACAACTTGCAGAGCATTAGTGTTGTCTGATTTATCCATGTTGTTAAAACAGATAAGAGGGTATTGGATTTTAGTTTGGAAAGCACGGGAGTAGCTATTCAGCCTGCCCATATTCAGGATAGCACTTAGATCATGCTTATCTTAAAGCAAATGTTAAGGTCTCCTTGACTTCAAAGTGCCTCTTGAACACTGCCATCAGCTCTTGACATTGTATCAGTACCATAGGAACATTTGATGTCCTTTTTAAAGCTGCTGCAGGAAAAAGCAATCCCAGGAGCAACACCTTTGACTCAAGTGCTATTTTCCTAATGCATGCCCTTGGCTGGGCACTGCTTGGACCCTTGGCAAACCAAGCAACCTCAGTCCAGGAAATCAGTGGGAACTACAGCCATCTACATCTAAAGTGAGTATCAAATACTTTATTTTTAAATGACAGACTTTCTAATTGCATCTGTAATTCTGAGGGAAGGGTCTTACCCATGAATTCTGAAACACATTGTTTTCATTTTTGGGCCTTAACACTAGTCCTGCAGGGATAAGTTTCTTGAATGGGGCACAGTAACGTCCCCCTTGGTTTCTGTAAGGGCAGAGTAGTAGTAAGGTTTCATTATATACTGGTCAACAGTCTAAATTTAAATGTTTGGAGGAGAAAACCTGTTTCTGACTTTGCAGGCTGCTTGTCATGATGGCATTACCTTAAGGCTCACTTTTAAATTAAGAAATTCTGACTGTGAAGCTAAGTAATGTTTCAAACAATCATATATATAACTGTAACTAAAGACCTACATATATGCAAAATTAAGTCCAAGTTTCAAACTCCATTATATTAATACATATATTTTGAATTAAATATAATTTCAGCAATTCTATAAATCCTTTTGAAAGGATCTGTTGCTTGTTGATTTTGCACCATGTGAAGCCATGGTAAATATGACATGTAGTCTCATCACATTTCTGTATTTCGAATAAGCAAGTTCTGCTCCAGGGAGATGCTTAATCCATTCTTTCCTTCTGAGGATGAAAAGAATTAAACTCAGTGCACTGATCTCACAGTATGTGTTCATTTCACTTTAATTATAAAATTACTATTTCAACATTTTTTCCTGTAAAATAAACTGAGCCTGAGCTCCATGAGCTCCATGAGCTCCATGAGCCTGAGCTACATTACTTCTCTGTGCACTCAGTCATTGCTCATCAATACTGCGCTTTCAATACAGTTTCGCATGGAAAGATAAAAACCACCTCTTGGGGTTTACAGTTGGTATAGCAGTTTCAGGTCTCACAGCAACAAAAGCTTCACTTTTTGATGGCTGGCCAAAAGGATGGAGCAGTGGAGTCCTTTAAAGTGAATTCAAATGTCACGAGAAGGAACTTTAACCAGACACAGGGAGATGCCGTGATCTCATACCAAGCTGGAAGATTTACAGCACACATCCTGTATATATATTTTCACTAGTGTTTTTTCCACAGATTGTTCAAACCTGTGCAAGCTCTGCATAAAATCAATTACCTTGCTAAAATCCAGAAGTTTTCTCTTGGTTGATTCAACAGGCAGAGCATTTCCTGGAAATAGGACATCTGCTGTCCACATCTAAGGAATGACAGAGCATCAAGTGGAATAGACAGCTATACTGTCAAAGATACTTCCATGCTTCAAGCTTAAAAACCCAGCAGTTCAGGAATGTGATGTTTTATCAGGCATACCATCTGGGTGGAATAGAAATGAATACTTTCCATACAGGGTAAGCTCTCCATGGAAGGATTACTGACAGTAACTCCAGCTGACATGTTTCCATCCAGGTCCAGAAGAATTTATTAGGTTCATTGCATCATACCTTTCAATTCAAAAGCTATTTGGAGCTGACCTACATACTGCCAGAACTGTGATCCTGCTCCCAAGCAAAAGCAACTGTACTACTTGTGGCCTCATACTAGTTAATACAACTAGTACACCTCCTATTGCCAAACCGAGCCGGCTAGCTGGGATGCTTCTGCATCTATGTCAAGACTAATCCATAATGTGAATAAAATGTCTGCAGGCAAGCAAGAATAGAAGCTATTTACAAGGTGGTATCTTACATATAAAATGTAGAGTCAAATTTTCTCAGCATCCAAGTGATATAAATTTTTACAGGTTATTTTCAGAAACTTCAGTCAACTCCTAAATCTTCAAGTTAATTCTCAAAATACTACTTAGTTTTGCAAAGCCATTTATGTATTCAAACCCACAACATCCACTGTGTTATAATGAGAATTTGTCAGGACATGAAAAAGTTTTAATTTTTATTTCTTTAAATATCCAACCAGCTCAAGCTCATTTATCCTTTGGAGCTCCTAAGGTCTAGAGATGCAACAAGGCATTCAGATGAATGTCAACACCATATTAAAAGCTGAAGAACATACATAAGCTTAGACAGTTTTTTTCAGAACACCTGAAATACAGTAAAGCACATCTCAGCATTATCTCTCTGAATAAACTCTGACTAATAGTAAAAATTCATCTGCAATGCTCTCAGAAACTCCAGAATATACCATAATATTGTAAAAAAAGCAAAATAAATGGTCATTAGCCATGAAGACTACTCAACACCTAAAATTCCTAATCTTACCAAATGTTCTAAAGAAAAATTGTACTGGTTCAGTTTTCATCAAAACTTCTCTTTAAAGAACAGTAGTGAAAATCATCAGTAGTTCTCAAAATGTCATGTGAAACCACAAACTTCTGTCTGTACTCAGATATTAGCATATATGTTTTCCAAAATACAGTAACTACACCATAAAGAATAATTACTAAGTTTACAGAAAAAAAAAAATCAAAAGATTGAACACTTCCAAGGTCATAAATATTACTGACCTATGAGCTAAAGCATTACTCAAAAAGGTACCAGGTTCTAATTCACTCTGAAGAACAATGAATATTGATTTGTATTGACTTGGATTAGAAAAAAACTTGGTTGATGTTGTATAATTAAATATTTTCTCATAACAATAACTGGACAGTGGAGACTGTAGTCACGTCATTTCACAGTGGTTATGATATGCATGATTCTACTATAAAATAAAAATCTTTAATTCACTAGGATGTTTTCAACAATGAACAAAAATGTTCATTATAACCAACAGTCAATCAGCCAGCTTGGTCTCTCTCACACATAGAAACATGCAGACAAAGCATTCACAAAACATACTTTGGCTGTTCACAATAGCTATTGGGATGAGATCTGAGCCGAGCAGTGATAAAGGTCTGAGCTCCTTCCCCCATCCACAGACACCCTGTAAGTTGTGTGTCTTTGTTCAACAATAAGGCCAAGGAGCGCAGGTAGTGTTAACATTAGTCATTAAGTCATGACCTTACAGTTTCTGATTTCTATTGCAATGCATCTTCCCTTCAAGTCAGAGGTTACTGTGCTTGAGGTGAGACTGGCAACATCAGTAATTCCACCTGTGTGCAACCCTTCTCAGTGTTCGTTTGTTTTCATTAAAAGTTCTGCAAAATATTACTTGAATTGAAAATCCCTTTAGATTTCTGCACAACATGCATATAAAGCTTGTTTTCCATGGGCATACTTTGCAGACTTGTTTGAAGTAAATAAAAGAGACAGAGGTTCAAAGATCACTTATTTTAACCATTTATCTAATGGTCCAGCTTTGTGCAATGTGACAACACAAAAGACAAGGATGGGCATAGGTGTGGCAGAAAAGTTCATGAAGACGAGAACCCTGGCAGAGTGCTGCCCTGTTAGATTTCTGAGCCTGGCCAATCAGTAGTAGAAAATATGGGCCAATCTCCCTACACAATCGAAACCAGATATCAAAGAACAGATTTCATAGGGCCTGAAAATACATGGGTCTCTGATGAAAAGGTTGTTGTGCTCAATGTCTCAAATCTGCTGCAAAAGACAGATACAGGGATGTTCTTCACAGCAAAAGCTTGAGGTAACCTAATTGTGGGAACATCTTACAGCTCCTATGGAACCTTCTTTATAAAGTTGCTTGGTAGCAACTGTAATTCATTTGCTTTTTATAACTAATTGAATTTTGATTAGTATCACCTTGTTGTTCAAAACAAGTTAGATGTTATAAAAAGCAAAGCAAGTCTTACCTGGAATACTCTGTCTCCTCACAGACAGTGCTCCATCAGGTGCCTTTGCCTGGTTTGCAGATTTTGTGTAAGGACTCTCATCTAAACAGAAACAAGCAACATTTCCAGTTACTGTTAAATATAATGTTAAAAACAACATAATTTTTACCCAAATACTGTGTGAACTAGCAATGCAGATCACAAGAGCTGCTGTGAGCAGGATGGGTATTTTTGAATGCTGACTCAATGCTCAATGCCATGTTTAGACTCAATGACAAAGGCTCTGAATAGGAGAGCTGAAAAAGATGTGCTAAAACTGAAATTGGAGATAATACATATTGATGATAGGCCTGATGTACATAGGCCTTTTCAGTTATAACATAATGATAGAAATTTCCCTTTTCTCATGTTAAGAAGGTTCACATGCCAAGGACTTGAGTGAGAGAGGTACTATCCCCGTTCAGGAGTGAAAGGCTTCCAGAAGGTTTTGAATATTCTGGCTGTAAAGATGCACTCCTTTTCCTTTGGGATCTGTTAGTGGGTGGTTCCTTTTCTGTTGTAATGATTGATTGGGGAAAACATCAGAAAGCTGTTGCCAAATAGGCCAGGCACATTTGTGCCTAAAGATCACCACTGTAACTGTTTGTGTCTAAATAGGAAGCTATGTGGAACACCTACTGATCAACTTCAGTGCATAAAAGACCACTAACGATGGAATAAGCAGATGAGTCATCAATTAGAGACAGCATTAGGCAGAAAGTGAGTCACTTCTTCATCCCTCTTAAGAGCAGGACGACCACAGGGAAAAAAATTAACTATATCATAGCTTTGAAAAGAACAAGCTATAAGTGCAAGACAGAAATGTGAATAAAAGAGAAGATATAGTATTATGCATTTTATTATTTCAATCAAACAAAAGTAATCAGAAGAAATTAGGCTTCTGTCTTGCTTTCCCTTTAATTGAGTGCTCAAAGACTTTAAAGTGTCATCAAATCCTTCTGTTGGCATATTTTCCTTCAGCTTGCAAAGGACCGATGCGTTTACAGCATGTGCAAAAATACCTGCTTAAATACTGATCAACGAGCAGAGGAATCAAAGATTACATTATCTAATATAGCATCCTCAGATCAAGTAGAACCATATAAACTTTCTGGAGAATCAGTTTTTCTTTTCAGATGACACTCTTGGCATTATGATCCTTCTTTGCCAATTGCGCTCTTTACATCTTGCAAGGTCTCAAACTCCTTTAGAAACTTGCATCAAAGACAGCAGTCCATTTTTATACCAGTGAGATAAGGGTTTGCTCAGCATAATTTAATTTACATCCAGGTCTCAAAGAAGTGACTGGAAGAGCTGGTTAGCTTTTAATCCCAGAACTCTTGTAATGAACTCTGCTACTGTTAGGCAGATGCAACAATAAAAAAGCTTAAATAAATAACCAAAAACCCCCCAGACCCCTAAAAAACCACACCAAAACAAAAACCACACACACATACACACACACACAAAAACCCCCAAACCAAACCAAAACAGGTTTGTAGTCATGAACCTTGGCGAAAATGCAGCAAGTAGTGAGGAACACATATTGATAAAATATCTCACCAGCCAATATAATTGTTCTTTCTACAGTAAAATGAACTCCCATTGCTTTAGGATACAGTGTTACAAGAGGAAAGGTAACAGGTTTGACTATACTGCAAGCTAGTACAAACTCCAAGAAAATAAGGTTGCCAGCTGCAGAAAATCTAGAGAAGCACTGGAAAAATATCAACACAGATGCAGGTACACAATTAAAGAAGAAGGTATGTAAAGCCCTAGCCTTCTATTTGAAGAAAGTGGAAAAGCTAATATCATTGCATATGCAGAATACACATCCCCTCATTAAAGAAAAAAAAAATACAATAAGAATGAACTAAGGCTTCTGAAGGAAGTACCATTATTTTCTTTCTTTCACAGAAGAGGCACCACTGAACTCAAACTCAAGACAACACTCAAGACAAAGAAATTGAGCTCATCAATAACATGTGGCTTATATGTCCCATCCATTATTACTTAGTTGCAGGTGCTGACTGTGATAGTAGATAGTGTGAGACACATTTTTCTATTAAAAAGTGGGCAGGAAACATAATACAATTTCTCAAGAATCAATTCATAGTGATGACTTCTGGGCCCTATTTGAATATATGCCCTATCTATGAAACATATGTCAATTTACAGAACAAAACAGTCCTATCCTAGTCAGACTTTTTACATACAAATTATTTTCATTACATTGGAGAGATATGAAAAAAGGAAAGAAGAAAAAAGGAAAGAAGAATTTTCACTGCTACATCTTTTTCATTGAAGCTTTGTCACTGAGCAAATGAGTACCTCAGCTCCACTCTCATGCTGAAAGATATTTTCCCAATATTGCACTGAACTGGGAGTACTTGCGGTTATCTTGAGTTCAGAACACAGCACAAGCCTGCAAGTCTTTCTGCTCAACAACAACCAACGAGGGGAGAGGAGTGCACATTCAAATACTTACTAGGGAGCCTGAGCAAAAATTCTAGTGTTTTCTACACAACAACCGGCAGATATGAAAGTCAACTGAGACTGCACAGGTAAACTAGTATTTTAATTGAAGCCTATTAACATCAAAAATTCATCAGATGCTTATATGGGTTAGGTACTGTGGGCATGTAATTGTGTTACTATTCTTAATCTGTCCACAAATTTTCATAGCAAAACAACAGGCCCAAAAAGTTGCTTCATAAACTTCTGAACCCCTGTTAGTCTAAAATGTGCCCAATTATTATCGGGAAAGAACAATGAGCCATTGTATCATCGGTGGCCTGGAAAGGGGTTCCCAGAACTGCAAGGAATTTTCTTCCAATGCCCATTTAACAGTAAAACCACACTGCAACATAACTAGAAGTCAGTGTAAAGGATTCCCAGAAGCAAAGGAAAACAAATATAACCAACTGGAGAAAGAATGCTTATTGAACCTTACTGAGATGCTTAATTGAGACAGGAAAGTAATATAAAGACCAGACAGATACAAAAACAGACACAGTAACTAAAAACCGTGATAACCCTGAAATGTCATGATGTCATTCATGCTGCCCAAAAAGGGAGTCTGTTTGTACACATTAACAAAGCTGTGTGGCCACATGAATTTATTATCAAATCATGATTTCTTGATGCCCTCATCCACTCTATAGTTATCAGAGAGGGCCGTAAAACATGCAAAAATGTCTCACGACAGCAGTGCCTAGGGGGGAATTTGTATGAGTGTTTTGTTATTACCAGCTTCCCCTTCTACAGCACTGACAGACTTGGAGATGAAACCCAGTTGAGCAAGCCAACACACTGAAAAAGGAAAGGAGCAGATGGGTATGAAGCATTCTCCCTGCAAACAGAAGACAGGCAAAATTGTGATGTATTTTAAGAAGCCACACATACAAAGCAGAGGGAGAAAGAGGCTAGCTTCAGAAGCATCAATCTCAGCTGGTTACATGCCTAGTACTAACATATCATCAGCACGGAGCAAGCCACAGCCCATAAAGAATTCACAGGCCAAACTGTGTCAACCTGGAGTACACAAACACCTTCACCTGGAACACACAGCCACAAACCCTGCTGCTCGGAGCAGCTCTTGCCCACTTCTGAAGGAATCGCACCACAGGTGACCACATTCCCTACAGTAGAACTGTCTTAGCTAAACCTGTAAACTCATACAGCTGCATTTCTTACATCACTGGCTTTCTTTTCCCCTTGTAATCTCCTCTGGCTAAGAAATTAGACAACCCAGGGTAGACAATTTCTAGCAAGTCAGTAGGTCATATAAAGGTGACTGCTATGCCAGCAGGTCTCTTTATTCAGTGACTACAGGAAACCAAACCTCTTACCCTGTTAACTGGCAGGGGTCATTCCCTACCCCCAAATTCATACTTTGCATGTTTCTTAAAGTTGTAAATGTGCAATAGTGAACCAGATGTACATTGTGTTAATTCACTTCTTCCTGGCAGAAAACAATGATCATTTAAGAGGTGACACCTTGCAGATTACTGAGATTCTCAACCAGCAAAGCAAAATGACCTTCTTGACTTCTCCTTTTACTTGTCCTCATGAAACAGCCCCAAACACCAGTAACAGTAGCTTGCACATCATCCTTTCAATGCCCTGCAAACAATTCTTCTCATTAAAGACTGCAAAGATAATAATCAAGTGGACAAGCAAGTACTGCTACTGCTTACAGCTATTACTGTAGGCTTATTGCCTTTAGCTATTGCTTCTGAGGTAGATAAACAGCTTTTTGCACTTCCCTGACTATTTTTAACCTGGTGGCATCTCTATACTGTAACTGAACGATTTATTCTTTGAGTTAGAAACCATGTTGTGACCCATTTATATCATTCTGCATTGCTCTTACTATGGGGCAAGCCCCTGTCCAAAACTAAGGGGTCTATAGACTGCAAAAAACAAACAGTAATGTAACCCTATAAAGATTATACACTGGACAATGTGTACAAATACATATGAAGTGCTTGGTACTGTGTCAGCAAAATGACCATATGAAATATTTAGATCCTTACTGTATTCAGTTTAATATCCTTTGAAGGATACCAACTGGGGGCACATAACAGGGAATAAAAGGAAAGCCTAAAGATGCTTCCTCAACAGCCAAGTCTAGACACTGAACATTTCAGGCAGCTTATGGCCACTGAACCATTTCTATGTCTCTCTTGGGGGTTGTAAAAGCTATTGACATGAGGATGTTGTTTTCAGATGTGGTAAAGCCTAAGGGCACTCCCTCCTTCAGGTCTTAAGAACAAGTTCTTCTTCACTGCTGTTGCCACATGTCCATGCGATGGACTACTGAACCCAGTAAATGTGTCCAAATCCTGTGCAGCACCAGGTGGCCCCAGAAGATGACTAAGCACAGCTGCAGTCCTGTTGGATAAGAAGGGGAAGCTTCTTCCCACCCCATTGGGAACAGCTGCTGAACAACTCAGAGGCTGCCACTTTGCCCTTCCTACATGGAGAGGAAATGTGAAGATGCTTCACTGTCGTACCTTTGCCTCCCACACAATTGCTCATCCTCAGCTCTGTATCACCACTTGTACCTGCTTCTTTGCTGCAAAACTTGCATTCCTCTGGGAATGCAGAAAATGACATGCCATCAAATTTGTAAGCAAGAAATTTCAAACACAGGGGAATTTTCTAATATTGAGGAGCTTGAAAGCAATATTAAATTTTTTCAACAGTAGATATGAAAGTATTAGGAGGGAGAACAGTTTCCATCTTTCAGTTTTTCATTCTCATTCTTCTTCAAGCTTTACTTAATGCTTCATGACAGGATAAGCTATTCTTTGGCCAAGGAAGAACTGAATTTAAACCATTTTAGAGTATAACCATGCAGGTCCTAAGCAGACTTCAGAATCCAAGGAAGTAAAATCTGAGGTGTTCCTCCAATGTTCCCCACTGTGAAGAATCTCCAACTAATATAAGTCTCAAGACTCCACAAGGAAGCACCTTACATCTTCAGCTGGCTAACCTCCAGCTGTCTCAGTGCATGGGAAGAGTAAGGTCGACTCTATGTGTTGTTGCTTACACCACTTGGGATAGCATGTACCTCAGATAAGTAGTGAATCACATATCTGTACAGAGGTAGAGATTGACAACAAAACAAATTGTCAAGAGGATGATTACAACAGAGAGAACATCATCTCCAAGATTAGTTTCTAAAAAAAATAAAAGCACCAGAGTCACAGTTATTACTTGAGTTATTACTTCAGGCATTTGTAGATCTGTAATATTCCATTCACTGAAATTTGCTGCTGCTTAAATTTATGAAGAAGAATATTTTTCACTAAAAGCAACAGATTTTTATGAATCCTGCCAGTGCACCACAAAATATCATAGCTTCTCATACTTCCTATATCTGAAACTTATCCTGAATTTTATCTTAAATGGCATAAGGCTCAGCATTATCTAAAAGCATATTTTTTTGCACAGTATCATACTAGTGACAGTTGGGAAATTCTAAGCTACAGCATTATTGGTTATCTCCACTGCTTGCAGCTGGAGGCTTTCACAGATAAAAATAAACACTTATCACTGATGCCTGTGGTTTACAGAAGCTCTGAAGTTGATGAAGGCTTATGAAGAGTCTTGGTAGGACCATATCTGCAGCAACTTACTCTCTTCTAAACTCATACCTTTCTGTTAAAAATCTTCTATTCTTTAAGGAAGCTGAAATTGTTATTGGAGCAGGGACTTGAACTCCACTCTCACATTCACAGGGAGTAACCAAACTCCCAGCTACACAATCATTGAGTCTTGCTTGCTTGCTCTGATCAACGTTTAGGTAAGTCATACAAAGTAAAATGCATTAAAATTATTTCCTCTACAATCAATTCCAAGCTCTGCACTGTATCAAACAGAAGAGGGAATTTCTATTCAAGATCACCTGTGCACTCCTGTGAGCAGTCCAGCCACTACAAAGTCACCAGGACCATGCTAGAAAAGTACTTCTGCATAAGCTCATCTTCTAAATTCCAGTTATTTGTTCTAGTAAAAATGCCTAAACGTTTTCATTGAAGTGTTACAAATTCTGAAAAATATAATTTTTGGTTTGATCTACAGCAATGGGACGGAAAAAACACTGAGAAGGGAGTTGAAGTTTGGCTATGACACTGCCCCACAGCTTTCATCTGAGAGGACTCCTGTTAAAGCTGGTGGAAAAATCTTTCTCCCTGAACTTAAAGACTAAATAATTCTGAGTGAGAAATGACTAAATAACTCTGAATGTTTATGCAATATCCTGATCCGCGTGACCAATATTAGTCACAATCAGTAGATATCAACACAACTTAACTGAATCTGTAACAGTTGCAAATAAATTATAACAAGAATACTACTACCCAGACCCTTTTTTAAAAGCTTATAAAGGTAAATGGAAGTTCTAAAACTGCCAAGTTTTACAAATGAAATTATTGAATACACTTGAATTGATAAATGACATTGAAATTTGCTGGGAAGGAGTGCATTGTGGGAATTTTACTTTGGCTGTTGATGAGAGATTTGGCAGAAATGCTTTTAGTCTGGCCTAACTTTTATCCTTAGTAACTGTTATTGACAACAGTAATGAAAAAAATATATCAGAGAATGTATTTTTCCAGGGAAAGGAGGATTTTTTTAAATGAGATTTGCTTTTAAATAATGCAAAAGTCTAGAGAAAAATTAACATCCTGAAACATTCATGGTTACTACAATGTCACCACAGCTGTGTCAGTGTGTAACAGACTATAAATTGTTGAAAAAAAGATACAAAATTGTCCTAGGTTTTTTCACCAGATGTATAATGTACACATTATGAACATATATGCTTTATGAAACAACAAAATGTCAACAATTTGCTCTGCCCATATGCTAACCCCTTCAGATGTGTTATGGGAGCTCCAGTCATGAAAGCAAGCATTAATTTCTCCTACTGGTGCAGAGGAATAACAATTTTTTGAGTTTGTTTAGACCTACGGCTTCAATACTGCCAATGAGACTTCATTTTTGAAATGGCAGTGCTGCTCTTCAAAGTAGTGCTTAGAAATATCTAAAATTTCCTAAGCTCTGCATGTAAAGTAGTCATTAATGAACTAGGTTCCAAGTAGGACAAATATGAATGTATTTAATCTTAATCCTTTCTTATCAAATCCCATGCTCAGTGCTCTCCAGCAGTCTTTATTAAGAAAACAGAGGGTTTCAAATGCTTCCATAAGTAACATTTGTTGGTGTGTGTGACATGGAAAAATTATGAGAAGGAAGAGTTAGAATAGCTCCTCTGGTAATTTGCTTTCCTACATTTAACAGACGTGTCCTCTGGTTTTCTTAGAAACTTAATTTTAACAGTTATAGCACCAATGAATAACTGTGTTGTCTCTCTAAAGTGAAAATTTATTCAATTTTATTATACTTTATGTAAATTTAATTCTCTTTTTTCCAAATTATATGGTTACTTATTACAGCAGCAGCTCAGTTTTAATCTAGAAGCAAGGGAAGTGGGGTACTGTAATTATGCATCTGTGAATCCATTTCCTATTGATATTTACAATACCTCAGCAAGCTTGACTGTTTGAAAAATGATCTGAACGTCCTCCAAGTTTGCTTGTCCAAAGTTAATTTCCTAACCCTGTGCTCAGGCACCTGAATGGAAATGCCTGGTTTCCTAAATGGTTAAGTATGTTGATCTCCTCCCAAAGCTGCTTTGCTCATGAAAATGCAGAACTTTCCAAGACCATTTAAAACATGCAAGATCTGCAGAAAGCTCAAAAACATGTATCAAGAGATATTAGCATATGGTGAAATTCACTTCAGTGGATTATCTAATTTAGAAGTAATCCTATTTAAATAATACCCCAACCACAAACTACTTCAAATCTGATAAATATGTCTTTTTGTTTATACAGCATCAAGCATTAAGCATGAATTCCATAAAACAGAACTGTCACTGAATTGTTACATAATTTTAGAATTCAAAGTGAGTTTCACTCTGTCTTGAGCTTCTGTTTACTGTTTATGGAAATAATATAGGTATCACATAAGTGAAATGTGTAAGGCTTAACCAGAGCAGGTAGAAACTAAAGAAGCAGGGAGAGTGAAGAAGCTTGATGAAAATGGGAATGTAAACTATTTTCTTCTCTGAGACAGTTGGGGGTTGTTCTGTACCTACAACTTCTGCAGAAAACCTTATTCTAGAAGGTGGGGCTATAAGGCTTTTCATTTAAAAGGAAATTCCTAAGTGATACAGACATCATTGACAGGAAATATTTCCAGATATTCCAAGCCACACTTTTTGTTCTGAACACCCTAGTCCACAGGAAAGTTGTTGTCCTTCTTGTATGTGTCTTTAGGAACACCATACTGCTCTGAGGTACTGCTGCATGCTGGCATTGGATGAAAGTGCCATACATAAGCTTTTTGGGGAAAAAATATATAAACCCATGTTTTCTTTATATTACATTTGTTTACATTAATTCAATTACCTTGTTTAACACTGGTAAACGCTAAATCAGCATCCCTCAAGAATGTTTGAGCCAATATTGACAGATGTACTTCAATGTCAACATGATAAAACTTCCAACAAGGCTCCTGGAGAACATAGTGGTGCAAAGGAACGAGACCTGAGCCAAGGCAGAGGCTGAGGGACAGAAAACTAGATGACATTAATGTCATACCTCATAGAAAAATACCTTTATGAATAGATATTTACTTTAAAAATGCATCAATTACCTTAGTAGTACCTTTTAATCTCTACCCTTGATTCAGCTACCCCTTCCAGACAGGCTGGGAAGGCAGAGACAGCTGATCAGGGGAAACAGGGTCAAGCCATATCCTGTGGCTCTGGGACAATGACCTCAAGCTAAGCCATGCTCCTGACTGTAGTGGCTGCCCACCATTGTGCCCCCTTGGGACAGAAGGCAATTGGCTTCCTGGTGGACAGCATTTCACTGTATGTTAACGAAACATGATGTGTGGTATGATCTGCTATTACATTAGTGGTTAAAATGCAACAGGAGAAATACATGCTGGTCACCTGAGCTGTGCATATCCTGCATGGCACCTTCACTGTACCAGCAAATCTTAACTGTAATGTTTTTGTGCATCAATTGTGTTTGTGCTTCTTCAGCCCAATCTCATGGGAGGTTTTCCCTACAGTCTGACACTTGAAAATTAGGGAGCAGAAGAGAGGAAGATACCTACCATCTTCCACCTGTGCAGACCACAACACAAAGGAGATCAGGAACATCTGCCCAGACTGCTGGCATTACCATTGTCAGGGACTGGAGGAAGAGAAGATGTCAACTAGGAACTTTTCTACTGCATGCTAGGGAAAGCAGAACCTAGTTGCATGTGTGCTGGGGGAAGGCAATCATAAAGGTTAATAGCTGAGACAGTGAGACTGTCATTCAATTTACATAAAAAATAAGTAAAATATGTTAAAATGTTTAGAAAACAGGTGTTCAGTTTGCTTCAGGAAAAATAAGAATAATCAGAGTCACAACACAATCTTCAAAGACAAGAAATTAGGAACGATAATTTTTTCTTTAGGTTAGTTATCCCGCCTTGACTCCAGTGCTGTATTAATGTATTTGCAGTAAATTATATAATGTATTTTTCAGCCTACTTCTGTCTGTAAGTGTCTCTAGTGATGACATCTTCATTGCCTTCCTTTGGAAGCTGCTCCACAGAATGCATCAGATCTCACAGTTGACAAATAGTTCCCTCCATCAGTCTGCAATTTTCTTTCCTTCCATTAACTGTCATTCTATTACTCCTAATAACATTCTTCCCCTCTTCAGAAGATCTCAAAAAAAATATATGTCATGTACATAGCTCATTCCAGAAATCACACAGATTACTGAGCCTACTGCTTTAGGCTAGGATCCTACCAGTTCTTCTTACTGGGCATGACAGCACAAACACTGGTTGATCTTGTCACTGAAACACAGTGTACACACTGACTAGGATATTCATTTGGTGGAGTATCCATTTGATTTTAAAGCACAAGTTTAACTCAAGTGTGGACAACACTAAGAGTAAAGTACACTTTTGCATCTTAGTAATGTATAAATTTACAGCATTATACTCATCCTTTTTAATCCCACCAACAAGCTTTATTTGATTCATAAAATGATTTTAACCTGCCACTAGGAGCTGCATAAACATTATAGCAGTATCAGGGTATTTATACTGTCATGCCAGTGGGATTGCCCCTCTTACTTATAGTCCAAATGATGCACATTAATCTAAATTGGCACAGCCCAGGCTTAGTGAAAAACAGACCTTTCAGAATGCACATTTTTCAGGAGTCAGGCCATAAACCTGGCACCTTCCTCATGCCCTTGTGAAATACTGTCCTACTTAGAGCCCCTGCCCTGGAAGAGTTTACTCCATATATCCACAGAGACTACACAATAATTTTGACTAAGTTCACTTGTCAGCAAAGCATCATTGTTTCTGCAAGCTGTGACAAGTTTGAACACAGTGCAGAGTTTTTTTAAATAAAGTGCTGTGTGCTTTTAGGAGTGAGAACAAAGCATAGAAACGAAAGAGACGTTGAGTTGACAAAGCAATATGTATGTATTTGTCTTACTTAAAGATCACATAAAGCCTAGGCCACCTTCTGTGCTCCAGACGGCATCTATCCATGCAAGTGGTTTTTTACAGCAAGCCTTTTAACCTGTCAAATACTCTTTATTTGCCAGTGTCTCCTGAGTCCTATTTAATCTCAAAGCTTATTTAGGGCAAGCAGTTCACTGTCTGAAATATACCTTAAATTCTGTGAAATGGTAATTATTAAAATGGCTTTCCCACATCTTTGCCTACATGCAACTTAGTCCATGTCTAAATCAGCTTTTTATAATCCTATGGAAAATGTAACAATAAAGAAATAGATACAGATGAATGTGTGGCATACATGAAAAATTATACCCGATAACCTTCAAGAAGGTAGGCAAATAATTTGTCATCTTTCCATGCACCAATCTCCCAAGCCTTTTAACCAGGACTCCTTCACTTTTAGGAATTCACAGCTGCACCTTTACAACACCTTTGGCTCTGAATCTCCGATAAACAATGACAGCATCAACTTACTGCCTGCCACAGCTGCAGGAAGAATAAATACAGATTGAATTTTTTCATAGTGTGAAAATTCTACTTAAACTTTTTGTCCCAACACTTCAGTAATGGTGAGGTGATAATTAAATCTTTCTCTGTATTACTAGCATATTTCCAGCATTTTCAGATCTATCATAATATGTGTATTTGTGCGTACATGCATGTTTAATTTTAAACAATGGGTTTATTAGATTCATAAAATAATTTCAAAATAGACATCAGAAAGCAATTAAAAAGTAACAGGAAATATCGCACATTAAAAATAACTTGAACCAACCTGATGCAGCTAAAGGACTCAGCAGAAACACAGTTTTTAAAGCAGAAGCTCAAACCTTCTGGACTGGTCCTATTCTGAAGCTCAAATAAGGCCCGTTGTTGGCAGACCAACAGCATGATGAATGTCAGAGTCCAGAGTCCAGGCTACCATGTGCCTTGTCCAGGTTTTTATAGTGAAAGACTGAGGGAAACCAAGCTGATTTTAAGAGCCAGAGTAGAACACAGAGTACTAACAGGATGTGGTGTATAAGACTTCAGACCCAATCAAGTGCTAAATATATTATCATCTGCACACTATGCAGGCTATGAAATACATCTGCACTAAGCTTCTGAGAAAGGAAAGTTAGACCAAAGAGGCCAAACCATTATTTCACCAAGACACTACCTCCTTCATAATCCTAAAAGGAGTTTGGTGCAGAATACAGTACAAATTAATGTAAACTGCCATTGAGAAAGAAGGGAGAAACATTCCTAAGCATGGAAAGAGCAAGATGCTTTCAACTACTTGCTGTAGCTTTGAAATCGAGGTGACAACAATACCTTATTTACCTTGTCAGGAAGCAGCCATATAACCAGCAACACGACCCCTATCAAGCAGAAGATAGAACTGCAGGCACAGCTGGAATTTTTATTGACCAAATCAACAAGAAAACACAAAGGATAGTACCTATATCAATAACCAGGGTATGATGTCTTACAGATGACAGCAGAAGTTTGATCTTTAAGGTATTTTGAGAAATAACTTGCATTTTAAAAAAATGCCAACTATTCCAAGCTATCAGTTCCATATTGCACAAAACAAGTGTTTTGCTGCAGAGTCAAAGAGCTGAGTTGAACACACTCATTCAGATTGTAAGAACGCAAAGCAAGCCACTGAGACCCCAAGAATTGGTTAAGGCAGTGGCTTTTAATCTTTGTCCATCAAGCCCTGAAAGATCACAGACTACTGTGACACACCTCTTGAAAGGTCCCTAGGAAAAAGAGACGCCTTTACTGCAATCTAATTATCAAGGTGTGCAACATCACTAAGTATCTAAACGTAGACAAATAAAGCCATTACGACTAATAGGCACCATCATCTGCCCTAACAGCTTGAAAAAAAACCCAAGTTCCTGCCCTCTGTAGCCAACACATTCTGACTTCTAGCTCTTACAAAGGCTCAAAATGGCTGGCTAGAAATGTAAACACTTCTGAAAACATTTCCTAACAGGATTTAGGACAACTGTTGACTGCAGAAAAAGTACTGTTAAGTTCTCTAATGGACAGTGCCAGTTCAGTGTGCTTTCAGCTTGCCTGGTGCATTCCTTGAGAACAGAGTATGTATGGGGAAGAGGTGTTCAGTCCTCTGGAAGAAGGGCACCTTTCCAGAGGGAGAAGTGCATGAGCATGTAAGGAGGTGGAATCATCAGCATGGCAGGGTGTAGAGGATGAAAGAGTGTAGAAAGTACTGGCTGATATGAAGAATCAGTGGTGAGCGTGCTGTATGAGCAATGAGTAGGAAGAACTCCTCTGGACCAAAGAAGCCCTCGCAGAGTGTGCAATAAAAAAATAAATAGAACCTGTTAGTCCAAAAGTCTTGGGTGGAGGGAGGGGAAGACTTGCTTGCTGTAAGTTAAAGGTCTAGGTAGATCTACTTAAAAAATAACCTGGGTTCCCATCAATCACTTTGAAAAACAAACACATTAAAACCCACCCAAAGACATCTACCAGCAGAAAAAAACTGCCTTTCGCTATGCATAATACAGGACTCAAATTACTCTTTGTGAGGCTTATAAAACATTTTGCTAACTCTTCTCCCTTGTCTCTGATACTCCACAGAAATTCCACTACTATTCCTGTCTTCTTACTTTAAGAGAATAAATAATAATAAACTCATTGTCTACGAGGTTTATGGGTGCTCAAAGCTGCCAGTCACCTGCCATTTCCATGCAAAGTACAAACCCGAGCAGCCTTGTCCTTGAGGAAGTTGTAGGGCAGCTGAGCTGGTGGTATTGACTGTAAGCTTTCTGAACCCATTCTGTCTCAGAGCTTATCTTAAAAATTTTGTTCTCTGTCAAAAGAAGCTTTCACTGAACAGTTCTGTGAAAGCAGTTCCCATGCTTCATATTCCTGTGTAAGGTCAGACTAGAAGCGAGAGATGCTAACCAACAGACCTGTGCTTTTTTGTGTTCCACAGCAGCATTCCTTTTGTCTGCTTCTTTGAGTCCACACTTCTTCCCTTTGTAGGGTCAATACATTTTAAGAGCATATACAGACTAGAAGAATAAAAAGGAGATGAGGTCTGACATAAAATGTAAGAGAAAATAAATATATGCAATGCATAGGATGCTGTGTGTCAGGTAAGGAAGAAGAGAGAAGAGCAAAACAAAACTATATCAGGTTGCAGAGGGAAAAGAGAGGAAGTAGCAATATGTAGGGGATGAATGGAAAGAGACTAATCCCACTTCCCAAGTCCTTCTCAATCCCCTCCCAAGCTCCCCTAATCAGTTATATTTCCTTTGCTATTTACACAGTACAACTGAAGTAGCCTGATTTGAAATCACACAGAAGATGAAAGTCCTGAGCTTTGAGTTCCTGCTCCTAATAGCAAAAGGCCAATGGAAAAACCACTGGAGAAGCAGATTTGGCAAGAGACACCAAGACACCAGTCTCAGGGCAGGAGCTAATACCTTGTTGCTTCCCTTCTCAAACTGTCTCCTCTGCTCAGGCCTCACACTTCCTGCTGTAAGATGCCAATGAACAAGGAAGCTAGTGAGAGCTGTATTTATTTTCTGTCATTATCACCAGCTCAGAGAACCTGAGTGGGAAGTGAAAACAAGGTATGAAGTTCAGGAAACAAAACTCTTAGTACTTTTGCAACCATGCAGGAATTTTGGCTCAGATACTTTCTTCAATATTCTGTTTAGCAGAGAAATGCAGATAACAATGACAGTGCTACTGCTGGCACTATATGGATGAAATAAAAATATAAAAGTGTCAATGAAAACCTAAAGATGAAACAAAGTGAACACAAAGTCTCAGCACAGAAATTATTTCTTTAACCACCACTGTTTTGCACTTTTTTTTCCTCTCTGGCATGATTTTTTAATGGACTGGATTAGCCTCAGGATTGCTCCCATTCCTTCCAGTATAAAATAAAAGTCTATTGAGACTCGTGTGTAAAATGTTAATTAAAAGTTGAATAAAATGACAACAGAGATCAAAGTATGTCTATTCCCCAAGTTCATGACGAGATCTATATATATGTAATGTTTCATACAGGTTATTTCATATAGGTTATTTCAAGATGTTCTTTTCAATAAAGATTATGATGAAAACTAAAATGTTCCCATTACCCCTTCCTAATAGATTTATTCAAATTAAATCAGAAGTTAAAATAAGGAAGTTAAACACAAAATAATTACTCTATTCACTGACATTACCAGGATATCTTCATTTCAGTCAGATTGGTTACTACACCAATAGTAAAAGCAGTAATTTTTCTTAAGCCCTTGCTCTGAAAAAGTATGACAATTTAAGGCATCATTTGTTCCTAATAAAGCCCAATTAAAAGGCAGTGGGATTTTAAAGTTACCAGAATGCTTTAGATTCAAACATGGGGTGGATGCTCTCCCAATTTGGGATGCTTTCCTGAAGTGGGATTACCTGCCCTGGTTTTGTAGATATTCAGGCACATACAGGGCTTTTTGCTCTCTAAGTGCACTGTGAAAGTAAAGATATGTACTCACCATTAATATATTTTTCTGTGGGGTGATACTGTATTATGATTTATAATATAAAGAAAAGTATGCAAAAATCCATCACAAATCATACCTCATAATTTCTAAATGCATTTCTAAAATGGGACACTTAATATCACATTCCAAAATACAGCTATGACAAAACAGGCCACTACAGTAGCAGCTTCCCACTGAATATCCTGGCAAACTGCAGTGAGCATGGCTGGCTGCAAGTCTGATACACAATTTCTATGCAAGAAGCAAAACCTAGATACTGGAAATATTGAAGAAAGGATACATTCATCATACATATCATTTTAGTCTCTCTTTTAAAAAAATACTGTGACATTTTTCTCACAAAGTTCATAAAAATAAATGTTTCCAACACAGTGATTTACAATACAAAACAATACAAATTTCAGAACAACAGCACTTTGATATAAAAAGGCCATGAAAGATTGTCCAGCATTTTGTTATAAACACACAATCTATTTTGAAATTCCCAGATGTCCGGGCTACCAACCCTTTCTTCAAATACTTTTTTGTGTGGTCACACACACTTTAAAATAGACAGAAGTTTATTAAAGTGCATCAAAGTCATGAACGAGAAGAGGCTGCAATCCGTTCATGTGTACAGATACTGACCTTCAAATACCACCATTGTAGTGGCTTTCCATTAAAAAAAAAATCCAACTTTATTCCCTTAACTTCGCTTCTATTCCCTAATTTATTCTAATATAAGACATAAGACATAAGACTTCCTAACCATTTATGCATTCTTTGCAACTTAACTCCAGTTTTACACAATTTTTAGTCTTTTTCAGTGTACTAGGGAAAACATTGCATTTGTGAGCAGCTAAACAATAAAAGAGTAGTGCACATTTGCTAAGGTATGTGTGCTGATTTGACTGACCAAGTCCTTTTTGGAAAATTTGGCTAGACAAACAGAGAAAAGCCATCATGAATTACAACTATAATTACAGCTCCCCTGGACAATCTTAGTGAATCATTCCTTCATGTTGATATTTTAGCTTACCAAAAAAACCTCTAACTCTGGTAGTTTGCTAGCTCCCCATACAACTTATAATATCCCCAGTCCACTGTAATTTTTTTCTTCCCCTGCCAATTCAAGCCAGTACACTGAAAATCCTCAGGACAACCCACGGAGGATAATACTTTACACCTAACAGTGACACTGGCAAAGATCAAGGATGCAGAAAGAGATGTTAATTTAGTTGATCGGTTCAGCAGGCACATATTTGGCAGACATGACAAATTATGCATATTTGTGCTCCTATTTCCCCACCTCCAGCCTTTTACTGATTAATTTAGGCCAATCATCCAAACCCATGAAGCACCACGGAGTAAGGCACAGCAGTCAACTCATCTACAAGATAGGCTGATTAGCACTTAGAATGCAACTCTGTGAACCTCTATCATTATTTTAATGACACTTTATGTGCTAATTTTAAATACAACAGCTGCTTGTCTTAAATTCTAGCTACAGGATTCTGCTGAAGATCACCTTTAACATTACAATCTAAATTCAGTGAGATCATACATAAACAGAAAACATTCATATTAGCGACTCAGTGAACAGTAAGATTTGTGAGTTAGGGGATCTAGCTTTTTTAAAACATTCTATATGAACTGGCTAAAATCAGGAAATAAATTGTGGTATCGACACTGGCATAAAAGCCAAAAAACATGAAACCAAAGCATTTAAATACAAAAAAAGTCTATAGAGCTATGCTCACAGTTCAAGTCCACATTTTTCCCTAGGAAAGGACTATACAGTTAATTCCAGTTATGAGACACTACACTTAGGAATGAAGCAATAAAGACCCTGGGTAAACTATATCTTCACTTTAGCTGACCTCAGAATTACTCCCAAAATAGAGTATCACCTGACCTATCACTAAAGTTTTACAAAACAGCAATTATTCTCTTCTTTCCTCAACAACATTGTGCAAGGAAAATAAATTAATTTCTGTAAAATATAATTTAAATTTAACATTGCCTACTATTTATCAAGTAATTTGAGTTTGTCAAGAACTTATCAAGGGAAAGCTACTGCTGGGTTCACATTTGGAGTCAAGGATCTTAGAAGTCCTTTACAACATAAATGGTTCTGTGATTCTGAAGTCACTGTTTCTGAGTACATGGAAGTTGCCAGAGCTAATGTTAACTCAGTTCCAAGAGGAAACAGCATGCTTGTGAAAAGCTACGGCTTGCTTTGCACTCAGCTGGACAGCTCCATACCCTGCAGTGCACGCTGTGCTCTCTCACTGCATTTGGGCCCTTGCAAGCTCAGAGCATGCCAAGCCCTGGAGCTGTCTCCCTGGATTACTACACAGTCAACGGCACTACCGGCAGCAACTTATGTTTCTTTGGTTCCCCCTTCCCCCATTTCTTTTACAGCAGTGTATCTATACACATTTCCCTCAGCTCTGCCAGCCAAGGGCTTTGTCTCTATCAAAGCCCCTCTCTAGGCCATCCCTCCCCTTATCTCCCCTGCTTGGCCACGCTGCCCCTTTCTACAGCAGGACAGCACAAAGAATGGCTCCACAGCACATCCCTCTTGCCACAACATGTGAGCTTTCTTGAAATGGGAAATTATGACGGAAATGAATTATTTGGTTGAGAGGAAAGCCTGGCAGACATAAGATTTTTCTTGGTGAGTGTCCTCTTTAAGAGAGTAGACAAACCTCTCAATGGAACAGTGCAGCTGCAGAATTTGTAATGATCAGGGAATTTCAATAAAAACTCCCTGCAGCTGGGAATCACTATCCACTCACAAACAATGCAGCCCTCCATAGGAGTGCTTATCCCTGTCATGCAAAACATTGTGCTACAGAAGCAAAGATGTTTTATGCAAACCAAATCTCGAGAAGTTACAGCTCAGCTCCAGCCTGCCTGTTCTGGGTGCAGCATGTACAGAATGCAGCAGTAAGCCATTTTGAGTGCAGATTTGTGGCTAGGATGAAATCACTGAAGCTGTTGAAGTCCACAGGGCACTGGGCAAAGACAGGGAGCCTGCACCTGGTTGCTTTCCTCCACCACCACTCCCACAGGATGCCAGAGCATGCCTGGAGAGGTCTGGGCTGCAGTATCTCTGGTGTGGTGAGATATGTCACCTCTTATAGATGCCCAGCAGTTTTTCATCCCCTTCTTAGAGAAATGTCTGGCATCTGGATAAAAGCCAGCTGGTGTGGGTCCAACTCGGATAAACTGGAACTGTCAGCCAGCACAGGGATACACTGGGATGAATATCCAGATGCAACATCTGTTCCCTATTGCATATCTTCCCAAACTGCCACTGATCGTCAAATGCTAGGTTTCCCTTTGTTCCAAGATTAACCCAGAGAACAGATGTGTTAGCAACCCTCAATGGCAGAAGGGTTTAGCTGTATGGGACACTGCCCACCTTCTTAAGGAAAAAGGCTGACAACACAGACGCCCTCCAAATCAGTAGAAGGGGAGTCAACCTTGCAAGAAATAGGTCAGTCAGGATGATGAAACTAATACCAAAAAGGAGAATGGTTAAAGAGAACAAGTGAATATTCATGTAGCACAAAAAAAATTAAAAAGAAATAAAGATTTGGGAAACTAATTTATTTGAAATTCCCAAAGATAGGAAGAGAAGATAATTGTGTCTGCAACAGAACTAGAAACCTGTGTGCTAAGCAGGAGATGTCAGAACAATTAATGTATAGGGAAAAATTTAAGTTGATTATAATAAAAGTATTGGGGAGAGAAGAAAAGCATAATTAGATAGTTAAAATGCATAATGAAGACTTCTGTTGAAAAAGGAACATGAATGAAAACAGGCTAGTGGATGATACACCATGTAGAAATGCTGTTCCTAGTTTATGAGTCACTGATATTTCACTGATATGGGAAAAAGTGGAAGTAGATGGTGATGCATAGAAACCATAAATTATCAGCTACAGAGATCTATAATGAGAGTTTAAAGGATTCAAGAAAAAGTCAGTGTTTGGCAAAATTAAAAACCAACAAAATCTCTATACAGTACTTTTAGGAAAAAGAATCACTGTCTCACTAAGTATAATACAAAAAAAAAGAAATGGTGACTACAATATTTCTCTTCTATAGTTAAAAAAACATGGATTACATAATACATCATGACAATAACAGTGTATTTCTAATTCAACAATAACTTAGAATGATGTTAAACAATGATAGCAAGATAAGCAGTCCAGTATCAGGTCTAGACGACTTTGATTCAAGAGCTAAGTCAAAAAGCTCTCTGGATCATTAATACTAATTTTCAGTAACATTACTAAATTTTTTTTAAAATTAATATCAATATTTATCTACAGGTCGCTCAAGTTTAAATAGGTTAATTCCTTAATTTATGGAAATCAGAGGCTTGTGTTACAGAAGTCATACTACAGGATCACTGCAGACATTTTTTAAGTATTTGACTGGTATATTGAAGATAATCAGAGTAAATAGTGGTAAACAGGAAGATTAAGTGGAATCAGGCAGCTCATTCCAGAGATACACACTGCGTATGACCTCTGAAAAGAAATTAAAAGGTACACAGAGGTAACCATCACCACTGAACTGCACCACTGTCAAAGCCAGCAACACCCGATGGTGTTGTGCAGGAATTGCCCAAGGCCCCAGAACAAACACCGAAGAGCTGAGAAAGTCACTGAGGGTGAGGCAGGAGCCCCGATGTACTGGCCAGCAGGCCAGCTGCACCATGGAGCACTAGAGAGTGGCAGGGAGACACATCCAGCCCCTGCTGAAGGACAGATAGGCAGCAATGGGAGATGATCAAAGGGAGGAGATGCCCCTTGCTGCGGCTGCTGAGGGTTCGGTTTTGGCTGTTTTGCCCCTGGCACTGCTAAACAGCAAGTCATTTGAGAGCACAATGAAGTACTCCTCTGACTTGGCAACACTAGGACTGCAGCCGCCCTCGGCAAGGCTGGAGACAGTGTCCCTGCCATAGCCCTGGCCCACACCCAGCATAAAGGAGCAGGAGAGGCTTCGGTGTCTCTTCCTTAACCCCAGACCATAGGAACACCAGCAGCAGCACTTATACTTTCAGGCTGGAGAGAGAGGGGTCATTCTCCTACATGGTACCAGACGGTTGTACGTAAATTATAAGTTTTGGCCAAAACAACCAGAAGCCTGCATGAAAGGAATAGGCACCTCAGTTTGGGAAAGCATGGACTGCATGGTCAGCCAGGAGCATCCAAATTACATGGGATATTAGGAAAATGTTCTTCATGAAAAGGGTTGTAAAGCATTGGTACAGGCTGCCCAGGGAAGCAGTTGAGTCAGCAGTCCTGGAGGTACTTAAAAGACATGTACATGTGGCACTTTGGGACATGTTTTAGTGGTGGACTTGGCAGTGCTCGGTTAACAGCTGGACTCAGTAATACTAAAGGTCTTTTCCAACGTAAATGATTCTACAATGCTATGATTCTATAAAGACACTAATCAGTAGTAGGTGCAAAAATTACCACAGATAAAATACTATAAAGCCCTTTCCCACCCTCCTTCCATCCCCCCTATCAGAACCGCTATAAAATTCCAAATTAATTGTGGGAGAAAACCCATCCTAAAGCAGTTCACATTTGAGGACAGGACCTTTACAAACATAAAGGTCATTCCTGCACTGTCCTGGTAAGGAATCAGTGCTGTATTTTGCTATCTACGCCATGCTTACCCCTGTATAAGACACAGGGCTACAGTGGCCTGTTGTGGGGCATGACTGAGTGTGTGCAGAATCTTCATGCAATACTTGAATGAATTGCCAGGGTCTTTCCTCAAGAACCAGCAAACAGGAGAAGGAAAGCCACAACCACAGCCAAAACCCAAGAACAAAGCAGAGAGAGAAGCTGGAATAAGCAGTTCACCTCTGAAAACACGTGGGAAGGGATCTGTAAGAAGCCACTGCTGGGAACAGGCAGTGTCCCTGGGGAGGAGGGACAAACCATGGCTGTAGTTAATGGCAAACTGAGGCAAACACTTCCTTATACCTTGGGAAATACAGAACTATCCATTTCCCTCAGCCTGCTTTTAGCATAGAGGGAGATGACTGTCTCCTCCTGCAGCCTTCAGGAAAATGCAGGGCAAAGCAGCAGCTTCTTGGAAATGATTAACAGTTTATATGAAGAGGGTTGCACAACCCACTGCATGAGCTGGAGTATGTTTATCTTCTACTACAAAATTCAAAATCTGCTGATACCACTGCTCTTGGAGAGGCCAATGCACAACAATTCCGTGTTTTTTCCACTGAATCTCTCAGCCATTTCAATATCTAGCAGAATTAAGTTGTCCGAAGTTGCCCAACTCCAGGCACGTACAGAAAGATACATGGAAAAGGCACGTGCAAAACCCCTTGTGCATTAAAGCCTGATGCACAACTATTTCTGTTCCAGGAAATTTATTTCTGCAGGTGGTAGGAGCTTCCTGGTGCTTGTAGTAACAGCATGAAGTATTTACTACAGTTTTATTTCCCTTAACTGCAAAAAATAAACAATCCATGTCACCTCCCAAGGACTCACTACCTTCTTCTCATACCTTGAAGTCAATAATGAAGACCTGAAGTTTCAAACATGGAGTTTGCATCCTGGGACGTGAGGTGGCAGATGAAAAGCACAAATGGGCAAGAACACAAATAGCATTGCCCACAAGGTGACTCACCAGCTTTCCCCAAACACACATAGCTGCCACACTGTGTGCAGATACTCAACTGATACACAATAGCACTTTGTTTTTTAAATTAAAGATTTTCATGTGTTCTCAGCTGCAGAATACTGGACCTGACAAAAACATCCATGAGACAAAAGACTACGTGAGACAACAGGAAAACACAACAGACAATAAAAGCAGGAACAGTGAAGAGGTTAAGCAAGGCAAGCCATCCCTGCCTTAGGCAGAGAACCTCTGAGGTCCCCGGCACAACCCAGACGAGCTCCAATGAGGCCAGAGAAGGAAGCCCCACTTCCGCGCCTTTGCATCTAAAACCCAGTGGACGATGACTCGCTACGCGCACAGGCCATCACACAGACCTATATAAACCATCAGTCCCTCTTCTTTCAGAGGCTTTCTGATCAGAAGGGATACAATGGAAACTGATATTCGATATGATCATTTTAATCTTCAGAATTACTACTCAACTGACTGAACATGGACTGCAGCACATCAGAGCAATTGCTTGGGCTTCCATTCCTGATGGATGTCGTCAGTTCTCATCTTGCACAAAATTGTAGAGACCAAGACACCTCTCTGAACCCTACAACTGCAGTCATCCTGGCTCAGTTGCCTGTGACACAGCAGAAAAAGGGACTGAATACACCATTTCATAAGACTGAGTCTACACCTTATGAAAATATAAGACTTCAATGGGGACCACCGATTCTTGGTTTGCAACTCCCTCCAGAAACTGGAGGAAGCAATAAATCTTCTCTCATGTCTGATTTTTATAGAATGTGTTTGTAAAGCTGCTAACATAAACCAGCTGTTTGGTAAAGTGTGATATTCCCACAACATATTCTGATGCTATTGTCTGGTTTAGGTGAAGATATTGTACATATTCTGAAACAGAAATTACATCCATTTTGCTAGAAGCTTTCAAGCCATTTTTCATATAAACTCTAAATTAGAGATGGGCTGATGACAGATTTGAACAGTCAACGTAAACAAAAAAGAAAGTTTTAAAAGGGGGAAGAGTTTGAATTTAAAGAAAACAGATAATGCTGCAAAATAATACAATAATACTGCAAATAATAAATCTCTATTTAGGTCAACCTGAAATATTATTTTCAATACAAAATGAAATGCTTCCTTTTATTTTCAAGTTACTTAATCCTTTAAAAAATGCTTTCTTTAAGGAAAAAAAATGCAGTAAAAAGTTCCAAAATATTTTGAAAGGAAAGAGGACAGATCTATTTTTGAAAGTGCTGAAATAAGACACTGCAGCATCTGGGGAAATCATCTTTCTTTTTCAGTCAAAACTACTGGTAATAATCATCCTTGAAAATACACATACTTCTGATCCCTATCTAACTCTGCTTCTCAGCAAATTTATGATTTGTCAAAAATACTTTTCCCAGCTTTATTTATTAAAGATGGAGGTAATTATCACTTTCTCAGCTTACATAAGAATGAACGTGTTGCTAATCAAGCCAGTGGGAATTAGCAGAGATACAAAGCAGTCTGCACAACTCTCACAATTATTCTAGTGAATTGTAAATTATATTAGAGCATCACTTGCAGTAGTAGCAATATAATCCCTCTCCAAAACTAAATGGAACAAGAAATTGCATGACACGTGAACTATCAACGAAAAAGGAACAAAACACCTTTTTACACTAACAGACAAAAGGGCCAATCCTGCAATCCCATTACAAATCTGACAGCACAATGTCTTAACTGATGCTAACATGGTGACGTGGTGGGGTGAGTGGTGGTTTAGCTCTGTCATTTTATGTCTGTTTTCAAGCAATCCGACCTCATCCATTTAAATGTCATAGCTGGCTAAGTTGGTATTTTCAAATGTCTGTAGTTATACCAGATGCCTAATTTGAAATGACTATTACTAATATGTGCACCAGCGGCACTGCTTTCTATAAATGCTGAGTATCAGTGATGCCAAATAAAACATGCAACAAGCACTTAATGCTGTGTAAAATAGGTTGATTAATACTCTGAGAGATGGAGAGAGTATTTTATACCCAACAAGGACATTTGTTAACTCTGAAAGGTGCAAAAGTTCCTTAAAAAACATAATTTCACTTCTGTTGATTTATGATTGCCACAACTGAACACTGATAGATAAAATTTTTCAACTAAAGGAAAATACACTATATTTAAATAAATATGTATAAAGCATACATACATTTTCTCTTCTTTTCACTGGGTTTGAGCTTATTACAGTATTTTGACATTATTCTTATTAGGCATTAGTCATGTTCAGAAATGTGATGGTAGACACATGGTAGATGGTTCTGCATTAACGATGGAAAGCCCAGTGACACATTTACACACTGGATTCTGGGACTCCCATGTTGATCCAGGTACAGTGGGAAAAAGCATCCTGCTGCTGCTCAAATAATACTTAAGATTGTTCTAATGGTCTTTATTCCATCTAGTTGTGGACACTAAGATGCAGAACATTTGGGTTTGTCCTTCTTGATATTATTGTGAACTAATAAAATATATCAGTCAAAAGTATAACTGCCTAATCATAACTAAGCTGTCCAAGACTTAAAAGAACCTAGATAACAATGAGATTAAAAAAGCTTCTAGAAAGCTAAGTCCCCTTTTCCACTGAAATATCTCACAATCTACCAGAATCGTACAACTACATAGATAATATTTCCAAATAAACTAGTTGAGGAATTTAATAATTCAGCATAGTACTTAAACATACCAAGTCAATGAGATTTAAGTAAGCCTATAAAGTTAAGCTTTGTGTATTTAAATGCTATCCTGAGTTGGAGTGGGTGGTCTCAATTTAGTATCTAAATATTAACTGTAATGTATTACAGCAAAAATCTTGCAAAAAAAAAATACCTCTATGCTTCATCATGCAAATATATATATAGTCAGGAAGGCCTTTCAGGGACTCTTAAATTGGCAAAGACACTATTTCCATAATACCTTATCCCAGACAGCTGAATGTTGGCAGATAAATTCCCACACAACACTTAAGATGAAGAAAAACAACAGCAAAATTCAAACTTTTGAGAGATGCCACATTCTCTAAAGACAAATGCCAATGGAAACCACATTTGTTTTTTATTGTAACACAGAATACAAAATATCAGCACTGAGATTCAAAACAGTCTGAAGGATAGATTCAATGTTGATGCTGACGGACACTTCATAATGGCTTTTACATATCCAGATTCCCATAATGTGACCCTAAAAATCCCTGCTCAGCTCTACCAGCTTCTGAAGGCATGACACCTTCCATAGAGAGAGCAAACCACAATTTCCATGTCAAGTGAGATCCTATAACACCTGAAACAACAGTTTCTGCATCGTTTTTTTACAGGATAAAACAGATGGAAGCATCTGATCATAACTCAGAAATCTGAGGCACTCCTCTGCCTAAATAAGTCTATCGTATCCTTGAGTTTATTCTGAGATTTATTTTAATTCCTGCCTGGAAATTTAATTAAATCAATCCTTAAAGGACTATTTGTCTTTGATAGGACAAACTGGATACTGTTCGGGTAGCATTTCAGGAGAAGGACACAAATTTGGTTTTACCTCCAATCTCTTTCATGTGGAAGAGTGAAATATTCCTAGAAGGAGAAGCCAAGAAGACCCTTCCCCAGGAAGGCAAGTTTCTGTAAAGCTGCAAAGGTACAACTTCTCTTCTGCTTTTTCTCATCTTCATCCAAAGCTTTGTCAGTACAAATTCCACCACTGTGTACCTTGACAAGTTATATACTACTGCAACCATTGCAGTGGTGTGACTCAGGGACTTCTTTTGTGATGTTCAGGTGGAAGACATAGGCTTGAATCCTCTACAATTAAAGAGTGGAACCTAAGTCCCCACATACTGACAAAATTAACTATCATACAGGGGCACAGAGATTTTCAGAGAAAAGTGTGACTTCTTCCGTTCCTTGTCCCACGTAAGTTTAAGGAAGGGTATGTCTGGGCATGCACCTTCAGAAGAGGAATGCACAGACTGTGGAGCTGGGGTAGAAGACACCGTATTTCTGCAGACCCAAGAGAACCCCCAGCTCAGTGCACTCTCAGAGTTACATACTGGCTAATTCAAGCTAAATGCAAGTGGTGTGCCAGCAACACATGAGCTCTTGCTGACTTCTTTGTCTGGCTCATATCTCACCTTGTGATGCTCAATTCTCTTTCTACACTGCACAGGGAACATGGGCATATAACATGAGGTCTCTGTTCGAGTTCAGGGTCAAACATATTAGAGAAGCATCTACTTTCTCAGCATCAAAGTGCAGATCTAGCCCAAAATGACAAAATATTTTCAAACCTAATATGGGTACTTATGCCTCTAAATCTCAGTGAAAAACCCTGTTATATTTCACCTGCCAGCTTACCCATACTTCTTGTTAAAAGAAGTATTTATTGTTTAAGCACTTTTCCCTAGTATTTGTCATACTTGAGTAGTTCCTTCAGACAGATTTTTTTAAAAATCTGAACCTTTTCTGTTCAGAAACTTTAGATGTAGAACTGCTAAAACGATAGTAGCTGCATTTCTAAATCTTACACATGCTATAGATTTCTAATATTACATTTATTAGTCTGAATTATTTTATATGCAGGGGAAAGATGTCTCAAGTTATTCCGTCAAGTACGTACTTATTTTCAGAACTGGTAAATACCTAAAGGCTGTTAAAATGAATTTATTAATTAAATATACTACGGAATACAGAGAAAGTTTCATCACTGACTTTTTATTTAGCACTGAAATTTCCAGAATGTTGAGCTAAAAACGACTTAGAGCATAGGCTCAAAGGCCTATTGCTCTTGCAAATAACCTTCCTCTCTGGAAGCCAACCTTTATAGAAGTCTGAATCACAGGAAAATTATGAAGATTCTTACACATGTACTTGAAAATATGATAGACAATAAAACCACAACAGTGTTAAAAAAGCAGACAGGTTAAAGTTTTGTGTTTTTTTTTTAAATACCCTGAACTGTCAATCTCAAATGAAAGCAAAAAGAAATCTGAAGTGCAACATGTCCTGAAGTTCAGCAAAGGGAACATAAGTGCGAAATTTGAGCTCTTTTGAGACAGTTTCAAAAACCTGAATTCAGAAAACTTAAAGATCTTACTATTTGTTTCAAAAGGTCTTTGCTTCAAGAAAGTACGAAAAACTAAAAACACAGAATATTTGCAAGCTGAAGGATTACTTGTAGAAGCCCTTAACTGCAAACTACATATTTTTGCCAAATCTTGCTATGATGTATATGCATGAGAATGTTCTCTATTGTAAGAACCTGAAGATGTCTGAATTGTGGGAATGTGAATAGCACCTGAGCTATTGCAGTTGGACAGCTATTGCAGTTGGACAGCTATTGCAGTTGGACAGCTATTGCAGTTGAACTGGATATACACACTTAGATGTGGGAAAGGGATTTGCGAGGGCTGAAAAATAAGGCGCTTGCCATATGTCAAACACTGGTCTAATGCTCAGCGTGTGCTTCTGCAACAGCAACTCAAGAGCATAATGGGTGTCGCAAAATAAGTTTTTCAAGGTTCTTTCACTGTAGTTCAGTTCTCTTGGGACTGATTTTGCTTTTAACAAGTTTTGTATCCCTCAGAATGTGCAGAAAGACAAAGCAGTATGTACATGTATGCCATTTGTGTGTGTGTGTATAAGTGTATATCCATCCAAATGTCTCACCTACTAATACATGCTCGCTGTCTTAATACCTGCATAACTGTGGTACACATTTTTTTAACAAACAAAAAAGATGGTCATAGTAATGTGTAAGCATAATGCTGAAAAGTCACCAAAAAGACAAAAGTAGAATGCATAATGAAGTGCTGCTTTTTCCTGCCTCTAATTACATTTGTATGAAAGCAACTCCAACCACTACCATTTATCATTTCTAGGGATGGAAATCTACGGTTGCATGTTACATATTCTAACCAATTAAGAGTCCTAATGCAGCATTACAAATGTTTGTTTTAGCATATTACAATATACTTGAGAAGTCTTCAAGAAATATGAAAAACACACTGCTACATCTCTTGCAGTACTTCATAATTCGCCAAACACGGTAAGTTTGAAAGGCAATAACAATGCAACTGGCTGCCAGCCTAATCTCCCTAATGACCTGCATTTCACAGTTGTTAACATAGTTATCAGTGTTGCACTATCACCAAAATTCTGAGGAAATAAAGTGAGAATGATGGCAAAATGCTTCTCAATACTCATTTTAATGTGATTTTTTCCAATGACTTCTACTATTTCTATTAAGATGCAAGCTGCAGCAGTATTGTCACTGGGATGCGTTTTTTCAAATACTTATGCAGATGTTTGGAGAATCAAACCCTACAAGACTAATTAATGTGCACAAAAATCAGATAAACTTATTCATATCTAAATAACTTTTGAAATAATTAAAACACGCAAACATACTAGATGGCTCATGCCAATACACAGAAGATGATTAAAACATGGACTTAGGATGTAAAACTCATTAAGAACCAACTATAAAACAGAATGTGATCTTGTTTGAAATCTTTCATCTTAATCTTTGAAAATTTTCCTCATCCTGACAAATTTAGCTTCTTTATAAGGCTGGAATTAGAATTTCACCTGGATGTCTTACACACAGCACTCCTCCATCCATGGTGTAGTAAAAATCCCTGTATTAAAAATTGTTAGCAAGTTAAATGTCACAATTTTGTACTTTATGGTTTAATAACTTCCTTCAAAATGAGTGTGATACTTAATCTGTGCTCAAGCATTACTTCTGCATGTACAGAAACAGTGAACATTTGTAATTTTTAAGTTCTTGCAATTTTGTGAGTCACAGCAATACAAAAAGTCTTCCAGTGTCAACTCCTATGTTAAGCTCCAGGCTGGTTGAAAGACTCAGCCACTTAGTACTTCACCTACTACACTGTTCATTCAAAAGCTAAAGCTGAGAGGGGCATAAGTTTTTCAAGGTTCCTTCATGGCTCTTGGGACTCGTCTTGTCTTTAACAAGTTTTATAGCTCTCATGATGCTCAGAAACACACAACAGTTCCTTTCACAGAAACCTGTATCAAACTACACCTGCATCCATCTTAATATTTCTCCTTTACCCTTAGTACCTACACCAAGCAACTGTGGGAGGCCATGAAAAACTCTCACAGACATGGTGTTTTCTGGGAAGTCTGACTTGCCAGTCATCTTTCAACCAAAATTCTTTTATGATTCTTTCTCTACCTCACTACCTTTTTTTAAGGTAACAAAAGGAAGGTCACTGTAACCTCCAAATAAAATACACGACATGCTTCCTATTTTTCAGATTTTATAAAAATATGGTTGATGTCTCCCACTGTGTATTAATTCCTTGCAGAATCCTATTTTTTAACACTGAAACCCAAAATTATTTCAGCGAATAACTGGTGATTAATCATGATCAACTGTGACACCTAATTTAACTTTAATTAGTTAATAATGTGCAGCTGAAGAAAGTGCAATAGCATACCTAAATCCATAGGTTTTTTTCCCCACCAAGAAAGTAGTAGCTTTAAAATACTAAATTATAGATTCTTTTTACAAAGTTATTTTCAAAACTATATGAAATACTGATATATTTGGCATTATTTTTCAATGGCTTTCATTTATTGCTATTTCTTTGATATGAGTCCTAGCAGTTTACAGTACTACATTTAAGTGTTTCAACTGAGACGATGCATCTTTAGGAAGAACTCATATCTGTTTTCCCTCTCTGTATAATGGATCAGACTTTATAAAAAAGCTGGGCTTACTTCAAAACTGGAGGAAAAAAAGAGCTTTTGTACCTCGGAGGAAGGAGCTTGCTGCACATTCTTAGTACATTTCAGAAAAAAAAAGACAAATGGACAAACTGAGAGAAACCATCATTGCACAACAGCAAAGTGATAGGTACAAAAGGAAGAGGGAACTGTAGTGTAACACTGCTCTATTAAGCCGGTACAGCTGCTTAAGTATACTTAAAGCAATGGCAAAACTACTAATGTGGTATAATTTAATGCAGTGTACCTTTCCTATCTTTCTAATTTCCAGGTATATCCCTTTTTGTATCTGTCCTTAACAAGATTATTAAAGCAATTTGTTGGTTGTCATCACTATTCTTTCAACTCCTGGCTTAAGTACACTACACAATTCACAACGCTAGGATGTGGAAGGAACCATACACTGAGCAGAGAGTTATGAGCCAGCACATAAATAAAAAACACTGTTTAAAGTTTTGGGGTGACACAAGGAAAACTGCATATATCCCCCAAGAAAGTAAAGCTATTATCAATTATTTGATTGCTTAATAGAATTGTTGACTTATATCACAATTTGACCAAAAGCACTGGAAGTCCATACCAGCACTTAAGGATGCATCTAGGAAAATAAAGTCACATTAATAGTTTGAAATGTTGAATGTTTGAATATAATTAAATGAGTTTGGGTCTATTTTCTGCCTGGGAAAAAAAGTAATTGGATATACCATTCCCTTGAAGTATATATGTCTCCACAGAACCTGGAAATTTCTATATGTAGTATGAATTATTCAACATATGTGTGAAAATGACATTATTTTATACTCGGTGAAATACTGAATGGCTATTTTCAACTGGAACAAGATTTTAATTCCTGAAACATTTAATTTATCTTTCCCAAATATCTAGTGCAAAGCAACTAAGATATCTAGTTGTAGAGTATTTGCAGGACAATGGACACATTATGAACAATCCATCTTTCTAAGAAGCACTAGGCCTTGTTCAACATAACTTTGGAAGCTGCAAGCTGTGAGGTGTTTATACTTGCAGACTGTGTGAAATTATGTGAGTTTATAGTTGTTAGCTGTGTGAATACTGTATGTTTATAGTTGTAAGGTATGAGAAAATCATGTGTTTATAGTTGAAAGTTGTGGGAAAACTGGAGATAAAGGGACACCTGGAAAATCTCAGAAAGCCCCTAAAGGCGGATCGATAGTTGGGACTTTGGGTGGCACGAATGATGTCAGGCTGCGTGGACAGAGCACCAGAACCAATGAACTGAAGGCATGAGACGCGTGCACAGACTGAGCTATCCAATCACCTTGTTGTGATCACGTACCCGGAAAAAACTAAACTGTATAAAAGTTAACTCATTTAAATAATAAATTGAACATCACCTGATCATATTGATCATCTGAGTGTGTTCTGGAACTCCTGCCATCCATATCTAGTGAAAAAATGCAACTTGAAGGAGGTCAAAACCAAATTCAATGGCAAAGATGTATTTCTATAGAGACATGATTCCTAGGAGTTAAACCAAAAAATCACAAGTCTGGAGATACTGATGGCTTCTCAGCTAACATCTGTCACTCAAGAGTCCCTCTCCTTACAGCTTCTTCTGGAAAGTTCACTTGCTTTCTTATACTTCAATGGCAGGACCCAGAGTCAAGGTCATGGATTATGTACCTTTCCTCAGCTCCAAAAATCTTAAGCAAGAAGCGTGGCCAGGCAACATGAGGCTCTGCTCATTCCCATCAGATTCATCCTCAAAGTGATTGTGTCCTGTGATGGTGTAAATCCAGAATGCCCCACAGAAGCCTCACATCCAAGTCCTGGCTCAAAAGCAAACTACCATAAAGCAGGACAACATTTCTACCCTAACCTTTTTAAGGCTCTAAGAAAAAAAATTATAAGGACAAACATCAAATTATTTTTGCCACATCCTGCCCTAGACTTGGGTTGTATCACTATCTTTGTCTAATCTCACCAGAAAGAGGATGAAAAGAGACTGGAAACTCACTCACAGCCCATGGAAACTCTTGAGTATGAAGAGGGGACCTGACTGGACCACAGCTGTTAATCACGTTTTCCTTGTATTTTGTCCAAGAAACAAGGCTTCACAGTTTGTATATGCAAATAGGAGCCACTCCTGCTCCTGAAGTCAGGGTTGTTCTGAGAAAGAAGAAATAACTACTGATCCAGATCAAGACTTCTATCAGTGCAAGTGGTGGGTGTTGGTCTGTTCTCCCAAGAAACAAGAGAGAGAGCAAGAGAAAATGGCCTCAACCTGCTCCAGGGGAGGTTTAGATGCGATATTAGGAAAAATTTCTTCATTGAAAGCATTGGAACAGGCTGCCTAGGAAAATGCTTGAGTAACCATCTCAGGAGATATTTAAAAGATGTGTAAATGTGGCACTTTGGGACATAGCTTAGGGGTGGATGTGGCAGTGCTAGGTTAATGGTTGAATTCGATGCTATTAAAGGGCTTTTCCCACCTAAATGATTCTGTGAGTCTACCAGATAATCTTACAGAAACTGTCTCAGACACATTTGGTCCATGGTTTTCTTCACATTTCTGGACCTATCAACTTTCACTCACCTACCCAGACACATGTCTCAGGAAAACAGTTTTGCTTACACTTCTACCATTTGGTTTCTAGTATCAAACTAGCTCCCTGACATAGTTTTCTTCTGCTGATGAAGGAGCTCAAATATGTTTATTTCTTGTGGTTTTATGTCATGCTAGAGAATGTCCTGAAGAGGACTAATACATAAATATTACACCCACATCCTTAGCTATTTTTCCCAATGCTGCAAGGACTCTTTCTTCACTGCATTTTCCAGCTACTTCTGGTGCCCCTGCAGTTTAAGCAAAATTCCTTTTTACTCTTTCTGCACCAAGACTATCTCTTCCAACAGATACTTTATTCTCACAAATGGTGTGAGAATACACTTTATTCTCACAAATGTCTCATCGCTTGGCCTGCCACTCCATCCCAAGCCTCCCACCGTGATTATCAGTGAATATTCACACCAGCACATATACTTGCCAGTCACTTATGTCATCTCAAAAAAGTTTGGGCTTCCTTTTAGAAAAGAGCTTTCATCTCACCAAACTTTGCTTTCATCTGCCTTTCTCACAAGCCATCCCAACCCAAGTTTCCACACCCATCTACAGGTTCCAGAGCTTTGAGTGGCACAGTGCTCCTCGGCTTTCATTCTCCTCAGATCTACTTCTGAGCCTCACTGGTCAGGGTCAGCATTGGGGTGGCAAAGCAGGGCAGCTTTGGCAAAGAATTCTATGGACACAAAAGTGTTTAGAGTCACATAAGAGGCAGCTAAATTCAACAACCAAATGCAGAAAAACAAGTACTGACCATATAAGTATTGATTTGCTTTGGGCTTTATTGTCCTTTTCACATGTACTACTGTTTTTGCTTGAAAATCATGAGGATTTCTAGTGTAAGATACTATTCCGCAGGCAACAGATAAATTTAACAGGGTTCTGATTTCATCAACAGGTCCCTTGCTAATAAAATCCCAGGAGAAAAACTGAAATCCTGAAACAAACCTAGGATTCTCCACCATGAAAACAAACAGCACCTGCAGTCAATAGGTACATCTGTCTAAGACAGCAAAGCAAACCTATTAGAGATGATCAACCTATCTGGGTATGCTCCTGTCTACATGAAACCATCACAAGGAGGATAGCCACCACAGCACAGGCACCACCTATGTTGGCAGACTGAGGAAAGTAAGGACACTCCAGTGGCTTAGCAGGGGGTCCTGCTCCATCTATGCAGAGGAGGCTTAGGCAGTGCAGAGAGCTCATTCCCACAGCCATGACTGCCATCTCATAACATTGTGCTCTATCATTTCCTCCCAAAAGCAGTGGTCCAGATTAGCCAGCAGCACCAATACTAGCACAGCCATCAAATACAAAGCATCTTCAGCTATCTCATATATAATAAAACCATCATATATATATATATATATATATATATATAATTTGAAAAGCCTCACAATCAGACCCTTGACAGTTTTTCTGCACTAAAAGGATTCAGCATATGATCTCTTTCTTCTTATATCTCATACCTGGGGCTAGAGTGCAGAATGGATTCAGATTTCCAGCATTTGTACTTACAATTTTGGTTCTCCAAATTTTGTTGAAAAGCTACACAGAATCCTTTCAAAACCAAATCTGAACGAGTTAGATCAGAAACACAGAAATAGATTTGGATGCACTCATTGGTACAGACACTACAAAAGGAACAGCTGCAGAGGAGGCCAAGAACAAAATTTTAATGTAGTTCACAATTCAAGGAGGTGGTATTAGACAAGCAAATGCTTCTGCAATATGCCGAATCCATTAGCAACTTCAGACAGACAGTCCCCATGGATTCATGTCACAAAACCTACATTTACAGGAAGACTATTCCCCCTTGCAGGAAAGGCTTACCAAGAATAAAACCCCTTGTAATGAAAACCAGCAGAGAGAATAAATTACCATAAATTCTTTGTATGTCAGCTGCTCGGATAATAACACATGAGCTTCACACTCTCTGCACAAGAACATTCCTGGATATCCTGATGACACCCTGATTGCAAACAGGGATGAAGAAGCTTTAATGCAATCATGTTCTCTCTCTTTCACTTACACAAGCGAACACCATGGTTGCTGTTCTTCCTATTTAAGACAAAGTTGATCTTAAAATAGGTCTGATTTTGTTTATCTTCAGACTTAACTACAACCAAAAAACTGTAACATACCTGTACATACATGTCTCCCCCTCCACATTTTTAGGAAAAGATGAGATCCACTTCAAAAAATATGTAGTAGGTATGTTTTCCAGAAAATTCTCTTAAGGAAGGAGGATTAGCTATCATTTTCCAAGTCTTTACAATGTTTACGAAGTTAAGACAATTTTATTCATCTTTTGCTACATGCCGTAAAGCTACTATGTTTTACTTATTTTATATTTATCATCCAAATTGGAAGAACAGTGGTTATCTCTTTGCTTTCATGACTTCAGATCTCAAAGAATTATAAATTTGGGTCTGACTATTCAAATGTCCTACAACACACTTCCTCATATTACAGTATTTCTTTAAACTATGGATTAATCTATGTATTGAAAATTCACGTATACAGAGAGATCAATTTTCAATCTTTTTGCATATAAATACACAACAATACCAGTGTGACTGGTTGCAGAGAACACGACTGTTGTAGATTTATCTCACTCTTCTAAGGAAATTATAATTTAGAATTATTCCTTCCTACATTGTGCAAATCCTTTTACTGTAATTATTTGGTATTAGCTATAACCTCTGGTTTCAGCAGTAAGATAGCTTCTGGATGTATGTGTCCACCTATGTATATATATACATACACATGTATATTTACATAAACACATATATCCTCCATTTTTTTATGATTTTAAGATGCTTTAATATTTTCCACAACAGTGACAAATAAATACTGATCTCAAGTTTGCTTTTCTTTGTTTCATTCACAGACCTCTTGCAAGTAGTCCGTGGACTGTGAATAGTCCATGGGCACTTACTGAATTTTTCTGCTATCATTACCCATAACATCATTAAGTTTTGTCGGATTATACACAGATTTTCCATCTGAGTTTTTAAATTGTTCATGATAACTTTGCAAGAGTCACTTGGTATGTAATCTTCAGCTTTGTAATCAACACTTAACAATCTTAAAGTTTGTTTCTGAACAATAATTGCTTACTGTATTCTGCTATTCACCATAATTTTTGATATCTTCAAGTATTCCTCTGCCTTCATCTGTTAGGGCACAGGCTTCAGATATCACTGCATCTGATGTCTCAAAAACAAGCAGTGTAGATATAAACACATTAGATAGAAAGGTATTTTGTTCTTGGATAAGAAACACCATGATTTTAGTTCACATTACTCTTTTTCATCCTTTTTCACATTCAATCACAATGAAACTCAAATGTTAACAGAGTAAAAGCAATAAAATTAAATTACATTCTGATTCTCAAACTTGGGCTTATAGTGACATCTCAATCAAGAAAATATCTGAAAATAAAGTTACTGATCAGCTTAAGAAAATAAGCAGAAAATGGTATCAGTAAAGAGAATCTGAAAATTCTTTTGGCTAACCACAAATCACTCTGCCTGAAAACACAAAGTTTCAAACAGGTTACCAAGCCTCGTCTTTTTGGGTACACATATACAAAAAGTCACTGTGGGACAGACTGGGGAACTTATGAGGAACCACCAAAAATACAAGGCAGCTTCGCTCTTTCCAACATCATCCCACTGCTATTTCCCTTTCATGGCAACATGGACAGTAGAATTTTCTGTGAAAAGATCACAGGAAATGTCACTTACTTCATTACTCTATGACTAATTATGAGGAAACAGAAGGAGGGGAGCTCATTACAGTCATTTTTTGTCTCCTGAGTAATTCCTGAGCAATACTGAAAAGAGAGAAACCTTACATAGTGAATGAACATGCAAGTGGATGCATGGTGCTGCTGAATTCTGCCTTCAGTGGGACAATACACTGGAAATGTTACCTTTGATTCTAATTTCTTTTAAGACAGTTGTCCATAATATTTCATCAGTATCAAGATCATAAAAGTTTAAAACTGCAACAAGCAGAAAACACACACAAATAAAACCTTTTGATTCGTAATGGGTATTTAGCTATCAGGCTCCAAACTTCACCAAACACAGAATCAGCAAAACCAAAAAAACTCCGTGAGCTAATACATGACTGTCTTTTATTAATTTATTTATTCTTAACATAATTAACTATAAAATTCCCTATTGAAGGTGCTGTCAAAGCAGCTTCAAAGTTTCCTATACACATTTGGTGTTTCACAGATTCATTTAAATAATCTTTTTTTGCTACCCAGGGCATCACTCAGACCCTTGACAAACTGAACAATTGCCTCAGCACACTGACTTGGGAGTTCTCAAACTGCACTGCATGTACAGACATAACATGCAAACCCCTTCAAAATGGCACGTAGTCGATGTGGCTAATGCCCATTCAAAAAGCTCCAATCTCCTCTACTGTCCCATGGCAGAAATCAGGAAAAGGTTTTTCCCTATTCTATTGTGGAATCATGAAAAAGAAATAGCCTGGATTCACTACTCCCTTTGTGATCTCCCCTACTCAGCTACCTATTTGCAAAAGCAGCAGCACTTCTTCTGACAGTCAGGTAAAATAAAAACCCCCAAATCACACTGTACACCATAACAACAAAGCAGGTCCAGAATATGCATTGAAAGTCAAACTGACTTGTCTAGGATTGTTAATGAACACTTGAATTACAGCTACATTGAGATCTGGAATCTTGAAGACAGTTGCAAAGCTCAGTAACGGGCAGGCACACCACATCCCAGCCCAACCACTCCAAGCTCTCAGTCTGGGTAAATTGTGAAGATGTGAATCCCATGAAAAATAAGGGCAGAGTCTACACTTATATTTCTGTAGGGACTAAGTGAAAAACTGAATGAAGATTTTCTGTTATGTTGGACAAAGGACTCTCCACACTGTGCTACTGCCACAGATGCAACAAAAGAGAAGTCAGCCCTACTCCCTGGGGCTAAAGTTACTACCTCAGTGCAGCTGTCAGCCAACACAGAGCAGCTGCTGTTCAATATTACATGGCATATGGACATAAGGAGTAGCTCTCAGGCTGGCATTTGCAGGAACTGCAGCTGCTGCTGGTTTGGTGGTGGCCTTGCCTGAACCGTCCTGAAAAGGTCCATAACTGCAGTGTTGAAGAGGAAACTGTATCTTCTACAAAGGGAGCTCAAGCACTTCGAAAGGTATAACCTACCTTCCACTTGTTCCTGCTAGCATTTGGAAGGGCTCCTGCTGCCTTGGGAACTCCATAATATTGAGTAAAAGTAGCTGTTGGGTACGTTTACCACTGTGTTACACAGTTCCAGAGTGAAAACAGAGAGAGACAAGATGAAACTAGACAATCTGCTGGACTGATGAACTTTCCAAGGAACTCCCTAACCAACACTGCGCTTCTCTGCTTTTTTTTTTTTTTAAGTATTAAAACAAAACCTAAAATAGAATCTCTGTTTTCTCTGTTCCTTCTCACTCTTTGAGAAAACGGCTATTAATCAGAAAGTTTATGCCTGTTTCTTTTTGAAGAATGCAATTTCTTTTTCTTTCAAGCTTTGGGATTTTTTTTTGTCCAACAAAAATTAACTGTTCATATTACATCTTTGCTCAGGCTGTCAGGTTTTCTCTCAATTACTAACTAGTTTTAGCTCAGTGAAACAACAATTGTGGTAAATTTTTACTCAGGTTCAGGAAAATGGAGTCCTGACCCACAGGTGCTATAACAATTTATACAAAAATGTACATAAGCATGTCACTAAAGGTAAAAAGACATAAACCCTGTCACTGGAAACTTTAAAATACTCAAACATGCCCTCCTTTTGACCGCTGGGGAGAAGGCAATGATTTATCAACTTAAGCCTCCTAACATGGTAGGAAATTTCATCTTTGTTATTTATCACTGGCTTGTGATACAGTTGAGAACACCATGCCCACACTACCTTTGCAAAGTTGTACTGGTCTCTGAGAGGTCACAACACACTGGATGTCCAGAAAAAAAACAACAAAACAAAATTCCAGGCACAATTTCTTCTGCCAGACAGAGCTGTCAAATTCTAGTTCATTAAAAATATAAGTGTTTCCTTGAGAGCATTGTGGATTTAAACTGTATTTTATTGGTGACATTTACCAATGCACTGTGGTAATGCAGTCACTGGAATAGCTGGTATTTCTTTGCTTAACATCTTTCTCTATTCACTGTTGAGAAGCTAAAGCAGAATAAGCCTGTTAGATGCTATTTCCAGTAACATGTTTTCCCCCACAAAACTATGTTTCATGTTTGCTTTTTCATAATCAGTCCAATCTGGAGCAATTTTTCTGCCCCAATACACTTTCAGAGAAGTCTTCTTTTCTTCTAAAAACTTCACTCTCAACAGCATTAATAAAAACTTCGGATGAGCATTCAAGGGATAAGATAGAGAGGCTGCAGTGAAGACTTACATATTACTTTCTCTTTTCTGTTACAAAAACTTTCTGGGCAGAAGCTTTCTTTTAACTTTTGCCCAGGGCTGAATATGTTGAGACAGCATCTTTAAAGGTTCCTAAATATTAGAGGAGTGATACTTTAAATCAAACGCCCAAAAGAAGAATGGAGGCAAAAAGGACGAGCATCTTTAAAAGTTCATGCACTTACAAGATGCCAACAGAACCCTGGCTTGTATCAGAAATTGTGTGGCCAGCAGGACTAGTACAGTGATCAACCCTCTGTACTCGGCGCTGTACTTGCTGAGGCTGCACCTCAAGCCCTGTGTTCAGTTTTGGGCTCCTCACAACAGGACAGACCTCGAGGTGCTGGAGCGTGTCGAGAGAAGGGCAACGATGCTGGTGAAGGGTCTGGAACACAAGTTTAATGAGGAGCGGTTCAAGGAGCTGGGGTTGTTTAGCCTGGACAAAAGAAGGCTCAGGGAAGACCTTATCACTTTCTACAATTACCTAAAAGTAGACAGGTGGGAGTTGGTCTCTTATCACAAGTAACAGGTGATGAGGATTTGACAATCCTCAAATTTTGCCAGGGGAGATTTAGACTGGGTGTTAGGAAAACCTTCTTCACAGAAAGGGTTGTCAAGCATTGGAACAGACTATCCAGGGAAGTGGTGGAGTTGCCATTCCTGGAGGTATTTAAAAGATGCATAGATGTGTCACTAAGGGACATGTTTTAGTAGTGGACTTGGCAGTGCCAGGTTAATGGTTGAACTTGATGATTTTAGAGTACTTTTCTAATCTCAATGATCCTAAATGATTCCAAGAGTGAGGGAATGACACGGTGCTTGTGGTAACACTGTGGTAGATCAGTTTGATAATGCAGAAGGTTTCATTAATTTATATTACTAATAAATTTATGAATTTTTAATATAAAACTTTTTCCCTTCAAGAAAAAAACATGCTATGAACCAGTCTCCTTTTGCTTGCAACTTGCCAAAACTTGACCCTTTGGGATAGTCTCCAACCAGGGCAGTCCTCCCTGCATGCCCCCCTTAGCACCCTCAGGCCAGCAAAACTCCTGTGGGGAATGCAGACAGGGAAGCAGAAATGAGTTTACCTTTTGTTAGTTTACTGACAGCTGTTTGGAGAGGTGCTGTAAGGAAGAGACTCACCTGCTTAGGGATTATGCCTACAGAAAGACTTTGCTCTGGCAGAAACACATCAGCAGCACCACAGTGGCAAAGAATGAAATACAGAAGGGGCACTACTCACCAGTCATGCTAGGAGACAGATTAAGCTGCAAAAATGCAGAAATCTGCCTAAAAATGCAGGTACCCTCTCACCCCTATTCCACAGCGTATTTCAGCTTTAGCAGATCCCCAGACTAAGTATGTATAAAGCACATGAGAGCGTGACTCCATTCTTCACATGAGTAATAACAGCCCATTTCCACCTGGAGCCTCACCTTGCAATACATTCCTAAAACATCTGTGTAAGTACTACTACATAATTGTAGACTTTAACTTCATATGGGATAAAACATTTTCATAAAATGACCAATTTTAATTCCTACTATTTAACTCTAAGCAGCTTGGGTCCCTGTTTCTCTCACATTGTGTGCCCTTTCCAGCGCAAGCCATATCTGCTTCATGTCCAGCTTCTCTCACATCCCCCTCATTTCTTTTTTTCCCATTGTCCTCTTTCCTATTTGCTCTGTAGAGCTCCCAGCAGTGCTGCATCTCTTGCTGTTGCTGCTCATTCCCCCAGTTGCAGCTCAGCTCTCCTTTGCCTGCTACCACAGCACCCCAGGGCACTGGGGACCATGGGCAGCACCAGCTGACTGCAAAGCAAAGGCCTGCAATGTGTACCATTTCTTCTCTTCCACCGCATGCCACCCTTCTCCTTTCCATGTTTCCTCAGGCTTCACCTCCATTCATGTAATTCTGTGGAATTAAGATACTTCAAACTGATCAAAACTCCCATAGGCACCACATAGGCACAGGCAGAGAGCAAATTTGGTTGCGAAGAAAAATACAGTGCTCTCATGAGAAGGCAAAGATGGGCATAGGTTTTTGCAGACTTGCAAAATTTGCAATGTCTGTCCCACTGTACCTGTCTAGTGCTTGGCTCCAGCCTGCTTCACACCTTCTGTGCCACTCTGGGATGCTCACCCAGACTGAATTTCTGGGGTATTTTTGAATCTTGTCCTCTAATGTCTGTTATAACTATTTGAAACAGCAATGACACTGAAGATAAACTCATGAAACATTTGCAATGCACTTCTATCCTGCAGCAAAGCTGATAATTGGAAGGATGTTTGTCCAACACCCTGCCCGTGAGCAAGTCTGGGGTTTCATTATTTACAGCTCAAATGTTTTGCCTGCAGTCATATTAAAACTGGCACCATTTATCAATAAACTGTTTTCTTAAAATAGCTTCACCTTTAATATTCACATAATAATATTTGTTTTATTATTTTCCTCAGAATACTTTTGAGAGGAGAGAAGCATAGCTATTCCCATTGGGCCACTAGGGACAAGGCACAAGGTCCCAAACCCTTGCTGAACTGTTGTGCAAGAAGTTCAGCAGGAATCAGCCAACAACGTCTGCAAATCTACATGTGCTGGGAAAAACAATTCCTACATTCTACATGTGTAACTTATATCAGAGCTGCCATATCAGCTATCAGCTACTAATATCTGATAGATAAGGGATAGCTAATGGCCACTTACCATCTCTTTATAGGATTGCAGCTTTCTCTTCACACCTTACAGGCACCTGCATGCAACTATATCTGTTTATCTAAACCAGAGATAATTTCTGTGCAGAACTCCAGTCATACACACATTCTCAGACTGTGAGGGCTGCAGCAGTGCTCCTAGTTTAAGTAGTACGTGCTTGATTTGGAAAGTATTTTATGTCTTTCTTTTCTGTCAAAGTTTCACACAGATTGGTTAGAATGCTGCTGTACTTTAGATCATCCTGAATAATTAATAAAGAGCTTGCCAGTTCTTGAATATATTAGCAGTGAAGAAATATTGCTTGAACTTGTGAACTGTGATCAGCTTGCTGCAGAAGAGAAAATCCTTTCTCCTCCTTTCATTACTTCTAACAACATGAAGTTCAAAGTATTCTTTTGAACAAAAGGACAATATTACAAACTAATAATGCTCATTAAATAAGTCTGCCTCTTTTGTTCTAACATACTCAGTGCTGGAAAGCCTAAAGAGCAATTACAGAAGGAACATCTTAACAAAAATTCATCTCTCTCCCTCCCCTTCAGTAATAATAATGCAGGCACTTACAGTTTCAAAGCAATCTTAAAACAATTCTGACCAAAGGCATTCTTAAGTGCAAATAAAAAAGTCAGCACCAGTGAAAAATCTAGAAGGGAAAAAGTCATGCGGTGTCTTCTCTGCTCTCTCACAGTCTTTGGCAACTTCAGTAACTGTTCCTAACCAGTGATGAACAAACCAGAGTAAGGAGTCCAGGGCTGTCCCCCAGACTACCATGGACAAGCTAAATGACATAGGGCAGATCATGGCCACTCTTTGCCTTCATTTTCTTATCTGACAAACAGTCTCTCAATAAAATATTTAAAAAAAAATAAAAAAAAAAATCCAAGCACCAAGGAATGTTTTTTGTGTTGTTTTGTTTGTGTTTTTTTAAATTATATTTACTACATTACAAGAACCAAGAGTAATGTCAAAACTTCTGCTGACAGACATCCACAGCTCTCCCCTGAGGATTCTCTCCTGTCTTCTCATGAAGGTCACTCTAATGGCTGAAGAAGGGCTGCAATGCTGGAAGTGGCCCTGAAGTTCATATATGCTAGTGGAAAAGAAAGTTTTCAGATTTTGCTTCTACTCTTTATTCTTTCACTGCAGTTCATTTACTAAGTCAGAAAAAAACACAGAACTCACTTGCATAAAAATAATGCAAAAAATCTAACAGATGTGGACATCTTGGATAAACAGGTGTTGTATGAAAAACCTTAAAGCATATTTCCAAAACCCAAACTGAATGCACAAAGTCAACAAATTCATACTGACTGCCTATTTATAGAACTTAGCAGACACTTAAGAGTTTTCTGAATATTCAGAACTAATTTTAGAAAGACAGAGCCAACCTATGTTCAAAAGTCCTTACAGATATTGTTACTTGTGATTTTTTTACTTCATTTAAAGCAAGCTGTTGCCTCAGTTCTAGTATTGTAAAGTTGTATTTTTATAAACAACTTATTGGCACAATTAGAATTACTATTAAAATAATATACCAGCTGGTTACTTGCTGTCACAACCTGGGATGATTCTCTGGAACACTGGCAAGTTTGTAATAAGATACTATACGGCCTTGGTGTCAAGTCCTAAGCATGACTTTAATTTCATGCTTTAAAAAAAATTCTACATTTGTTTATGTTTTATTTGCTTGTGCACAAAGAAAAGTATAACATACATCCAGCTACATTCAGAATTCATCCTTAGATGCTTTAGGTACCTAACCAATTTTTAGATAACTGATCATCTTGTAAAATGGAGTGCACCATCCTGTCTTTAAAGCTCGCTTTATCTCGCTGTATTGGAAACATACTGGGAGCATAAAAATATATGTCTGCAGAAAGGATCTGTATGCACAGTAGGTGATAAATTATCCTGAGGATATGCTATAAAGCTTTGATGGTGAAAGGCATACCACTCAGGTCCTCATGCTATGCCCTGTGTAACGACAGTTGACATCTTTATCAGAGTGCTCCTATTCTGTTTCCATTATAATAAAATCCAGAATAACTTCTCTGATCTGTGTATGTTAAAATATGCAGTCCTGTCTCTAACAAAGAGCCCCGTTTCTGCAAGCAGCTTTACACTCCAGACACAGCTTCCTAAAAGTCCTGTTCTTCAGGTTAATAAAGGAAAAAAACCAAACATGTCCATACATAAATTAACCACAGTCATGGCTTTGTAATGCACTGCTTGAAAGGCATTTTTTAAACTATAAAGTGTTTAATTGAGCTGTAAACCTCACTAGTTTACACATTTCAGCAACTTTTCACATACTATATATGTATATTGTTCACTGGTGTACTTAACACAATAATTGTAAATTGTACCATTTTTATTTAGCATGTATATGCAATGTGATTACCACAGGCTCTTTGGTATGCACAGCATACTGCTCAGTGCTCAAGGTCTTACAGGAATAAACTGGGGGGGGGGAAGCCCCCTAGTATTTCACCACTGCAAAACGAAATCATCCTACAATACAAGCAGCCATATAAAGAGCAGATCTGTGGTTGATCTTACAACTTCAAATGTGGCTTTTCCTTACATACAGTTGGTTCAAGTGTAAGTAACCACACTCTCTAAGCCTAGTACTTCTCATAGTGATAACTATAGGAACAGCTACTACTTCAGATTTTTACTTACATTGTTCTTTTGTGATAGAAAAGAGGTAAAAAATTAAAATTATATAAAAACTAACCCCCCCTCTTCTCAGTGCAAATTTTAGTAGCTAATATACCTTTTCTCTTTTAAGAACCACTTAACTACTTTTAACATTGCTTAAAATATATATAATACACATATATCCAAATACATATAGATAATCACAACTAAAAAGAGACTGAGCCAGCAATATTTCAGCTCAAAGGTAAAAGCATGAGAGATTTATTCATGAAAGAAATCAGGTCACTCCAGCACAAACTCCCATCCACCATAAACATTTTAACACCTATTAAAAAAATGTATAACTGTAGAATGTAGAAACAATGCACTGGTGTAGAAACAACACATTGGTGTAGAAATCAGGAATGGTTTTTTTGGTCCTTAGACGATCTAAATTCAAATCATGTCTCAGCACCTATAAGGAAACAATCTCACACAGCATTGTTCTTGCAAATTGCATCACCAAATAACATAATACTTTTCTTCTATGGTTGGTTGTTAATGGACACAAATATGAAGCTTTGCCTGAGCTTGGTAACATGTGATTTCATTACTGAAAATGTACTGACCTCCAAAATAAAGATTCAAAAACCTGAAGTGTAATACACATTAAGGGAACTAATCTCATAGTCTTTTAAATTTCCTGCATGAATAATTATTGTGCACTTCTTGTTTGCCACATATTTTGCCTTAAAAGGGGGTGGTTGATACAGTGGAAATAGAGAAGAAGACTTGGTGTACTGCAGCCTCAGCAGATGCAGTGGCCCTTGTACCCAGAGAGGCAATACGGCACAGAAGGAGTGCATGGGCAGGGGCAGCAGTGAAGGAGGGCTAAGAGGCAGACAGGTTAGACCAGTAGATATTTGAAGGTCCCTTCCAAACCAAACCATTCTGTGATTCTACGACTGTGCCTGTCTCCTACGAATGGCATAAGTTTGAGGGTAGAGGGCAGAGAAGAAGACTAATGTTCCCATCTGAAGACAACCCTGGAGGTTATCCACTGCAGGGTCTAACTCATAGCTATGGGAAGGAAGGGCAGCAGCAGGTCACTGACTGGGTTTTGGAGAGCGTGCCCACAACTGTTATTTTTGCCTTGAAACTAGCTCAGAACACTTGAAGATTCTCCTGCCAGAGATTTTTAAATTACAAACTAAGCACGCAAAGAGACATAGTTCTCCTTTTTGCTTTGAAAGGTTAAAATGAAGCACAGGAAGAGGGGAGTGCAACTGTTGTAAAATACAGTATTGCCTGAACATCTCCCCATTGGACAGAATTGTTTTTGGAGAGTGTCTAGTTGCCCAGAATGAGGCATTTCTGTTTACATCCTTATCTGAAAAAAATGAAGTTACAAGCTTACTTTGTCAAGATAGGCATGAAAAATGACGTAACATAAAGAAAGAAACCCACGTATTTCCACTTGCTGATGTACAGTTAACTCACATAATTTATTAAAAACACAAGACACTAATCAAGTGCACAGTATACCTATATCTTTTCACCACGGTAGGACGTGAAAAACAGTAAAGAAATTATTTTGGGGAACTGCACAAAGGTACAGGATTAGTGCAGAAGAGAAAGATCCTAGCAGAGACAGATTGGGGGCAAGTACTAAAGTAAGGAAAACTGCTTTTGGAGCAAAGAAATTCAATGAATGCACCAAATCACACGACTAGCAAGTTAGAAAGGAAGGAGATCTTACAGTTGATGTAGCAGCAGGAAATTGCCAGTTGTTGGCAAAAATCCTCTGCACACTAACAATGTGAAGGTCCATCCCTGTCCTCAGCTAGCCTGACTGTGTTGAGCACTCCGTAACTGGTGTCTGAGATGCAAATGCCAAGGCCACAGAACCCAGAGAATTAGTTAAAAGAACAGAGGTTTTACTCAAAATGGTGAAAATTAAGGAACCTGTCAATTAGGACAGTTACTCCAGTCCAGCATGCATATGGTTTACAGGAGAATATATGGACACGCCTCTAGACTGTCTTTTTTTTTTATCGACTGTTAATACTAGAGACAAGCATAAGGCACACTAACGTGAAAGATCAGTAGTATCATGCTGGTTCCTATTGGGAGGGAGTGGGAGGAGCAAGGAGTCTCAAAGGAAGTTAAGATTATTTCAAAGGAGAAAAAAACACTAGCCTGAGTTCTGTTGGATGATGGAAGCGTGAAAGAATTAAGACGGCTATGATGTATAAGATTATTGATTATCCCAGGAAAACTGTGTTTAACTGTAGCAACAACTCTCATCAGTGAGAGACTAAATTAGTGCCCAGATCTGTTTTATAAAGACATCAGCAGACAAAAAGATTGCTCTCCTCACATCAGAAGAAAACGCTGACTTTCAACCTGATAAATGTGTAATAGAGCTACCAGAATAGAAACATTTTACACATACGAGAAAAACAGGCATTACCCAGCACAGATTTGACAGAGAAGTAAATCTACAGAGGAGAGGATGATTAATAAATATTTAAGCTCACGTATTTTGAACAACATGGTCCCACACAGCAATCTAAAGAACAGGAAAATGCATTACATAAGTTTGATTGCAGTATTCTTCTCTTTTTCCATTACTGACCTCATTGTATTAGCATGTTACCCTTTCATGTTTCTGCAAAATAAAACACTAATTGATTTTGAGCTATCCTGACTAATAATCAAAGAGTTCTGATTTTTCAAGCTAGGTTGATAAAAATAGTTTAATTCACATATGGATGTATATCCAGCTGCACAGTAACGGCCATTAAATATTTCACAGTATCCAAGATAAAAAACAGAAGCTTCTTATTTGCAGACACACAATACTACTACAGTGTCGGAAGTTTCCAGTAAAAAATTGAGCCAAAATCCCAAATTAAACCCTTCTACACAGAGAAAGAAAAAATTATCAAACATGGCAGATTTTTTTTAAAGTTATTTTTAGAAAATAAGGTGTGTTCATTCCTGAAGAGGGAAGGTGTCTTAGGCAGGTTTTCCCATATCTGCTTTAATAATCACACAGAACTCAGAGCAGGATGCAAGTAGTATTTTAAAGTTCTGAGTGGTAAAACCAGAGACTACAAAGATTTACAGTAACATAAAATGCACACTGCTCTAACAGGCAAATTAACTTCACAAGTGTGACATGAGAGTGCAGCCCCGAAAAAACACACGCTACTATCTGTACTTCACCACATACAACAGCCTTTGGCATCTAAAGCACAGGCAAAGACAGCTCGCGAAGGACAGGAAATAACAGAAACTCATCCTGGATATAGGTTCTGGATAGCACTGTCAGTTGTTCCCACTAAAGCAGACCATGCACTGACCCAGGAGGGACTCCTCTGAGCAGTCAGCAGAAATACAATGCAATTACAGCCCACAATAACTTTAGCACTTCATTTAGGAAAAAAAAAATCCTCCTTTTAGCAATTAAAAAAAAAAAAAAAAAGAAAGAAAAAAAAGAAAAGAAAACAGGAACCTGTCTTCCTAGCAGGATCACAGCCTGGGACATGTAAGGACGTTAACTGAAAGAGCTCCTACACTCTTCTGTATCAGGAGTTCTTTGTTGCCTGACAGTAAATTGGAAGGACAGTCATATTTAAAAGTAAAAACAATAGGCTGCGTCTCTGGAAGGATGCAAAGGAGCCCCTAAATGAGTAAGAAGAAAAGCACGTTACCTTTAGCAAGTCTCCTCAGGATCTGACAGCGGCATTTGAAAGAGACAGCTATCATTCTGGCTGCCTGCCTCCCTGGCAAAGCGCGCTCGGGGCTCTGCTCGGGTGAATGCAGCAGCAGCCTATGAATTCCTCCTTCCGCACATACCAGGCGAAAGGTAGCCCCGGTAGGGAGTGACAAGGCTTAATTCCTCTTGGCTGATGCAGAGATCAGCTCCATGTCATACAGCAAAGCTGTGTCATTCACTACTAGCACCGTCACTACCACCTGCATGAGGAGATGAAGGGCTTACAAAGCCGTATTTCTTTAAAAGCTAGAAAGCATCCAAATGCACGCACGGACGTGGATATTAGAGGGAGACGTTCCCCAGCCTCTCGCATTCCCTGACCCTGCAGGGAGCGATGGTTGCTGTGCCAGGCAAAGGGCCACATGTTTCAGCAAAACGTGGTGATTTTTCTCCTCTTTCCTCACATCTTTCCTTTCCCTTACTGTTCCCTCTAGATAAAAAGGGCAGAAACACTAGGAATCCTACTTCTGGGGGAGGAAGAGTCTATTTCAAATGGAAAATATTCTAATCAAAGTATAATAAAGATTTACTCTTACAGATCTGTAAGAAAGAAGAAAAGAAAAAGCCTGATTTGATAACCTGGAAAGCTTTTTGACAATCGTAGACAAGTATATTACAGCCTTTGAAGCACAGACCACAGGGGGAGGGAGGGAGCTGGAGGGAAGTGATGGATTGTTGTGTGTGGGCAGGACCGCCAAGCATTTGATCACACCAAAATAAAATGATGCTGCATAGAAAACAAACAGCAAATCAGGTTTTTTCCTCTCACTAGAGAGCAGATTTTAGTGCACCTGAAAAATATATTTGGCCAAACATTGCACCATTTATAAGATACCTTCAGCTCACCAGGAGTTTTATATCCTCTCATGCCTCTTCAGACAGCAAATTAACCTGCTTGTAGAATTCATTCAGAAAACTATGAAGTAGAGCACACCTCTTAAACAAGAGTTTCATCTCACCTTTATGGATCCAGAAAACTACCACAGGACAAAACTCCACACTCATCCTAAAAAACAAAGAATCAAATCAAAATAACCTATATAGAGTCTGTCATGTCAAATCTATGCGCAAACCCTAAGTCCTGCATCAGATACTCTCCTTCAGAACAACAGATAATTATTTCTTTCTCAAGATTTATCCTTGAGTAATATATTTAAAACTGTCTTCATATATTCTGTCCCATTCATGTGCTTTCATTACAAAATTCTGTCATCTTTTATCTATCACTATATTTACTGTTATGGTCCAGTGTCATGGTGCACATCTTCTACTGTCATCTACTGAAAGCCTGGAGGAGGCACGGACAGCTTTCACATTTGGAGCCTTTTCTCTCTCCCTGCCCACTCCACACTGTATCAGCAGCCCTGTGCTTCCCATATTACAACTCCCTATTACAGTGATTGCTTTTCTTTTTTTTTGTTTTATTGGTTAGAGCAACAGCCATATTTCCAAGGGCAAGGTGAAACATTCCATCAGCACAACTGCAATTGCCCAGACAGATCTGGTGAAAATTGATTTTATTTCATTGTCATTAAAAACAGATAAGGGTAATCGAGTCATCTGTTCACCATCCTTGTTATCGCTTCTTATAGCTGCTGTTGTACCAGACACCCATAAAACCCAACCAGTAGAAAAGCAGATGCACCTGAAGCCATGGACTGATGGCTCCAGCCCTGTAACCACAGACCTTCAGACAGGGATGGACAGGGTGTGCAAGGAGGGGTGAAACTAGGGGAAGAACATGAAGGTTTAAGTCAGTGTAATTCAATGGTCAGGAAGAAAAATGGAAAATCTTGGACCATCACGAAGGGGGAAGGGGAGAAGAGTTGTGTATTCGTGTTCTCCAATAAACAGAAAACCAAGAGAAGGGTAAGTGGTTCTCTCTCTGACAATACACTTTTTGAGTTAAAAATTTGCCACTATTCTTCCAGGTCACCTTCTGCTCAAGTAACAGGACTTCACATCAATAATACCAATAAATACCACCCTATATCTGCTTTCCTTTCTCTCTGATGCCCTGGAAAAGCTGTTCCAGAAACCATCTCAAGCCTATAGCCTCAGCACACAGCCTCTGCTCACAGCTCTTCCAGGTCTGAGATGCTGAAGCTGTCCGAACTTGCTGCTCTCCTTCTGCAGACTGGCATCCAGAATCCTTATTACTGTCACTGCATCTGCCAGATACCTTGTCCTCGATGCCATAAACCTTGCTGTGCCCAGACAGACCCATTTAAACACTTCCCCTCAACTCAAGGGCAACCAGAAGATACCAAAAGACCATCATTTAGCTGCCCTAATATTTGTTCTTTGATTCTTCCCAGTCAGCTGTGGGGTCATCAGGCAGGCTGGGCTCTGCTCCCACCTCTTTGGACATGGACCTGCCAGCATCAGAGCCAGGTGAGCCTGCAGTGCTCCTCCTGCCCTTCAAAAGAAGGTGATTTTGGTGAGAAGCCCTTAACTCAGGAGTCCACTTTTGTGCAATTTTAACACCCTTGAGGACTTCCAATGTGCAAAGAATGGCAAGAGGTTGTATCTACATCACAAGGAAGAACTGATTGCTGCTTGCCTTTGTCATTTGTGGCCTCCTTTACCAAGGGGGCTGAACTAGTGTTAGTTGTGAAGTCAGATCACAGAGTTCAGACACAGGAGAAAAATCGAGCCTTTATGTAATGAAATGCTGCACCCCAATGAGATTAAAACTGTGCAACACTGTAATAATTATACAGAAATTGTGACATATATGCAACACCGGTGACATACTTGGTCAGAAAAGGTTTTACTAACAGTGAAAAGATATATTCCTTGATCCAAAAAGCTTATTGTATTGTTTACTACTTCTAGATTACTGGTGTATATGCTAAATAGCCTCTGAAGCACTGCAGCAGTCACTTCCAACCAAGCCAAAAGGATTAGTTTTTGTTTATGTTTCTTCGGACAATTCTTCTGTCCTTGCCAAAGGAGGTCATGTGAAGATTTGAATTCCTCAAAAAGATTTTGGATGACAAAGAATTCATACTTCAAGTACAGCACAGAACGTAATGATATACTGTATATACTGCACTTCTTTTTTTCCTCATTTTTGATAGGTCGAGAAAAGATGCAGTCACTGAAACAATTTCTAAAATAATTACTCATGACACACATGGTTTTATCACCTTCTTGCCTGACGATCACCAGGATTCACAGAACTGTTCTTGTCCAAAGTTCTACTTCTGAAATGAATTTAACCATATTTTTTTACCAAATTAAGGATTTTGTGATTATTAAATGTCTCAACATTCCAAAAGCCAGCCATCATTTTCTGAGGTGTCAGTCATTCAAGCTCGGGTCAGGAGGAAAAACTGGCTGTTCAGGAGGAAATACGGGGAAGGAGGTAAAAACAAAAAGGGGTAGGTAATGTAATATTAGGAGATCAAAAACCTTCAGACATAGTGAAAAATTATTCATACTCTATATAAGACAGGTTAAACTCTTTAGTAATTACATTTCTTCCTTATTAATCAACAGAGCTACACATTTTGTTACTATTTTCCCTGGGCTGTAAGGGAATCTGTAAGAATCTTTTTTCATTGTGATCCATTTGGACAGCAGCATGAATTTATATCAATTTTATTGCTGCACTCATTTCTTTCTTCAGGAGTCTGAAAGGTTATTTATAAACTCTAGAATATATGTAACACAAATACTTTGTCAACTGAATTTGTATTCATAAGTACTCAGTAGAAGGTCATTAGATGAAAGAAGCTTATATTTTCATATGATAAGCCAGGCAGTATATTATATGTACCCTATTTAACATCATCTTCTGGTTAATCTTATCAGATCATATTAGCTGAAATAAATGAATCAAAAAAAAGTTACTATCTATTACACTTCTCTGTAGAACAAAAAAAAATATGTAATAAAATTTCTCTAAAGTAAATTGAAGATTATAATCTTTATATAGTGTGACATTTAGATACAATCAGGAAATTTCTGTTAAGAAACAGTATTCAATGAAGAATACAAATTCTACAAAATATCAAATTGTCTTTGAGGGGAAAAAAATAAGTTTGCAAAAAATGCATTTCTTTCCAGAAAATATGACTCTAACATATGCATCCTTCTGTTTCATAGAAATACATATACCCAGAAGATACTCTAGGTTAAATTCCACACATGCTGTATCAAAAATTTCCTTTCATGTACTGACTGAACAGCATCTTAAAACCAGTTACTCCTCTCTCCCTTTTTCACTTTACAGGGGATTTGTCCATATGATCTGCTATAATTGTTTCTGGATGTCACATGCTCCTATTTTTCTTTACAGGCTAAGGTTTTGTGTAACCACCTTGAAGCAGATGCACCAGACTGCTCACTCAGTCATAGTGATGTACAGCATAGACCCAGACCTTTAAAGAAAGCCAACCCGTGGGGTTCAGTGGAGACAGGGATGTGCTCAAACTACAGTCTCACCAAGACATTAAGGCAACCAGAAAGACATGCTGATATCAAATGTTTCATGTGCCAAGAAGACACAGTGATATCTACTGGATCTACCTGCATAAGAAAACTGAAATTAAATTTTATGAAGTCTGAATGCATTAAGATTTTGTACAACTCAACATTTTGTTTCATCATTTTACAAGCTACTGCTGACATCATCATTTTACAAGCTACCACATTATTCAAATGGAAAAGTCAGATTTTTAAGGGAAAAGAGAATTAATTTAGCTCTAAAAATAACAAATGATTTTAAGGATATTTCTGTTTCAAAAACTAAAACATTTCCACTATTGTATTTGATACATGCTTATATCAATCAAGAACTAGCAACAAAACCAGCAATCTCACTCCTAACAAAAACTTTTTCACCCCTAAGAGCCGTATTCCCATGCAGCAGCAGGCTCAGTCAGTCCACCATTTTGCAATGGATACTCCTCTATTATGAAGATTCCCCTTCACTACAGGGAGAGAGAATAAAAAGGCAAGTGCAATAAAGACACCCTGTTACTCCCCAGTGCTCAGATTATGAAAACAGACAACTTGTCAGATTTGCATAATTTGGAGGATCTTGTAAATTTATGTTTTTATTAAATCAACTACAGCAGCTATTTTCTAGCTATATTAACCACATTTGCAACACTGTCAGGCAATTTCATGCAGACATTGTAGTGCAATGCTTTAAAGGCCATTAAGAGTCATAAAAGGTGCTCTGGCTTCAGAGGATCCTCACTGCAGCACATATGAAGGAGATACAGCATGTTGAAAAACAGGAATATGTATGTGCTGAAAGCAGTAAGACATGACAAGAACACATCTGTTAAAGATCTGAGTTGATGCCAAAACACCATTGCATGGCAACACAAGTATTTTAGCTTCACTGCCTAGGATGAGATTAATAAAAAATAATTCAGGGGCTTTCTAGGTAGAAAAAACCCAAAGTCTTCATTTATTGGCTCCAAGAAAAGTTAGCCTTTTTGAATTAGTGCGTATTAAACAAGTAGTGATAGAATCAATCAATATTACCACATTCCAGGATGGATTTCTGTTGAAGTGTTTTATAACACAGCAGATTCACATTTTAATTGATTTTTTTAAAAGTCCAATTTAATGATAGATTTTATAAAATTTATAATGCAGTATTAAAGGAAACAGAATATATAATATATAATAATTAAAGGAAACCTTTTCTATATGAAAATAACTCTCTGGTACATGCTACCCTTCAGCATAACACAAGGAACAGCATTCCCTACATTACTCTTTACAGCAATGGTACACCAGAGCTTCTCAAAAAGAGCTTTATCTTACCAGTCTGTTTCAAATATTTGCAAAAATTAAACCTGTCCTTTTCCATGAAACTGTGCTGGTATATAAAGGTTGAGAGATGTTTTCTACTAGAGAAAAATCTCAAAAAACCTTTGAGATACGTAGCACAACTCTGACTTTTCATTCCTAATTTCATTTCAGTTGTTGGCAAACAGGCTGTTCACCTTTTTCCCTGGCTTTCATAGATCCAAATCTTTGTTTAAAATTAATTAGGGACTTAATAGATTTAGGAAATATGAAGATGCCACATGTATTACAAAACTTAGAAACTTCTAGTAGCACAAGTATGTTGCAATCTCTCAAAGGTAATATCAAGCATTATCATGGCCAGTCTTCGCGAACGAAGATTTGGGAAAGGTCCTTAACCCTTCGAGCCTGCGCAGTGGATTTTTTAGGTGAGACACAGTGTGCGCTGAACTGAGCCCACCCTCTAATCCTGAGGTTCATCTGCTGGGGCCGAGTGAGCTTGGACGGTGGCAGCGAGGTCCTCAGGACGTAGGTTTGTTTAGAGTGACCTTCTCTTAGATGGATGACCTTACAGGGCTGATGAGCTCCATCTGCCCGGGAGAGTCCCCTGAGTGGGAATCGAACCCGGGCCGCGGCGGTGAGAGCGCCGCATCCTAACCACTAGACCACCAGGGGGCCCCCAATATCAAGCATAGTCACAACTAATTGAGATTTAATTCAGAAAGAAGTCAACATCATCATCTTCAAATGGTTTGGGTTGGAACAAACCTTAAAGATCATCTAGTTTCAATCTCCCTGCCACCCACTAGACCAGGTTGCTCAAAGGCCCACTGAACCTGGCCTTGAACACTTCCAGGGATGGGGCATCCACAGCTTCTCTGGTCATCCTGTTCCAGTGTCTCACTCCCCCACAGTAAAGAATTTCTTCCTAACATCTAACCTAAATCTCTCCTCTTTTAGCTTAAAACTGTCCCCCCTTGTCCTATCACTACTTGTTCATGTAAAAATGTGCTGTCTCTCTTTTTTTTAACTCCCTTTAAGTACTGGAAGGCTGCTCTACAGTCACCCCAGACCCTTCTCTTCCCCAGGTTGAACAACTCCAGTTCTCTCAGCCTGTCTCCAATGTTCATGGCCCATGGACAGTGCTAATGGCCCTTCCCTGGACTTGCTCCAACAAGTGCACGTTCTTCTTACACTGGGGGACCCAGAGCTGGATGCAGTACTCCAGCTGAGCCTCACAAGAGCAGAGCAGAAGGGGCAGAATCACCTCCCTCAATCTGCTGACCACGACACTTTTGGTGTAGCCCAGGATGTTGTTGGCTTTCTGTGCTGCATGAACATGTTGCTGGGTCATGTTGAGCTTCTCATCAACCAACATCCTCAGGTTCTTCTCCTCAGGGCTGCTCTCAATTCATTCACTGCCCAGCCTCCTGTACTTGTGCTTGGAATTGCCCCAACCCACGAGCACCTTGCACCAAGTCTCTTTTTCTTCTAAATTTCTAGTATATACACCTACACGTACCTTTTCTTTGGCTTGGATTACAATGGCAGAAGAGGGTGCTCACTTTCTGGAGCGTTACTAATAATTTGTCCTTGCATCTTCTGAACCAGCAATTAGTAAAGAACTTGAAATTTTTTAAAATATAATGAAATAAACCAAACCCAAGGCAGTCTGTCTGCCCTCTCAGCAGAAGCAGCAGTGAAAGTACCTTGAACAGCACTGTGCTTCCCAGGATGCTTGTAGATCTCATGGAGAGAAACAACAAATAATGACCCTGTTCAATGAACACAATCAGCCCAGCATGGGCTCCTGCCAGCAACATGCATATAATTACAGGCTTTGGGATTTAACCTAATCTCAAAACTAAAGGATGACTCTGTCTTACAAGTAGCTTCCCACATGCTGCACTACATGGTTAAGGACTCCTGTAATTACAATTTCTGTAAGGCTTTGTAGTTTATAGAGGTTTTTTTCAATTAATTAAAATTATGACCTTCCAATTGCTACATCAGTCTCTAACGAAATAAAGCTAAGCATTCCCTCAAAATTACCATACTGGAAGTGGGGACTCTCTCTTCCACTTAGCAGAAAACGACCGGTTTTACTCTTATTTAAAAACAAAAAAAGATTATGATTCTACTGAAACACTTGAACAAAAGTGGAATAATTATACCTCTCTCTAGCTATATTGCTTTAGTTCCATATTTTTATCAACCTATTTAGCAGCCATGAAATTGGAATATCACACTAGAAAATAAAATGTGTATTCGGAGGGATGAGTCTAGAATATAATATAAAGTCATTTAATCTACTACAAGAGATTTTTTAGGAATTAGCTCAGTAAGTTTTATGTGCAAGATACGGCAATGGAAGATTATAGCTCAAGAGATGCAGCACATAGAAGGGATGGCACAAGTAGCTTTAACTGGCAACAGTTCCAACCCTCTACAAGATGAAGGGAAATGCTGATTCACTGATACAGTTGTACTCCTACCTGTGTACAAGCTGTAGGAAGACATAGTAGCAGCTGCTTTTCCAGAACAAAATGGACTTCTATACTGAAACTGGGTACACACTGGATGTTCGCCTGCAGTATTAGCAGCAGCCAGCCAGCTGGCACTGACCACTGCACCCTTCCCAGGCCACACAGACTATTCCATCCCAGAAGCAGAACTGGTACTAGCAGTACTAGGGAGTGTACTCCAGAACACAATGACTGTAAATATGACTCAGCAAATGACCTGCAACTGTGACACAGGTTTCATGCTATCATTGCTTGTATAAATAGGGGAAGACTAAGTACAAATATCAAAAAGATGACTACCTGCCTTGTGTAGGGAGAGCTGTACTAGAACTCGATATTCAGCTCCAGTATCTACAATGGGGTTTGCTTGGTTTAGATTTGTTTGTTTTTAGAAGGCTGAAAAACTGGAGAGAGTGCAGAAAAGTGCACCAAGAGTGATTTGAGCAATAAAAAATGCCTCACGCAGTGCAAGATTCAGCAAGCATAGTATGATATTGGAAGTGTTAGGAAAGTGTCCTGATTACACAGTGCCTAAAAGCTGTCACAGGAAGGACACATTAAGTGCTCAAGAACTTCTATGTCACATGATGGAAAAGCAGTAAAATTCAAACTAATCACCATTTGCTGACTGGAAGATCTACTGACAGATAAAACTGCCAAAATGGTTCTCTGAAGAGCCACTGCTTTCCTGTCTTTCCAGAACATGCCTTTTTGCAAAATATCAGTTACTGGACTTGTTGTAACAAAAACAGGTCAGATGTCTGCTTACATGGGGAGTAACCAAACATCTACATGTCTTCTCTTGTCTTAAAAAGCATACAAAGCAAGAGATGAGATTGTGATGGCCTCCTGCTGTCTCTATCTATCTTATGGATTGGACTGGAAGAGTCTTCAGACTATTTTCATCCTTAAAATACTAATCAGGCATGCACAACAGTGAAATCTATATAAATAAAATGTTATTAAAAGATAGAACTAGCTATACATAGTTAAACATTTTATCCAATATGTAATTAACACTAATACAAAAATCTGTTTATAATCAGAATCCTTAATGTGTTAGAAAAACTGGACCATTATGCTCCACAATTGCTCCACATTCTCAAAATGCTGACACTTCAAGAGCAGGGAAACCCTTTTGTGCATCATCCTTAGATACTCACATCCTTTCCCTTTTGCTGTAAAAGAAGGGGCAGGATGCACAGCAACAACCAGCAAACACACATGTGCAAAGTAGTACAAAGAACATTATTTACATCAAGATAAAAAGAACACATATAACATGCATGACTCAAAGGAAATTATCACCATGCTTTGCTCTCAGGAAATAGTCACCAAAACAAACAAAGGAAAGGTTCCTAGGCAAGGGGTTGAAGTATTCATAAGTCTCAAGAGTGAAAGGTTGATAGCTTCAAGCTTGTTTTAGCATTATTCCTCCATGGATCATTAGTGCTTTAGTGGTGTCCCACTCCTATTCATCTCACTTTTAATAGCTCCTTCTAAAATAATCTTCCAAAAAGTTTGTAGCTTGGTCAGATAACATTAACACTTAAAAGTCTGTATACAATATTTATTAATTTTGTTTAACACTCCTCCTCTTTTTTTTTTAAATCATAGAAATCCTACAATCTCTTAAGGTAAATGAGATCATATACAATAATGATCAATAACAAACCGGGACCAGCTAGATACAGGGGCAAAACAGTGCATTCAAGAACTCCCCAACAGAAAACTAAAATACACCAATCAGCAAAACAAATGTTATTCTTGGAAAATTAAAGGGTAACTGAAGAAAAAACAAAGCACTACTCTTCCTGTATTACTGTGGATGTATGACTTCTAAACTATCAATTAGTAGTAATAAATCCCCACTTTAATAGTTTTCCAATACTTCAACATTCTTATACAAATTTTGCAGTCTCAGGTATGAAATTATAGCTTAACAACAGACATGAAATTTCAAGTTCTGTATCACATTTCCACTTATAAACTAGCCATTTTGCCTCAAACACACATATCTTTTTTAAAACCACAATCAACTCCATCTTGAATTCCTGATGAGTTCAAAGGTCTCAGGCTGGCTTTAGGGTCTTGAGAAGAGTTACAGTTTGGGCTGGTCTGAATGTCCCCGCCAGTCACCTGGACTCAGCAGGAAGATGGACAGGCTGCACCAGCCACAGCAGACCTCTGACATCCCCATGCTGATCTGGAAGCTGCCACCTTGCTTCTTCATGTCACACAGCCAAAAATCTTTTTTTTGAAGAAGAAGAAGTTTCACATGATTCAACATACATCCGTGAAAATTTCTTAATAACTCATTTTATTTTTTCACTTACTTTTCTGCAACTGTTGTAACCTTCCAAATTTTCCCTTAAAGCTTGTCTTCTCTCTCCCTGGATATCTGGGTTCCTCTAAGAATTATCCACTGGATACAAATATGCTATACACATAAATTTCTCATAAGTCAGGTCTGAAATCCATCTGTCGCTTATTACTGAACCCTTTTTGTTTGTTCCCGTGTTTTAGCAGGGGAAGCAGCCATAATTTAATTTAACAGCCTAGGTGCAGTCCAACACTTATGTAAGTAAGGGGTAGTTCTTTTCCTGTGCCTCTGACATGACCTTTCTTAATAAAACAGCAGTAACTCCTTTTTTCAAGTATTGCTGCTATTAGTGTATAGCAAAATGCACTGCCATTTCTACACATGTGCTGGTTTCCCTATGCACCACCACTTTCCCAGCTTTTCACTCATGTTATATCATCATATCTTGGATTAGTTCCCCATGGATGCATTAACTTGCAAAGTCATACAATATTCTTCTGCATATTACACATTTCTAGTTGTTTTAAAGACATCTCCATTCTTATTACTATGTAGGTCTCCTGATCTAATTTCATCTGCTAATTTTATCAACAGTTAATGACATTGTTAAGTCACTACTGCCTTCATTATCCTTGAATCAACTCCTGGGGGTGTTTCTCAACCAACTCTTTTTGAGGTATTTTCCCTTTTTAGCTCATGAGCATTTAAAATTCACCAAACACCTCAGAAGATGCATAAAGATCCTGAAGAATTGCATCAAGCACTAGTATTTCTTCCATTAATTTTGTATTATATTCCAAACTGTGACAGAGTTCATTATTTACAAATCTATACTGCTTATTAACTACAGTCACATTACCTTCAAAACCCAAAATCCCTCTCCCTCTTTAATGTTTAGTCAATATTTATTTCATTACTGAAATTTTATAGAAACCAGCACTACATCAAAGAGAAGACTGGCCAAAGGTACTTAAGTCTTTTTTTCTCTCCTGTTTTTAAGTGCACATATTAACATATTCCACGGCATGTCACTTGCTTTCCATTCAAATGTAAGGGCAAACTCTACCTAGAGGAGCACAACCAGGCTCCATTTATAGATACCAAACATCAGTGTGTTCACAGACAGAAACAAAGTTGTCAGGACTGTACACCTGAATTTCTTTGTATTTGTTCATGTGTCATGGGCATTACGAAAACCAGCTCATACAGCAATTGTAAAGCACTTACTTTTTTCCCCCCAGTGCACTCACTTTTTTTTCCCCATCATACACATCATACATTTAGGTTTGCATCATGCCAGCTGCTGCACTTCAACAATTAAAAGAAACTTGGTACCCCCCAAAGAGATGGTTGTGTACAGATTCTCTCTGTGAACTTACTTGGACAGAGCTACATAGACTTAATTGATCAAAAGGGACTCACAAAACAACAAAATATTTTGCAGAGGCATATGCTAATGGTACTGCACCAACTTCGAAGACCTGCTGCCTTACCGGAAAGGTTCATAAAACTGTTGAGGTGATGGAAATGCTCCCAAGCTGCTGCCTGGAATGCAGAAATGGGACGGTAACTATGCCACTTATTTATTTATTTTAAAAATAAGGCAGGAAGAAAGGGGCCCAGATGTTTTAACAGGAAATTAGAAAGCTAGCTGATATAAATTCACCACCCAGCAAAGCTTTAATAGCCCAAATTCCCCTCCCCCTGCTCCCCATTCCTGATCCCTCGTCTGCATCTGAATGCTCACAGTGCTGCTAATGGATAAAAATGGAAACAAATGTATGCACAAATCACAGCATGCTCCTGTGCCAGCTTCCCCTCTCTGATTCATTAGACCCAGATCTTCATACTGCTGCTACGTATTAAAATCAATGTTCTGCCTCTTCATTATTGTCATTATTTCTCTTTCACTTCAGAAGTTTCCTTTCTTTCAGATTGCTGCCTGACCAGCTTGTCAGGACATATTTAAATCAATATTTTGTGCATATGAGGGTGTGTGCCGTGCATCTGGATGCCACCTCATTACCATCTGAATTCCCATCATTTCTGCCACGACACAAAAACATAGGGGTAAATATCATGTCAAATGACAGAAGATTACAGCCATCTATCTCCATCGCTTAAAAATCTGAAGTAACTGCAGATTTTGCCATCAGCCCATTTCATACCCGATAAGAAAACCTAAATAAAGACTGAATGCAGCACTTTCCGTGATGCATGAAAACGCAATGCAGCTCAAGCAGAAGGCATTAAAGATTCATCCTCTGCTTGGCCAGAACTGGAGTTTCAAGCTGCTTATGTCAGCTTTGCCTACTGCACCTGGGGCTTACCTTTCAGGTCATGGAGGAAAACCCCTAATGGTGCAGGTTGTTAACAGGGAAATCAGATATTCAGAGTCAGATGAATGGTGAAGTTCCTTTTTGGGAAGGAGAAGCCCTACAGAGAGCAAACGCAACCAAGAGAGTCCATGTTTGCAGGGCATTTGCTATTGCTGATTGAGTTCCAGGGCAGAGGAACTCTAATGGTACTGTGGACCTGCAAAAAGGATGCTGGCTCCTGTGGTCCTGCCAAACACACACAGGAGGTAACAGGTGAGGCTGCAGGAAGTTGAGAAGCACACTTACTGCAGTATAAAGAAACGAAGCATAAAAAATTGCTTTCATTTGGATCCAAAATGCCTTCAAAAGAGGAAGCATCTTATTTAAGTTGGTCAAAACAGAGGTACCCACTACACTCCCTCCTGTAACGACATTTCTATGCCTTGATTTTTTTCTTTTAATTAGAAACACAGCATAGTGCAGAAAGAGGTGTTTCATTTATGCCAATTCACATCTTACTAATATAAAGATGAGCCTACAGCTACTACTGTCATTTTCACATGAGGCTTCGGTGAGGATGCTCTTTTTTCTTCCAAACAAGTGTAACAAAAAAACCCACCTAAAAATAATAATCCATATTTACATACCTACCCACTCCCAGAGTCAGCACATTTTCCACTGACATGCTCATTTGAGGTTGTACATTTTAAGTCTGTAAATCTATGAAAAGGTGATGACCAAGGACTCTTCACTTGGGGGATCTCCAAGTGATGCACCTGTAACAGCGTTTTGCTGGGTGTGTGGTGCTGCACTTCCCATTGGCCTCTTCGTGGGCCCTTTAAATTGACAAATTTGAGATATGCTTGCATCGGAGTTGTAGGCAAATCTTTCCCTGCCTTTCACACAAAGTTGGGGCAGATATTAGAAACACCTTGGAATCCCAAAAATATTGAATTTACTACTACAAGATGTTATCACCAAAAGTAGTAAGAAAAAGTAAGTAGTTTTCATAAACTTTGAAGTACTTAATTTATATTAATTTTGTGTGTTCTTTCCTAGTCTGTTTTCTCTTTCTCTGATAAACGCTCATAAACCTCAACTGCAAAATACAAACCTGTTGAAATAAAGTATCTGGGTGCCCTATCAACACTGTTTATTTGTTTGGTTCCCCCCTCTGCGTCCTTCCCCCTACCCCCCAATACAAAACCTGGAAACAAACTCCGTATTGATAGTATCCCTTTAAGGTATGAATAGAGGTAAACTTTAGTTCCTCTCTCCACTTGCTTTCATAGGACCTACTGTCCCTAATCTTTGATGCAACATTTGGAAGCCTGGATGAATAAACATATTCACTGGTATCTTCCCTTAAATGGTTGAGTTTCTAAACTTAATCTATAATGCAATAAGCTCCAGCTCTGAGATGATCAGAAGCACAACAGATGTCTCATCTAGAATTTTGTGGCTGTGAATCTAGTCCTTGGTGGGGTTCAGTCCCTAAAGGCTCCTGTTCTTTGTTTTAGCTCTTTAGACCAGAGAGGAGTGGGAAGAGGGATAGAACCATTTTGAAATGCCTACACTGTGTCTGGAGTTCAACCCCATGGAGAGCTGCAAAGCAGGAGAAGACTATTCACTCACTCTAAACAGAAAGAAAGATAGGAAATGGCAGAGAGAACTACAGAGGTTTATTTTCTTATCAGAGTCATTAATATTCAGTTTATTCCACCTGAAACACTGTTTCAAGGGACTGAATCACAGAGGGGATTGACTTTGATTTGGGGAGTCTTTCATTTGTAAGCTGTCAGTTTGTATCCAGTGGAGGGAGGTACTGACGGATGGTTTCTAATATGTAGGAGTTGCTTAGTGGCATATGACAAATGACAAAGCAGTTACAGAGTTATATGGTGAGTCAGCAGTCCTTTCCCAGAAGGTTCAATACTAATTAAGAAGTGACTTGACACTCTCTGCGTAAGGTTGCTTGGAAACTTATGCCCAGCTACCAGAAACAAATCGAAAGTAACTAAATGCCTTAAGCTTCAGCATGGAAATATAACAGTCCTACAGCTGTATCATATCTCAATACCCCCATTATGGTTTTATTCGAACAGTACATTTAGTACGGTTACATGACCCCTGACTAACAGAACACTACTTTTTGTTCACTCAGAAATAGTGCCAGCATTGAAATGTTTGCCTTTTATTTAAAACCACACTTTAGCGGACAGGTTTCTTCTCAAGTCCATCCCCAAATCCACTAAGCGCAGTCGTATGCTAAGCAGGACAAAGGATGAGCCCTGCAGAAAGGCACTGAGCTAATGCTGGTGTGTAGCTCAGCTCCACCTGGCTCCCTGGATAACACAGTTCATGCTGGGAGCAAGCCCTGTCTTTGGCTCGGGAAGGAAACTCTGCCATTAGCAATGGATTTGAGTGATGGTTTGTATCACATCTCTTCCTCTTTTCAATGCTCTGCCATGACCAAGAAGCTCATTTCATCCACGTTTCACAAACAGAGAACGACAAAAACGATTCTCCCCCCCGCTTTTCTTTCAAATTGCACTGGTTGTGGTAAGGGGTGAGTAGGAATGACTGACATTCAAAACCCATCCTCAAGTTTTGCACAGAGAATTTTCTCCTAATTTTAATCCATGCCAGGTCTGCCTCAGCCGCAGTGAACTTGCCACAGGTAAGCACTGCACTGCGAAATCCTGTCTTGGGGGCACCAGTTTCTGATCCTAATTTTTTATCGAACACAAAAGTTTCATGAAAGGAATCATGTAAAACTTGTGCTGAGCATTTACCAGCACAAAGAAAATTGCATTTCAGGGATGGGAAATTGTAAGGAAATGAGTAACAATGAAATGGTAGCACAAACCAGTGTATTAAAAGACAGCATCAATTAAAAGTTACAAGATCAATGCAAGGGAATTTACAATATGATGCACATTAGTAGCCTGCTCAAAATCTCAGCACAGAGCAGCAATGGACAGAGGAGGTCATCTGAAAAAGTTAATGAATCATGTAGTTAATGAAGAAAGGTCATGTCTTTGATCAGTGGGATCTAGAAATTACAATTAAGCACAAGACCCATATCATATACACTTCACAAAAAACTACTGTATTTTAGAAATTCCTCTAGTTTGATTTTGTTTTATTGTTTGTCTGTGGTTTTAATACTACAAGAAGGTGTTTGGGGTTTGTCTTTTAATTTTTACAGCCAGTGTTCTTTTTGTTCCATTCTTCATATAATATTTAAAACATTTCCTTGGCATGGTTGATTAAATCTACAGTTTTGTCTTTCCTTTCTTTCTCCAGCTGCTTGTAAACCATTTGGTGTTTCATTCATGAATGGAGAGAACATATGAGTTAAGTCAATAATGAACCAGCTCAGTAAGACCAAATAAGAAACTCAGTAAGACCCAATTAGAAACTTAAAAAAAACCCAAACAAAACAAAAAACCTATGTAAAAGTAGTTCTTGTAAATTTTACTATACTAAAAATAAGTCTCACACCACTTTTTAAACTTGCCCACAAATACTTTTTTTTTCTAAAATTGAAAGCGGGTTTTTTTGTGTTTTACACCATGTCTCTGGTGGAGAGCTATAAGAGTTGACATGTCAAGAGAAAAAGCGATTCAGTAAATTGTTACATTTGTCACCACATAAATCCTCTTCATAGCATTTTTCCCAAGTTGATTTTCAAGGTTAAGAGCTGTTTCCCATACTCTGCTATGTTAGATTATTATACAGGTGTCATAAAAGAAGGCTTTGATTTTGTAAGAGATCAAAAATAAGTTTTCCTTCATACCTTTATGCTACAGAATATACATGCAACATTAGAGTACTGGTGAATCTGCTGCAAACAAAAATTCCTGACGATGCAGAAACTTCCTCTGCTCTATGCAGGATGCAAGAAACAAGTTTTCAGGGAAGGCAGCTGTATTTTATTTTGTGCTTTACAAACAGCTTTTGGGGAACATCAATTCATTTCACATTTACTCATGTTCTTATAGTGCTCTTTTTTCAGCATCTTTTGGATGCTGCTCAAATGAAGCTTTCCCACTTCTCCTCCTCACTTTAAGCTTGTCGAAGCAACAACGGAAGAAAATGCACCTGGACACTTCTGCACTGAGCATCTGGTGGGAAGAGACTGAAAACTCAAGATTGCTTCATGTTTGTAAAAGGAAACATAGAAGGCTGGAACTGTTTTAAATCCTCTCTTGAGTATGAACCAATTTTCAAAACAGCCTCGGAGGTGGCTCTGTCACTGTCACACATTGCAGTCTCCTGCCTCAGACTGATTCAATACCTCCACAGGACAGATTCCTTACACTGGTTCAAATGTCTGAAATGAGATCGTGTTTTACTTCCCCCAAGCCTAGGACACAGTGTGCCCTGCAACAGCACCACAGGACTTGAGGTGACACATACCATCAGATGCCAGAGCAGTGACTGGGAGATAAACCAAGTGACCAACACAAAAACCCCCATTGGTTTGGAATATGTAAAGATAAACAGGAATATAGGAATATTTTCTGATAAAACATAATGAAGACCGATTTGCTTATGCCACTTAAGCAGCACTTATGCCACTTAAGCAGCACTTTTTTTTAAATGACACAGCTTGTTTCCCAACACCTCAGGAAACCCCATCAACACCACGAAATAAACCAAACCAGGAGACAAAGTCACTAAAGTGGAACAACTGCAACCTTTCAGCCAATAAGAGGACCATGCTCCTTCTCAATTAGATGGTGGAATGGAGATGATGGTAACTGTGCATTTAAAGCGAGATCTGCTCAGCAGATGGGGAACAACAGTTTCCTGACACCACTCAATTCGAAAAAATATTCCACTTTTGAGGAGCAAGAGATGCTTGATCTAGGTATTAGGAATGAGTAAGATGTGATAGAAGCTCCTGGGTTCCAGGAACTAGTCTTCTGCTTTGGTCAACACACCTCCTAACGCGCTGAGCAGCCTAAATCTGTTCTTTCCTTACAGCTCAGTCTGGGAGGCACGAAGGCGGCATCGCTGGATGCAGCAACTCTTCCTCTGCCAGGGAATGCCTTCCTACAATCAGTCCTTTGTAGCTGGCTTCCTTCCTCCTTGCCTTTTCCTCCTCCCAGAGCTTCAGAACGAGGTGAATTGAGCTGCCTCCAGCCCTCTACTACTAAGGCAAGAGTGGTGACAGGAGAACAATGAGCCTTCCACTCAGCCTGGTCACCTCACTGCTACCCTCTTCCATCTTCCCACTGAAGTCCCTAGGGTGTATTAGTAAAAGCCAGCCACCCTGTGGGGTGCCCAACCCCTGCAGCCCGCTGCTGCCCTCCACTCCCACAGCTAAAACTCTGGATCCTCCTTCGAGCTGCAACACGCACCTCTCAGCTGCTCCATCAGACTTGGTGGCAATGGCAAGAACTTTTTCCCTAAACTCATTACCTGTCATTCTGCCTTACCTACTGCAGTACCAAGAGAGGCCATTTTAAGTGGCAAAACTACAAGCACTTAAGACTTGTAAAACAGTGATTAATAATGGCTGCCCAGTAAGTTCACAAATACTACTAGGGAGAAGAAAATCTGTGCAAATGTTAGAAAAGGCAATCTTAATGACCAAGAGTTTGGCATCAGGGTTCACTGTAATAATGTTTTTATAGACCAAGACTACCATGATTTTTTTTTTAATTGAGCAGTTTTTGGTGAGGATTAAAAAAGATTTTCTGTGAACAGAATGGAGTAACAAAGAAAAAAGACCCTCTGTTGCTAAATCCTGAGACAGTCATCTTGCCTGCAGTATCTGCAACAAAGTGATAACTATTCTAACTCTCATCCTTTTTATTTAAAAGTGAAATGTGGTAACACTGATGTATTTATTCACCCTTCTTGATCCATAAGCACAAATCTCTATCAGGATTTTCTCAATAGAAAAGACATTTCTGCAGCATACGGAAAAGTTCAGTATGTATGGACACATAGTGGAGCACACACCTCTCCAAGCACCTCTGTACATAGATGAGGAGTCCCAGATCAGTGTCAATCGACTCCCTCTGCTGGCAAGAGCGGCCACTTTCCTCTTCCAAAAATAACCTACCTTTTTGCTGGCAATCTGCAACATGAACGCTGCAATACATTTTGCCAAATCTTACTCAGTGCTGGTGGTCGGCTGCTTTGCAGTGCACGTCTGCAAGTAAGATAACTTGGATTCTAAGCAGCTTCCTAGCAAATGCCAGAGAAGCACTGAATAAGTATCCAGTAATAATTTTAATTATAGTTTGCACAGTAATGTTCATGGATATGAAACTGGGTTCCATTTGCCTTTCACTCCATGCAAACTTTCAGATTTCCTTATTAAAGCAGGCTTAAAATAAATAATGTAAGATTCATAAAACAGTATATTGTGTTTCATTTAAAATATTTATAGAATTATCTAAAAAAGAAAATCATTACTTGCATTTTACTCTGAAATTTGAAATGCAAGAGGCAGGATATGCATGAGGGAGCCCAAAGGGCTGTGAGCTGCCCCAGCCGTATCATCCACCTGCCTTTACTCTCCCCTGGATCTAAGGGACCTGCTGAAAGTAGCTGGGAAGGGTAACCAGCCTGCTACATTTTTGGCTAACTTAATTACAAAGGCTGACCCAGACTTGGTGAATGCAAACCCCTGTGGCTGTCTGTCACTGCCACTAAACCACCACAATCTAGAAGTGTTCGACTCCCTGTCAAGGGCACAAACCTCTGTCAGACAGATGTTGACATGGGACCATGACTACTACAAAACACTGCAATGCTGCTGTAACAGCAGCACCATCCCAGAAGTCTATTCTTCAATGTTAAGACAAAATTACAAGGCCCCTTTTCCCTTCTTCAGGACCTGCCTGGACTCACAAGATACACCAAGTAGCAGTCCTAGGTCTCTGCATACTTCTTTTGGGTTTTTGAAAGAGAATGGAAAATTGCCATTTCTTTTTTAAGTAAAAACAGACTCTATGTAATTATAGGAGTCCAGGAGCTGGACCCACTTACAAGATTCCTATGAGCCTCTACATAATAAAAATCAATTAGTAACAGAGGTACACAGGAATATATCATTAAGATGATGGAGAAATTGATTTTATGGGGTTTTTTCAGTAAGTTGTTTCAAAGCTCTCTCTCTCTCTGTGCTTTCCAAAACATAATTCTAAAACATTTATTTTGTATGCTGAAGCAATCATAAGGTTGACACAACTCCACAAGCCTCTACTACGCACAAAGGAACTTTGGTTTCACATTGCTTATATAACATCCCTCATACCTAAACACACAAACACCTAGCTGTACACTTGGTGATTTGCACACATAGTAAAAATGGAATCCAGATGTAAACATGATCAACTTCTTCAAATCATAAACAAGCCTGACACTACAACCACCATTTAAATAATCATAAAAAATTATCTTTTTTTGCTTGATTACTACTTTAGTACTAGAAATACACTTCATTTTTTATTTAAACCCCCTGAGCACCACATGCTTCTTCATAAAGGTCTTTATCAGAAAAATCAGAAAATAACTGGATTTTATAAAATTCCTCTTATCCCAGAAGGTTTTATACATAAATTAAAAAGTGGAAGTGCTGGCCTGATGATTATTTAGGTAAACATGCACAATCAATAATGACTTCTATAGGGATGAACTTGGTGCCTTTTTTTTTTCTTTTTTTTTTTTTTTTGAGAGAGAGAGAGAGAGAGAAAGAGAGAGAAAATATGGGGGTATTGGCTAACATGCTGAGGTTATTTTCAAATTTCTTTGAGAAAGTACAAATGGTTCCTGAATTTCTACAGAGATGGATGCCACAAGTGGGTAAGGGGAATTTTATCACAACCAAAAGACAATTCTCCTCAGAGAAAGCATGGTTGTAATATTTCATCACATTCTTAGCAATACAGTAACAGTACAGATCATCTTAAAAGCTGGGATGTTAAAACATGCTGCAAAGAAATTCTTATAATGGGAGGGAATTCCTAATATACCCCAAGGTAACTGCATGCTCGTTTTGCACTGATAGGTTAAATGCTGAAGATACAGAGGAGTAAAATACATTTCTTAAATTCCATAGGCAGGGGGCAGCATGCTCCAGCCATCAGCGCTGTCTTGTGGCTTTCCGCAGTTTAATTAACATTTCCCTCTCACCAAGAGAGCATCATCTTTGGTGAGTGAAACCTAGGGATACTTAAGTAATTTAAAAAGGAACCTGACTACGTACATGTTCACAATTTCAAAAACGTGCTTTTCATTACAGGTGGCATCTCTGTGTAGCATAAAAGAAATTAGGTGGTGGTCCTAGTAAATGTTAATCTCTTCAAGTCAATAAAAACTCTGCTCCAAAATGTGACTGCAGCTTTGCAAAAGGAACACATAGCAGTGATGAAAACCAAAATGTGGGGAAAACAGAACGTGCCTTATAAATTATAACCTGTCTCCTCAAGCTCAGTCATCTTTTAAATCCAACAAATATGAGTGCCAAAGTCATTCTTCTTTGTGGAATCAAAAAAGTTTGAAAAATTTTATCTTAAACAGATAATTTTTTAAATTAACTCTATAAGGTTGCCTGCAAGAATTCGACATTTGCATATAATGATAATGCATATTAGACAGTAATTACCATGGACTTTTCTTTAATTATAACTGATAACAAATAAATCTTGCGTTCCCAACTGAAGAATGTAATTAAGTCTGAGTAGTTCAGGGAAGAAGAGAAGAGACAAAAACATTGATTTTAAAATCAGGAGAATGACACACTAGAACTTAATTCCCTTCGTCTTTCCACTCACATCAAAGAGCATAAAAAATCCATCTTCTCTGAAGAAAATGAAACTATCAACCCTGCTTTGCCCTGTTTACTAATGATACAAAATGTTTTCTCACATAGCTTTATCCAGGATTTGCAAAGTCTTCTTCACAAAGAAGAGAAACTATTTTTATTTTGACACTTTAGCACAGTGAAATCGCTGAGGACTGTGAGCAACCCCAAGCAAAGGGAGGATTGTTAATGAATAGGGAAAAGAAACCTCCTGGGAAGGGAGAGGCGGGAGACTGAGGTGAGAGCATCAGAGATCCAAAAAACATGCCTAATCTAAGTCTAAATCAAGGAGGTTATTTAATAAGTGAAAAGTATCCTAGATTATATTATTAGAACCCAATAATTTAAAAACATACAAGGAAAAAGCTGCCACCTTTCACAGATATGCAAGTCTAGCCTTGAAAGCAATAACAATGACTCCCACCAAGTCAAAGTCCAAGAGTAAATTTAAGAGATGCTGACATGAAATGTTGGATTGGCAACACACCCCACAAATACCTCAAGGCAACCACAGGGATGTAGCCTCCTTGGTCCCCCTTGGACTTGAAAGAAGTTCACTTACCTTTTTCAAACAGTCAGTTATGTGCAGCAAGAAACTCTGGCATTCAAATGAAAAAAAAAAGAAAAGAAAAAAAGGTTGTGCAAAGGCAGTATGGAGCGAACTTTCAACATTTCAGGCCACGCCATTCCCTGTGGGACTGACTAAAGCTGACAGTCCATCAGCTTGACCTTCCCTGCACAAGCACTCCCTATGAATTTAGTCGGAAAGTTCAAGCTTTACATTTTGTATCGGCTGGTACTGGAACAGCCCCAGCAGGAAAAGTTCAGCATCTCCACTGAGGCTCTCCTCAGCTGGGCTCACAGCCATGGCCTCTTCCAGGGATGCTGAGGAAGCCAAAGGTGATCACACCAAAGTCACTCACCTTCAAAGCATACTAATACATCCTCTGGAGAAGCTGAGAGCAGCAGAGTGGCTGTCTTGTAGAAGGGAGAAAAAGGAGATTTCTAAGGGAAGGATTTGCACCAAAGTCTCAACTTTATGATTAAAAGACAGCAGTCCTAAACCTGCAATTCCTTCAGTAGGGCCTCTGCCTGACGTGGCTCCTTCTGCATCAAAGAATCATAAGAAATCCTGTAACACAAAGTATTTTCTCTGCACAGTGGACATCTTTCATCTTCATCACCTTCGGTTCAGCTATGCCTGAGCTATGATGCTGAGGGACACAACCGTCTCGGTTAAGTATTTGAGACTGTCATGCTTTAACCCCAGCTGACAACTTGCGCACCACACACCCATTTGTTCGCTTCCCCCTCCTCCTCCCCTCACCTCCACAGTGGGATGGGGGAAGAGAACCGAAAAAGTGAGAGAACTTGTGGTTTACAGTGAAGACAGTTTAATGGAACAGAATAGGAAGAAAATAATCATGATAATGACAGTAATAATAAAAGAGTTAAAATACACAAAACGAGTGATGCATAATGCAGGTGCTGACCACTTGCCAAGTGATATCCAGCCAGACCCTGAGCAGCAGCCCTGACCAGCTTTGCCCCCAGCTGATATAATGAGCATGTTGTACAATCTGGAATCCCTTTGGACTGTTAGGGTCACCTGTTCTGGCTGTATCCCCTCAAAACTTCTGGTGCCCTTCCAGCCTTCTTGCTGGCAGGGGATGATAAACTGACCTAATGTAAATACCACTTAGCAACAACTAAAACATCAGTGTGTTATCAACATTACACTCATACTAAATTCAAAACACAACACAGTTACTATGAAGAAAATTAACTCTGTCCCAGCCAAAACCACGAGATGGATAAAGGCATATTCAGGCAATTAGCTCATGAAAATGGGACTGCAGCTCAGCACATGATAATTCAAAGAAATCTGATCTACAAGTGAAAAAGAAAATTCTGCATAATGTTACAGTTGGATTTTTTTGTAAAATGCTTGTTTATTGGGTTTTTGGTTGTTTGGGGTTTTTTTCTTAGAAAAAACACCCACCTGCTTTAGCATTAGCTGTAATAAAACTGCATACGTTAACTGTGAGCATCTCAAGGGCAGCTTAAGTAGCAGAATGTATTGGTCAAATGAGATTCAATATAAGCTTGTATTAATAAATGGATTATAAAATGGCACCACACAGAGACTTTATTCACTGTTTCTCCATTTTTGTCTCAAATATAATAATTTTCCTTTGTTTTCTCGGTGGGGGCATCAGCTTTCCCCCTTCTCTCCTATCCTATGCAGTTTGTAGCAAGACTCTTAAGGGCAGGTGAAGTGACGATCAATCCCTCTGCAGCTGGAGGTCTTGCACAGCTCTCTGTGGCTCTGATGGAGTGAAAAACACTGTCAGCATGTAGCACTGGAAAGTATTACATTGGTTTATCAACGTTTGCAAAAAGTTGAAAAGAAACCAACCTCTTTTCTGAGTGAAAACAAGGGGAACTACACAGCCTGGTGTGCAGAGCTGCTGCGCAAGGAAAATAACCTGCTGCTTTCACTCTGTATGTGGCCAAATGCCACCTGCTTGAAAAGGCCAAGAAAGTACCTGCTTGAAAACCATTCACTGACCCCATGTCCCCCTCCTCACTAACTCTGCCAAGCTCCTGAAACAAACTGCAATTCACCACCTGGAAAGCAGTGCCAAACAAGTTTCCCCCACAGACCACAAGCACTCCTGTGAGACTTCACTCACATCATTAACTCACACAACAACACGCTGTACAGCTGCAGACACCACCAGCCTGGAGATTAAAAAAAAAAAAAAAAAAAAAAAAAAAAAGATAACTAAGCCATGTGTTATGAAAGAAAAGGGTATGGTTAGAGCAAACAATAAAAAAAAGTCTCCCTCCTGTTTTTTCCTCCCCTCTCATATACGTTGCACACAGTTGAGAGTTCTGTGTTTCCACTCCCCTCAGGAGATTTTACTGCCACAGGTTCTGTGTGCATCAGCAGGATCAAGTTTTGAACCAAACCCCAATGTACTGGCAGGTGAAAGGAATACTTTCTTTTTTTTTGGAAAGCACAATTCAAGTGACTTCAGTCGCAGCTGATTCCAAAACACTTTTTTAGTCTGACAAACAGATATTTAAAATATTCACCTTTATGCTCCATTACGGAATATAATTTTTTGCAACTAGTCTGTAGTCATCTCAGAACTACAAAATATGCCAGAGGTATTTCATACACAGCAAGGCATTGTTTGGAACAGAATGACAAATTCTACAAATAGAACAGATACTGAAGGAGTAGACTTTATACAGAATACCCTGGGAAAATCTGCATAGATATTATATGGTACATAGATTCTCATTCTGTCTTTTTAAAACACTAGTCATTCCAGCTCTTTCTGGCTAGATGCATTTGTAGCTTTTTTCCCCAGTACATTCTTCACGTTATTAATAACTACTGCAATGCATCATAATGCCATACAGAAGTTTCAACACGTGATCAACTATCGTTCCAGTCTCAGAAGGAAAGATCTTCTGAGACACGAGACCCAAGAGAATTAAAAACCTAAGAATTTACCATAATCCATAGCCAATTAGTCTCATCAAAGGCTCAACGACTGTGCAGAAAGCTTCTGAGTTTGCAGTGTTGCTCTGCAAGGCAGGGACTTGCATATGGGACTGAAAGCAGACACCAGGTGGACACTTCCCACCAGGCACCACAAGTCTCTACAACAAAAGAGGTGATCAGACAGGTTGACCAGCAGTAAGGCTGGCAGCTTGCTGACCTCACCTTCATAGCTGTTGCCCATTGCCCTAGAAGATGATGCCCGAGTCTTCCAGAGCAAATCACAGATTGTAAAGAAGGAATGCTGTCATCCAAAAACATGCATCAGGGGCAACCTAAGAGCATGGAAAACTTCTCACTGACCAAGTTGTTCTGAAGAACAAGAACAAAACAGTAATTTGGGGGAATCTGAGTAGGCCTTTTCCCTATGAAAAGGGAGGAAAATACCAAGAGGAGTTGAAGTGAAGGAGGTGTCTGAAGGGAGTATAACTGGCAAGGCAATAGCTGGGACTGCCTCCTCTGTAAGAATGGCAGCATGGCAACAATTTGTGGGAGAACCTGAAAGGCAAGGTCTCACTGGTATCCTAATTAGGGGTTGTTTAAACAGTAAGGTTATGTGCAGTGCTATTAATTCCAGCAGGGGATAAGTAGTAGGAGTAGTGGGGTTGAATTAAGAATTCGAATTCTCTTTGCTAAGAAAACAGTCAAACCCCAAAGCAATTCAAAGTTTTTCCATGAATTGTACAGCTCTTTGAAGTATTTTCCATTTTGCTCAGTTTCATAGTCTGTAATTTCAGATGGTGCCAATTCCTGTTTCTTCTTGTATGTAGTCCAGTGGAGCTAAAAATGCTGTATTATTTGAGTAATGGAAAGTTAGGTAAACTGACAAATGCAGAAAAGGAAGAATTCTTAAATTCCAGTAAAAAATGTAATTCCTTCATCCCTGTCTCACATCACATTTTCAAAAACAATCCTCCCTCCCACTCCTGTATTCAGTTTGCCTCTTTCTTTCCTAGTGATACCCAAATACAGCAGACACCATCCACAATGGCTTCACCTGGGACACACAGTCTTCATAAAACTTAGCGAGACTTGTGCTCTTTGCAATGGCATCACACCGTTAAGCTGCTTAATTTGTCATCCACTAAAAATGAACACTGATTCTGCTCTGCAGTACAGCTGCTTAGCTTCTTATTTCCTGTTTTACATTTGATTTTTTCCTTCCCAGCTGTGGCTTCCACTGAATACCATCTTACTTATTTCAGACCCTTATCCTAATTTATCTACTGTATTTTAAATTCTGTCCTGTCTTCAAAACCTGTTTCAGTTGAGTGTCATCCAAAGTTTCCATAGGTATTTTCAAATTCATTACACAAATCATAAAAGAAATGTTGAAGAGAACAGGGCACGTGACAAAGCCCTTGAGAAAACCAAATCCCACCGCTTCAACTGTATCAAGTCATTGAAGGCCAAACTTTTGCTGCAGTCTTTCAACCACTGCAGAAGTCACTTTAGAGATACCTCATTTAAATTACTTCCCTGGTTTGCATAGTACAATGTCAAGTGAAATAGTGTCAAAAGCCTTACTAAAGTCAGAATGGATCACATCTAATACTTCTTTCTTAGACTTTCTGCCAGTTAGTCTGTCAACACCGGAATCGGACTAGCTCAATGTAATTTGTTCTTGACAAATCCATTTGGGTATTCCCTTGCTACTCGCTAAGTACTTGCAAATTAATTAATAATTTATTCCATTTTTTGTAACACCTGATTTATAGTTACCAATAACTTCCTCTCTTTCCCTGTTAGAGAAGGCATCCATCTCTGAACCTCTCTAGCCCCCTCAGAGCCCCTCTCTCTCCCTCCATGGATTCTTAAGAAATACAGCTTCAATGATTCAAAGATTACTGTAGCTAATTCCTACATACTCTGAAGTAAATTCCAAGAGACATTCCTGATTTGAAACCACCTAAACCTTTAGCCTCCTCTTCTTCATTTTTCCCCACACTTTTGATTTTCTTCCTAGAAAGCCCTGAGCATTGAGACTACATAAGCTTCTCCCTTCCATTTCTCTCCTTTCCACACCAGTATACCTTTTTCCTCAAGTAAAAAGCTTTACAATGGAGATATGTCTTACGATAAACTCTGATTTTGTTTAAAAAAAAAACCACCAACAAACATTTTAGTTAGGCATGGCTGCTGATGCACTCTACCTGGTTCATTTTGAAGACATTTTGTGGCGATGCCACAAAGACACCTCAGTGGGTAGGAAGGCTTAGAGATACTCCTTTTTCATGCAGCTGGCTGGAGTCAGGCATTCCAGAAGGGGAGCAATTCCTCTCCAAGAAAGAGAAGTGATAGCAATGCTGCTGCCTTCCCATAGGGATCAGGGAGGGGATGAGCAGCCATAAGTTCCGAATCAGCACATCATCCACTTCCCTGACAAAGCACTTCTGCAGATGTCTGTGTGCTTCTGGAAGGGTCCCAAGGGCTGCATATGAGCCCTGGATGCACAAAACCAGCACAGAGACAGCAACAGAAACAATATTCATGTTTTAAAAGCAATATTACAGGTTGAGCGCAGTGTTATCTTTGCTTTCAAATCAGCATCAAGATCATGTAAAAACCAACTCGTGTTGCGTTTTGGCAGATGCTAGTGAGAGTCAGGAAAAATGCGGTGAGTGGAGCTACAGCTGTGGGGAAATCGGTGTACAGGACTGAAGAACTGACCCAGCAGCCTTTTACACACAACCCCTGTGCTGCCAGCATCACACCACTGTGGTGAAGAAACCCTCATCCTGCAAATCCCTTCTAGCAGTAGAAAACAGATGTCAGCCTAACATTGCTGGTCAGTGATTTTCATAAAAGCCAGCTGAAATAAGAAATTGGTTATTGTTTCAGTTCATTCATTCAGGAGCACGATACATATGAATGCTCAGACTCCTGAATGAGGGAGAGATGCAGCTCCCTCTCAAGAGAGAGAGAATGAGACTGAAAAAAAAAGAAAAACATGTACATTCAATTATATACACCCCGATGCAGCCAAGCTCTAATGCCCAACATATATAAAGTGCTTTATCACTTGAGCTAAGCAATGATTTTAACTCTTCAGCAGTTGCAGAAAGCTGTTTCACCAAGGTACATTTCTGAGGAGATTGGAAGAGATGCTGCCTGTTGCCTGAACTGGATGTATGACAGGAGCAGAGCTAAACATGAAGAAGCTTTACTTACATAAAATATTCTTATAAAGGGACCACCTGCTATTTATGCCTGGCAAAGAGCAAAAAGCCGTGCTGCGGGTGCACAAGATGACACTGATTTGTGACAAACCTTCAAGGGCCACTGGAAAGCCACAGCGCAGCAATGTGTGCTTTAGCAGCTCTTTGGACACAAGACAAAGCAAACCATGAGGTGATGACCTACATGCCAGCTTGAGAGCAATTAGGCAGGGAACTGCAGCACTTTCACCATCATAGTAAGTGCACTGGAGGGTGTTCTTACGAAATAGAAGTCTGCAGTGCAGGTTAAGTACTCTCAGTCTGGGAGGAAGGGTGAGAAAAAAGAGAAAGACTAGAGAAGAACAAAACGTGTACGAATAGGAAATTATTATTCAACAAGCAAGCATGATATGCTAAGATCTAAGACATAATGCAATAAAAACTCTTATTTGTTTTTGAAGCATATTCTCATTACCACACTCTAGGCTATATCAGCATTTTCATTTTTATCTATTTCCAGGAGTTTATAACCAAACTCCACAAACGTGTTTGTAGCGAAAACTGGCTCAAAAGCCTCAACCTGAAAGAAGCTTATAATTTCCGTCAAATAATTTATTTGTCTGAACAAAATAGTAATAATAAAAAATTATAAAATTCAGAATTCCTAACCTGTATTCTCTCTGTTCAAGGCCTTAAATTTAAGTGTTACACCACTGTTACACTCAACAGTGACTGATTAATTTTTTTCTTTTTGTAATGGAAAAAGTTTTGTGCTTTACTATTTTCTTTCTATCTCCCCCCTGCACATTTCCTTTCTTTTCCTGCTACACCTTTTCCTGTGTGAATTCAGCAAGTACTTCACATTTTCTTTCTTTCCACTCCTCTCCATCATGTCCACTTACGTTCAAAACACACTCTCTTTCCATCTCATCCCACACTGCACAGACCTGTTCCCTAAATCTAGCCTATGCCTCTTTCATTCATCATGTTAGCCAAACTAAATCCAACACACAGAGAGGCAAAACCGCCCTTATAGTATCAATGTCAAGAAGGAAATATCCTGTACTACAGCTGTTGAAGAGGAACCACTCCCCTCCATCTCTCTTGACACATGGAGATGATGGAGGAGAAAAGCACTGCACAGGTTGCAGTAGCCCTGTTGCTGTGCCCAGCATGGTAAAAGGGTATTTCTCAATTTTTTGAAAAGATAAGATGGGAAAAGGAAGAGTTAACAATTATCTCTGATTGGAGATCACATGACTGACTTGGTTAGAAAACGTTATTCCAGTAAAACTGAAACACTACACCTTGGATGACTGCTTAACCAAATACAGAGCAGACTTTTGAAGCCTTTAGACAGCAAAATGTCTTGAGTGTTTCTGCTATTTTTAAGACCTAGACACCTCTACCTATTCATGGCTTTAGACACTACTGCATTATAAACTACTGAAAAATCACTAATGCAAACATTGGACCTGTAAGTTGGCATTTCTTCCCTTTGCAGACGTTTCACTTTTAATATTTATTCAAAAAACTTGGCAGCGTTGTTTCCAGCAACTGGAAACACAACTACTACAGCATCCCTGCAAGAACGACACAAGAGATTGGTCAGAGGTCATTCTAGGAGCTCACCTGAAATACTATGTCTACCTTAAAACAACCCTAACAGTTGAGTATTTAATTTTTAAGCACTAAGGATTAGAGAAACAAATCTTCTAGTTAAACACAACAACAACAAAACCTAACCCAAACCAAACCAAAAAAAATTAAAAAAAAAAAAAAAAAGAAAACACAGTTCTTAGGAGTAATGTCCCAGAACACCTTAGCTATCTGTCATACTGCTGACAGTCAGAGTGCACAGTCTACTTACTTTCTTGCAAGCTTGGTGGATAACTGACATGGCTCACAGTGTATCACATAGACTGAAACTACTGCCACACATCATAAACAAAATCTTATCCTACTGTAAGACTTTGGAATAAAATGTATTTCTCCTCCAGTCACACATTTGCTGAAATACATGGACTGTGGATATATTTCTAATTCTGAGGCAGCCTGTATTTACTGTTGTCATTCAGCTATGAATCTTGTGTGCACTAGCTTTCAGGCAACTCTGGAGATAGTACAGATAGTGCAACCTGAAAAGACAGTTTCTCATTAATAGCACACACGATGTGTTTATGTCTTCATTTACAATGATTTTACTAATTCGCTGCCCCCCATGCAAAAGATGTTGAGTTTCTGAGATGCAATCCAAATGCTCCTGATGGCTCCACCCACTGGGGTCTCTCAGCTCTGTCACTTGGCCCATTCTGACTCCACAATGCTTGCCCCACCCTTGTCTCTCATTATTGCGTCTTTTACATCCTTTCTGCATTTCTCCTGTCTCTCAAGACATACTAATCCTGTAGCAACCACCTTACATTTATTTCATCCTCCTCTCTCCTATTCCTGAAACTTGTTTCAATTTTCTCTCACTTTTGCATGTTAAAGGCAAATGAATAGTATTCCCTAGCTGATACAGAACTGAGCTTCACTCTTGCATCCCCTACAGCTGTGTGACTCTTTGCAAACCACTTAGGTAGAGTTTCAAGACATAATGATAAAGTATATCTAGAAAAATCACGCACCCCATTCTAGACAGCTGTATTTCTGGTGGCCTCTGCCCACAATCACCTCACCAGCTAGTGAGAGAAGGTTCTGTATGAGCCTGACTCATACACTCCAGAGTACCTTGAGCACTGCCCAACCATTTCTCAGAAAAAAAGAGTTAAGATTCATAACATGGTCATTTCTGGGAAGCCACAAGCAAAGGTTGAGTATACCTAATAAAACTGTACTCCTACCACCATTTTAAGTCACTAATGATTGGTAACTTAAAGAGCTAAAAAGCCAAATTATCTTTCCAAACTTAATATAAAACATTAAGTATAGCACAGAGTGTGTGTGTGTGTGCAAGCTCCAAATAGCCTACAGCGCTGGGCAAGAGAGGAGGCAGTACATGGGTACACAGAGATGGGCAGAAAGGACAAGAAACCTCTCAGACAACTCTGGTCCAAGCCTTCCACGTCCCAAACATGTCAGCAAGCTCACCAACAACTAAACCATCATATCATGTACTGAAATACAACAAGGTTTTATATCATGTTTCTACTGTTCTTCTAACAAGACACAGATAAATAATTTAAGTATTTGTCAAGATAAATAATAAATACAATTAAAAAACTACTCCAGTGCTCTGGATAGGATACATTTCTATCTGCAAATTCTTCCAGCTTTCTACACCTCTGTAAAAGTATATCTATTGTTGTCGTCTTATGTTTTCTAATGAATTTAACTGTTTATTGCTTATCAGACAACAAATACTTCTTAAAAAGGCATTTAAGTTTTTCATACTTCCATATTTGAGCATAACTAATTTACCGAATATCCATTTCTTTAAGCTCTGGTTTTCCTTCTCCGTGGTTTACCAAAGTTAAGATACAATATCAATGAAGGTTACTTTTGCAGAAAGAGGAGATGAAAACTCAATTAAAGCTTCATTAACAAAGATCATACTTTTTTACTCTGAAAAACTGAAGCTGCACTTAGACATTTGCAGTTACAATGAAAAAAACCCAGCCAGATGGCTTGGAAAAGGAACTGATTTAATTCCACTGTAAAATACAACACAGAGATACTGAAGATCTCCAGCAGTGTCTGCTATTAAAACCCTAATTCTTAAACTGTTGAAAAGCACCATAATATGCCTAGTTAGTTTTCCCAATCCAATAGAGAAATAAAACCCAGCAAAGTAATAATATTTTTTTGAGCTGATTGACAGGATATTAAAAAAAATCAATTTAATAATTTCATCAAGGTGGCGACCAGGATATCTAGAAAACAGCATGCGTTTTGAATAAAGCAAGTACACTATAAGGAACACTATAAGGAACTGTGAGAGGGAGCTGGGCCTGTTCAGCCTCAAAAAGAGATGACTGAGAGGGACCCTCATCAATCTCTGTAAGTATCTGAAGGAAGGCTCTTCTTGCTGGTGCCAGGCAATAGGAGAGGAGACAATGGGCACAAACTGATGCACAGGAAGTTCAACCTGAATATGAGGAAGAACTTTACTGTGCAGGTGACCATGCACTGGAAGAGATTGTCCAGAGAGGTTGTGGAGTCTCCCTCACTGGAGATATTCCAGAACTGTCTGGATGCAATCCTGTGCCATGTGCTCTAGGATGACCCTGCTTGAGCGGGGAGATTGGACCAGAAGACTCACTGTGGCCCTTCCAACCTGACTCATTCTGTGATTCTGTGAACAGAGCCATGGTATCTTCATTGTACTTTTGAAGCTTTAGTGAAACCATCAGTGCGAAACTGTATACAATCAAAAATCCTAAATTATCATCAATTTTGTAAGCTAAATTTCTGTTGTGCCTTTCTGAAAGCTTTTTAAAATTAGTTTAATTGTTAAGGATGGTTATTCGTCAGTAAAATGAGGTTTTTAAATACTTTATCCTTTTTCTCAACATGTTGCTAAGCCTAAAATGATTTTCAGTTGCTTAGATTAAACAACTTTCTACTGTGCTGAAAAACAACAAAACAAAATGCCTTATCACCGTGGGCTTTTTGCAACTGCTTCAGGAAAATAAGCTTTGTCTTAAAGCCACGCTTAACTTTGCTTTATGCACAACAGACCTCTATGATGGCTCTTTGTCATGGTTTAACCCCAGTCAACAGCCAAGCCCCATGCAGCCGCTCACTTACTCCCCCATCAGCCGGATCAGGGAGAGAAATGGAAGGGTAAAAGCCAGAAAACTCACGGGTTTAGACATTTTAATAGGGACAGTTCAATAGGGAAAGCAAAAGCCTCACACTCAAGCAAAGAAAAGCAAGGAATTAATTCACTGCCTCCTATGGGCAGGCAGGTGTTCAGCTATCTCCAGGAAAGCAGGGTCCCATCATGTGTAATGGTTACTTGGGAAGACAAACGCCATCACTGCAAATGTCCCTCCCTTCCGCCTTCTCCCCCCCACTTTATATACTGAGCATGATGTCACATGGTATGGAATATCCCTTTGGTCAGTTTGGGTCACCTCTCCCAGCTATGTCTCCTCCCAGTTTCCCATGTACCCCCAGTCTCCTCACCAGCACAGCCATACAATAAAGCAGAAAAGTCCTTGGCTCTGTGTAGGCACTGCTCAGTAATAACAAAAACATCTCTATATTATCATCACTGTGTTCAGCACAAATTCAAAACACAGCCCAACATTAGACATTGTGAAGAAAATTAACTCTACCCCAGTCAAAACCAGCACACTCTATTATGACATAAAATTAGTTAGCCAAAATAGAGGTTTTCCATGCTCAGTACTTCCTTCTCCACCAATATCATCTTTCCTTTTAACTATTGCTCCCTGTATCATCTTCAGAAACATCCAACCACTAGTGAATTTTGTTCTTAAAATTAATTGTACAGAAAAACATTGCCGCATTACAAAAACTTAACAAAAGTCAGAAGATAGCATTAGATGCAACAACGGCACTACATCTTCATATCTTCTATAAAAATCAAGATTTTTACAGGTCCATAAGGGGAGTTGTAGAAACTGTCAGCTCTTTTTTGCCTATAGCCAAACCAACATATTGAGATGTCTTTCTAATTGAAAGCAATGTAATGTCTTGAACAGTGGAAAGTTCTGTATAGTACAAGCCACTGAGAAGAAATACAGCACAGAAATGTTTGGCTGCAAAGTGCCAGCCTACATTCACTAGAATTATTTATTAGGTCTGGATCAGTGATGGATCAAAGCCAGCTGCTGAGTGATGGTCAGACTGGTCACTCTGACCTTCTAGAGAGATCTCTACACAATAAACTAAGAGAAAGGTTCACACTCTATATAAACCCTTCCTCCCTTACTCCAAAACAACCAGTCCTCTTTCCCGAGAACGAAAACAGAAGAACAAGCAAACAGGAGGATATGCTTCACACAGTGGGCAGCAAAACCGGGGAACTCATGGCCAAAGTACACTGTAGTTGTTTAACATTTTTGAAGAGAAGAATGGATGATATCATGAAACAAAGACATGTTGACTGTTGTTAAATACAAAGTCACTTCTTCAAAGGTCCTAAACCTGAAAAAATAATTGAGGTAGTGGAAGGAGTATTGTCTTTGTTTGCACACTGATTTGGCTACTCCATAGGCATTTGCATACAAGTGGAAACAGGACAAGAAGACATTATGGCTATTCTTATGGACACATGGACACTCTTCCAAATACGCCCTTAATTTTTCTGGAGGTCATGGTCCCTTCACTGCCTTGTATATTGACTCCATGGGCAACAGTTCAGGCATACTGTAGCCACAGTGTCTCCTAACACAGGAGATATCTCTCTCACCGAGACTGCTGAAGAGTGATACTGACCCTCAACTCAGACACAGATCCAAACCATGACAGCCACATATCTCCAAGTCCTGATACAGCAACCAAAGTGCACTGCAAATGTCCACTAAAGTGGCACTGTCACCCCAGCCTATATCTCTTCACTTGAGCATGCAGTCCCAGCAGGGAAACTGCTGTCATAAACATCTTCAAAGCTCTTCAGCTTTCTGCATAGTGCAAACCCAACCAAGGCCAAACTGAGCTCCCCGCCCAGGGCCCAGAACACTCTGCTCAAAGGAACTCCCTTGTCAACTCCGATCTTGCACACCCTCCTCCTATCCCATACAACCTGGATCATCAAACCAGGAACTTACCCAGAAAAGTGGGCAATATTGGATATTTCAAGAACCTGTTGGATCACCTGCCACTGCTCCTACTAAGCAATGGTTGGGTTTGGTTTTGCCTCCTTGTATTACCCTACCTTGATACTGCCTCGTGAACCAGGTTCAGTCCACAGACCAACTCGGGCCATTAGATTGCACAGCTGACAGTGTGCACATATAAAGAAATCATCAACCACATAAAGGTTTGTCTTATCAGCAACAACCCCTTTATTCTCTTCCAAGAGACAGCTGGGGAAAATGTGCCCTTCAGCAGAAGCAATTCACATGAGATTCAGCAGAGCCAACAACTTAGTCAGCAAAGACAGAGGGGCAGAGGCAGCCCATTCATTTTAAACAACGGAAGAAATACAGCACAGGGGAATACTGTACAAAGGAGAGGTTTTTCTGTATTATCAGGTCATATCAAAATAATGTTATTATTCAAAAGTGGGTAGAGATTTGGGTGAAGAAATACTGTCCGGGTTGTAAGATTTGGGTAGCTAAACCTGGGGGGTTAAATCTAATTGCCAAAACCCAAGTGACCTGAATTTCAAAGACACAGAGACTGGGGTTTGAGGTAGGCTAGGGAGCTGAGCACCAGATTTTACAGGCACGAGAAATACCACTTTGGAGAAAATATTTAATAAAGAAGGACATATTTCCTACAACTATTATGAAGAGTTGATTCATAAGTGGCATCAGTTAGACTTCTGTCTCTCATCGAATCTCTTGGTTGTGGAAATCACAGGCTGCCTGAGTGGCTTTATCAGAATTTGCTCAACTGTTTTTCTAAAAAAATGAAAGATTTTATAAAGATTGATAATTGGTACAATTATAACTAATTACAGATAAGTTCACAGGCAGCCTTTGACAGCAGTTCTGCAAGATATGTCCTCATGAAAGCATGCAGTGATAGTTAGAAATTCACCCCTCACCATAAAACCAGTCATCCATGCATCATACAAGTACAGCTGAAAACTTTGGACCATACAGCTCCATCAGAACAGTGGTTCTTTGTCATCTGCCTCTTTTTTTTATTTTACCCATTTGTGCCACAGGCTATATTAAGGATCTCTCTAGGGCAGGAATTGTCTTTGAATTACATACACAGGGCTTATCATTGTGGGTCTCGTCTTGCTGGGAGCTATGTGCTCCTCTATTACACACTAGAAACAGGAAAGACAACAGTGTCTGTCTGTATTTGTGATCAGGCTTTCTCACACAAATGCAACATCAGTCTAAGGTGATAGGTTGAGCATACCCAGGACTCCTACACTCCCAGCAAGCTGTGTGTAACACAGGCACCCAGCTACTCTCCAAGCAGTGGACCAACCACATGGGACCTTTCTCTGAGGATTTGCATACATTCTTTTTGGTTACTGAAAATTTATGTTGCAAGACCTTTCACCACCTTCTTCCTAAGAGGAGACTTTTTGACTTGTTTAGCCTGTTTCTTATTTACTACCCAATATGACTGTCTTATATATTACTTTACTCACATTCACATGACAGGGTACTGATATATTTTTCCTTTCAGGAGAAAAAACTCTCAGTATAATCTCTTACTTCTGACAAAGTATTCAGAACCAGAATACTTGTACTCATTGAGAATGATGGCAAATAACTACGGTTTGCTATGATCTTTGGCAACAGCAGCGTTTTTCCTACTAAAAAATAGAAAAAAGACAGATGAATGATTCTGTGAGCCAGTCATGTTGTATGAAAGCAACCAGTGGAATGATCTTTAAGGCAATTGCTTAAAATGACATATAATACTGAAAACCATATTATTGTCTAGAGGATATAAAATTATTTTCTACCTTTTAGGTCATAATACACAATTCTCCATGCAGCACTTGTTCTTGGTTGCAGCTGGCCATCAAGGGTATTTTGCAGGGGAAGGTTTTGATGGAACCATTCTGGACAATGGCAATGGTATATTCTCTCACATATTACAAATCTATCGAGTAATTTTTTTTAGAAACTACTGCTGTTCCACTAAACATGAACTGCTTATGCCTCCAAGAAATCCAATTATTGTTCCAGTAAAGCAAAACACCAATGACAAAAGGTAAGTAAAAGTAGTAAGGACTGTAATGAATGTTGTCAAGCCAAGACACCGGTAACTGAGGTTATGCAGCAACATAAGGAGAAACCACTACTGGTGTGACAACTCTGAAGTCAATAGGGTTTTGCCAAAATGGATATAGCCCAGTGTCTCTACTCCTAAGCAGCTGAAGCACAAAGAGGTGTTTATCACTATTTTAAAACAGTCACATAAATTCAGAACTGCAGACATAATTAAGAGTGCTGCATAGTTTAACAAACGGATGAACAAGTAATTAGACTTATTTGTTTGCAGATTAAATGCCTGTAAAAGAAAAGGCTTTTGTTTAGTCTGAGAAAAAAAAAAGGGAAAGAACTGCCAACTGTTTTCTCACATTTCCACTCTATGCTTCAGAAAAATATAGAACAATGAGATCATACTTTAATTTTCAGAACACCCATGCCTGGAGGATTTGGGGAACATTGCTAGAGAACAACAAAGTGTAGTGTATCAAAACAAGAATTTTCAGGACTCTCTTAAACTCTGAGAAAACACAGACATCACTAAATTTTCGGTTTCTTCAGTGAAAAGAAAAATATATCACATTCTAACTGCAACATCTTCTCCTTGCCAGGTCACGTGAAAATACTAATGAATAGAGCAAGGGATACCTCAATTCCTAGGTTTCTTTTCTTAAAAGAGAGAAAAAGAAGATCTGAGACCATGTATGAACTAGATCCAAACCCCCACCACCACCACCTCGTCCCTACCCACAGACTTTTAGCCATCAACACAAATGGAAAACATTCAGCCCTCAATGACAGTTCAGAGTCATGGACTCTGAGATCTCATTTTTTAAATTCAGTAAGCAATGGGTAACACTTTCAGCAAAATCCCAAAGAGAGGGAAAAATCCTTTTTTTCCCATGAAATAAATATGCATGACACAAATTCTGTCAGTCGGATGCAAAGATGGAGACTTTATATGGTGGGGAATAAATTCCAAGTACTATAATGGAGGCAATAAGGGGAAAGGTAAGATACCAGGCAGGACAGAAATAAAGACAAAGCCCCTAACTTTAATCCTTCATTTTTTAATATTGAATCATTTATTTCATATGGCTACTGTGCATATATTTCAGTATCTTCCTCAAATACAGTATTTAATCAAAAAAAGAGGAGTATAAAGAACATGAGCAGAAAGAGAAGCAGAGATACTCAGGTGAAACCTCCACCCACCACTTACATTTCACATTGTAGGTTTTGTTATATTAATATTACAATCAGACATGCAAGGTTGAATATTGTGTGTTCACAGAAATTCCCAAAATAGATCCTAATACACAAAGTATATAACACATAGAAAAATCAGAAAACTAAGATGACAACAGTCAAAAACAGTGCACATACACCATTGCGCTAGCCAGGATGTGTCACAGCGCAGCGCACCCAAAGTTTCCTCAGCAGTCTGACAAGACCCATTAGCATCTCATAATAAAGCAAAGAGTATCCCAAGGATCCAGAAAAACACCATTTGGATGATTTCAAATGAGTGAGTCATTTTATCAACTCATATTTTGAAAGTAACTAGGTTATTTCAGTCCAGCTAAAAGTGAATAAATCTTTAACTGCCCCCAACAATCTTTTGCATTTTTCGAATAAACTGCAAAAAGGATTGAAATGTTCCTATCAAGAATATAAAGCTTCTATAGCTGTACCCTTTATGAAGACATTTAATTAAGTATTTTTCAATTGCACAGCTGGAAACAGGAGTGGTTTTGCCTGCCTGCCTGCCCACCAGTGTGGAAAGCACATTCACAGCCTGGCAAGGAGGAGGCAGGCAAGATGACAGGAGTTGCTTCCCCCATGCTAAACATTACTTGTTTCTTCATGGATCCCTACACCATACTTTTCCTTTGTGTTATGAGGACAACTTCAGAAAGCCCAACAACACAATAAAGCTAGGGAAAGACAACCCTGTTATTACTGCTGCAGAATATAAAACACAGATTAATGTCACTAAGGCACATGTCAGAAGAGATAATAATGATGCGCACAAATGAATCTTCTCATCAGGAACAAGGAATATAAGCACCACTGAAAACTGAGTAATAATTACATACAAATCAAAAATGACATTGCCAGCTGCTAAGCACATATTATTACCCAGATTACCAAAGGGTTTGTTTTCCACTTTTTCCCTTAAAACTTGCTAAGTCTTCCTTTTCTATTCAAGTGACAGAAATTATAAAGCAGTGAAGCAGGCACTTACACTCCCTAGGAAGACAAGTGCTGGCACCATCGGATAGCTTGCTGCTTAGAGCTCTAACTACCCATTGTGCCATGATGAAGGTACAGATGTGCAATGGAAGCTGGTAACAGAAAATGGCTTTTCTGAGTCAAAACACAGAAATCGGTTATAAATTGTGATAAATGCTCAATTTCCATTTTCTGAAGCATTTATTAACAATGTGCCACATACTTTCAAGCCTCTCTCTTACTTCTTAAGATTTCCATTTATGCATGATCTAATCACTGATGTCACACTAAGATTCAAACGCAGGGCAATCACATTCAACCAGTCATGCCCTCCTAACCTCAGCCAACAAGAGTCTGGCATACAAAATCCTGCTTTGGTTGTATTCCTCTGATTGTATTCCTTGCCATTTTTATAATCATTATTTCATCTACCTTCCAAAGACAGAATACAAGATCAAGTACCACAGTTGCACGCTTTTTTAACTAATAATTTCTTTTACTCTGATCCTTTTAACTGGAGTTCTATCCTGAAGATATAACTGAAGACAAGCACCAGATAGCTTCTAAGCAAGCTAGTTACCAAAGACATGTAATTAAAAATTTCATATCAAGATGGCAAGACCTAACACAATATATAAAAATAAAGAATCAGGAAATGTTAACTTTTACTGATGTACACTTAATCCAGGAATTTATCATCTGCCTCCAATCTGTCAACTGAATGAGACAAGATTTTATTACTGAAATGACAAAGTGAGAGTTTGCATTAAGGATTCAAGATGCTAGAAAGACAGACCATTTATGACCCAGACAAGAGAATTGCTTTTTCCTGTAGAACTTGGTTGACAAATCGCTACAATTATTTTTGTAGTCTGTAAGTATGGAGCTACATTCATCTTTCTTCTTTACATTTTATTGCACATGACCTGTGAATTATTTCCTCAGTCCCATAAAGATTACAACTTTCTATCTATATTATTACATCATTACAATTTTAAAGTACATATGAGTTATTTAACAGAAAGAATTATATTAAACAAGAAGTATTACCACAAATAAAAATAAGTAATAATTAGGGTAGCAATTAAATATGTGAAGTTTATTAGACAAGCTGACTAAAAATAACACTTGTGGTCAGATACTGGTATGCCCTTTCTGCTAGCAACACACAGAGGCACAAGATACTTTCCTTTACTTTCCTCACAAGACTGCTGTATTTTAAACTCCTCCTAACAGTACTTAGGATGTAATCATTTCTGGTTTGACAAACTGCTAAAATCATGACAGCATTCTTAGCAGAAATTGGCACAACAGCAAAATGAAAAAGAATCAACTCGCTTTCTGTTGAACATTTATTTTCAGTTGGTCTGTAAAACCAAGATCAATTTGCTACTTAACAGTGATTGATAATTTCCTTGTCCTTGACGAGGCACTCTGTAAATTGTTACAGACAGAACAGTACATACAGTACTGTTAAGGTGTCTATTTACTGTGTATTTGTTAATATTTTATTGTAGCAATCTCTCCTTTTATACTTGTGAGACATTTTTCTGATTTTGAAGTGGAATTTCTCATATTTGTTCCCATCGCTCTTTGTCCTGTCATTGGGCACCACTGAGAAGAGCCATCCTCTTTACTCCCTCTCATCACACGCATTGATAAAATCCCCTGGAGCTTTCTCTTCTCCAGGCTGAACAATCCCAGCTCTCTTACCTTCACCCTCCATATGTCAGGTCCTCTATGCCCATAATAATCTTCCTGGCCTTCACTGGATCAGCTCCAGTATGTCCACGTCTCTCTTGCACTGGGAAGCTCAGGACTAGACCCAGCATTCCAGGTGCATCTCACCAGGCTGAGCAGAGAGGAAGGATCACCTCCCTTGACCAGGTTGGCCACAAGGGCACATTGCTGCCTCCTCGTCAACTTGGTATCCACCAGAATCTCCTGGCACTTTGTTACCAAGCTGTTTCCCAGCTGGTCAGACTCCAGAAAATAACACTACACGGCATTACTCCTCCCCACATGCAGGACTTTGTGTTTCCCCTTGCTGAACTTCATGAGATTCCTGTTTGCTCATTTCTCCAGCCTGTCAAGATCCCTCTGAATAGAGCACAACCGTGTGGTGTGCCCATCACTCCTCACAGTTTTGTGCCACCAGCAAACATGCTGAAGGTGCACTCTGTCCCATCATCCAGGTCAATAAAGATGTTAAATAGTATTGGTCCCAATATCAAACCCTGGGGCACACAACTTTTGGCTGACCTCCAGCTGGACTTGATGCTGCTGATTAGAATCCTCTAAGCCTGACAGTTCAGCCAATTTTCAGTCCAGCTCACAGGCCATTTATCCAATCCATACTTCAATGGTTTGCGAGGATGATACAGACAATAGTGTAAAAACTCAAGGAACATCCACTCTTCTGGCTGTCAAGTTTAACGTGTTTCTGAACCATGTTCTTGCTACAGTGTTTGTGAGAAGTCAGTGAGCCACCACTAAGATGCCTGGCAGAGTCCTGACAAGGGCCTTTCTCAACTTACAGCTTTTGGCTCAAATGTCCCAAGAGAACAAGGCAGAAAATACCAACACACAGGCATTTCCCTTTTCCAGAGAACACTTACAGAAACAGAAACACAACATTTAGGCCCTTTCTCACCAAAAATATTCAAAACACTCTGACTCTCTCAACTGTTATGGAAGATAGAAAATAGCATAAGTTGCTCATGCTTTTAGGACAGGTTGATACGATACTAGAAACACTATGGATTTCAGTGTAATCTGCCACATCCCATCATTTGGCTGCAGATTGCATATCTTCAGTATAAACTTCTACTGTGTTCAACGACTAGAAGAAGCACATATGCTGAACATTGCTACAGTAGAAGTCAAAGTGATGCTCCATCTTTGCAGGCAAGGCTCAGAACACATGAGCAAATAAGTATTTTGACTAAAAATGGTCCTGCTACAACTGCATAAAAGCTTACCTGCTTTTATACTTCAGCTCTCTCAGTCACAATAATAATTTCATGGTGTCTCTGGCAATCAAACTTAGATGTCACATTACACAAACTATCTCCTGCAGTTTACATATAATCCTACCTTTCTTTTTGCTTGGATTTAGCTAAGACAGTTCTACTGGGGATACCTTGAGAAATTTTTCTTCAGTAGATTAATTTAAAAGCTGAAATTCCACTGGGTTGCAAAAGCTTTGTCTTGAAATGTAATATGCATAGACAGCAAATCTACAGCAGTTTCTTTCAACAATAGCAGGCTTATTACTTGCACTGCATTTCAGAGCCTCAAACACGAAGATGATAGGGAAAGCACAGGCTCACATACTGCATCCTGGAACATACAGCATTTATTAGACTCTCTTTTGCAAATCATCTATTTCAAAATCTCCTCATTTCAAGCACATACCAGTCCATTTGACTAACCAAGCACAAAAACCAGCCTGAGTTCCACATATAACTAGAGTATGAAGGTCATTTCAACAGGATAGATGAGTGCTCTGTTTCAAAAGCTCACCTATGCTAACAAAATGTGCAAACTTCAACCGGGCAAAGGATCCAGCCCTGTTTCTGGCCTGCAGCCACACTGGGAGCTATATGCATGGAAAGTTTCTTTCAAAAATATATCTTGAAAATCCTCTGACATTCATGTCTATTTCACAATAGCATTTGTTCTGACTCTTGGTGTCAACTCAAAATGTAAAAATTTCTTTTGATTTGGAGTCCACAGCTATTTTGAGTTTTTTCTCACAACACCCTGTCAAAGCACTGGTTTCCAATAAAAATAAAAGTTACAATGATTTCAGCTGATAATTTCCTCACCTTCTCCCCTTACAAACAGACGTATCTTCAATACTAGCAGAGCTGAGTGTACAGCTTAGGGACAGTTCCTCTATCTGAACATAACTATAGTGATCTGCTTTATAGGTGCTGCTGTTAGAACCAACCTAGAGGAAATGACTGCTACTCATTAGGGAGTACGTTGCAGTCAACAAGAACTACTGGGATGTACTTCCTGCAATATCCACCTATGCACTGTCTTGAAAGTGAGTGGTCATGGTCATTTAGCTGTTCCTCACAGGTTGACACATTAGGGAGGACGTTTATTACTGCTTGGGAAAGCACTGAAAAGTAGGTCAAGTACAACAAAACTGAGGGGAAGAAAGATATCCAAGAGGGAATCCAGTTCTTCTAAGCATGAGCAAATGGAGGCATTAGTAGTTGAGGCATCTGAAGACTACAGTGTGGGGGAAAGCAAACAAAATCCAACAAGTAAACCCCCCCATCGCAGCCACTGAGGAATTTATCTGTGTTAGTCTCTACTATCTACTACTCTGCATTTCCCTTTTACAAGCCATTACACAAACTTCAGTGCTACTATTCCTAATTTAATGATTAAAAGCATGTGTATCTTATCAAGATTGGCTCTCCAAAACAGACTGCTCTCTACAACCTCCAAACCACTGATTGCTATGAGCCCAGCACTACATCTGCACTGAGATACAACTGAGGTAAAATATAGAGAGCAAAGACAGTAGCACAGTTTTTAACTTTTATGGGGAGTACTTGGAAAACAATTTTAACTGTCCAGAAAACTGAAAATCAGTTTCATATTTACACACCTACATTGTATGTATATAATTCATCTCATGTCCACACTAATTACTTGGGGGGGACGGGGAGAGGTTCCTCCCCCATAAAAGCAGTTTTGGGCAGCAGCAGCTATGCTTCCAGAAACACACAGCACAGGGGAATGACACCTTCTGGAAGTATCTTTCCCATTTGGACTGTTTCCAAAACTGCAACTCAATGGATCCAGAATGAAATCAGGTAAACATTTAGAAGATCTTTAAGGAGATGAGGGCAAAAAGGATGTCTGTCCGTTTTTTACACTCAGTAGAAAATGCGAGTGGGGTGAGAATTTATTTTTGTTTGTAGATTTACTGCACAGTTTGACCTGGCAAATGCAAAACATGACCCCGTGGAGCTGGGGCAGCTCCCATGCGCTGTGGGGAGGAAGCTCTTCCAAGACCACTGATCAACAAAACGCTCTCCTGTAGCTTAATCAGCTCTGGCCATTCATCTTCCCTCTCAGTTCCCATATCTGAAACTGGGGAAGCAGGGACGAAGATGACTGAAAGCAAAAACGCTCTGAGGAAATGAAATTAATCTCAGAGGATTTCCTGACAGAAGAGTCTTTCAAGGCACTCTGACATGTTCTCAGGGCAAAACTACTGTCATGCCTGGCAGTCAAGGCTCAAGCAATGCCTTCGTGATGCTTCACGCTTCAGTGGCACGCGTGGCTCTGCTTCTTGGGGCCCAGGGACGCAGCCGGCACTGCTTCAGCTCCGCCTGCTCCCTCTCCTCAAGGGAGAAAAGGGACACTCTACCTTTTTACGTATTAATGCTTCTTAATGTATTTCATATACGTGTGTGTAGATAATACCTAGATATTTACAATACATACAATTATATATGTAAGAAGAAAAACTAACAAGAAATGGACAGACTTTGAGGGAAACTCTGTGTACAGCTGCATGAATGAGAGCAAACAGACCCAAGCTCACCCTGCTCTATCTGCTGTATTGGATGGAACTTCCTCAATTTGTACAGTATTTTTAACTCTCTCCTAATTTTACAGCAAAGGTTGACAAGAACAAGGACAACTAATGAAGTAGTTATAAAAGAAAACTATATAAAGTAAATATTATTAATGAAAAATAGGGAAAAAATTATCTTCAATATTTCAATTCCTGCTTTACTTTTTACTACTCTGAAAATATTATAAAAACATGAAGATGTGTACAAACATGCACGGTATCCCCAAATTTCAGAAGAGCAAAAAGAAAATATTTGGGGGGTCTTTGCACTTATGGGAAATTCTGGCAGAGTAAAACTTGACAAAGAAAAGTCACTGTAATTTCCCTTTTACGTTTGTTAGTCATATTGCAATATTTAATTGCATCCTCTTTTAATGTACTTTCTTGTTACATCCAGAGTTGAGGCATTTTCCAGCAAAAGCAGAAAAACACTTCCCATAGTCACAAAACACTTTCAAAGCCTACAGTGACAGCACAGTTTCAGTGATAAAACAATACGGTTTTATAGCACACAACTGCCGTTACTGCACTCTATTAACTCTTGCCCACTGACATTACAATCACCCTCTGCATGTTTGTATTTTAATAAACTTCTCCAGAGTTTGCTTTTAATTAGAGATATATACACACAAAAAAACTACTGGTTCTTACTCTGTTATTGGATAACTTTATTTAAATTAGTGTTCAAGAAGCATTGAGAATTGCCATTCCAGCCAGCAAGATCTCCTCATTACCAATAAAAGCTTTGATTTCTGTAAATCTGCTTACAGTGTCCATCACTATGACTCAGAGTATCTAAGAGCCAAACATTAAGACCACAGAAAATACGAGGGAAACAACTGTTACTTCATTGCATCCAAATACAAATTCCAAACTTTTGGTTTGGAGGTAGGTCTTTTTAGCTTAAAGAGTTGTTGATTCTCCTTATTTTTGGGGCCATAAAATATTTCTTCACAACAGGCATACTGTTGAAGTCCTGTCACATGTTCCACTAGCACAATGATGCTGAATCTATGGCTCACCAGAAGTATACATCCAATCAGGTGCTGCGCCCTGCTGTCCCCTTACCCAGGGGGCTCTTGGGCAAAGCCCACTGGCTTGCCAGTAGCAGCCCAGTTGTGGATCCATACATATCTACCAGCAGGTGATGAGTACATGTAGAATGGAAGAGCAATTACGAGCTCCATCAGAAGGAGGAAAGGCGGGAGCTCAGTTTTACAGCCAAAACAAAAAACACCTCTGTATTTGAATTATGTCCAGTAAAAAATACAATGTAATCTCTAACTTTATTAGACTTAATTAGCAACTCCGTGAAGCCCTGGAATCACAACGTTATGAACAAAACTCATGGGGTAACGGCAGACGGGCAGCTGTACAGTAAAAGGAATTCTTTAATTACTTTAGTATGTTGACTACCTGGATTAACTATGCTCTTTGCAGAAGCCAATGCAGTATCTTTTACCTACTTCAAAGGCCTCTTATTCAGGCCATGTTTCCAGTAAGTTGAATCCATGTTTATGTTGTGAACATTTCTGTACACTACTAATGTAAGGTTATGGGCAATGGTGTTTCTAAAGAAGAATACAGCTTCTGAGAGATCAAAATGTAGCTCTGAAAACAATCATAGCCGCCACAGATCCTACTGCCTTATAATTTGCCTTTTCAAGGCTACTGTCCCCTTTTATGCTGGACTTCTGGTAATTTCAATCATTTAGAACTGCGGCCTCGCCTTTTTCCCCCCAGACTTTTCAAACTGTGCGATGCAACCGCCATCTCTCACACGAGAAGCTATGGGAAATAATAAATGAATACAACCTGGCAGCTTACGTTGAGTGATTTGAGTCCCCCAGGAAACAATGTTGTCTACTGACAGAGAGCTCTACTAGCCCTCTTTAGCCCATTACAACAGAGATCCTCTCAACAAGGCACCCCTGCTGCCCAGAGCATCTTCTGCTCAAGCATCTGTGGCCCACGCACCAGGTAGCCACGGGTTTGCAGAAAGCCCACTACGAAATCTTATGTTCTGGAGTCCTTTCTGACCTGTTTACCCCATGACTACAAGGCAACTACATTACACAAATATTCACCACTAACGTGACATGCATCAAGCATGTGCCTCTCTCAAAAACAGATTTATTATGAAGAAACTGGAATAAGTGTTCAGTGATTCAATGCAGCTCTAGAGAGCACTGCAAACCACTCTAGACAGCACACTGTTCTGCATGTAAGTGGATTTTTAGGAACTGAGTGATTTCTTTCTTCCCAGAAGGCCAAAAGGCTTTTCTTAAAATATCTCAAGTGTGTGCATGTTTACACCCACACACAGTAGTGCACTGCAGTACAGGCCTATCACCAACAGCTCACAACTACAGAGACCTCTTCTAGTGCAAAAGATTTGCTGCTTTTCCATGACCAGAACCATGGAAAAACATGCCACAAGTTGCAATTTCAGTTTATTTGTATCACATGTAGCTATTGCAAATTTCTTGCACTACCCTGGGCTGACGCCTTGAATAATCCATGCATATGTGTAAAATGAGACATTGTATCATTTTAACATCCCTTCACAGCACAAGCACACCTTGAACCACTGCATGAATACTTAAATCTGCAACTAATGCACAAGAAATAGACAGAAACCACCAAGTCAAATTCTATCAGCCAACCTCACTATGCTAAATGCAGCTCTCCACAACCCTGGTATCTTCCTTGCAACATCTGCTATCCCATTAAGCAGCATAGGGAAGCCATAGGGGAGTGACAGCAGGAGCTGAAGTTCCTGCCCTATATGTTTGGGTTCAATTCTGAAAAAAAGAAAAGCAATCTCCAAGCCAAGATGTGAATGTGGGTTAACCCCTCTAAAGCACTCCTTATAACCACTGCTTGTAACAAAGTCCAAGCTGAACAATTTGCTGTAAGAACGTTCAAGAGGTACTCTGCCTTCCTTCCAGTGCACCAGCACTACTATTACATTACAGATCTCACTGTGTTAATCATGAAAAGCCTGGAAACTCACGTTGAGAGAGAGGTACGGCAGCAACACATGGATATACTCACTGACATTTAATGTAGTCACTTTGATTAATTATTAAATCTCTAAAACAGATTTGGTGCTTGAAATGGCTTTTCAAAGGGTCCAGTATTCCCATTAGCAAATTAACTTTACTCTCAACAGTTGGCATTAGTTGCTTGGAAACAATTATTTAAGACATCTAAACCTACTTCATCTGACCCACACACCCCCAATCTGGTTTCCCCAATACTGATGGAGTCATTTCCTGCTCAATGGATTTACATATTTTTGGTATTCCCTACATAGCCTGACATTAAATTTTCAAAAATAGCATCTCTGCAGTCAGTGAGCCTACACTTCATTTCTTCAGTATGTCCATTTTCAAAGTCAAAAGCATAAAGACTGTTCAGAAAGACAAATCAAATTTTATATATTTTACATACATATAAATATATAAATAAATATTTCTCTCTCACAGAGACGAAATTTCTACCCAGGGACAAATACATGCAGAGGAAAATAAATTATTCAGGCTAGGCAATCAGACAGTACAGGAAAAGATAGTGTAACAAAACACCAAATATATCTAAGCTAAAAATATTGCAAGGTATTTTTGTTTTCTTTAATTCAGTAGGTGGGTCTGAAAAAAAAAGTCATACGAACAGCCAATATCTAACCAGTATTAATTAGACAAGAAAAAATTCACAGCTACGAGCACTTTATGACTGTAAACAAAGAGTAAATACATCTTGTTGACAAGAAGAATTAACTATTTTTTGTTTTCTTCTTTGAATTTTTAAGTCTTTAAGTTTTCAGTAAAACTTTATTTTTCCTACAGACATTTTAAATGCTTTGCAGCAAAGTATCAATTAGATGACTAAATGCAGGATATGATTTGGCCCAAACAGGCTGAAAACAGGAACTGTTGCATCACTGGTGCCCACCTGACTTTCATGAGAGGAGTCGAGAGAGAACTGGGGCTGGGATGCAACCTTCAGCTTTCACTTTGGGAGCAAAGTCAGGGAGGCCCACCAGCCAAAATAACCACATGACCTGAACCACAACAGATCAGCTTAACACCAATGCAGGTGAACCTTGAGCTTCAAGCATTGAGTAAAGCTAGAAAAAAAGCCCCAACAGGACTAAGTCTTGGCCCCACATAGTCCCTCAATAGATCAAGATAGGATGTGCCTGAGATAGCAGAAGGAACTCTGGCCTTCTGCTGAAGACTGTTCCCATCTGCTACAGCAGTGCTTTAAACCTCGTATTTAATTTATACCGTCCATCAGTCTCACTATAGAGTGTATGTGGACCAATCAGTTTCATTTTGGTAGAAACAATCTCATTCCCTCACATTTTATAAGATGGGTTTCAAATTAAATAAAGTGAGGAAGTGAAAAGAAGTCTTCAATTTTTTACAATAGTGGTGGCCCAACAGGTGGTTTAGTGAAAACAATGTTTCCAACACAAAAACACTGATGTATTATTTTTAGGCAGTTTTAGTCTTAGAATACATGAAAAACAAGTTGTAGACTGACTGACATTTTAAAATAATTTTGTAACTCTCCATCTCTGAATGGCTCCTACAGTTAAAGGTTATCCAAAAGTCACAAACCCTTTTCCCAGAGTAGACACACAATCTTGATATTGACACAGGCTGTTCTGTACAGAAAACAATACACAGAGGGAGGGGAAAAAAAGCCCATATTTGCATCCATTTGCACATTTCATAAAATCCTATGTAGACAAAACTGTTCTTAGCCTTCAAATTCATTAGCATGTGAAGATAAACCGAAGCTCATATAGAAATCATAAGGTATTTTGTCTTCAGTAGGACTGTATCTGATTACCCAAGGAGAAGGTAGACTAAGGCCTGACTTGGTGCTAAGGCATATTTAGAAAGAAAGTACTTTTGCCTGCTAATGAGCAGAGATGGGCATGGGTTAGATTTAAATTGGATATTAGGAAATATTTCTTCATTGAAAGGGTAGTCAGGCATTGGAACATGCTGCTCAGGGAAGGGGTGGAATCGCCATCCCTGGAAGTGTTCAAAAAACCATCTAGATGTGGCCCTTGGGGATGTGGTTTAGTGGTGAGCTTGGTAGTGTTAGGTTAACAATTGGACTCAATGATCTCAGAGGTCTTTTTCAACCTTAGTGATTCTATGAAATGGACATGGACTCTGTCCTGTCTCTGGTACCTCCTCACCCAGTACCTCTGTTCCCACTGTAAACAGCAGAAGCATACAGACTACCAAAGAAGTAAAAGAAAAAGACAACAAAAACAAAAACCCACAAATTTTCTCCTACATTTCAATCGTTCTTCAAGAAATGACAGGATAAGATTTGCTTTACAATTTATCAGCAACTAGTAAATATTAGTAAAAGAAATTGCTGGTCCCCACATGCTGTCCATCAGATCCTGAGCAGCACAGAAGTACTGACCCTCAGGGGATAGCCAGGCAGTCTGTGGACAGGCCTGGGAGGGAAATGTCCCCAGCACACCCAATACAGAAGAATGCCTTCATTTCCATTAAATATTTATTTTCTTATTCCCTAAAGCAAAAACACAGAGCTGGGGAAATAATTTACAGATAGAAACCCAAAGATGTTTGAAGTGGTTTTGAAGATGTTTGAACCCTTGAGGATATAGAAACTTTGCCTGTTAGGGAAGTTAATAATTTTTCCCCTCCACAATTCAAACGGGCTCACTGTGTGGAAACACAGCTTATCTACACTTAAGGAGCAGCATAAGGGGATTTTCTACATGCTGTTCTTGAAATAAGTTCAGAACAGCAAAAAAGTCATTCAGAAATCAAAAGTCATGATTCTTGAAGCATATATATACACATACATATATCTGAGTCAAAATTTCAACGTCAAGTGTTTTTTCCCCTAATAGTTGCTCTCCCAGGAGAAGTTCAGAGGAAGGAGTGCCCATGCCTGTCCCCCCCTGCCCCACAAACACCACCAGGACCTTCACACAGCAAGGGCAGTCGTTCAGTTCTGAATCAGACTTAAGTCTAGCTGCAGACACAGAGACCAAAGTTTTGTACCTTTGATCTCCTGCTGCAACCCTAAGTTCAGACATAAATGATTTATTCTACAGTGACTGCACCTCTAGAAGTTTGCTGTGTTGCAAGTTCTTCAGGTCCTTCTTTTCACACATCTGAAGAAACAACTCTGAGCTGCTCTAAGCAAAGAGATCAATATAAACACACAGTTCATATTTTGCCACTTCCAAGCTTTTACACCCTACCGAAAAACTTCAAGCTGTCACTTACCCACCCACACACGCATTTTCTACGTGCACATACAAATGTGCTTAGTTACTGTACAAAATTCAGTCTACAACTACAGCATCCCTCCTGGTCTCCATACCAAAGGGAGTACACATTAATTTGCTTGCATTCTGTAACAGAAACTGGTTTTCATACAGTAAAGACCAGCAGCCAGGTCTTTTCTAAACTCCACTCCATTTTCCACTCCAAGTGAATAAAAATAAAATAAATTTTAAAATCACTGTACTTGACAGGCAATTTAATGCATTTAATATTTACTACAATGCATCTATCTACTTCAGTTTTTGCTTCAGTGGAACTGCATTTTAGGGTCAGTGTTAAATAGCTCTCACTTTTTGTCTTTCTTTTCCTTCCTTCCTTCCTTCCCCACCCCCTGCTCCCAAGCAAGCATTATAGTTTAAAATATTATTATTACAGGTTACAATTTAAAATTTTAAGTCAAGGCTCATGTGTAAAAGACATTAGTAAGAATAATTGGCTTTTCCAAAGGAAAGAAATCAGCAGTTTACTGTATTAATCAATTATTATTGAATTCTGTGCTCCAGGCTAGTGGTGCCTGTCAACAGTGGTCATTCAGACCCAGGTTTTCCTCTTCAGCTTTAAATAACACACTGAAATGAAATAATGTAGAACTAATCAACTGTGTTTGTTTTCGAAGTCTGAACAATTTCCTTGAGAACCAAAATGAAATAAAATCACCACGCTTACAAATTATCTTAGAAGAAACAATACAGGGGTGCTGATCTCTCAGTCAATATATATTTTATCTCTGCCAGAAATGGGTACAGCATACAGAAACACTATACAAACAAAAAACATTTGGAAAAAACTCTTAGAACTACTATTTGGTTCTACCCATGCATACCATTTTCCTTTGGGTACTACCGACTGCTATATCTAACCTCTGCCAACTAAGGGACTTGCATGCCTGGCACTTGCAGGTCCAAATCTTTCGTTGGCCTACAGCAAGGCACAGCTGAGACAATACAAAAATTCACAAAAAAACATTGTCAACTCTACAAATCTGCTTGATAAAATAAACACCGAGCAGAAAAAGTGCAATTACTCCCAACAGATTTCTGAGAGTTTTGTTTTCCATGCAGCAGCTATAAATAAACAAACAAATAAATCTCCCTATGCATTTTAAGATGCACAGAAAAACACATTAAAACCCCAGACCGCAATCTCTGACTAAAACAGCTGAATTTGCAGATGCAAAGGTTATCTGAACTTCACTTCCTCTGCCTCTTCCCCAGACAGCTTCCTATTCACATTTTTTTGACCTAGCCTTAAGTTAAGGCATCCCCAGTGGCCTTGGGTCAAGCCTAAAGGCAGGACACTCGTCTTGAGCTCTACACTGTGCTGTCACATTTAACAACCAACCATCCCCTTGCTTCCTGAGATGCATATACTAGTCTGTTTAAATAAATAAGTAAGTAGAAAGAGCAGCTGGCAGCCAGAATACAAGTAACCTGTGCTTTTTAAAAGAAAGCCACGTATCGCAGAACATGAGCAGGTATTTTCTGCTTTGTATTAGTAAGACACAGACCTCTGAATCCATCCTTTCTAGTCTGAATAAAACTAGAAAGCCCTTCCTCTCATGAGGTTTAAATGACTACAGATGGAATCAGTTGGCTTTCTCCCCTTTGCGATAATGATTTGATTTGATGACAAAACTGCAAGAAAAATCTTTATTAGACTGCACATTCAGGGTGTAATGTGTGCCATAATTGTATTCTTCAAGTACTTTAAAGGACTTCAGGATACATGAGAGAAAAGGGTAATTCAGAAAATATGTGAAATCTCCTCTTTGGGAACAAACCCCAAATCAATAAAACAGGGTCACTCAATAGCCCAAGGCCCAGCTGAAGAATTAAAGAATATATGCATCAGCAAAGGGGAAAGGGGATGGGGAAAACATTTAAAAAAAAAAAAAGCATTGCCATAGTAAACAGTGGACTGAATGCAAAACCAAAATGTGTGTTCTCTCATCATCACCTAACCTCTCTCTCCACACCACTATGGTCCTTGTTATTGTATTAGACTGGAGTTCAAAAATGGACAAGTTTTCTAGATTCCACAAGCTGAATTTAGAAGCCTACAGACAGATAAACCATCCAGTGATCTCCTGGGAAACTCTGATCATTTTCAATCAGTAGAGTAATCAAAAGGAAAACTCAGAAAAATTCAGCTATTAAACAATTACAGATTTTTAAATATTGCTGGTTTTTCAGATTCTTTAAGTTTAATTTAGCTGTGCATTTAAAAAATGTAACTTATGACCAAGAAAAGGTTACCAGTAACTACAAGAACAATTTTAACTGTTTAGAGAAGCAGTTAAAATGAGCAGAAGTGATCATAACAGTTTATTAATCACTTCTGTAGGTTACTCAAAATCATGTTAAATTTTTCTCCTTATTTGTACCTGTCCCTATATCAGTTGGTGTAGTTTACATAAAACTAAGGCCATAAAGCTGTTGCTATTTACCATCCATTAATTAATCACATGAGACATACTTACCAAGTCATCAAGACTTAAAAGATATTGCATCACAAAATAAGAGATCACTGACCAAAACTGTATTTTCCTTACCTGAAAATCCACTGACAATTTACCAGTGCATGGAACGCAAACAAACTGAAGCTGTGTAAGAACTCATTCCAAGCAATTGCTTCCACAGAATTTTAAAAATTGTTTTAATTACAATTTTGTGAGAAAGCTAGAGGATTTGAGCATTTTCCACGTATTAAAGCTGTTTTCATCCAATGGAGTGGTGTGTTGCCTTGGCCTGCTTCTCTACTCACACTGATGTAACCTCCTTAGTAATTATGCCACCGGCACTACATTTTTGAAAGAGACTTAAACCAACAGCTAATAAACTTCTGTCATTATCTAAAAGAAATAAAACAACCTATTGTGAGTGGACATGTGGCTGTAAAAACCTCAATTATCTCTACAACACAAAGGACCACAAACTCCAGGCTGTAACTAGAACAGCCTTCAACAGTTTTGCTCAGTCTGTGGAAACAATTTGCATGACACAATCTGCCCTATAAAATCCACAGTCATTCAGATTCATTATAAGAGCCTGTGTTCAAAGAAGTAGTAAGGGGGGGGGGGGAAGAAACTAGAAAGGAGCACTATTTTCTCTCCACCCAAGAAAAAACCACAAACACTGAACTGCAGCACACAAATCAAGTACCAGTTACAAAACAATAGTGTTCAGTGCATTCTCCATCCCTTGTGACAGGCTTGGGAGCAGCGGCATTTTAAAGGGATGGTCATGCTCTTCCTAGCAGACAAACCTCTCCTTCCCCTCCCGTAGTGCAGGGCTGGGTATTCCCTGCCGGAAGAAGCCAGCAAAGACACGCAACAATTGGGAGAGCAGATAAATGTTATCAAAACCCATCACATTCATAAGTACACTTTTATTTTTGTGAGATGTTTAGTGTATACCACGAAAAACATAGGCAGAAGTGAACGTCAACAGATTTAGAAGTGCTGGGGATGCCTGCATAACTCCTCCACAAATCTGTGAAGCCCAGGTGAAATATGGGTCAAGTTACAGAGGGAGTATTTCAGAGATTACCAAAATGTCCTTAAATTCATAGAGATTTCAGAGAGGTCAGTTACATTGCACTCTATTTAATTATTGATGGGCAGCTATAACCACCAGACTGAACAGCTTTGGTTTCTCCATGTCAGAAGTCATTCCTTTCTCCTTTTAGCAATGAAAGGGAATGTAGCATTTTCATGACAAGCCACATGAAATTCTCCTACTATGCAATGGAAAATCCACATTCCTGCTTTCCAAACTGTAAACGCCAGCAGATGTATTTAGATTTGCTAACAATTGACCTGAGCATTGCTGTTGCTGCTGGCAGTGCTCTGCCATAGGTCCAGGCTCTCTCCCAACTTTCCCTCATAGGTGTCTTTTTGTTTCCCCTAAACTAGGCTGTCAGATGCAACATCGCTATCAGACAGTGTGGCACACGTCCCTTTCGACTGCCAAGGATTTGGTGCTAATACAGCTGGCACCGCAGCCTGCAGCTCCTGCTGTGACTCATCTCTTGTTGACTACAGAACTTAACTGGGTTTCTACAAATGGCTTTAAATTATTTCTTACTCCAACCTGCAGAAAGCAAGGGTAAAAAGCTAATATCTCTCTGTATTTAAAATACGTTTGCATACCATTCATTTTTTACTGCATTTATTTGTAATTCATTGTGAATTCTTTATTTTCTATTTTAAAAGAGATGCTACCAGCATCTCTATTAAAGAATAGTGAGAAGGTGTATTGTAGAGCGAGGAGTTTTACCCTTCTGGGAGAGGGACAGTGTGATCAAAATAAAATAGACCTGGGCAGCCACAGAGCTTGTTAAACACATCCAAAGGAAGCATTTGTGAACAGACCTGAAAACACAATTTACTGAGATAATACTTCCCATGATATCCGTGTACTTTTGATTTCACTTTCTTTTTCGCAGTTTCATTCAAACAGTATTTCCCCCAGAACTGTCTTAAATCTCTCTTTCTCCTTTCTGCCTTCCACACTTTTGCTCTTCCCTTGGTTATCTTTCCAAAGATCATCCACCTAAGTGTCTCTTGTCATCTGTTCAAAGTGCCCAGAGACAGCCAAAAAATAAAGCCGGTTCCTCCCTTCTCTGCCCCACCTCTGTCCCACAGTGCTTCCTCAGTGTCAGCACAGGGACCGTACTACATACACAATGTATCATCAGATCCTGTGGCCATTCACCAAAATTTACTTCTGCCACCTTAACTTCAAAGAGAATGTTGTTCCTTTACAGGAGGCTGTTATGGAATTTCCACGTTATGCTAAACCCCAAGGAACTGCTGGCTCCATGCTCTCTACTACATGCACATGCACATGCACACACACAAAACATTAAAAAAACAAACTTCAAGTTGCAACTGCCAGATTTAAGAATTCCTCACTTTGACCTCCTTTCGCATTACAACACAATCTTTGAATTACCTGATCTTCTACTTTTTCCATGAGATTTTGTTTTATTTAATGCCCAAAAGAAATTATTTTAATTTCTACCTGATAAATTATTTAAGACCTATTCTCCCCTCACAGCTCAAAGTGTAATTCCAAGCCTTAATTCCCACCCACTGTTCAAGCTTTTCTCTCTGGACAGACATTAATTTCTCCCTGAGTAGTTCTATGGTGTTTATCACTATAGCATTTGATAGCTTACCAAACACTTATTTATTTTCATAGCATACCTATGAAAGAGAGGTACCGTTAACCTCATTTATAGGTGAACAAGAGTACATGGAGATTATCATCAAAGGTATGCAACAATTGAAAGGTTGCAGCCTGAGATGCCTTATGGCTAGATTTTCAGACTAGTTAGGATTATGAAATTTTTGTCATCATCACCATCATCATGGCTGGGCTTCGCGAACGAAGATTTAGGAAGGCTCTATCCACGTTTGTTACTTACGAGGCCAATGAAATTTTTGTATACCTCCCCTGGCATGCTACAGCAACTTGTGCTGGACATCTGCAAATTCAAGCTCTCAAGTGAGGGAAAGGAGGGATAAGCCCTAACAGGAATGGTGGTGGGAAGGCCAGGCACAACACTGCAGCAGGATTTGGTACAGCCTCTGCCACATCAGCACCACACCAAAAGTGAGCATTCAAGTAACTCCAAAGCAATGCTTTACCATCCATGCTCTGTGCTGCTCTGAGGTAAAGGGCCACTTGTAGAAGAGCCACCAAGGGTCATTCAAAAAAGCAATCCTACTGGTAACAAACTTAAAACTGATTGTTGCGCCACCATTTTATGAGGGAAAAAAGGAACATTTCTGTGGCCTATTTCATGTATAATGAAAGTGTTTCACCAATACCAGCAGACACCTGCCTAGCAAGAAGAAATGCATTGCTCCAGTCCTGCAGGGAACCCCACAGCCTCGGGTTTAGGTTCCTCAGGCCCTGTGGCTGGATATCACACTACTGCAGCACAAGTAACAACACTGATTTAATTATCTTTGAATTTATATAAACAACATAATGCAGCTAAAGCCACTATTCAAATAGATTAAGCACATAAAAACACAAACCTTATCCCAAGACTTATATGCTTTAACCAATATAAACCAGAAAAGGAGTAAAATAAGATTTTAATACATGCATATTTTTATGGGCTTGGAAGACCTGAATAATTTCATGGGATGCTGAAGAGCTGCTAACTTTCTCCTTATTATAACCTACTCCTACTAGGTTGCTTGCCTATAAAATGAGAATGATATGCAATTCTTCTCCCCCACTGGGGTTCCTCTAGAAAGAATACGTTCACTAGCAACCATGATGAGCAAGATGGTAGACAAATGGGATCTCCTCAAAACACATACATATCTCATCAGAAATCAAACAATTCTCTGCAAGAGGAGGATTGACATGAAATACCAGACTGCACTAGATGTTCTAAAAAAATCCACAATTTTCTAAAAGTTTCTAACATCTTCATGTGTTGAAGATGAAAAAGCAATAAAAACATCTTGAGGGTACAACACCTTTATCTAACGACTGCCTGAATTTTATCCAAAATGGAAAATACTGCAATTGGCACTTGCACATGGGAAGTCTTAGCAGTGGATGCAGAGACAACATCACTTTCTGCCACTTTTGTTTCATTCAGAAAACCTGAATGGGAAAGCTGATATTGCCTGTTCCAGCAGTAAAGCTCAAATACTGTAGCTGCCTTTATCACTGTGCCTGGTTTGCAAACTGACACTGGACAGTAGCCCAGTGATGACAGTGTCTGTCTGGACACGGGAATGGCATCCAGTTCCTGCTGAACTCATGGTGTTGGGGCTATCCAGACCTCAGGAAAAAAGTAACTTATTAAAGACAGAAATATTCAAGAACTGTAAACTATTGAAAGTCACCAGAGTTCAACAATCACAAAACAGTCATTAAGGTGAAGGATATAAGAAGTTTTAATAAATTTTAGTTATTTTTTAAAATATTATTTTCCTTGTGCTTTCAAAGCCTGCCATATTCTCTACTCAGGTTATCAAGCCTTTTTTTTTCCTATGCTGCAACAAATATATTACCTTTAGTTTCAATGGAAGTTGAAATTTTACTGTACTGACATGACAAGATCTGTAATAGGTGGAGAACAACTCCCACAGACACATGTATCCAGTTAAACTGCAGATTAGCAACACACACTCTGTAAAATAAAAAGTGGTGATCCTGCATTCCTCACCCTTAAGATCAATTAACATCTCTGCAACCTGAACTAGAGATATTCAATGCCCTTGTCACCACATTACTCATAAAATCATTAACTCTTCTGCAACTCCAATCAAATCTATGAGACTGCTGCAAACAAGAACTATTTGTACCAATTTACAAAATGGAGAAAATCTTGACAAGAGTGATGTTGCTACTGACCACAGTGTTAAGAAACCACAGGCGTATCACTTCCCTTGGTACTTTGTCTTATATATTTAATACAGCTTTAAAACCACCTAGGGTATGAAATGCAAAGGCATTTGTTACAAAGATTTTCGCAGCTGTGGGATTTCTGCACCATAACATCAAGTCGTGTTGGAGAATAATGCCCAAGTGAAGTTTCTCTTCTGACAGCATCCCAACCAGCATATCATATATTCAATATTAATTTTAACTAATCATTCCCAGATGTCAGTCAACAAAAAGGACATTTGCAACTCTGAGTTATATAAGAAACTTCACTGTTTTCCTTTTTAACCTTATTTGCTAGAGGCTAGGAGTCACATACCTTAGCTTCACTTTCCAGGGATGACATAAGGAGGGAGAAGGGACAATTAATGGAAAGAAGGGAAAGATCATCACATTTAGAGGGCAAATTCAAAGACATTGACTGTCCTAAAACTGAGGAACCAGATGATTCCCACACAAGAACTGTGGAATAATTAATAAATAGCATCACAGAAGAAAACAATAAATGAATTCACTGCAGATGCCCTATGGCAGACTACTTTGTCTAACATATGAATGTTCTTGTTAAACAATATATACCAGGCCTTGACAAAGGGTAGAAGAAAGTTATTTATGGGACTCTGCGTGACTAAATGGAACATTTTAAGGTCAAGGTTAAACTCATAGGACCTTTCAGGTTAGTGGATGTTTCCTAGCAGAATTCTTTAAACACTACTTTTTGGGATCATTCTTTAATATTGTCATTGTATCAACACAGAAAATAAAATCTTTATGCCAACGAACTCTGCTGTGAATTCTGTTGAGAGGAACAACAGAAGAAGAAGAACTACCAGTGAAAACAGAGGATCTTTCAGCAGATGGATGACAGACACAAGAAGTAACATAAATAAGACAAAATTTAACAAGAATCGTTCACAGCAATGCCCTCTAAACTTGCATGGGCAGATCGTGACAACCATGTTTTATGCAACCTGTGAGGTTCCAAAATCAGCTAGAAGAAACTCAAATCCTTCCAAGTGTTTTGCAAAATAAAGACTCACTGCTGAAACCATTTTAGTGTGTGGGAAGAAGCGTTTGTTTTGGTCAGAGGTGACCAAATCAGGCTGGGTCCCAAAACTACACTCCCGCTCAAGACTAGGCTGAAACTCAAAGGTCTTGGCACAACACCCTAACTTCAATAAAAGGACATATGTCATTTTTGGGAGCATTCCAGGAAACTCTGCTACACAGCATTTCTGATGGTTAGCAAACAGTCATTGTAATAATACAGCAAGGGCCTTTTTCATACAAAGCATCGTTATAAGGAACAGGTTGAATGGCAGTGCTGTAATGCTGCTCAAGTTAAATATGATGCTTTTTAAAGCGTTTTATGCAGTAAGTACCAACTTGTCTGAGTGGGTTGGGTAGCAATTTCATCACCCATCATGTTCACACTGCAAAGTCTCACTGAAACGAGTACGATGCCTGGACTACTAATGTCAATATGTGCTTGTGTACCAAAATTATTACTGAAGTTATTCTAGCATTATATAGCACAGACTCCTCAGAAAGATGGGAGAGCTGGTGTCGCATGTCAAAACAAGGTTATGCATGTAACTGAACGCAAATGGATGAAACATCCAATAAAAAAATACATCTGATTTAAGAGCTGGGGTCTCTTTTTTTTACCCAGGGAGACTGAGACACAACTGCGCCTTCCCTTCATCCAGTTGTGTCCCAATATCACAGCTAATGTGCTCTTCTATGACAAAGCTTCAGGGGAATAAGGACAGTATACCTAACAGCAGGAGCTACAATATCCCAATATCCAGGCACAGCTGGGCTGAGGACAAACTGAAGTCACCTTTTTCCTGTGAATCCCAGAGGCCTATTTTGTTTTTAACTTTGTTTTCTTTCTGTTTGATCTTACGGTTATTCTAATGCAGTTTCTGCATTTTTCCATTAATTCTGCCTCTGTACAACGCTCTAAGCAATATTACGAATGGGGGAAGAGAAAAGAGTAACAAGCTCATAAAGTGATTGTCTCAGACAATCTTCAAATGTACTGGTTAATTGGATATATATCTCATAAATGACGACAGAGGAGGGATGCCTAACAATCTAGAGAGGAAACTAAATCTAAAAAAGATCCAACTCCGTTCAGCTGAATGAACAATAGGTCTTTGATTTCATTAGCTCTGATATTCTGAAAATCATACCAATAAATGCAATCATTTTCTAAAGCACACATTCTTCTAAGTATACAACTGCAGAAGGAATGGCTATTAAAAGCTCTGCAATTACTCTAAATTTGCACTGTAAACAGTATAACACCAGACCATAATTAAATTAAATATGGACCATTTCATTGTCCCAATTACGTGAAATTCAATTTGAAGACAGCATTTATAGTAGCACCAGCAGCATCTTTACAGATTTTGCACATTGTTTTAAGTAGCTATGTACCACACCTATCCAACCAAAACACTGACACATAGAGCACATGGAAAGACCAGACAAAAGCACTTGAGGAATAATTGTGTTTGAGATGGTAACCCTATAAAGACTACATGGCTCTAATCTCCTGGGACATGTTTGGTTTAAGTAACTGTGAGAAGTGGCGAACTTCTTGTGCATCCAACTCCATAGGACTGTGCACTATTTTGATCATTCAATCTGAGTACCTGAACACTGTTGTAAATACCACTTCAAAATGTGACACACATTTCATCCAGTCTGAAATACTTATGACCTCCACAGGCTGAAGTGTACGCTATCCTTTTATTTCCTAAGTAGAGTAAAAGGAAAAACCTATTAGATATTTGGCTCAATCTTGGTGCCTTACATTAAGTTAAGAGTTAATAATTTATTAATCATCATTCAAGAAATCCTTATAACATTTGACAGTTTTTTGAGGGATTTTGCTTTCTTCTTTAAAAGACCTTCAAACAACAATCAGCTAGGGAAATATTTTGACATATGGGTTTGACGTGTACTTTTGATTTACTTATTAAAGAAGACAAAGTTATGTGCTTTCACTAACATATTTAATTTTCACATTTTTCAGTGCTAAACAAATTAAAATTCTTAGTTCTTTTATGGCATATTTTATGTCACTATGTTACCTTTCATGACTGCACTGCCCCCAAAAGAGGTTGTTTTCTTGCAAGAACTCCATCATAACAGCATAGATAATTTATATAATTTAAATACTATCAGCATGATAAATTTTCTTTAAAATGGAAAGAGAACAAAATTGTATTGAGGAGAAAACCAGTAAACAACTAAGCACCCTACATGAGTTCACTTTGGACATAAGCAAGCATGGTGCACTGAGAGAAAGCCAGTAAGAAAAACTCTTGCTTCCTAATTTTCCACAGGATAGCAGTTCTCTGGTGCTGTAAGGCACAATCACATCTATCGCTTTATCTTAAAACAAATGTAAGGTTCTTATGATTTATTTCAGCAAGGGGGAAATGAAGCAAAAAGATACTGACAGTCACTCACATGCACAGAACAACAAAAAGAGTGCATCAAACTTTAGCATCTCAACAAGGCACAGCTTCACTGCAAAGGTCCCAAACCGGCAGCCAGAACAGCAGAAACCTTTTAAAAAGGCAATTTCTGTGCATGACTGGCTCTACTGCCACCACCTCATCCTCACAGCACTGTACAAGACCCCAGGCAGGGGTTGAGCATGGCTTCCCTCCCTCCCACCTGTCCCTGTGGGCACCTCTGAGCACATCCCTTCTTCCAGAAAGCCATGGCAGACCAGCAGCTCTGAAGCCTGACAAGCACAGGGGACAAACACTAAGAAGTTGCAAGGTTCAGTGCACAGTTCGCAAATGGACTTCTGAGCAGGTGGTTTATTTTGGTTTTGGGTTGAGCTGCTGCTGCTGCCATCACGTGAGTGCCAGCAAACAAACCCCCCCCCATAATTCTCCACGAGCAGTCCTGGACCTGGAGCGAGGAACCAGCCCACTTGAGTCACTCGCTACTGTAAAGACCAAGTCACAGCAGAGGCTCAGAAAACTGACTCTCCCTCAATACTAAACATTAATCATCAACTCCAACTTACAAATGAGTGCTTGCTGCCTCCGTAATGCTTTAAAAATATCCATGCAGCTTTCCAAAGGCACTCTACAAAGGCTACCACCACCCTACCCACTTCTCAACACACAGTGTTTTAACAAAAGGTTTCCAGCAGTCAGACTGCACCTGAAACCTCACCAGAGTCTGCAGACAGACCCCGCTCACTTTGAGAGCTTCTGTGCCACTTTAGCTGCTTTGTATTGTTCAGCAGCAGCACAGCCAGATAAAGCCCTCACGGGAACTGACTTCTAATACATACATGGGGCTCAGGTTCTAGCAAGGGAGGGATATTGTTTGCATTTTTGGAGTTTAAACATCTTAAAAGCATAACATTTATCACAGCCAAAGGAAAATGAGGTTATGTGAAATACTTACTTCGAAAATGTTCTGAGGCATAATAGTAGACATCCTCATAGCCCTCATGGTAATCCTCCTCTGGCCGGTACTTTTTGCCTTTTCTTCTCCTCGATCTTCTTATCTGCTTGACAAAGCCCAAGAAGCGCTCCATCTCCTTCCTCAGCAGCCCCAGCCAGCAGCCCCCTTTGCCCTCTGTTTCACAAAGAGCTGTCCAGCATGAATTAACCACAAGCACCAAAGCAAAGCTGCAGCCTCCCACTAGCCGCTCCAGTACCATTAAACAACCCCTCCCTTATCTCAGCTCTGACTAGGAAGCATATTGTTTTCCCTTTAAAAGAGAAAGGGACAAACAGAAACACACTTTATCAAATCGACTGACTAGAATATTTCAACATGAAAATAAATAAAGGAGGAAAACGTTGAAGAAAAAGGAGAATTTCAGGATTTCAAGATGTTATTAAACAGCAGAGGACAAAGTTGAAGAGACCTGCCTGCCAGCAAGGGGAAACCCAGCACTGAGAGCTCCCTATCCTGTGTCTCCATCATTTGAAGAGGGGCCGGGAGGCGGAGATAGATGTTAGTCAATGGACTGAACCATATCTCAAAGTAAAATAGATTTCTACTTGCCAGTTAAATACTGCCCTCATATTTACCTGGGCACAGGCTCAGCAGTCCATTTGATTTCATTTGTTTTAAGAAGAGAAAACATGCCAATTCATTTCTGGCATCACATAAGCTGAATGAATAAATAGCAAAGTGGTTTAATCCGCGCACACAGCCCACTCACCGGCAAGTGTGTACTGAATGTGTTAATTGGAGCAGCAGGGAGAAAGCTCGGCAGCTGTTAAAAAATGACACATATACCCACTGGGCATTAGTGTATTCTAATCACTGCTAGATCTAAACATTAAAAGGCACTCCACAGACAGGTCTCCTATAGAGCTGGCCAGCTATATGGCAATAGGCAGACAAAGGAAGCAACATCACAAGCACACCACAACAATACTCGTTTAAAATCCCAGTAGAGTTCTAAACAACTTTAAAATTAACATACAGCAGACTATTCTTTGCACAGGATGAGACAAGCAAAAAATCTGAAAAGGTGCTGGCTCTCTTCTCTTGTTGCATGTCTGAATCCCACATGTATTCCCTAAGATAAGCCTGGATTTTAGTTCAAGCTGAAGTTTCCCTGTGCTTCTGATGAAGATTCCCTGCTGCACAAAAACAGTGCCTGCTCAAATCCTATCACGTTGACATCTGCCACGGGGATTTTATTGTACTCTCGCTCCCACAAGCTAAGTGAGGTCTCTAGTCCAACAGGACCTCTCTTGTCTGCTGGCACAAGTCAGGAATCAATCAGTCACCTCAGTCAAACCACATGCTGAACATGGTCACCTGCACCCATGCTCCCAAGAGAAACCATTTTGCACCTATGGGCATGAGGAAGTAAGAAAGTCTTCCTGTAAAACAGATGTTACAGGTTCATCATCTGGAAAACGAAGAGCACGCGGAGGTGGGATTAGTTTCTGGTGATGCAGACATTTCAGTGAGTCATTATTTTGTAAAGAGTAAACCAGGTCAGTGTTTCTAAAAGCGTAAAAGAAGTAAAGCAAAAGCCAGGATTGTAACTTACCAATTCTGTTCCAACAGAAGCATGCAGGGATTCATGAGTATTTAGCTGCAATTTTCTAGTTTTGAAATGTGAAAGTTATTAGTAGAGGTCAGTTAGACCTGCTATCTGAGGGTCCTAAAACAAGTGCACACTGAAAGCTAGCACTGGAACTCTTCTGGGCTTGTTCCAGCTTTCCAGGTATTTTAAACAATACAGTCACAAACCCACACCCATTTTATCCATAAAAGCTCAAAAAACCCTTAATGCTCCTACCAAACTCCCCACAGGAATACAGACTCATCCTCCTTGACCTCACCAGCCCTGCTTTCCCGCTGTGAAAACGCAGCCACTGTCGCTAGCTGATGAACACCCCCAGGGCACCACCAGAACTATTTTTAGTGCAACTTCTATAAGGAGGTTGTGTTTTATTACAAATCTGTTTTTATCACACAGCTTTCAACCTTCAAATGGTAAAGACCTTAGAGGAATATTACAGGCATATTACCAAAAATAAAAAAGCCAATAAAACCTCATCTATAGGCTTTAAGAAGGGATCACTGTATTTTTTGAAGGTTTCAATTTGAGTGTCCTTCTGTGCTCTGCCACCAAGCAGCAAAAACATTAGTGTCATGGAACATGAAAACCAGTTAGCCTACAGCAGAGGCAGCACTCTCTCTTTTCAAAGAGGGAAATGTTGGTTTGATGCTGTATTTGCCCCTGCTGAGGACCCTCCCTGACAGATGCAAAAAGGTTTTATGTAGGTGTCAGAAATATTAAAGACAGAAGTCTCACAGCCATCACTGATCCCTGAAGTTAATTCAAAATGACAAAGCTACTTTTTAAAAAGGAGAAAACGTAAACTTTCTTGCTCTTAAAATGTCCTCTAAATGAGAGCTGAAAACTAGAATCAAGCAGACACACTTGGCTTTTATCAAGTAAATACGACCTTTTCCAGTGTCTCTATTGCTCAACATGCTGCTGTAACAGAAGCTTCTGTGGGAGAGGTGGCTTCTGCAGTCCTCAGCATGCCCCAGGGAGACTTCGGTCCTTTTCATAACAAGACAAATACAGCAAATAAGCAGATTAGGGAGCAGCCAAATGATCTCAGTGAGCACGTTAGCAGCAGATGCAGCACACTGACTGCCTGACCACTTTCCAGAGAGAATCGATCTAAAATTGGGCAAATTTTGAGCTTTGGAAAGCATGGCATTACCTTGTGCAATGGATTTCCCTTTCTCTCTTGTGCTCATGAGATGCATCACACAGATATATGGCTGATGTAGTAAGGTAGAAAAAAAATGCACTAAATGGTACCATTGGCCAGTGTTCATGGTAATAGCTCCCACCTATCCTGTGTGTAAAGTATGAAGGGGTTGAGGTGGAGCACCAGCTCTCCTTGGATAAGCAGAGGGGGTTTAAGCTCTGCTGCACTTCACTGTATCACACCAACTACTACTCTCTACAAAGGCCCGGCTCTATCTTCTACAATGAAGATGCAGAAGCAGGCCTCCAGCTTCTAACACACAAACTGACAGTCTTGCCACCATGTAAATCACATACCCATTTCCTTTTCCACGAATGCAAACAGCAGAGACAAATAATTTCAAAATTTTTACTTTTTTTTTTTTTAAACATAGAACAAGTTGAGTTTTTGATAGGATTTTCTCTGCCCTAAAATATTCTCATATTCAGGACAATTTAAAGAGAATGAAACACCTTAATTGAGGACATTGTTGTTATACATTATATGAGTCAGACTATTAAGTGTTTCACTATACTAGAAAGATTTCTGAACAAAAGTTGTTTCATATGCATTACACACTACCTCTACAGCTTTGCTGAAAGTACTGGAGACATTCATTAGCTATTCCTCATGCCATACCTGTAAATATTTTATCACAGTCCTACTTTCAAAGGCATACACAGAGAACTCAATTTCATAAACACAGTTTACTGTAGTTAGAAAAAAAGAAAAAAAAAACAGCTAAACTACTGATTTCCCCATTGCTCATTGATTCACCCTTCTGCAGCTTCTTGTGACGAACAACTCATTCCTTCATGGAAATGAACATAGTTCTTGCTTGAAAAGGAATAAAAAAAAGCAGACACATATGGCAATTTCAGAAAGGTATATTGATTTCACAGGAGGAGCAGAGAAAGAAACAAACACTGGCTTTCAAATTTTTAAAATGCAAAACATCAGAGATGACAATGAGTTTCATCCCTAATGACAAATAGAATAAGATAATTATGCCCAGAGGGCAAAAAATTAGGGTTATATCAACTGTCGGTTGATATTCTGAAACTCTCTCTGAACCAAAATTTGGAGAATCAATTTTCTGGTGTTATAATGCCACAACAGAAAGTTGCAGTTAAATACGTCTCGAGCTCTTCGACTTGTCCTTTCTCCCCAGTCCAATCAAAGCAAGCGTTCTATTGCCATTTTCAAGGAGACTCTTTAGAAGATGTAAGGATTGTCATGCTGTCTCCAGTATGACTTGCATCACAAAAATTTTGCCAAATGACACCAATTAGATAATATTTACATTCTCCATTTTGATAACTAATTCGTTTAAGTTAAGGAGAAGCTCCATCAAACTCGATCTGTCTCAGGACAGTGACTTACTGGAAAAGATTTCATAGCAGTAATAAAACACAAATAATTAAAGACACTGTCTTTTTCGAAAAGTTGAGCTGAAGTATAAATGCTTTTGCAGCCACGGATAATTTTCTAGAAGAGAGATGTCAGCATTTAAGTTTTAACTTGTCTTTATACTCATAGCAAAGATTAGGTCTCTCACCATGCAAAATATCTGCATTTAACATTTTATTTGCACAAAATTAGCTATGCAGTTATCAAGGTAAACTTTCACAAGCGACATACTTATTTTCTACAGTACTTTATCCAGTATTTGGGGAAAGCAGTAGGAAAAATGATTTGGTATCCAAGGATAAGCCACTAAGGCAGTAAATATTTAACATGTATTTCCATTTGAGTGGGCTTGCAAAAATGATGCTTTGAAACTAAAGCCTGTGTCTGAAGCAAGCCTCCCTAATGTTTTGTATCATAAATACAGAATGGAACCTGCACCAAATATTAACAGTTCTGAGCAGGTATTCTGCATCCTGTTCATCAGCGTGTTTCAGCATTTAAAAGAAAAACATTTTAGACAGACAAACCCTCCTATATCTGCCTCTGCTTTTCTGGGCAGCCCCTAAAAGTCTTCTTCCGGGGGAAGGAACATCCCTCGCTGGGAGGCAACCATATACGAGAGAACACAATGGCAGCCACAGAGATCTACCTGCATCACGTTACTCGCATGGAAAAAAACCCACAAAACTATACACGCACAATACAAAAATTAAGATTAATATGAACAGTTCTTGAAGGTTGGCCTAATAAAGGAAAGAGTTCTTTTCCCACCTTCCTCAGCCCCTAAGCATAAAGGTACAGCAAACCTCAAAAGGGAAGAACAGATGGTTTCTTCTCTGGTTCTCTTTCAACTAAGGGATGTCTTTGATAATCCACCGTCATTGTTTTTGTAAACCAGCAATAATTAACAAAGGAGCCGTTCCCCTTATTTGTCTTACAGTATCATCTTGCCTGACCTTCTAGTTTTTCAAGAAATGTTTGTTCACATGCCATAATTGCTCCTGTTAAGGCTGCAATTTTCCATTCAAAATTTGCCCTAAATATCTTGGTGTAAAATATGAGCCTATCGATTTGAAAATTATCAAATGCCTGTAATTTACAATCTATTAAGCACTATGAGAACTTATGCTCTATACATGAAGAAGCAGTTCTGTGTACATAGTCAATATTGTGTGTGAGGTGTAACTAGCAGCAGCCTACCATCCCCCAGAGGTGCCCCACCCGAAACCCCTCTGTCAGGTCAGCTTCTGAACACGTTCTGTTCTCTTCCTAAATACAACTGGGAAAACCATCGAAGGCATGGGACATACTAAATATTAGACTGCACATCTCTCCCATCTGACAATAGAAATAAATGCAGATAATCAGTACACTATCTTTAGAATACTGCTGCATGAGAACTGGATGGTGATAAAATACTGGTTATCCACTACTGTTATTTTTAACATCTGATACTCTGATTTTAATGTATTACTATTGCTGTCACGAGTCATACATTCTTGTTATTCACTGCTCACACAGAATCACAGACCACTGTTTTCTTCTGCTCTCAAATTAAAGAATGCAAGACTAGAGAGTTGGAGTTCAGCTTTTGCATCACCTAGTTGTAAATTAAATTAACTGGCAAATATTTCTTCTTTTTCCTTTTTTTCTTTTTACAAGTGAACACATATTTTCAATACTTCGAGTTTTTGACTGTATTTTATCATATATGTTATTTTGTATTAACATATCCAATGGTTTTGTTTTTTGCAACATTTTCTCACATAAAAATGTGCACGTAAATGTGAATGCCAACACAGGGGATGAGAACACAAAGGACAGAGGATGAGGCTACTTTCATTTAGAGAGAACTGGAGGGCTGCTTCTGTGTTCAATATAAGAATGCTGCCTCTCTCATATATGGAGAATGCCGAGAAATCTTTGTAGCACTGCTTTGAAAGGGTCACTTGTCAAGTTGAATTTCATGCAGAATGTATGCTTCAGGGGAAAAGACACTTTTTTCCCTCTTCAATTCAGCTAAAGCCATTTGCATACATTCTATTTTTTTCTTGTCTCTTTAGCCTATTTGGCTTTAAGTGACTAATTAGAATATAAAAATATGCATTAACAAATGCTAACTTTACCACCACCAAGGAAATACAGCTCAAGTAAAATTATGCACAAAAGAAGTTTGAATTTGCTTAATGTTTTGTGGCATCAATAATAATTCTGCAAGAAAACCTAACCAGAGTACTACTCTAACCATATGTAAAACCCCTTCAGGGTTGAAGCAGTAGGCTGATATTTTAAAATACTAAAACTAGAACACAGTTCTTTGCGAAGTCTGAATTAAAGGTGTTTTCATCTTTCTAAAGAAATGTAGCAAATGGCTAGCGGGAACATTACCAAGATACTGCATACTGTGTCTGTTTTATGCACAAAGTATATCTCAAATCAACTACAAAATACACATAAAGAAGTAGTTTAGAATATGGATATGGTTTTTACTACTCACTGAATAAAAAACCATTATATTTCCCTAACTTTCAATTCCTCAACAACTGCTTATTTCAATTCTAACCATTATTAAAGTGTACACAGAGCACTGGAGAGAATGAATAATTAATTAATGAAATTACAGCTCACCAGAACGAAAATACCTAGCAAATACATTAAATTAAGTTCTTACACAAAAGCATCAAAATATTTTCTCAAGCTGCAGATCATAGACCTCAAGAGCTATAGTGCACCATCAAACAAAGTTACAGTAGGTGGGATTTCACAGTTAATTGACAGTGGAAGACCTGAATATGATGTGTGAGATTTAAGGTAGATCACAGGAGAATCCATCACTAAACATCTCTTTCCGTGTAAGAGTTCATGCAAGAAACTTTTTACTATGTGATGTTAAATGGATTTACTTTCTTTTACCTCATGAGATCAGCAAAAACAGTTGTGGTTAAGGAGCCTGCTCATCCTCCCACACTATCTCATCCTACTTCCATGGGCTTAAAGAGGTTTCATCATAAAACACAAAGGTCCAACATGATACAGAACACAAGAACGGAGCAACCTCCACATGCCATTTTATATAAATCCTCCTTTCTATCTTCTGTCTAATACCAATTCTCTGTATCAGTGATACTATATGAAAGATCTAGATTTAGAAACCCTCTGGTGCAGAGGAACATCTGTACTTCCCAGCAGCACCATAGCGGGTGTTTTACCTCTTCTCTTACCAATATTCAGTTGTAAAGAGCAGTGAAAACCTTGTTACATTTCATTATTGAAAACATCCATCAGTCATATATTCTGCATTTCTCTGGTGAACAAATTATTTCAACAAGAAACTTCTGTAATTTGTTTAATAAACTGAAGGAGCAGTTAGAAGTAAACAATGGGCAACAATGGGAAAGAAATCTGAAGAGAAAAATATCAAAAATCTGAAGGTAACTAGAAAAGCAGAGCAATGGAGAAGCCCCTCTGGGAAAAAAATACAGGCATTCAGAAAGTGATTCGTATCCTGACCCCTGTATATTTTATCAGGGTCAAGTTATAATGGATAATTAGAAAGATTTTATTGCAGGTGAGTTCTGACAAGAAGAAAGTTCTGCTTAACCATCAAGAGAAGACAACTACAGATAAATTCCTCATTATGATCACATGAATTTACAATAAAAGACTATGTAAATATATATGCAAATGAAACCATCCATCTGGAGTCCACTGCCCCAGAGGCACAGGCCAACATGATGGCAATGAAGAATCCAGTTTTTCAGATGCATTAACCCTTCTCCTCTCTCTCAATACCCTCTACTTCCCGTTTAAAGTAATTCCTGTTGTCCTTGCAGAATCTGAAACTGCAAAGCATACAAAGCAAAAAGAACATGGACTTGAAGGGCAAGAGGACAGCTTCACATGTAACCTCACAGTAATGAGACACAAGTACATGTCCACAGAACCGAAGGATCCAGGTTTCCATCCACAAGCTCTCAATAGCATGGCCCACTGAACATTAGTGTGGTACCTCATTTCCCTCACTCCAACAGCAGTCTGGGAAATGAGAGCTTCTGAGACCTCTTTATGTATGAGGTTTGACTTATCTTCTGTCCCCCATTCCAAGGGCACAGAGCAGGTTCTGCCATTTAGTTTGTAACTTCTTTCCTAGTTCAAGCCCACCTTCTTCCATCCAGGGGGAAAAAAACATCCAAAAAAAACCCAAAACAAAAAAACGAGAGAGAAAATCTGCTTTATGCTACTGCTAAGAGGTTAACAAAGGAAATACAGACAAAGGAAATACACAGACTTCAAAACTGTCTGCTAGTCCTCCTCCTTGAGAGCAGCATTCCTGCATTTGAACGTTAAGAGGCAAACTAAAGGGGGAAAAAAACCATTACATCCTGGGCTTCTGAAACTCATTCATTTCTGATATAAGGTTTGACATTTTCTGTTGTAAATTCATTCTTACAGTAACATTTTTGCCATATAAAATTGTGGGACTAAATATAAAGTAATCATTTGTTCAGTGTTGTACCCTTTATAAGGTAATAATACAGGGTACAACAAATAATTCTGGTTTTGTTTGTAAAGGCTATGAGATCCTTGACCTCAGTATACATTTCAGAAGCAACAGGATAATTGAGGTTTCTTCTCTTTGATAGCTGGTGGTTCTCAAATGAAAGATTATTTGGAACTTACATTCTGTGGCACTTAGCAGAGACAAAATAGTCCTATTTTTCAAACTTCTCTTTGATGATGCTTTGTACTTCAGGATTTACTTCATTCCTCTCCTGTGGCTCTCTTCATCGATGGTAAATACAAATGCTTGTCAAGCTGTTCTCAGGAAGTCAACTCTAACGTGTCCACTTTAACACACTTTTTAACACACATTTCCATCCTCACACTCTCTGCCCTGTTATCTTCAGTCAGATCCATATCCTCAGGCATTGTTTCTTTCTTGATCTATAGGTTATGATGCAGGAATCTGCTACTGCAACTCCTGGAGTTTTTGCACCCTATGATGTATTTGGACACCTCAGGAAAAATGTGAATATCAAGAAATACATAGCATTCCTCTTCATTGATTATAAAAGCCACAGAAAATGAATATACTGCTCAAAGACCAAGTTCCTTATCCCCTAATGCATACGTGAAGTGGCAGAGTTCATAATTAGTCACTTCAAGATTCAAGAGACCAAGATATTCAGAGGACTCAGTTTTCATCAATACTAACCAAATGATAAAAGAAAACATTAAGGGAATTTTACACCATACCAGACAAATTATTATCAGTCAGTGTGCAAAACCGACGCAGCCAACTTTACTTTCCTAAAGGGTTTTGTAACTATTGCAGATATCTCAGGTAAGAAATTTCTTTGGTCTTTTACATGCTCAGAATACATCTAATTCTAAAAGGTGCAAATTCAGACAGATCTGTATTTTACAAACTAACTTGATAATTATTGGTATTTTGATTAGTCAACCATTAGTATTTTGCTCAGAAGCACTAAACCAACTCTGTAGACACACTCCTGTATTCTCCCTGATTTTATACCATATTGTGCAGAATATCACATGGTATTGACTGACAATTAAAATTCTTTAATAAATTATTTTGGAATTTGCAATTTTTCTTTCTCCTTAAAAAAAAGAAAAAAAAAAACCAACCAAACAAAAAAAACCACACACCCAAAACCCAAAACAAAACAAAAACAAACAACCAAAACAAAACAACGACAAACAAACCAAACAAAAACAAAAACCAAAAAAAACCAAACAACCAAACCAAAACCACAAAAAAAAAAAACAAACACCACCTTAGGTCTGAGTTTAACCCCTTAAAAAAAGGTGTTGCAAGTATTAACAACTGACCATCCTAATCTCTACTTTTGAAGTTGTTTGGCTGTAAATTACTCATGCCCTACCTATTCAGGTGGAGATGACATCCTTTTCATACTGCTATAATATAGGATCTCAATCTAGAAATCTTTTAAGAGCTTAACCTCACACACTGTCCCCCTGAGCTGAACATGATGCCTGGTGGTAGCAAGCACTATGATAAGGAGCAGTTGCTGCATTAGACGCTCCCAGCTGCGCTGGTATTGTCATATCCTAACTTCAGATGCAGTTGTGCCACAAGTTTTGTTTTACTTAAGAAATATATTTTAAAAAAAATTAATGTCACACTCATTTAAAGAAGAAAATTTTACAAAGTGAACTTTTCTGTTGGACCTAAAGATCACATTCCGGAAGCTGAAACTGATAGCTTGGCATTTCACTTTCCAAGAAGTCTAAACAACCACAATATATTTACAAATGTAGGCATGCTGCACTGTTAAATTTCATTTCACACTAAGTAAGCAAACATTATCAAACTGTAAGTACTGTCATCCTCTGTCTTTTTAGTTAGAAATCTTGTAGCCAATAAAAATGTGACCTTGAAATATTTCACAGATGGATGAAGTCACTTAATTTGCTAGTCACTTTGTTACAAATTTTGCAGAACTGCTAAGTTAGGTCACATTTACTCTAATTTCACCTTGAAATAACTTTACAAACTGCATCATCAGTAAGAGTCACTAGAATTGCATTAATGAACCACGTGTCCGAATTGTCATGAAGAATTCAGTTTTGAAATTAAAAATGCTGAAATAATATAGAAGCTAAAGATAATTTTCTTTATATGTACTAGTCCTAGAATTAGTTTTAGTGCCAAAACACAAAAAGTAAGCCCACACACTATTTTTGCGGAGATTCTAATACACTGTCCAAACCACAAGATGTTTTCTGTTTATGAAGCCGGGTAATATATGGCCTTGTGTGAAGGGATGATTAACTGTTACAGAACACAGATGTAAAATTCTGTTCATCAGATTTTTTCATGTGGGCTGAGTCTACTCTGATGTGTATTTTAAAGGGAAAACTAAAGAAAAAATTCCAGCGCTGTTTACTCAAGGGATAGCTATTGTTCTCTGATACTCCTATTGCATTTGATAATACACTAGAGTCACTATACAAAACAACCAAATATATACAACTGTATACTTTTTTAATGATTTAGTTAACTAAAAAAACCCCCGTTAATTTACAAGACAAAATAACTCATTACGACTTTAAAAGTTATTGAATACATTAGAGCACTTCTTTTTTTTCAAAGAATAAAAATTTATTTCAGTCTAATTGCCACATAAGACTAACTGAATAAGAATCATAAAACTCTGAAAAGAACTTAAGATCTCTAGAGTTTTAAACTACTGTACTCAAACAAAGAAGTTGAAAAATAAGCATTTTGCATATTTCAAGAAAAAAGAAAATAAAAAGCAAACAAAAGTTAATTTAAAATACTGCTTAGTTGCTCCTAAGAATGTTCTGGTTCTTTGTCCCAAATGATTTCCTTCTAAAAGATCCACCATCTTCACCCCCAACACATATCCCAGTAACTGATACCCCACTGGGTATAGAGCTATTCTGAGATCAGAAAGACTGCAAAGAATAAAATCAAGCTCCTTACCACCCATGTCTGTCTCTCTCTCACACATTCTTTCGCTCCTGCCTCTATTCTCATGTAGAGAAGCCTATTTGAAAAGAGTAAGGCTGCTTCCCAGCACATTGACCCTACTGGCTTATATTCCCACAGTCATGGCTTCCTTCTAAGTTGACCATGGTTTGATTTCAGATATAAAATGCAAAATACTTGGACTAGACTCTCTCTTGGTCACTATGTTAATTTGGTTACTGTTACCTTTAAAAACAAGTTCTTTGAACACTGGCATCTACTGAGGCCAGTGGGAAAAACTTTCATCACCTTAAGTTGATGCCCCACCCTGGAAATGTTCAAGGCTAGGCTGGATGAGGCTCTGAGGGACCTGATCTAGTGGGTGATATCCCTACCCATGGTGGGGCAGTTGGATCTAGATGATCTTTAAGGTCTCTTTCAACCCAAAACATTCAGTGATTCCATGTCTTAGAAAGAGGTTTTTTTGTCGATTCTGATTTCAAGTTTTAGCGGCTACTTTATAACAACAGAAAGGAAATAGCAGGCAAGAAAGGGCAGGTGGGGGATGACCCTTTCTTTTGCAGGTTATGTTCTTGATGTCATCAACTAGTAGTCATAAACAAAGAGTCCAAAATCTGAGACCTGGTAGGTAACAGCAAAACCAAAGCAAGAGCTGGAGGAGAAAAAACAACTTGCACATCTGGCTTTAAAATATGTCAATCCTTTAATAAAATGTATCTTTGTTACAGAATTGATGACTGTCACAGTGCCATTTTTTCTGCAAAAAGAACATAGCAATGGAAGAATTTCTGTTGCTAATTTTGGAAAAAGTCTACTTGTCTGGTTTAGGAAGACTAGTCTATACTCCTTAATAGTGTGTACACTAGTTGGCCTAAAATCAAGTACTATAATGATGGGGACACATTAATGATTTATGAACATTTATGTCTTTTATTTTACCTGGTGTATTCAATAACCTCTTGAGCGAAAGATAAAAAATTATTAATCACATTTAAGCTTATCAAGCAAATATTTAAATTCAATTTAATGAGACGGGTCCTATCTGCCAATGCAGTTAATCTTCCCAGGATCCTTTCTGATGCCATTTCCAAGAAGTGAAAGGGAAAATGTGATACTGAATATTAACTTGGTAGCAATGTTTCTGAAAACTGCATTATTGAAGGCATTGTGTGCCTATTAATATTTCATAAGCTGCTTTAAAACTAGCTTCTGGACTAAAGTAAATGAGAATTTCAACTTCTAGTTCAAGTACAAGTTTAAAGCAGGCAAAATTTAAGAGACAATCTTGAAAATGTAATTTAAAGACATTCTTCGAGTCAAAAGACAAAATGCTAAACAAGTCAAGCCCTTCCCTACCAACTCCTTGCATTTAGCCTCCTTAGTTTTCCCACTTGTATCTACAATATTTTGAAATCCTATACTGGCAATATTGTTCAGCTTATCAAGTTCAGAATCTTTCCATCTTTCCACAACGAGAAGCTAACCTATGAAGTGAGCTACCATTCCAAATAATCCTTTTTTCTAAACAGTGGGAGGAGAAAAACACAAGGAAAGCAAAATACACACCCATTCACAAAATACAAGGTGAGAAAACATTCCATATTTCTGTGACATATCATCTCAGGACTGAGATATTAGGAATATCTTTTCACAGTGGGCAGAGCAATGCTGACTTTGAGCCAACCATCTCTGGGAAGACCTTATTGCTGCCTTTCACTATTTAAAGGGAACCTATACGAAAGATGTAGATAGATTCCTTAGCAGAGCCTGCTGCAATAGGACAAGGGGTAATAGTTTTAAATTAAAAGAGGGTCGATTTAGATTAGATATAAGGAAGAAGTTTTTTACAAGAAGGTGGTAAAACATTGGCACAGACTGCTCAGAGAGGTGGTAGATGTCCCATCCCTGGAAACATTCAAAGTCAGGCTGGACAGGGCTCTGCGCAACCTGTTCTAGCTGAAGCTGTTCCTGCCCATGCCAGGACAGGGGGTGGACTAGATGGCCCCTTTCAACCCAAATTATTCTATGATCACAGCGATTCAGAGTCCCAATGGGTAACAGTACCTTGAAACCATGAAATAATGCATATGGTTTCACCACTACCTCATCCTACCAAGCCTCTTTCCATTTCTCATTTATCCACACTCTTTTGCCCCTGAAAGGGCAGTCTGAGCTCAAAGGGCCAAATACCACAGTATCACCAACTCCAGAAGTTATATATGGGTTGACAATTAATTATTCACCAAACAAAAACATTTTCAAGGGTTTTTTTTTACACTCACACCAAATTAGTAGATAGTGAATGTTCCAGCAGATAAAGTCACAGTACTTGAAACGATATTAAATTGGCAGCACAGAGTTGCAGGGGGTAGTGTAGAAATGGGGCTATGCTAATGCCTGGGTACATTTGCTTAAAAATTTATGCAGAACAATGTTTAAATTATGCTAATGACCTGACCACAAGTAAGAAATGCAATATTCAAGCCACATGCAGATCTTCTTCCAAACTCATGTGTATTTATTTTTAACGGGCATATCAATATCCATTAAGCACAAAGAGAATTAATTTCTTTTTCTCAGTCACTATTATGGCTAATATGAGTCAGACTCTTCCAGTAGTTTCAAACTGGATCTAAAATTAAGGACCAGTCATTTGTGATTATTTAATGAGTCCACAGCATTTTTATCTAAGACATGTGACTACTGGACAAAATCTCAGCAACTGCTGGCAGTTCCACTACATATGCATGAGGCAGACTTTCCTCAGTATTCCAACTGGAGACACTATGGCTTGGCTTGTGATAATTCTACAGTCTCAAAGTCACTAGTTGTCATCTTTGAGAACTCATGGAGATACAAGACTAGAAAAAGCAAACTTCAATCTTAAAGCAGAGGGAGGGAGGGACAGGAAGATCTTTACATGGTTGGTATTAAACTTTCACTCAAGGAAATAATGGCATTAAAAAATTAAACAGAACAGTTAAACAATAAACCAAGAAATAACACCAGAGGAAAAAAAAAACCAAACAGCCAACCTGGATTTCTCACAATTAAATCATGTTCAATTAGCAGCAAGACAGCAAACCATGGAGACAACAAGAACATAACAGATATCATATGTGCTAACTAATTATTCTCTCATGTATGTAACATATATCACTCTTAAATAAAGTTTGCCTATCTCAGGGTGAATGCAAAACTGACTGGAAAGCTATACTGAATCCAAACAGAAAAGCAAATAATATGGAACTTTTTGGATCCACTGTTGTTCAGTATTTTACCTTCTATACATTATGCATATGCAATCCTTTATGTGCAATTTCCACTTTTATCTATCTAGGTCATGAATAAATCCCAAGACATCACCAATCTTAGATCGACTGCAAGCACTCTGGATGAGCAGATTAGAATAGAAAATAAACAGACTGAAGTAATCATCTGAAAGAAACAAGATGACTTTCAATAGGGAGAAATGCAAGATATTCCAATAAGCAGGAGTATGCAACTATATAAACTGAGGATGAAGAACAAGTGATTAGGTAGGTATTAGCCTGAAAAGCATCTGGTGATCACAATCATCAGTTGAACCCAGTTCCATAACATTTACTATGGTAAACTATGTAAACATACAGATATCTCTAACAGCATTATAGCAGACACAAAGGTATTTCTTTGCTCTCTCCTACACTGGTAAGGTCTCAATAGGATGTTCCAAAAAAAGTGTGCATGGATTAAAGATCTGTACAATTTAATATGAATAAGAAACAAAAGAGAACACTGAGGTGGAAACAGAATAAACAGTACAGAAACGTCAATGACCACGAAAAAGAAAGAAAATCTATTTTCCATTTTCTACAGGGATATCTGGAAGACTCAGGTGGAACATAAGATAAAACATTTGGCAATGTGGGCAGTGAAGTGTGGGATGGTCTGACAGAAATCCCAAGAAATTCAACTAAAACAAATACCAAAATCTACAATCCAGACACCAGCTGGAAAGGAAAGCAGCTCTACTGAAAAGGACTGAGGGGTCCTGTCTGACAACACGTTGTACATCAGCCTGCAGTGCATCCCTGTAGAAATGAAGACCAACTTCATACTGAGCTGAATCAGAAACAACACAGACAGCAGATAAAGTGATGTGATCCTTCTCCACAATTCAGCACTTGTGAGACCACTGCAGCATTTAGTCCCATCTGGAGCACTCCAGCAGAGAAAAGGATAGAGACATACTACACAGAGCCAGCCCAGTGGAGGGCCACAACAATGATCAAGGGGTGGAGCAGGCAGTGTATGGAAAGAGGCTGAGGGGCTCAAGTCTGTTTAGTTTCTAATCTTCAGAAAAAAAGATTAAGGGAAATCTAAGCGCTGTTTTCAAGATTACGGAGAAGAGCAAGTCAGGCTCTTCTCAGAGGTTCACTGTGGAAGGACAAAAGGCAACAGACACAAGCTGCAGAAAGCAAAACTCCACTTATTCCAATTAGATAGAAGGGAGAAAAAAATCATGGTAAAAGTAGTAGAACTTCGGAGCATGTTTCTCAGAGAAGACTTATCATCCTTGGAGTTATTCAAAATTCAGCTGCATAGGGGCCCTGAGTAACCTGACCCAACTTCAAAGGTGGCCCTGCCTTGAACAGCAGGCTGGAACAGACAACCTCCAGAACTTCCTTTCTACCTCAGTTATTCTATAGTTCTTCTACAGGGTCTGTGAGGAATAACAAAGAGAGTGCCTTGGGCTAGGAGAGCAGCTGTACAATCTCCAGAGGTTCATTCCAGCTATTTTTTTCTGCAATCCTCAAGACTGAAAGGCACTAATAAATATTCAGACAGAATATATGTTTTCTTCTCTTTATGTGAAGAGTGCCACATTCATTTTAGCTAACAGGTTACAAATATAAACAAATATACAATATTAAATACTTAGAAATTTGACACCAATAAAACTCAAAAATTAATTTTAGATACCAGACGACATGGAAAATTAGGGGGAAAATGATAGTGGAGTATGTTACAAAAGTCAGCATATAAAATAACATTTTCAAATACTTCCTTATCCCCTCTGCAATTCCCAGAGAGGCTCTCAGGCACTTTGCTGATAGCCAAAGTTGGAACCTCCACTGAGTGCTGGGCTGACAGTCTATAGTGAGAAAGGAATACGTGGTGCACAATCACTTTAAAATCTCTTTTTAACTTTCAAGGCCTTCGAAGCATAAAAGACAAAGAGAGATCAGTTATACTGCATAGGGAATTTACCTGTGGATCTTCCAAAAATATTCAAGGCAGGAAAAAAGATGCCTCAGTTGATCACCTATAACTTTCTAAAACTAGTTTTACACTGGAAGTATGATCATACAGCCCCATTTTCTGTATCTCACAGTTTAGTGACCACTGGTGATATATGGAGTCCACAGAGGAGAACTAAACCTTAAGATGATACCTTTTAATAAAAGAACTAAATTTATTATAAGGTCAAAATTCTGTAACATACTCTCTCACCTGAATATCATTTTGAATGTTCAGATGCAAAATAAAAATGCTTTTTTAAACTTTGGACCAACACAGATTTCCATTAAGGTGCAGACATAATGCTTCATCCTCACTATAAAAAAGCTGTTGATAAATGAAAGAGCTTGCTTGGAACTGCTTACATTAATCCACTAGTGGCAGGAGAAATCATGGTAATAGCAACTATTTAATGTGACTGATTTTGTCAGCTTAAAAGAATAAATACTGCTTGCATGTATTCTATAATTTTTGACATATTTTGTGTAAGAAAAAATCGTTGCTAACCGAAGTATTGGTCAGCAGTTTGTTTTTTCATAAATCTTTTAAAAGGTAGGATTGCCCTTCCTCCAACAAAACCTGTAAGTCTTTCAACATTATAGTTCAATGAATAGCCCAGCACAGTTCTCAAACTCTGTGAAGAAAGTTCTTTAGATGCATCTCATAGGCAGGCAAAAAAAAAAATTCTTATATTCATATATGCAGAAAACAATAGAATGCTCCCTTGCTGTGAAGCCTGAATTCTCAACCTGAATATAAACATCTATTTATATAAATGTATATATATGTTTCCTTTTACAGTAATTCTTATTATTTTTGATGACTCAGTTATATAAAATAAGGATATATACATATTACCCAAAGAGAATAAAGACAGATTTTTAAACTTAGTGTTAGTAGGTTTAACATAAAATAAATTAACAATTCTGCTACAATTTAAAGTTAAGCAAGTATATACACCTATATAATCCAGAACCTATGTACGTGTATGTAAGGACATGCACACACAGACCTTTTATTGAAATAAGAAATCTAGATTTTAAAAGCTTAAGATTTAGTAAGATTTTGATAGTACCATACTTATCTAAAATGGTTTTTCTTACTTTTACCATACTAAAAATTTGAGTTTGTAAAACACGTTGTTACCTAGGAAACAAGAGCGAATGCATGTGCAATATAAATAAAAATTCAAAAACCTAGGATGAAACTATACATACTAGAAGTGAGTAATTTTTCTTTCAATTCCCCATATCCAAGCCAAAGACATATAAACAATGTATACATGACCTCAGTAATAATTTAATGGTTAAAAAAAAAAAGGTTAACCATCCTATATAACGGGAGAAAAAAATGTATTATTTTATACTTATTTACCTTTTTTAGCCATCATTACTGGAAGCTTTATTTTTCGAAACCAACTGGCATCCTGCTAGAAAAAACTTAAACTAATGGTACAAAAGAACAACGCAGCTCTCTGAGAGAAGCACTAAGTTGTTTTACAGAGGTTCTCTCTAGCACGAATAGAAAAGAAATTTCTGTTTCAACTGTTTGCAGGTGCAAAGTTTCAGGGGTAGCATTTTTTGTTATTATATATCTCCTGGGAAAAGTAGAAATTGTCACAACATTTTTATGCACTATCTGAACACGACATTTAGATACTGACAGAACAAGGCACACAGTCAGTAGTCTTTGTAAATGCTGTTTGGTTGGGTGTGGTGCTTTTTGAGATTTTATACACTAATAAACTCATACATCTGACAAAAAGAAAAACTTTTTTACACTGTTCATTCTAATTAAATCAGTTTGCTTACAAGCATGTTGAAAATGGGTAATACCAATAACTTGCTTAATTTTCAAAGTCTATTTCTTAGCAAACAAGAAACTCAAGATAATTGCTGCTGGGAAAAAATGTAATCATATCCCATGAAATACTGTATTTAAGAGAAATGCAAGAGAGGATTCTGATACACCGACTTAGGAAAGGGATTACGTTAATACCACTTCTCTTCTAAACACTGCATTTAACACACTTCAATTATATATCTTTGTTAATTTATGAGTTCTCATGTCTGGGCTAAACTTGTTACTAGACCACAATAGATAAGAAAACAGTAGTGGGATTAAATTAGGAGCTGTAAAACTTTCGTGGATTACTTAAAGGTAGAAAATTTCAAGATGCTGCACAGACTACTAACTAGATATTCTAAGGGTAAAACCAGAAGTGTCATCAGGTAGAAGTGTTTGTGGCGAGCGCTGCATTGCAGAGGTAGGAAATACATCAGAAGGTTTGTTGTTCTCATTTCTCAGACATAAGATTCTTGATCCATCAGTTTTTATATTCTGCAGTGCTATTCTAATAACTTCAAACACTTGCAAGTTCAAAATCACTGAAAGGTATCTTTAAACAACCCAGAACAGGTCGAATTCTTTTGCATGGAAAATAACAAAGGCTCTGAATAACATAAAAATAAATGCTTACCCATTTGGTGTATTCAAAAGGCAAGAAAAACTTAGAGAGGCTATAAAAAATAAAGCACTAAAAGTAATCCTACTAGATATAAACACACTCAAGTACAAACAGCAACTGCATGTGCTGGAAAATGTGTTTTTATCATGGTTAGAAACAATTATTTGAATTATCATAGTCTCCAATTGTCTTTCTAATCGCCATTCCAATAACTTTGTATAACTTTTCATATATGAAGTCTGTCTGTCCTGCTTTGTGCTGTTCATCCCACTTGACTTTTGCGTGACTACAGAGGACTTCTCTTGCAGTCTTGCCTTTTTTCTTTCTTCCTTTCAACTCTCCAAACCTTCTCAGCCATCTTTATCTTTTCCTTATCCTCCAAAGATCTTTTCTCCCTTCCCAACTCAGTTTTACTCCTGTAGTTGCACATACTGTTTTCAGTAACTGCTTTTCTTTCCCATGGAGAGGTTAAACATGCTAGCAGAAACACAGCAGGAACTGAGAAGAGTTGGTGAACATCTTATCTTGCCTCTGTAGAAGAAAGAAGGTTTTTCCAAACGGCGTTTCGGCAACCTCCTTCAGCACCTGCTCTTCCTCCCTGCTCACTTCACCCCCCAACTCCCCCATCTCTTTTCTTCATATTATGTTGCTGCCTACCTATACTCTCCACTGCCTCTTATTTCTGCTTTCTACCATGCCTCATGTATGGATTTTCCCCTAACCCTAATACTCAGATTTTTATATATACACACACGCACACGATTCTGTACTGACATACACCTTCCTAAAACGATAAAGCCTCTGCCTTTCCTTATTACCTTAATTTTATTTTTGCATATATCTTTTTACTAAAGAAAACTCAAAGTAGAACACATGCAAGAAGTACAAGCTAAGATTCTTTTTTTTATGAGCTAGTTAAATTTACACAGCCCAATTCTAATATCTGTGTAAATATTCCAGATATGGCAACAACTGTAACCATTAGAAGAGAACATTGCTTCTGAAACAGCAATTACAGCTGCTTAGAGCCCAAGACAACTGCATCTCCAGCTCAAAGTCTTCTGATCCCTTCAGTGATGAGACTATCAAACTTTCAAAGCAGGCTAACAGGCAGCTGTGCTTTTTAAGTTAAAGGTTAAGCATGCTAACAAAAACCCAGCAGGGACTGGGAGATGTGCTGAGCACCCCAAATTGCCTTGGCACAAGACGGCAGCTCCTGACTCCTGCTAAACCAGGTCTCCTGACTCCAGAGTGTCACAGTCAGGGAAAGCAGCCCCCAGCTCTTCCTTCTGTCTCCTCAAAAACTCTCTATAGCCCCTGTCCCAACCACCTCTGCACCGCTCCTTTTGCCAAGCTGGGAGAGCCGTCCAGGACATCACATTGTGAACGAAGTCGGGGACCAGATCCAGGTTAAAAATAAGCCTTCTGAGGAGGGTCTAGTATCCATGCTATAAGCAGCTGTCCCCTCTTCTTGTGTGCATTATAGAAATTCAAAAACGATGGCACAGCTGTAGCTTTAATGTGGCCATCTGCCACTTGAAAAGACATTCTCTATCATTAGACCGTACTTATTTTGGAAGGAACATTGAAACCTACAATATTAAATTAATTTTCTCTTATTTTTCTCTGTTGCTGCTGCAGCTGACATATGTGATTCAACCTACTCTTTGCAAGAAGGGCCCATTTCCACATCCTCTTGAGTAGATTTTTTTTCTTCCTAAAGCTCCATCAAGGCTGCCCAATGCAGATCTCTCAAGTTGTTTTTGCTGTCATCTTTGAAGCAGGTTAATTTTCTTTTCTTCCCCAGCTCTTGCTCTGTAAGAACAGCTCCAGATAAAAGCAGGAGGGCGTTCACAGCATCATCATGAGTGGTGTTCACTGCAATGAGCAAAGAGGGCAGGTTGCATCACCTGCACTGGGCTAGGCCATGGGTGGTGGGGCAGCACTGGTCCGTGCCAGACAGAGCCCCGGGTAAGGACTCGCATCTTATCACAAGAACAGAGAAGCCATTGCTAGGTCTGTCTGAGCTTCCTCAGTGGAGGATGAACTATTCAATAATCATCTTCAGGCATCTGTCATTTCTGGACTCATCTCAGAGAAATAAAGAAGTGCTTAACTTTCCAACCTGATGTATTGCTGAGACAGGTACTTGGAACGTTTTTTAATTATTTGGCTTTGACAAAGATCTGAATGCTGAACACCTAAAAAGAATCTGAACACAGGTTCTCAATCAATGAACCTTTCTGTTTCCTACCCTTTTTTCTTACATTTTTGTCCTGTTTTTCATGTCTAATGTACAGCAGGAGAATATTTCTATCCCCTGCTATCTCAGGAAAAGGACAGTGATGCTCTGCTGCGCTATTACTATACCCATTAATCAGCTACAGGACTTTTCAGAGGATGGCAGAGAATGGAGACAGTAGGAAGCTGGGGACTAGCATACTGGTGATGGTTTCTGTCTACCAGAAACATAGTGCTGTGCTGCTGGCACTGGAAAAAAAAATTCTGCACTTCCATCTTACACAAATTTTTGCCGTGCTTTTAGCTTTTTGCTGAGCACCCTCCCAGACCTCTCTAACAGTAAAAGGCACAAGGCAGAAGTGAACACAGGCAGAGGTCAGTGAAGGACCTTACCTCTTTCCACTTAAAACTTTTCAGTCAAAAACCATATCCTGGTGAACAAAACTGCATGATGAAACAGTCCAAATAAATATCAACCAAGTAAATATATAATGAAATACATAATTTTTTTCTATTAGGAATTTGAATATTTTACATATCTCTAAAGAAGAGAATCCAACTTTTTTTTAAAAAATCATAAAATTGCAATGTAAGAGGTCAGAGTTTTGGAGTAAGGTTCTTGCCTAAGCATTCCCAAAGACAGAGAGCTCCCTTCCAGGGAGCCTAGGTCCTGCAAGTATTTCTTCAAGTGACAACAATGACAATGAGAAACAGTAACATAATGAAAAATATAAAAAAATAATCCTCAGTCACAGAAATGTTAAACCAAGGTGTGAATACAGCTAAAAATACCAGTTGAGCAGAGCAACAATATCAGAGAAACTAACATGAATTCATGAAGCAGCTTCAGTGTCTGCCTTGGAGACACTTGCTCACTTGCCAAGTCTGTCAGAAAGAATTAACTTGTCAGCGAAAAAAAAGGGTATATATATGAAAAAATATTTTTTTGAAAGTTATACTGCAATTTTTCATCTTTCTGTAGACTATTTCAAGCTTTCAGGCATGATTTGCTGTTTTTCATCCTGTTAACTGTAATTCTATCACTTGGACACATCCACCCTGACCTCGATACTTATGTAACAACACCCCCAAAAGAGATGGGATTAAAAAAAGGAATACTTTGCAACTTTCTTGATGGCTAAGAACAGGAAAAGGATTATATTGTAAGCATCTTGAATTTTGGGACAGAGATTTCAGATTAAGGATCTGTTAAGAATAAAGAAGTCTGTCTGAAGCAAAAGCTAAAGATGTGATGACCTGAACAACAGAATTAATGTCCAGGTTTCAGAGCCTGGGGTCTGAAACCTTACGATCATCCCCCAGCCCGCAAGACCACATATGACCTCAAGCATCAAGTCAAAAGATTTGATTATGAGCTGTTCAGGAATAATTCAAGAAAAAGAATGTTCAGATGCAAAATGCTCACCTAAATTAAATGTTTAGAGTTGGCTTACACCAAATGAATTGGCTGATGGCATTATCTGGATAGCTTTTCAATCACGTGAGTGGTGTCCTGTGTACCAGGACTGGATAGAAGAGAATGACACCAAACATTTGCAGATTCAAGTAGCTGCACAGAAGAGTCAATTGTGACTCTTCTGACCTCAAAAACTGACAGGGGCACTGATAGAGAAAGAAAAGAAAAACAGGAACATATGGCTTACTACAGAAATACCTTCAGCTATTAAACTAACTTGCAAAAGTATATTAAACTGTAATACAATGGATACAGAAGGTTCACCCTCAAAAGTCAAACACTCATCTTACCAAGAATTAAGATGCAAATCCATCAGAACTTACACGATACAGGTTTATATGCAGCTTTCAGTGGGAAAGGCCAAAGCCCTCTACGGTGAAGTGCAGCATGTGTACCAACAACAAGAGACTTCTGAGATGGAACATGCAAACCCACATTAGTTACCAACAGGCTGAAAACAAAATTTTACTCTTGTTGGTTAACCATCCTGTCCAGGAATACTTTGATCAATCTAACACAAAAGTAACTAATCTCCATTAAACATAGCTTCTGCCAGCAGCAACCAAGTCTGAAAAATATACAGTTCCCAATTTTCTTCCCTGCCCAGCACAATGAACAGGCCCTGTCAACTTACACATCAATACCCATGTAGACATCAGTATAATGGATCAAGCAGAAAACATCAGACAATGAAACTTTTACTGCTTTTTAATTTCTTCTTCTCAGAGTATTAATTATGAAATTGAAGCAAAGCAGCTTTATGAATCTCATCAGAACTACCACGGGAATAAAGTCAGAGCAACATAAGAACATTTACTCATATTCCTGCAGAACTGCTGCTCCCAGGGGATAGGTCATCTCACACAAAGGTCTCACAGCCACCAAACCCACCTGAGGCAGTGAAGAAGCCAGCACAGTCCTGCTCCAAGGACATCACCTGCCAGCCAGAAGGTAGCCACATTTTTGTTGCTTTCTGAGATGTGTCCCACAGGCAGCCAGCTTCGTAGAGGTCTCAGGTCCTCTTTCTTCAAGGTTTGAATGATTTCCAGATATAATGTTCAACATTAAATTTAGAATATTAGACCTTAGATACTGATTCTTAGATACAGCTCTTTTTGGGAAAGAATATAAAAGAGAAAAATCAGAGTTGACTGAAAAAAAACCCAGAAAGGGTATCCAATAAAAATTTCATGTTAACATTTGAAATCAAGACTGCACATCAATATTTTTCCCAATCTGTGAGATTCGGGTGTTATTAACAAATAATAACTGTATTTAGCAGGAGTAACTTCAGTTATTTAATGTCTTCTATGTAGACTCATAAAAGGGCTATGTAGACTCCACCACTGGGCTTCAACTTGTCTGCTCTGAACTGAGACCACTCTGTCTCCCTCCACTGACCACATGGTTGTCCTAGGTTCATCAGTCTTTATCTCATTCTCCAAACAATGAGTTTTCCTTCAGTTTGACTCAATACTGAAGAGCATCCACACAGACAGCCACAGACAGATCAGGAGTTGCAGTTTGGATGCTTCACATCCCATCACTCCTTTGACAGTATTTCACATGATAACAGTAGGATCATGGGACTGGCTTGATACTACACTGAACACAAGACTGCACAATGCAAGGGAGTTATAGTCAAGCCAAGAGATAAAGAATTAGGTTACAAAGTGTTTGAATGAGAAGTCCCACCAGACACTGTATTAGTCCAGGTAGATTCTGTTCAAATTCACGAGGCCCCAAAATAAACATTTCTATAACAATAACTGATTTTCTCATTACCTCAATGTAGGGCCCTCCCTATAAAAAGTGCAAACAAACAAACCTCATGCAAAAAGAATGACAAATCTATTAAAAATACATATACTAGGAGACACTTTCAAGTTTTGTAGAAATTCTAATGTTTCTGATTTGAAAACACAAAATGACAAAGTTCTGATAAATCCTTTGAGTTTAGACATACAAAGAAAAACTAGAACAGTTCAAGAAACAGAGGTAAAAGGACAAGATACACCTAACAGCATGAAACAATCTGCTCTAGCAAGATAACAGGAGCTTTGTCACTCAATATTATTGCCTTCCAAGATGATACCTAAACTAGTTAATGATCACATAGGCCCGTAACATGTTTTTAATAATGTCAGCCTCATTCTTTCACAGATATAACATTTGAAATCAAGACTGCACATCAATATTTTTCCCAATCTGTGAGATTCGGGTGTTATTAACAAATAATAACTGTATTTAGCAGGAGTAACTTCAGTTATTTAATGTCTTCTATGTAGACTCATAAAAGGGCTATGTAGACTCCACCACTGGGCTTCAACTTGTCTGCTCTGAACTGAGACCACTCTGTCTCCCTCCACTGACCACATGGTTGTCCTAGGTTCATCAGTCTTTATCTCATTCTCCAAACAATGAGTTTTCCTTCAGTTTGACTCAATACTGAAGAGCATCCACACAGACAGCCACAGACAGATCAGGAGTTGCAGTTTGGATGCTTCACATCCCATCACTCCTTTGACAGTATTTCACATGATAACAGTAGGATCATGGGACTGGCTTGATACTACACTGAACACAAGACTGCACAATGCAAGGGAGTTATAGTCAAGCCAAGAGATAAAGAATTAGGTTACAAAGTGTTTGAATGAGAAGTCCCACCAGACACTGTATTAGTCCAGGTAGATTCTGTTCAAATTCACGAGGCCCCAAAATAAACATTTCTATAACAATAACTGATTTTCTCATTACCTCAATGTAGGGCCCTCCCTATAAAAAGTGCAAACAAACAAACCTCATGCAAAAAGAATGACAAATCTATTAAAAATACATATACTAGGAGACACTTTCAAGTTTTGTAGAAATTCTAATGTTTCTGATTTGAAAACACAAAATGACAAAGTTCTGATAAATCCTTTGAGTTTAGACATGGTACAAAGAAAAACTAGAACAGTTCAAGAAACAGAGGTAAAAGGACAAGATACACCTAACAGCATGAAACAATCTGCTCTAGCAAGATAACAGGAGCTTTGTCACTCAATATTATTGCCTTCCAAGATGATACCTAAACTAGTTAATGATCACATAGGCCCGTAACATGTTTTTAATAATGTCAGCCTCATTCTTTCACAGATATCAAAGATGTAAGTGGTGATGATGACCTCTAAAACCAAATGAAAAATATCTGCAGCTGAAACTGATCCAAGAAACTTGTGGCTTAAGCCAAAAGAGGTGACTTACAGATAGAACTCTTAGATTTAAAAGACTAAGTGGGAACGTGCTATAGATTTACTAAAATGGGAAATTACAGCATTACTGGTTGCACCTAACTCCCAAATGTTCAATTATAATTCATTAAACATAAATTAACTCAAAAATCTGATGTTATTTCTTTTTGGTATAAGCACAACAGCTTTAAAGTCCATTTGTACACATATAAACACATGTTTTCCTGTAAATGTCCAGAAAAATTCCAGTGATGCCACAAAATAGCACCAACACAACTGAAGAAAAGGCTTCTCCATTGCTGGGTTAACATCTTGGTTCTTTACACCACTTGCTCCCTGAGCCTTCTCTGGTTTGACAAAGGTGGTCTCCTAGTTCACTTGGCTTCAGCGGTGTTCTTGCTAGGTCTGCTTCACGTGCTTTGTTTGCCAGTTTGACTGGGAGACACTACTGCGGATCACACGAATTTTCAAGGCAGCCAGACGACAACAGAAATGGAAGGAACAAGTCAGAGATGAAGTCAAAGCCAGGGTCAGAGTCCAGCAGAGATCTTCAGGAATGCAGAAAAAGTGGCAAACGATGCTGAGATGGTACACATGGATCTATAAACAGCATAGACTATGACTAAAGTTACAGCCTAGCCTGCTTCACATTGTGTTCTGTGCAAAACCATCATACGACAAATATTTTCTCTCTATTCCTTCTACTCCATTCACCCCCTGAGTTCTAGCTGTGTGGTCTGGTGTGTCTCTTGAATGGTAAAATATACTGCTTGTAACAAACCTGATACAAATATCAGTAACTGATTGCTAAGCCCCATTTTGACATTTTGTGATCTGTCAGCACTGAGAAATCACTTGTCCAGAAGCCTAAGGAGCCATGCAGTGCCACCATGCCCCCACCAGGGCAGACAGCAGGTGGATGAGGCAGAGGGTTGTGCAAGTTATTTTTTTCATTAGCTTCTCTGTGAGAGGAGCACTTCTGGTGGGCTGACACTGCCTTGCACAATAGCATTCAGTAGTTCATACTCCCTTTGCCTCTGGTTTGCACTTGCCAAAAGCCCTTGGTCAGGATCGCACAAAGGACTTTTAAGTGCAACATCAAGGAAAGTGACAGCATCTGGTTAAAATATAATAAATAGAAGCCCTGTCACTGCAAGCAGACAGGAGATTGTGTCTGGCTGGTCCCCAGTGGACTCAGGCACTTTCTTCACTTATCAGGAGAGCAGTGAAAGTAAAGAGGGAAAGTAACAGGGAAAGTAAAGAGGGAAGGGGAAGAATTATGCTTACATTCAGAGGCCAGCTACTACCCAGAATAAGAATGCACATCTGCTCAGGGACTGGGGGGAGCTACCCACGTGGTGAGGAAAGAAGGTGCACTTGGGAGACCATAAAAACTGGCCAAAGTATCTTAAAGGATGCAACCAATATAGGGGCAGAATACACAGAGGAGAAGGAAGAAGAGAGCAGCTCCAACATTACCATTTCCCCTGGAAAGGTATGCCACACAGCACTTTAGTTTCTCAAAAAGGCTTTGCTAGACCAGGCACACAGTGGATACCATCTATGTGAAGGAGATACAGGATACTGTGAAACAGGCCATTCAAAATAACCCCAGGGAAGGGGAAAGCCTTGTGCATAGCAACAGAAACTTGTCTTCCAAATAAAAGCTGCATGAGGAAGTCAATTGCTGGGAAAGACGGGCTGAAAGTCTGTGTGAAAGGACTTCAAGCCATCAAATTAGCACCTAAACTTTCTTTTGCTCATCTCAAATTATCACCCCAATTGTTTTAAGTGAGTTTCATCACAACTCACAAATCTAAAGCCTACTGTGCACTGCTGCAAAGCCATAAGAAATAATTGAGTTTGTTGAGTGGAAGAATACCAGTAATGCCTTATTTTTCACTCTCCAAACCTATTTATGTCATCCCCACTAAACTTCATAGATAAGAAATAAGTAATCCCTCACTTCATTTTTAAGCTTCCCCCCCTAAAAAAATAAGAAAAAAAAAGGGGAAAAAAGTACTGCTATTTCTTTCAAGGCTTTAAGGGGAACATTGTTGTGTGGGATGAAGAGAAAGAAAATATGACACAAATAAAATTGTGTTCCCTAGAAGAGACTTATCTATTCAGGTCTAAATTATTTACTTATTAGTGTATATTTCCAAGCCACCAAACCCAGAAAGCAACAGTTGCTTCTGTTGACCTCAAAAGGTTAAAAGCACATAGACATTGGCCAATTTCAATGACACCAGTCCTGCAACTACAGCTATAAGCCACACAGAAAATTTGCTCTTAACCTCCTTGATGCAGAGGACTGACTGATGGCTAAGATGCACTGGATATGTTGTTTTTTGAGAACTCTGTGAGTGTCCCACTGGGAAAAGAGCTCTGTCCATCACATTTCGGTAAGTAGGGGAAAAATATTGATACCAAAGCAGTTTATTCACATCCATAGCTACCCAAAAATCTTCCAGGTAATACATTTCGGAGAGACATATAAAAGCCAAATTGCTAAGTGAACTGAGATGAAACTTATTCAAGAGAAAGAGACTTTGTGGCAGGGATACCACTAAACTACTTTTCTAGGAAAAATGTGCAAATAAGTAACACTAAGGCACCTGTGAAGTAACACCAAATACAGATGTAACTCCTCCTGAAAGCAAGGGAGAGCAGTAGCAGAACTGAGCCTCTGGAACATACCACCTTGCTATAAGGAAAGCAGAAATCATTATGCAGAATGGTTTGCAGGATTCTCAGCAGATCTGCAGCAGCCTTTTCCCTGCAGACATCAAGAAGACTGCTGAAGCACCCCTGGACAATGCTTTTCCCTGTGCTATCCAGCAAAGTGTTACAGGACATCTGCTTAACAAACACTTAGACCTCTGGGATGGAGATCCAAGGTGAAGGACATGACAAGAGGGAGCATGACTTTAGGTTATCAACCTGTCAAAAACCTGATTTTAGGTCTGTGTTCAGTCTCTGCAGAACTCCTCAAACAAGAAACCCCTCTGAAATGGACTGTGTGACCCTGGCTCCCTGAAGCATCTCTTTTCTTTGCTTCATGAGGGGACACAAAGACTACTTAAAAGAAAAGGCATATTGGTATTGGAAGTTGGGAAATTATTGCTGCAGGTGGTGATGTTATGAATTTTTAAGGAACCCAATTACATCACTTTTAATTGCTCACTGCATGGCATAAACGTCAAACACACATTTCTCTTTACAGGCTCTACCCTGTTGTTTTTTCACTTCTCTTCCCTCACACAGAACTGAAGTGAGGAATCAAAGGGCTTTTTCTCTATCCCCATGGCAATAATACCATGGCTGATGTCTTGCCCACCACCTTAAATATCTATTCAAAGGTTAGCTACAGTCATAAGACAAGTACCCAGAGCAAAGCAAACAAGACTATTTAAAACCAACCAGTTTTTTACACTTTATGAGCCATTATTTGAGAAAACAGCTCAAATAAGAAAAGGATTAGTGCAGAAATAAGAGCAAGTCATAAAAAGAGACTCCAACAAAGATGTTCCTCCATGAGCTAGGTATCATATTAATAATAACTAATAAAGTCTCCCTCTATAAATCTCACTCTCGGTGGCAATATCTGTAGTCAGTTTGTTCTTTCAGCAACCAGGAATTGATAAACACCAGTCATAAGCAATTAAGATCTGCTTTTACAATGAAGAGAAAGAAGATTTGGTTTTGTCAAGGAGATAGGTGATAACCTGCTTATAAGAGCCTGGGAAACAGGCAGCTGTGCTGCATACTGTGTACGTGGGGCCCCTGGAAGTGGCACTCAAGCCAGTCTTTAAGAGGACAAACTTTGCCTTATGTAACAAAAACAAATTCAATGCACCATGCAGTTTTCCTGTGGCTGACCCATGCCAGTGGTGCTGGCATCTGCACCTGATATGCTAGTTCAGTGGCTTTTGGAGGCACCTCAAAAAAAAGAAGTCTTATTTGAACACCACTGAATTCTGCCAACAGAAGAAAAATGCAATGGTCGCATAAAGGCTTATGAATCTAACTTATTCTGAATAGCCAGATCTCCAGCAATAAGCAGGAACTCAAAGTCCTTAGGGTGTCTACAAAGGTATTCAATGCCTTTAGTCTGTCTGCTGAGTCTAACGGGTGCTAGTAGCAACAAAAGAGTCTGCTCACAGATATGCGTTTGTAAAAGCACAGCTACAGTGACAGACCGTGCCAGGATCCCAGCTCACAGTCGATCAAGCGTCTGCTCTACCCTGATTCCAAATCCTCTTTTCCCCCAGACCAGCACCTGGGACAGACAACGATCCTGTACGGGAACCCTGCACCACGCATCCCTGTGCTATAAAGCCATGAGCACAAGGAGCAAAGAAGGTCAAAGGTTGACCACATCTCAGAGTGTACAGTGCATATATATCACTGCAAACACTGCAGTCCTACAGTACTGATGGAATCAAATGGTGTAACTCCAAAAACACATGTTATACAGGAAATCAAAGTGAATTATCCTAATGATTTTGCCTAGAGACATAAACAGCTGCTGCAAACTAGCATCAGCTGAAGCAAAACTGAGGTGTTTATTCTCAAAAGCTGCTTATTTCACATTCATTTACAATGAAAGACTGACTATTTCCATTCCAGGAAAAACTATATAATTTGAAATATATTTTTAAAGTACACCTTTGATAAGAGCACCCACGAACCTTTAAGGAAAACTTGGGTCCACTAGGCTAAGCAAACTTTATGGCCTTGGTCCTTAGGTCTACAATGCATCAAAATGAAATGCTAAACAGCACAGCTTTCAGGGACTCAGACTGGGATTTTAACATTCTTGCCCCGAGCTATTTATAGCTTCAGGACACATTTTCTTTATACTGTATTCTCTTCTGCAAATACTTTTCATACCCTCGTTTCACTTCGCTTTCACGACCAACTGTGGAACTGATACAATTACGAAGATAATAAAATTATTATCTTATGGTACAATGATCTTTCAGAACAGTACTTTAATCTGTCTTGGTCTTGAGATTAAAAGCATTCAAAGGATGTGACTTATTGTTCTTAATTTAACCTTTGTTCATCAGCTAAATTCTTTTTTCCTCTAATCTTAAGAAATTGTTTCTAAATTTAGAATCAACATCTAGTCCTGAAATTATGAGCGAAAATTCATATGACAGCTACAACTGCTAATAAAGCATAAAAGAAAATCAAAGGCTTACTTATTAAAGACCATGCTCTGGGGTTGGCAAGTTTTGCCTCCATTCTAAACAATGAGTATATTATAAAATATATATTTTTAAGTCTTATTAAACCTTGAGTTTTGTCATGTGTTATTTTCTCTTTCCTGCAAATTTACTACTTTTTGGAATTCTGAAAGATTTCACTCAAGGAAAAAAAATAAATGAAAACATGTTTTCCTGAAGAAATTAATCTCACAGAAACCTTTTCGAAAGACAACTAGATTTTGATAACTGATGTCTTTAACAGTCCTCTAGATGAACAGTTTCTTCAACTATAAGAATGGTCAAATGAAAATTCTACATTTGTGAAACACAGATGGCTGGGACTAGGCATGGCAATTTTGAAGACTCAAAAGCAATTAATTTTCTAGTCATATTTTAAAAATAGTCCTTTTTGTAATTTTGGGGCTGATTAGAAATAAACTCTTTTTTGTCCAGTTGCGTTTCCAGGCAGAATGTCACCCAGACTATGAAATCCCCACTTCCCACAAGGATAGTAGACAGCAGAGCAAAAGGAGTTCTGGCTGTTCCTGGGATCTCAGAAGGTAAGTGAATATACCAAGAAGAGGCAGTAGCAAGACCAAATTACTAGGCGAAGCAGTAGGATTAAAGAAACTTAAGTCACAGAAAGGGATGCCATTCTAACTTAGGCTTAGCCTCACAACCACAGCGATTATCTTCACTTCAGGTAGGACCAATTTAGATACAATCTGTATTTACTTCTTTTCAACCTCATAGTAAGCAGGGGCTGGGGAGGGAAAAAAAGCATAATTCTAGCTATGAATTGTTCCAAGCCTTTGTTCTGAGAAATGTCAGCCTCCAGAGGCATTCCTTATTAATGGAATCCTATGACTGACACTTTTTTTGTCATGAAAGAGAAGCAGTAAAATGAGTGGTTTATGGATTCAGATGTAGAACATTCCTGCTTTCCTAGTTTAAAGTGCCTATTACTTATCAAGTTATTTCATCACAAAACAAACATTTTAAAGTCTTCCTCATTTTGTGGATATTGTTGATTTAAGGTATGGAAACAGTTTGTGGAATACATACTAAAAAATCAGTTCATGAGGTCCTTCAATCTAGTCTGAATACAAGGTACTCCTCCATGTACTGAAAAGTCCTTTGCACTCTTTAATAAACCATGAATCATTCAAGGAGCTCCAATGACGTGATGGCTCTGCCTCAGAGGCCCCAAGCACTGCAGCCCAGCCACTGTGCAAAGCCCTCGATGCAAGATGGAAATGGAGACCTCTAGATTGGCAAGACCCCCAGACTGGCAAGATCCCATCTTATTCACTCAGTGCTGGGGACACAGTCAGACAGCAGCACCTGCTCACAGCCCACTTAGTGTGTCCACACCTTCACTGGGATCACAGATCAGCACCACACCAGCCCAAAGGCATGATCTGAATTCAAAAGGCTTAATTAGAAATTTAACCAACTGAACTGCAGTGGAGCTTAGCAGTTGCCCCATTAAACATCCAGGCAGCAATGATCCTTTGCCAGGCAGACACAAGAGTTCATCCAGGATCTCTTCTATGTGAAGTAAATACTCTGCAGGCTAGTGAACAGAGAAACCAAATCTTTAAGCATCTGTCTTAGACAGAAGTTTGGACCATGGTTGGTAAATTTTACCATCTAATTTATTTATTTATTTATTTAAGAGTTTCATTCCTTTAGTTAATAACAATAACAGATGGACATGAGGAGTTTTTTGTTTTGTTGGGGGATTGGGAGCTAATTTTCTTCTGTGAAACACAGAAGGGCTTTTAGTCAAGAAAAGCAGCACTACGTGCACCACACACTCAGATCTGCCAACATAGTGACCCTTTTAAGATACTTCATACATTACCTCTTACAAAAATGTTTTACCCCAGGGACATATACACATCTTTGAGAAATTGTAGATTTTTGAGCATCTGCAGGGACAGCTGGCACGATGGTTACAGCAGCTGTCACACTTGAATTATGAAATTGTGCATTGCCCAAGGAAAGGATCAATGTCACGGAAATCTCACAAACCTGAATTCAAGTCACAAAGAAAATGAAGGTGGAAGAGATAACTGTTCTCATGATATAAGCCAGACTTGTTTGAATCACTCCATAATTTTAAATAATACATTACATACTATGTGCTATAATACACAGTGCATCTCTAAGGCTTCCATCTGAACAGTCGTTTTATTTTGAAGTGTCTACTAAAATTTTATTAAAATCTTTTGGGGGGAAAAAAACAGTGCTGGGGAAGCAAAAAGACTACGGAGTTTTTAAATCAAACATCACTGAAACATTTTTTTTTATTCAAACCAAGCAGAAGATGTCAGTCCTTCCGTGAGGATTTCCTGCTTGAGAAAATTATGCCTTGGTTCACAGTCTATTAGTTATGTGACTGACCTGATTTATTATGTATCACTGCTACTTCAAAAGAGGAACAGCCCTGAACAAAGAAGCAAAAGATACATCAGTATTAATGACTTGCCTCTCCTATATGGTTAACAGAAATAATTACATTTACTACTTTTTAACTTGCTATTCAGTATTTACTGCTCTGTATGAAGAAAAAAAGAAGAATTTTAATTAAATTCAGGTAATTAATAAAATAACAGCTGCAGTTGTCTGCTCACACACTGCACAAAGGAGTAGAGGGCTTGTAAGAAAGCCTTCTCCCCAAGACTCAGCTTTGCTTTTGAGAGATTCCCACAAACCCAGGGAGCCCTTGGAACCCATAAGAGGTCCCAGCCAGGTGCTCAAAACATGGTAACATCCCACAGCTGGGTCTGGCCCCTTTGACAGTACAGTTACATCAGAATTCTGAGGAATTACAAAAATCACACCATTTAGTTCCTCAGGAAAACCTGTTGGGAGGTTTAGAAGAAAACAGCCCAAAGAGTAACAGTTGATAGGTACTTATTTTTGACATTCATTTTAATTCTCTCCCCTCCCCCCCACCAAGTAATTTCCATAGACAAAAGATCTCATGCAGTGGTAAGTTCTCGATGTCAGGAAGTTCCCCCAGCTCAGGAACTGCAGACCTTATTGAGGATAGGGTTTCTGGATACCAATTCATCAGTGGAAATGCACATCTTAAAAAAATGCTGAAAAATTCTCTATATTATTCATTTACATAAACGTACACTACAGAAGATCTACTTAAATATTCTAGGACATTCAAAGACAAAATCAATACCACTTTACATCCCATGAATAAAAAATTTCAATACTATTAGAGGACAGAAACATCATCCTGTAATTTACCCTATACAGTATGGACACTAATAATAAAGACAAAATAACTAGAAAATCATCACAGAACACAGATTTGATTTTCCTCAATCAGAATTTCCCTGGATTTAAATGACAAAAAGTGTCAATTAGGTACCTTACATCTGGATTTTTTAATGATTTTTCCCTAAGTTTTCTCCCCTGTCCATCATGAAAAAGAACTGAAATAAATATTTCTGCAAAATTATTTACTTATTGCAAAATTCTTAGTGCTACAATCAAAATACATCCTACAAGGCACCACCAATGAGTACAAAACCCATCTGATATCCTTTCATAACGGTTTGCATAATCATCAATAAAATGTGAAGTTTAGATGAACACATATTGTTACTTAAAAGTATTCATTAATTCATTATTTTAAACCTGAAGTCATTGTAAATGAAGACAAGTTCACTATTAAAATGCTGAAGACTGTTAGTGCTAGCAGTACATTCCCTTCTGTAGAGAATTATGTCCCCTCTGCAAAAGGGAATCACCTCCAATTATTTCAACAAATCCAGTGTGGACAAGAACACTGAGCTAGCAAAGTGTCATTGAACTACTGTGATGATGAATTGGCAAGCAGCAAAAATCAGAGGGACATATTCAGAGGAGCCCCCAGTAATCAATGCAATGAACGACAAACCAATAAAGCATTTTAGTGTCCTTTCTCAGGATCACGCAGTTGATTAATTTACTAATAGATTTCACATAAGAAGTTACTCATGTATATCTGTCAATTTTTAATGGAAGGTTCTCAGAAGTGCTTCATGATTAACATTACACTCCACTTTAGTTAAACAAGAAAGCCCATTAAACCCACTGTAAATACAGCCTGATTTAATCTCTTAGCAGCACACTAACATGCACAAAAGAAAACATTCTTAAGCAGTACTTGCCCATGCTTAGAGGACTTTATGTGCACTGTACCATGATTACTGACAACAAAACTTCATTCCTTGCATTCACCTCATTCTCGGTCATATTTCCACTTCAAATTTCTCCTGATAACAGCAAGGCAGCAAAGTAAATTGATGTTTAAGTACCATTTTTAACTCCTTCATAGTTAAATATATGAGAATCAAACACCTTTCACTGACTTAAAGTTCTGCTTATAATGCTAAGTAAGGATGCAAAGAAACACAAATATCTAAGAATTGTTACTTTAAAGAGAATTTAAGAACTACAGCCACCTTAGGACCTTATGAAGTATGCTAAGGTTTACAGTTCTCCACAGCAGATTATTCCTAAATTAGAGATATAATCATGAGGCATGTTCCTAACCAACCTAAAGGATGTGAACTGGTAAATTTACCAGCATGCAAACTGGTTGACTATTTCTGCTTCGGGTCCATCAGTTCTGAAAAGGCCAGTGGCTCCTTCTCTCTTATTTCAGTTTTACTTTCTAAGACTAAGATCTGTTCATGACTTGACCCCAAGACCAAGGAAGCAGAAGAACCAGGCTGCAGTTGAACCATACCACCAGCAAAAGTCACAAGAAGGGGGTCATTGGCTGTAGCTCAGCGTTTGGAGAGATGGTGTCTACTTTCTGAAGAGACCAAGAAGGCATCAAACTGAAATCATCCTAAGGTCTCTAAACCCTTTGATTTCCTCTTTTTCTATGGGATGTACATAATATTGATCCAAGTTTCCAAATTTTGAGGCATGAATGACAAAGAAAACTTGCATCCATGAAGCCTTTCAGATCCTTCACAAGTCATCTAGTGCTATGGAGCACCAAATGCTGGCAACTCAACTACAAGAGGTAGTTTGTTAAGGGGCAAATTCCAATGAGGTGATGGAATCAAAATGACACTGAGTAATTTCTCACTATCCCCACTGAAAAGCTATCCAGGTTTATCAAGCCTCTTTGATATGTACATGTAAGTGGTGAAAACACAAAAGACCTGTAAGGGTTACCATTCCTTATGTGTGTCACCCCCTTTTGAATGGAGAATTGAGGTCAGTGTTCTTATATAGGCCAGCAGTGCAGGAAGAAAAGGACCAAAGGGGAGATGGAAGCACCTTCACAGAACACCCTCTTTCCTTGTAGCTGAATTTGTTTCTCATTTGTTGATAAAATTCACAGTTTTGACACATTTCCCTGAGCCTCACTTGCCCCTGCATCTCCAAGTGACCCTTTCGCAAAACTTTTTATAGAGTTTATCCAGTAACTCAAAAACATTTTGGTTTTTCCTTCTGGTCCTAGCTCCAACTTTCTGATACTAGATGGAGGTACTTCCATGCATAGCACGTGCTGCTTCTGGAAACCACTGCCAACACACACAGCAGTGTCTTATTGACTTGACAGTGTTATCAGCAGAAATAACTTCAAAGTCTTTACAGGCTTCTTACTCCTTTCTGGATGAGACTCAAGACATTGAAGTTTTCATATTATTTGAAACATACAGAATAAGAAGGCATTCATCTTTCACTTGCTGTTATGACAGTTCTTAGACCCAAAGGAATTAAACCGGGGGTGGAATTCTCAGCAGATAATGGTATTATTATTTTCCCATTACTGGCCTGGCACAGCCCACTCCATTATCTGAAAATTTGTCACACCTCATCTTATTCTTTTCTCTGCATGAAATTCATTCACTGAATACTTTTTTCTTCTTAAAAATACATGACAAATGTTTTTATGAGTCCCAAATACAGTGAAAATTACAGCACTTATAGCACCATCAGGTCTCTCACTCCAAGGAGAGGAAATAGTTTACATACTGGTTACTTAAAGTTTGACAAATTATTGTTGGGTATTTTGACAAGTAATACTAATACACAGATCAGCATACCATGGTTACCCGGGGATGCTACACAGCAATCTTTGTGGTTGTTTTCACCAGTTAAAGTGAAAGAAAAATAAAATTTAGAACTGCACATTAAAGTTAATTCTAGCACAATTTTTAACCATTTAGAATAAGTTCTCCATATTTTGTCCTGGCAACTCCTACCCAGTTGAAGAAGCTCCTGAGGAAATTCTCTTCTAAAAAACTTCTCAACTTCTTGATCTGCTGTGGTACACTGGAAAAAAGCTGTGTTTCTTGACTTTCGTTTCGGTATTTCTCAGTAACCTAAGCTCTTGGGTAATTAGCAGCAGAGCCTCACTGAAAGTGCAAAAACATCACTGGAAACAGCACTGAATATCTTTACTAAAGAACTGTGAAAGCTTTACTTGACATGTATGCTAATAGAGTTCACACAATTCTGCTTTAAAACACGTGGGCCTTCTAATTTTCTATCACTGTTTACAAGAAAATATGAATTGCATACATAGGTACAAATTCTGAATGAACACATTTATTCTACCCACACCTCTCATTCTATGGTTACAGCATAGTGCCATCTGCTGTACATTTGTTTATGTACAATCTTGTCAACCACAAAATGACAAAGAAAACCTCATGATGGTTATTTAAAACCTTTGAGCATCAGCAGTCCTATTATATGCAATTTTGTCACTAGCATTTTAAACCAAACTAAGACTGAGCACTGCATATTCCATTCTGCAAGTATATAAAAGGCTACACAGATGCATGCTAACATAAGGGGTGGCTGCTGAATAAAGAAATCAAATGAGACTATAGGGAACCACTGCTTTTATTTCTCTCAGGAAAAAAAAAGCCAATTTTTATGGTCACAGCTGGGGTTTACATGAATCTTCTTCAATTAAATATTAACATGCATTTTTAACAGCATTCCCTCATTAACAACAAATTACACCACAGACTGTAAAGAAAGATACCAATTCTGAGAGTTCACTTTGCTCCACCTTACAGTGTCTGTCATAAACACCTGATTTACTTTTTTTAAATATATTTTAGGGTAAAATAGGAAAGAAAAAAAGTGTGTCCCTGGAGACAGCCAAGGAAATGTTCACGGCAAATCTCTGGGATAATGTATCGGCATAATTACTTCATCCAAGTCTGCACTGAAATGAATATAGTGAGATGCACTTGCCTTATCTGTAGATATTCTTATTCCATCCTTCTCTTACCAATTGAATCACTCTCAAGGTTTCCCTTCCTTTTCCAATGACAATTTTTTTTCCTTGAGGATCCTAAACAGACCTGCCTTTCAAGTGGTTGAAAAGTTTACTGTGGCCTAGAGAACAGATGTATTCATTCTGCCTTTGCCACTAAATGGCTGGCACAAGCTGTTAACACAGGAAAAACCCCACACCACACTGTGCATAGCACTTAGTCGCACAAATGCACACTGACAATATCTGAGGCTTCAGAGTATTTCGAACCTTTCTCCCCATGACCTACTACTGTGCAAGAAAGGCAATGCCTCATCACAGCCCCAGGGAGCTCCCCACGGTCATGGGGAGGGATGAATCCCCAGCACCAACAGGCACCCGGAGGCACAGGGCAGCCTCCAGGCAGGAAGCACTACTGCTGCACTGCTACACCACTGAGACCTTTTTGGAAATATTGGTCCATACATCTCTTCCTCCAATGTGCTCTTATTCAGGCAACTTAGTACTACAACAGTGTTCAGTGTTGGGTTGTATTTTAAATTAGACATATGAACCCATTCTCAGGAGCATCAGTTCTTCTGAAAACTAATTCCTACAAACATTACATCTTTCAATAAAGAATTTGAATAATCTACTGCATTACACATTTTCAGCTTCCTTATTACATGAACTGAAATGTGCTGCAGATACAGACACCTCATGAAGGTTATCTCAGAAGGATGTGTCTCGAATATTATTAATTTCATCATGACCAAACTTCTTATCAGATGAGGTGACCATCAAGTTTTCATTTTCACACTCACAAAAATGCTGGAGAACATAGCTATGCTAAGAAATGGGAAAGTAAACTTCAAATAGCAAAGAAATTAACTTTACATTGTGATTTTTCAAATGTTTAGGTTTGACAACACTGCAGGTGGTTAGTAACACTGCGGCTGAACTCTCTTGACTACCTCAATAATAGTAAGTGCATCTAGTCTCAGTTTTGGAAGGAGGAGGAAGCTGGAGTTCTCCAGTCTCTACAGCAATAGCAGCAGGCATGGAAAAAAAAATAGATTTTGAGGTGATGAAAGATGCTGCTGTCATATTAAATGTATCTGATTTACCCACTATGATATTTCATCAATTACAAAATGAACATGCAGAGAACTAACTATAGAAGTGTACAAATGTTTCTCTGGAGTCACACCAGCCCTGCCAACCGTGAAATGTATGCTGCTAAATTACTGATGCTGCTTGCAAATTAATACTCTCTACTGAGAGAATTTTAGAGTAGCAAAACATTCCAAATAGCTAATTTGCAAGTTCAACAAGGAAAATGGATAAACCTACGTTATTCTGATGAAAAAATATCAGTTAAGTCTTGATATAAATTGTCTTTAAAAAAAGCAAAGGTTTCATGCCTCTTTCCAGCCAGTATCCACAAAATTTACACAGACAAATGCCAGCTACATCAGGAAACTAAATTCTAGTTTTAAAGACAGCCAGAAATGACTAACACTCCAAAGAATGCACTACACCTCTTTTGCTCAAAAAAAAAAAAAAAAAAAAAAAAAAAGTAAAGATACTACTACAAAGTTGTGCCCTGATATCTCCTTTGGGTCTCCGAAGCATAAACTGAAAATTAAACTGATTTCTGTAAAATAAATTTATAAATCAATATGTCCATTTGAGAAGACAACTTTTCAAGTAATTTGTTGAGAAAGCATTGCTGTTTCCATCCAGAAGACAAAGCTTCTGTTAATTAAAGTCCCGTTCTAATTAAAATAATAATAATTATGATGTCATGTTTCTATTTTTCTTATTTGTGTAATACAGCTACAGATATATATCACAGGTGACTCTCCAAGCTCTGATTTCCCCCTACCTTTCACTGACTGCAGCAGAGCCTGTGAGCATGAGACATAGATCCCCCCAGATGTTGTACATAACACTTTGCTCAGCTCTATCTACCCCTAATTTCAGCCAAAGTCAGCTTCTAAGAGTTCCAAAGGCAAAGGTAATAAATACTAATTATTTAATACATGTATGTTCTCTATTAACTCTTCTGTGTTCCCACTCATTTTTGCAGGTAAACAGAACAAAGCATAGTTGGTCTTGCAAGATTATTTGAACACCAGTAGGGCTTGAGCACAAGCAAGTCATCCTGACTCCCAAGCTCTTGAAAAAAGCAGTTTATTTCAATCAATAACCTGACATGTCAAAATCTCTCTACCTAAACCTGTGAAAATTTTATAGCATGGCAGTTGCAAAACCTGTAAAACAGATTCACCTCAAAGTAACACATTCCTTCAGCAATCTGAATTCATGGCTTGTACATAATAATTAACCACTGCTGTCCATAAATAATGTTACTTCTTCAATTCCAGCAATAGAGGAATCTGCTGGTGAATGCTGTTGGCAGTCTACTTAGGAAGTTCATTTCTCAGATCCTTTGCACAGTTAATCCTACATCTCCATCATTCATCCAGTGAACAGACTAATAATAAATACAAAACCTTTGAGAAGTTTCGGGTGGTACCTTACGTGACAACTGTTTCCACTCAGGCACAACTGCAGAATGCCCACTAAAGGTCTTCAGTTTTCACAAAATAACAGCAGCTGATTTATGATTTTTTTGAGGTTCTCATGTGAAGTTTCACTGATCCTTTTGGGGCAAAATAAAAAAGGATATTCACAGGATCGGGTTTTTATTCTATACTTTGAATTTTCCCCCTTATTCCCCATATGATCAGTTTCTCCCACCAAAATTAAGGGAGACAGCACAATGCAGCCATCTAATTCTCTTCAGATCATTAGCAACTGCAGTAGGAAATATATGTTAAAAAAAATCCAAAAATTGGTGTCTGTATTGTGCAGAAAAAAAATCTGGGGGACAACACAGCATGTTCAGTGAAATTGTCTCAGTGTTAGCCAAGATGTTCCTCTGATTTTCTACTCTTAAAAACCTCGTGCTTAAGGATGTTTAACAATACTCAAAAGTGGAAAATTTATGATTCCGCACAGTATTATTTGCTGAAATATGTTAGTTTGAAAGAGGACTGCTAGGGAAAAATAAACAAAAGGACAAATTCCCATGATCAAACACAGGGAAATCAGATCAAACACAGGGAAATCAAATCAAACAGAGGTTTGGTTGGTTTTGAGTTTGGCATTTTTCATTTGATTTGGAGATTTTTGTTGTGATTTTTGTTTAAGGTTTTTTTTTTTTAAAGAGAAAATTGGTCCAATTGCCAGAATAATTTCAGTCCACCAAGTTGATTTTATTCTTTTACCAATGTACTTGAATTTCAGCTGATTAGACAATTCCTCTTTTTTAAGGTCATAAACAGTATGAACTTTGGGGGAATTTTTCAGTTACATTTACAGAATGCAATTAATTATAACAACAGTCACTTTTCAGAGCAGCACAGGGAAACACAGATGGCATGAATTTAACAACCACTGTCTTTCAGGCTTAGCCTTCAGAAACAAATCCTCAAGACATAGGTGCTGCAGGCATCCCTGGGGATCAAGGCTGCCCATCCACCCTCAGAGCCAGGATAATAACCTGCAAAGGACAGTTCCGATGCAGCCCCAGGGCCCGGCAGGTGTGTGGGACTGTACTACAGGCTACCTGTAAGGTCTTCAAATAAAACTCATTCACTTAAACTTTCATTAAGAGGGAATAACATTCACTCTCAGCACCTATTCCCAGGAAAATCTGCTTAGTATTTGTGAAAACTATTTTGTCTCAAAAATGAAAAGTTTTTTCTTTTCCACAAAATTTACTGAACCAGAGTCTATGAAAAAATAGACCTGATTTAGATAAATCTATCAGTCATTCATAGGCAACAAAACTCTGCATGCTAAATAGTAATATGGTGTTGTTAATATGTATTTTTATTACAAGGTTGCCTAGGTTTAAATTTTATTGATGCATGAAAATAAAAAACAGCCATTTGTATTTAGAAGTAAGCAAAGTGAAACTTTAACATTTGAAATGGACATTGCAGACTGTTTTTATCTTTCATTTTGACTGTTGGAGAACTTTCACAAGTGGTATTTAAACACACTTCATTTACTCTAGTTCACTTCTAAAAGGCTACTGTTTTTAATACGAAGGTACATTTCACAACAGCACATAAATCAATGAGAAGTAACACTGTATCTTTTTTTCTTAAGAAAACTTTGTTTCACATAGAAATGGAAAAATTTTAAGTCTAATGAAATACCAGGTTCATACACTAGAGAAATCAGTCACTCTAAACGGAGTACCCAAGAGCAAAAGCAAAGTTGCAATTTTACACATTAAGTACAAAATTATTCCTGACTGATAGCTTAGAGTTATAGAAAAACTTGCTGTTGTCTAGCTGTATATTAATACTGCATAGAGCAATGACCTGTAGGCTTCATAATTATTTCTTCATTTCGTTAGACCAGAATCAGGAGTCCCCAGTCCTCCAGGGTAACAACAGTGCCAGGGATTTGTACCTGCCTATTTCTAACTGGATGAACTGCTTCTAATACATCCTTGGTATAGACAGACCAGAGCTAATCCACAAGCAAAATTCTCTTAGTAGGGGATACCCCAAGACATTTCTTTTAGTTTTTATTTAGCAACAGGCTGAAAATCTTCCTGCCTTGTAAATCACATCATTTTGCAAAAGGGGTCTATTTTTTTAATTAATAAGCATTCATTAAGTATTTTGATCAGCCTCAAAGATTACCACTGTAACCTGCAATAGCATCAAAAATATGAGCTTACGTTTGGAAGACTGATGGTATTTTTCCTGCTCAGTCTCCAAAGAACTAAGATCTAAAGCTGAAAGTCAATTTCCTTCCTTTATAAACCTTACAAAAATAACTCCAAGAAAAAATATATGCACATACCTAATCCTATCATACCTGTTTTGTTTTGAGTTTGCTGATGGTTTTACATAATCAGACAATCAAGAGGCTGACAGTCTCTATTTTCAGTCCTGTCAGACTCCAGTGTGAAAAAAGGCATTTGAAATACTGGTAACCCAGTAGTGTCTTCTGACAAGACAAGCTAAATCCTAGTTCCCTGAAGACCCTTCTTGTTTTTCCCAATACAGTTACTAGAAAACATCATTGCTTTGAAATGTGATGGCAGCCTACCCTCTGCTACTGAGTGCAACAGAAATTGGAATGCATGAAATGACCTCCATAAGGTTGACTCAGAGTGGTGCAAGCTGCGCTGCATGAACACGTTTTCATCCTTAAGAATGCACCGTAACAGGAATTATGAAAAGAGTTTTAGGAAGCAGAAAGAAGAGCTAGGCAGCAGTGCTGCACAGGGCACCCTGAGATTCCATGGTAAGGACAGCTTTGTCCTCCACTCATCCCAGCATGGGTAATCAGTAGCTAGTTGTTCATAAAAAAAAATTAAAATCCTTGTTTCATCAGTTTTGCCCTCTTCCCAGTCAACTTTTATCTCCTACTCTCAGCAACTGGAGTGTTTTTACTATGATTAGTAGAGCAGCACTCTTTTTGAGCCAAAACTGGATGGATGTTGTTGTGATGTTATCCACACAAATTACTTAGCTGTAAGACTAATTAAATTCCACATTAATTACTAGATCTAGTACAATATAAATGATGACGGTTAAGCATCACTATCGCACAAATGCAGAATTTAGCTTGCAAATACATTGTATCATCCAGACCTGACTACCCTGACTTCCACATTGCACTTTGCATTTGCCATGTGTGTCCCAAACCATGTAACTGGCCATGGAAGTCAATCCAGATAAGGCAATAAGGTGTCTAAAGCTGTGAGCCTCCAAGGACCTATGAGTTTATTCTATTATTTGCCTTCTTAATGTAGGAGAGCAGGGGAAAATAATTTTTTTTTAATTTTTTTTAAGGTTCCTTTACATATAATGGGGAAAGGGTGAAGAGAAACTATCGAACTACTAAAGTCACCTTGATTACAGATGTCCATTTCATGCTAACTTTCTCAGACTGGCTGAGAGTTACATAGAGTCGAACAGTGAATAACCTGAACGTCCAACTAAATTACACTTGGACAGTGACTGTTCCTGCTCCCCACAGGTTATGGAGACTGGGTTGGCCCGTATTATTTTTCATGGGTGTGTACAGTTTGCTCTCTGCTTTTCCATCAGTGCTAAAGAAGTCTGTCTGACTTCCATTCTGCACCAAGGCCCACTGTCCATATAGGTTCTGATTTCTTGTCACATTGTGAAAGCATCACAATTAGGTGTTAGCTAACACTCTGCTTTTCTGGGGACACTTGTCAGCAGATGGAAGTAGAGCAGATACTAAAATCAGAGAAAATGTTCCAAAGGAAACAGTATATTAGAATTTTTGGAGAGGTTTTTTGGTCTAAAATGAAAAATTGTGCCACTTTCAATATAAGCATTAATATGAACACATAGCATATGCAATAGTCTGTTCAGCAGTTAACTTTGATGGTTGGTTCTGCAAAAATGTTAAAACCAACTGCCAAGCACCTTCACATCCTTGTTTACCAGAATAAAGACAGACCATAATTACATCTAAAGAACCCTCCAGAGCAAGGTCTCCAGAATGATACACATGCTGTGGTAGGGCAGCTTTTTGAGCAAGAATTTCACTAGACAGGACTCTCTCAAGCCTGAGAGAAAAAATGGGACCACTGCCATTTAACAGTAGAGTTGTTTAACAGAGGACCAGACCAGATCCACACACTATGGAAGTCTGAGACTTTTAAGGGCCTGGCTCCAAGAGAAGCAAATCTGCAACACTGCACTGTATTTCTAGGCTTCCTAAGCAGCACACAAGATGAGCTAGGAGCCTTGCCACATTAGTCACAGGATCAAACCAGTGGCAGGAGAGCTGGGCACTCTCTCTGCACTCAGGACAGCAAGGCATCCAGAACTGCTCCCATCTTCGGGGTTAGGGTCCCTCTGCAGCCTTCAGTCCAATATCCACACATACCTGGGATACAGGACTCCGCATCCTTCCCCATTTCAGGTGCTCTAGTCCCTTTTGCAGGCTTGGGCTACTATTTTTTTAGTCCGTTTCTTTGTATTTTTAAAAATAAATCTTAAAACTTTAAATACACTGTATTATACTTTATTATATTTTAAATGTTTATTATACTTCATAAGACATGGATCAATCCCTGTTTCAGAAGCACAGCGTTGCAGAATAGGGCCATCACCACAAAGAGAGAGAAGATGGAAGCTTTTAGCGAAGCAGAAGAGGCAAGAGGCACTTCAGTCTTTTAAATCCACTTTGAAGAACACTGGATTTACTGAGCCACAACGGGACAATATAAAGCAATTTGTAGCTTAGTGACAGGAGCACTCTGCTGAAAGAGGAGATACCTGAGAAAATTACCAATACTATTTAAACAATTCACCTAACTGCCACTAAAATCAAATAAATGAAGCCCAGGCTACCAGAACTGGAGACCTTTCTCCAGTGGAGCTATGCTCTTCCACACATGTTTTCTCTGGCTCTATAAGTTTTTCCTTCTCAGCTTCACTATCAGGAGATAATAATGATCCTGTTACGATCAAGCCTTTCTTAGGGTAAAATCTCTTTTTTGAGTCCCTCAGGTTGACAAAGGCACTGAATCAAAGTCCTGTCTTTCAGAACAACATTCCAATCACTACACTGTATAAATAACTTACATAATCTAATCTACACAAAAATAAGGCCCTACCAACACCTAAGCTTTCAATGGAAAGAGCTGCAATAGCCATGTTTCATGCTGAGAGTGTCAGACACTAAGGAAATGAACCCACCACCTCAAGCCCCTCAAGAAGCCAGCACAGGGCCAGCCATCACATGGCTCAGCTTGGTCACACGGGTACTGGAAAGATTTTGATTAAACCTTGTTTAAACAAAGCAGGTGACAAATCAGATGAAGTTCTGTAACATTGTCACTGAATTTCACTTAGAGAAACAAGACAATAGAAATATCAAGCAGCCGGTTGCCACTTGCATCCCTTTCCACTTCAGCATTTAATTTGCTACCTCAGAATTATCAGATTTTCAAGCCGGAAATAAAAAGCAAAATACATCCTAGAAATTATGATCATTAAGAGTTAGAGAAAGCATCAATTATAGTAAGTCATTCCTTACCATTAGATTTTCAGAAACCTGTAATTTTTGCTGATGTTTTTGAAAGACACTCAATCATGATCACCTATTTGCTGCCATGCATAAAATACCAACTGCAAGCTAAAAGTTAAGCATGAACCAGATGTCTGACATACATCAATTTTACAGTTTGTTTCACAAATCATTTCACTAAATTTATGTTCTTAAGAAAAAAACCTTTGAATTTATTACAAAAGAAACATCTGCCCTAACTTTTATTCTTATTCTGACACCAGGACTGGTGTTTGCACTTTTAAAGTGTCATTGCTCTTTTATATCAGAAAAGACACAGCTTACCTTAAGAACTCTCAGTGTTGGACTTTTTTCACTGGCTGCAGTAAAGTAATCACAACAGGTACATACCACATCATTCCCTCCCTTTCCTCAAAACCCAGAGAGGGCATATTTCATTTACTGTGTTTTATGATAGAAAAAGCCAACCAACCACCAATGAAACAACATTAACAACTATTGAGTTATCCCCACAAATCCCAAAACTGTGTCTTGGGCTCTGCGTAACCTCATTGCTACAGCCTTGTTGTCTCCATCACTATTTTACTGCTTTCAACACTGTCTCTCAGAACATCCTCACAGGCAAACTTAAGAAGCAGACAGTGAGGTGGACTGAGAACTGGTTGAACAGCAGATCCCAGAGGGTCATCATCAGTGGCACAGGGTCTTGTTGGAGGTCTGTCACTACTGGTGTCCCCACAACCATACTGGGCACAGTATCATTTAACTTATTCACCAGTGACTTGGATGGAGGGGCAGATGCCTCCTCAGAAAGTTCACTGACAACACAAAGCTGGGAGGAGTGACCAATACCCCAGAGCACTGCGCAGCCCTTCAGAAGGACCTCGACAGGTTGAAGAGATGGGCAAAGAAGAACTGAAATTCAACAAAGGCAAATGCAGGGTGCTGTCTCTGGAGAAGAATAATCCATGCACTACACAGGCTGGAAAGCATGAAATACAACAATTCAGGTTTGTCTGAGCTACTCAACACCCACACCCCCCCCAGAAATATACACATTTATCAAGTTGAAGTGTTCTGATTTAACACTTCCTAAAAGATATATCAATAAACACTACCTGTCAGAAGTGACCTTCACACTGGTTTCAACCCTACCACCAGTAACTGAGCTAATGCAACATAATAATATCCAAGCAGCCCCTTTACCAGTTGTACAAGGAGTGAACAAGCATGGATACTGTACTTGGCAACCATACGGCAGTTATCTTACAAGGAGGTGTGTGGCACTAAAAGAAATTTTGTACCAGGCTAAGTAAACTTGACAGGATCCCCTGATTACTGTGAAAATGTTGGTACTGGGCTGTCTTTTTGGGATGGGAGCAGGTTTTAAGGGAATTGCGACTTAAAACAAAAAATAAAATAAAATAGTGATTTTATGAATGATCTCCAGCTGCTAACGTGTTTGTATCAATTTAAAAAGAAGGTAGAAAAAAATCAAAACAGTAAAAATAAAGCTTTTCTATTAAACTAAAAGTGAAAAACCACTCAAACTTTTCTTTTCATACTAAGAAAACTCTTGCATAACATAGGGAACTATGTTCATTTATTTCTTTAAACTACTTAACTTTCCAAAACATTGAAACAGTATGCAATTGGTATATGCGCTTATTTTCTTGAGTCATGATGAGACCTTAGTTTTCCTTGTTTGGTCTCTCTGGAAAATGTTCCTGTCTTCTCTTTTGAGGTGGATCTAATTGTAAAAAAATTAATTAATTAATTTTTTAAATCCAGAAATGTATTTATTGTCAGTTTACTCTTTTGACTCAGCATAATTCCCCTGGAGTCACATAGACTGTATTGAATTTCAATAAAGAAAGGTTTCTATGAAGCACTTTGACAATTCTACAATATTTTTTAACAGAAGTATTTCTCTTAATCTGGTTGCTACAACGCTGTGATATCCCCAACATCTACAGGTTGTCAAATCACAAAACCATTGATTCTCTATGTGTGCCTGTTGGATCCCAAGTTCATATATCTGCAGACAGGAATTTGAGTGGTCTCAGCAAAAGGCTGTGGGCTACGAGAGCTGGGGAAAAAAACTCAGTTTAAGAAGCAAACGGGACATCACCGGTGTGGAGTGCCCTGCCCAAGCCAGAGAGACAACATCCTGATGATATCAAGCACCTGCAGAAGACCTATTGTGTTTTATCTCCCCTTTTGTGTCACCTGTTCCCCCCACATAATTCCCCTAAGATAAAGTGGGTTTTCTCCTATGGTGTAAGTGTTAAGACCCCAAAATTTGTAAACCTGGGTTTTCCCCTTTACCTCATCTCTGTAAGACCCCCAGTTTTAACAGGCCAACCCCTCGATGAATATGTAAACCCCTCCATGAATATGTAGTACCCCAGAGCCATAAAATACCAGTTTTTGTATGAATAAACCATTCCAGTTTCTCGCCTCCACTGGGATTGCTTAGTTCATTGACCTCCACATGTGTCACCTATGAAACAAGAACTGTAGTGCAATGTTGAAAGTCTTATTCTTCTAAAATTATGGTTTTTCTGCCTTATCTATTATGACAATGCACTGACACCAAATTTATTTCATTAGAAATATTTTTCACAGATGCACAGGGAGAAGAAAGGAACGGTACCACCACTGGGGAGAGAGCTGACAGTAGCATGAGCAGGGATAAAAAATACAGATGACTGATGAAAATCTTGGTAATTCACTAGCTCTCCAAAACTGGATTATTGTTACTGTCTTTTAGTGAGACTACTCAAATACGAGGCACAAAACACACCACACATTAAAGCGAGCATAAAAGACATTTGAGGGACAGAAATGGAATATGGTTGTTACTTGCTTCATGCCCGAATTCTATCCACTTGTCACTGACATATTCAGTAGTGTATTTCAATAGAGGAATTATTAAATTAGCTGTAAAAGAACATTATTTTCAGGGAAATATCAACAAACAGATCTTTCCATTAATCTATGAAAAATTTGCCTTCTGCTAAAGGCATTTTAAAATGTATACAGCTTCACAGTTGGGTCTTAAAAACCTGTTAACCTCTGCAGTCCTGCATTATGATATAGCCAGTTTTAGAACTAGCTGCTGATACATTATTGGTTTTGACAAAGTCATGAAAGCTTAGATTAAGCTTATATTAAAACTTACAGTTTATGACAGATTTGTCAGATTTAATTTATTTCTAGTTCAGTTGTATCAAATTATTCCAATTTAAGACTTTATGATATGATTTCTACCAAGGGAAAACATATTAGCTGGTAACAAATTATGTAAACTACTGTAGTACAGTTCAGAGAAAAAGTCTTCTAATAGAACTTGCTATCAGAGGCAAATATGTATACATACTTTATTCACTTGGAACACCTTCCTCCATTTAAAAAATTAATTTTTATGTACTCTACATACATCTTATACATTCTTATGAAGTTAAGCAGGTTAATTTCCTTCTGTACTTGTAAGTCCATGATATAGACTTCCTTAGGTCAGAGACCTGGTTTCCCATCAATTTTGTTTCACATGCACTGCCACTAATGAGAATTATGCACAAACAAAACACAGAGGACCCTTCATAAAAAATTGCCAAGAAGAAAACATTACAGCAAAACAAAAATGGTGTAACCCAGGGCTGGATGAGATTCACAAGACTTTCTTACATCTTCTGTCTGAAGGATGCCCATCTTCCCAGCACAGATCTGAGATCAAATGTCTCACCTCCCCAGATAAAGAAAACACTTTTTCCATTATAATTTTAGGAAAATATGTGAGGAAGAATAATATAAATAAACAAAACTTCTATATTCTAGTTTTTTGCCCTTTTTTTTTTTTATTGAGCCCACTACTGCTCACCTACACCAGAGACAGACAAAGCCTTTCTGCTCCTCCCTGAAGATCTGGGCTGGCCTAATACTTTCTGTCAGCAGCCCTTGTGGTATCACCTCCCCTCACTGTATCTCAGGGAGCCTCAAGAGATGGATGAGCAGCTCTTGGGCCGAGATGTTCAAATGCCCTCAGAGGAAGGGCAGGAAAATCCCTTCTTCCAACCACCACAGCTGGGAATCCCTTTTCCTCCTCATCATCTTGGAAGACTGGAAGAAGAAGGGGTGGCAAAGCAATGCGAGCACAGGTGTGGTTTCAAAAACAGAGGGTCTCTCTGGGCAGCAGAGCAGCAGAACCAAGCACAGGACCCAGTACTATATGCAGGAGAATGCCCCTCCTCAGGCAGCACCAGCAGGGCCAGGAAGCAGGGGGGATTTCCAGGAATCAAAAGTCATCACTAGGTCTGCTCAAAAAAGGAAGTCTCAGAGCTTCCCTCTTCTAAAGTAAAACCCTTTCAACAGAGCACAGAAAGCAGCAGGAGGGAAATCTGCCCCCGAGTTGACCCAGCAACACAAGGCATCAGCCAGAGACAGGGTTCAGGATGGTGAAAGTGAGAACAGCCACAGGCCACACCTGGAGATGTATTTTTGCAGGAGTATCAGTTCTGGTTTTTTCCACATTTTTCGTTCTTACATATCACAACACACACCAGTCTACCAAAATGCTTAACTTAGGATTCTGTGTCTACCCAGTTTATTAGGTTTTTGCATGGTCAGGTTTTGATAGCCTCCCGAAGGAGGCTGTGACCTCATGGGAAGCCCACGGTGGAGCAGGCTCCTGGCAGGGACCTGTGGATCCATGGATAGAGGAGCTCATGCTACAGCAGTTTTCCTGGTAGGACTTGTGACCCTTTGGGTGACCCACACTGTGTAGGTGTTTTGAAGGGCTGCACTCCACGGGGACCGCACTTTGGAGCAGTTCATGAAGAACTGTAGCCCATGGGAAGGACTTGCAGTGGAGAAGTTCATGAAGAACTGTCTCTCATGGGAGGGGCCAATGCTGGCGCAGGGAAAGGACTCCTCTCCCTAAACAGCAGAAGAAACAACTTGTTATAAACTGACCGTAACTCCCATTCCTCATCTCCGTGTGTCACTGGGGGGAAGGAGGTGGAATCCAAGAAAGAGGGAGGAGTAGGAGAAGGTGTTTTTACAATTTTTTTTTACTTCTCATTACCTTGCTTTGATTTTGATTGGTAATAAACTCAATTAATTTCCCCAAGTCAAGTCTGTTTTGCCCATGACAGTAATTGATGAGCGATCTCTTTCTGTCCTTATCTCAATTCCTGAGCTTTTCATTGTATTTTCTATTCCCTGTCCTTTTGCGGAAGGCAGTGATAGGGTGGCTTTGATGGGCACCTGGCATCCAGCCAGGGTCAAATCACCATAGCCAGTAATTCTACATTTATCTTTAGAAGAAAATGTTCAGCACCACACAAACACTGTGTGAATTACCTTCTTTTAATTATATCACAGAACTAGTATTTACATTTAAATCTACAAAATTATCTTTCCTCCCCCCCCCCTTTTTTTTTTTGATTGGGAAGGCATTGGGGTTTTTTCTCTTTGACATCTCACCACTTCAAAGTGAAAGCAAAAGATGCACATGCCATATACTTGCTCTGGTGCATCACCTAAAGGCTCCCAACCACTTTCAGATACTTCTCCGGTAACAATGAACTACTGAGCCAACCACTGAAAGGACCATCTCTAATGGTACATGGATATTTTTGATCAAAGCATTCAAGATTTCCCTCTTCAATCCTCAGAGAGGGCTCTATAGTTCCTGCCTACCCAAGACAATGAGAATTTAAATGTATATTTACCTCTTGCACATATGTGTATTGCAGTAAATTATTATATGCAAGGCTCACTGCTTCTGAAATTCTGATTTGCTCAAATTAATTATATGGTCTTCCACCTACTTACAACTAACTGTTTACTTAACACACACTACATCTGATTATGCAGTCTTCAGTAATGCAAGACCTAACAGGCCAGCACAGGCCTGCCTCAACAACACTGGAGTGTATGGGTTTTTCTGTAAAGTTTAGGTGATAACTGAAAAAGTGAAATTGAAAACTACGTACTATCCTGCAGGAGAAAGACCAATCAAGTTGGGTACACTTACTATATGTGAAAATTCAACATAATAAACAGAAGAAGAATGCCACTGAGTTTAAAAAGGATCCAAGGAGATATAAGGGTAAAAGAAGCAAGGTTTTTGAAGCAAAGAGTAGCAAAAGGCCATAAAACAAAGGATCCTGGAAAACACTGACTGGGTCACAAATATTTAGCCCTTTACAACTTCTCACTCCTTACTTTTATATGTACATATGTACAAGGCAGCACAGTTTACACACACACATACACACACACACAAGTATTTGTGTGGATTAGATCTTAAGAAAGGGAAAAAAAACAAACAAAAAACCAAAACAGACAAAACTCACAATCAAACCAACAAACAAACACAGAAGGGGAAATGGTAAGCATAGGCAAATGCCTGGAAGATGACTAGACATCTGTTAGCTGTAAGAAGTTCCTAGGTACTCACCAAAGCATAGATAATGGCTTACCGTGCAGACTCAGAGGGTGTATAGCTACTTCTCCCACATTTCTAGTTTTTTCTTTTACAGTTTCAGTTATGGATGATAATGTTATCTTGGTAGGACCAAAGGAAAACTACATTTTTTTTTTATTTGTTTAAAGAAAGCTGATGAACTGCAGTTCAGCAGTGCAACTGATAGGGAGGAAGCATTCCCCAAAGGTGGCTGATTCACAGCTGCAGGGATCAGTGTGCCCATGGTGAAACATCATTAACTTTGGCAGCCACAGAAAGAGAAATGCCCGACTCCATGTGTGAGTCTCTGAAAGCAAAAGTAAAGCACAACAGAAGAGCAGGGAATATCAGTTGTGCCAGGATGTCATAACAACAAGCAACAACTTAGCGAAATACATGTCTGATTTTCATCCATTTGGAATTTACAAGAAAGCAGTTTCTTTCAATTCAAAATAATTTTGAACTTAAAGTTTTGCCCAATGGAAAATCAGATTGTCTAACAGAAAACTAAGTTTTGCTTAAAATGAAAGGAAAATACTGAATAAAACATTATGTCTCTCTACAAACACTAAATGGTGTCGCATTCTCATGCTTGACCAGAGACACAGTCTTAAAATACCTGAAAAAACTCAGACTCCACCATGTTGCAGTAGCTAATTAAGTTTTAGCTCCTTTTTCATTTCTGTTCAGCTTTATTAAAGGGGACACACAGAGGAAAGCCATTCTAAGAAAATCCTGAATATTTTGTTTCATTGTTGTCTACATTTTTTGTTACCTTTGATTCTGTGGCAATATCCCTAACTACTAGATCTGAAAGCAAATCAGAAAAATGCTAATATTACCTTCTTTCTTTTTTCCAAAGAGAACATCAGACAGGATATTAAAACACATTTCATCTCCAAATATGTAATTACCATACACTTAATATATGACATGGAGAAATAATACAAATAAAAAAGCATCAAAGCAGAATTTCATGGTAATATATGCCACCCTGCAGACTGCTCTCACACACCCCCACCCCTCTTCTCTGGGCATACATTACCCAGTGAGAAAACGAGCATTGCTCATTACTCCCAGTGTATTGTGAATTCCTTTGAAAGCAATACAGAGGTGTCCACTTCTCCTTGAAATTATGTCACTTAGTAAAAGATTTCTGAAGTGATTCTGCTACCAGGTCATCAAAACAAACACCGAGATCTATGGACTCTATCTCTAGCCCAAGTGACCTGAAAGACAACACAGGGGTGGGCTTTTCACTCATTACCAACTGTCCTTAAATTGCTTCAAATTTCCCAGCTTCGTTAATCAAAAGAAGTTACAGTTTTATGAAAACAATCGGAACTGTATTTTTGAGGTACAGGAGTCTACAAAAAAGAAGTTTTAAAAAAAGTTTCTTATGCTTCTATGTATTTACATTCATATGATCAACAATTTCAAAATCACGCATGGCTTAGTCTAAGACCATAGCTGGCAGAAACCACGAAAACGGAGTTTTGCAGATAAACTACTCAAAACACCTGGTTTACTTTTCTCAGACAGCTTTGGCAATTCTGCAAGTGTTATCTCTAGGTACTAAATGCCCTACAGGAGAGGTGCAGGAGCCCACTCAAGCTTTCCAGGAACCAATGTGGGCTTTGTAGGAAGCCAAAGAGCATATTGCCCCAGCAAGAGGTTACAGAATTCCACATCTGGTTGAGGGGGAAGGTAAACACAGAGCTTTGCAAAGTCCCAAAGCCCAACCAAATGATAAACTACAGCTCTCTGCAACCCAAAGGGAAAATGTCTTAACCACAAATATGTGCATTAGATGACAACTGAGATAATGTGCACAAAAGTGTCATCCAAAGAGACTGGTAAGAAATATTAAACAAAATCACAAACCCACCAAGCCCACATCACACCTCAATATATTGCCTCTGGTAAGATTATGAAGAAAGTTATTCCTCCATAAAAGAGAAAAGAAATGCTCAAGGGACAGATATGGACAGAGAGAAAACAAGATCTGGGCAGTAACTTTACATTCTTCCTTTTGCTGACTTGAACTTTTGCAATGGAGGGCTTGTCCACTCAAGTAAGCAAAGCAGGTGTGAGCTGACCACACCCTGCTGCCCACCAGGCTCTGAGCCCCCATCCCAGCTGCAGGTGCAGCAGACAGCCACCCCTGTGCATGATGCACAGCACCCCTGCAGCTTGAGGCAGCCCCAGGAACAGAAGGCAGAGTACACTCTGCCTACAGAGATGCCAGGAGGTCGCTATTTCAGACAAGTGCCAACAGACCTGCTCAATGGCAAAGTAGCTTCCTCCCCACACTGTTACGGCATGGACAGAAGCAGTTTCACTGCTGCAGAGCCAACTGCTTTAAAAATACAGCAGTAGTTCCCAAATGACATAGGACATTGTCCTTAGGCAAACTAGGAACAGTTTTCTCATGTTCTCATTCAAGCACTGTCCTTTCAATAAGCAGCCTGGCTTTTTCCAAGGTTTAAAAAGTCATGGCCTAAATATCTGCATGCAGCTGCTACAGCATGAACTGTTTCAGCTCTGCCTCTCAAATGCTGCTGCCCTGAATAAGTATTGATAGCCTTCAGTCAAAATAAAATGATGCACACACAAAAAACCCAGTGCAGCTACCTAGCACCATTATTACATCTTAGCTTTACCCTACATGTACCAGTATTGTTATAGGTCAATAAATGCTAAGCTTGATACCCCAATAACACTACAGTGACTTTATCCAACCAGAAGATAGGGGCACTTCCAGCTTAAAACGATTTTCCTTCGTATTTGTCCTCTGTAGTTCAAAAGCATATTATTTTGTTCCACTTCAACTACAGTTTGGATTTGGCTGTTAACATAAGTTTCCAGAAGCTGACTTCATGTCCCAAGAGATGAAAACTGTTTTACCCTCAGGGAAGAAAGCAATAACAAGTGAGGCTGACTTGCCCAATAGGCATATAAGGTTAAAACAGTGTGTCATATACTAACTGCAGTCTCTATGCAAAAAGTAAGGCTTCATATGGCAGCTTGTCCACACTATCAAAGCATCCACAGACCACAAGTATCTCAGCACACAGGCACTCCAAAATATATTAGTGCTACAGCTACAAAAGACAACATAGCATGAAGCAATTAGTGTGATTTGCAACCTATGATATATATCACCACAACTACACCATTACCCTGCACTTACCAGATGGGCCAAATCTATTCATATATTCACTTATCATCCAATGGCCAACACACCATAAGGCTACAAGAAGCATCCACCAAGGGAAGTTCTTTGTGTAGCCATACCCTTACCAGAAAAGAAAGAATTAGCATGAGCTTGAAAAGTAAATCGTGGGCTTGGAAATTAAATCATGATTTATATCAATCTGTATGCTGCAACTCTTACTCTATATCGCAAGAGGTTGGAACTAGGTGATCTTTAAGGTCCCTTCCAACCCATAACATTCTATAATTCTATGATATGCAAATACTAACCACGAGGGTTGAGTTTCTTGGTTGGTTTGGGGTGAGTTGGGAGGTGTGAGTCTATGTTGTAGAATATAGGTAAGAAAACAGCTGAATGTAAAATAAGCAATATTTCACTCTAAGTACCAAAGCAGAAAGAATAATTCTTGTGATTATTCAACTGAGCAGATCAGGACACCAAGGATAGTGTAGAGGATAAATATACATGAAAGCAAATTTTTTTTTGCCAGTCTGTTTTCACAAAACAACTTCCACTAGGGAAACACGTTCATTGTGTCTGACTAATTTTAGCTGATAAAAGGACGGTTATGTCATTTTCTATCAGCCCATCAAGGAGAGAATAGAAATGTTACAGGAAGACTTTCTCTCCTTCTGAAGCTTTAGTTACACAAATCTGCAAGGTTTCCACTCCAGGCCACTTCTGAAGCCTTTGAAATTCTCATCAGATATGATGTTTGCATCCAGTGTTAAGATTTCCATGTAATGATGAAGTCTAGACAAAACTCTCAAATACACACTAGCTACAGAAATATGTTTAAAGGATACCTATTTTTTTACCCTCATATAATAGAGCATTCCCACTGGTAGTCAGGTAACTGAGTATTCTAGACTAGCAATGAAACCATTAAGAAGGATGAAATCATACCTACTTTCACGTTAGGGACAATTTTTCACTACACTCACGAGTTAGGATCTCCAAGTACTGTAACATTTCCCTGTCACTGTGGCATGAATTGAATTACTCAATTTAAGAACAACAAGTATTAAACTTTTTTAAAATTATCTCTATGGTTTCCTACGGAAATTCAGCTTATTTTATCACATTATCTGCCCACTCACTCTGTAAGTCTGTTGGCTGATTCTAGGGATGAAAACCATTCAGAATAATTATGCTCCTACAAATTTAACAACAATCAGCTGCTGGGAATTGTCACTACCTGACACCTCCACAGAGCAATGGAGGAACTGCAGCATCACTTGCTAAGTGCTGGAAGCATCCGACTGCCAGGCTGTGTCACGGGCTGCTGCATCTGCCCTGCTGCATCTGCCAGCTCTCATACAAGGGACAGGTTTTAGGAGGTAGCTGGGAGAAGAGGTTTTGCCCTGCTCTGGACAGGATTTTGGCAAGAGAACAAAGGGGCCAGCACAATTAATGTGCTGACAATTAACGAAGTCAGGCTTCATTAGTTTTTATGCTCAGAGACCCAACTGTTACAACTTATGATTCTTATTTGCCTCTCAGAATCACAAAATGGGTCAGGTTAGAAGGGCCACAGCGGGTCTTCTGGTCCAATCTCCCCGCTCAAGCAGGATCATCCCAGAGCACATGGCACAGGATTGTGTCCAGACAGTTCTGGAATATCTCCAATGAGTGAAACTCCACAACCTCTCTGGGCAACCTGTTCCAGTGCTTGGTCACTCGCACAGTAGAGAAGTTCTTCCTCATATTCAGGTTGAACTTCCAGTGCATCAGCTTGTGCCCATTGCCTCTTGTCCTATTACATGGCACCACTAAGAAGAGCCTGGATCCATGCTCTTGACACCCTGCCTTCACATACTTACAGACATGGATGTGGTCCCCTCTCAGTCATCTCCAGGTTGAATGGGCACAGCTCCCTCAGCCTTTCCTCATAAGACAGATGCTCTCATACATTTGCTTTTTCACTCAGCAGCCCATTAGCCATGACAAGATGGCATCACTGAAAGAGGAGGTCAGTAAGTCCTACCATATATAGAATCTGACAGGCTTAAAATCTTGTCCTCTGCTGAATAATGGAGTGATGAGATTGACACAAGTTCTTTTTCCCCCAGTGTTTCCAGTAGCTGGCAGAATAGAGCACACTGGAAATCCGCCAGAAGCAAAGCCAGGATTTATTTGATGGTGTTAAGATGTACATATATGAAAGATGTGAAGAAGAGAGAGATAAATGTTGCGCAGTGGAATAAGAGGGAAGATGGTCAAGGGCCATCTAGATCTAGAACTCTAAGAAAAAATGTATATAAAAATGGAATAAAAGCCGTAAAGACACACAGTAACTGTACGTACTCCTTTTGCTGGAAATAAAACATTTTTGCACAAAGTCTTTACTTGTGTAATTCAGAAACAGCTTCAGTGTGTCTATCAGTAAAAACTAAGTCTATTAAGTAAAAACAAAGTTGAAGGGCTCATATATTTGAAACTTTTGAAAATGATACAAAATGTTAACAATCATCACTACTCCTGGAGAGGAGTCTATGGCACCATGATTATTTGTCCTACACTCTTGAGGCAGTAAAGGGAGAAGCCCTGTGCTCAGGATGGCACCAAGGAAAGAAAAGTTATTCAGTTTAATCTGAACCAGAAAAATTTTTCTAGTCTGAATTTCTGTACTGCAGCCTAATTCTCATCATCTTGCCCAGATATGTCGAGAGCCTTTCTGATCTCTTTTAGAACATGTCATTACTCTGAAACTCCCAGGATCCACTCGTGGTGGTCAGCAATTACTCAGCTGACAGCAGCAATGGTAGCTGGCACACACTGCCAACATGGCCATACCAGCCGTGCCCAAAAGTTCCCCAAGCACCACCCATAAACTTCACAGTCAGCATCAGCCACATGCTTGGCTTCTTCCCCCAAGATGCTCCTTCCATGAAACCCCTTTGAAGCTCAGTTTCTGAAACCATATTCGCAGTCTTAAATCTAAACAGCAATGCCATTAGCCTTCTCCAATGACATCTGTCAGTGCAACACATCCCTAAACAGCACTTTACAGAAGCAAATACACACTTTAATGACGAGAACATTTTATTCATCATCTGTCCCATAGCCCACTGCCAGTGCAAAGAGTAGTACCATCTCAGAGCCTGATTTCAGGAACCCAGCCTTCTTGTTGTCTCCAGATAAGCTGAGAGGAAAGGAACAACACACAGCCTGCTTTCCATCAGTGCCCTTATGTTGGCCACGAATAGAGCACAAGAGGCCACCCACACCTCTGTCTTGGCACTATTAGCCCAAGGTGCTCAAACAACTTCACGCTGTAAGACGCTCCATGAAATGGAAGGATGTCTCACTCTTTCCTTATTTTATTTTACTGTCTGTATTTTCATTAATGAAGCATTTAATAAGAGGCTGATGGTAGCTCATAATATAGTTACTGAAAAGGGTCGTGGAGAGTTGAGAAGAAAATGGATTCCTGTAGAATTTACATTAAAAAAAACTGCTGAGGGATTTCTTTATTTGGTTTAATACAATATCTAAACAGATGAAGGAAAAGTCTCATTCTTAAATTTTGACACTCTCAGTGGACTAACTGCCTCAAAGTATACACTGCACTGGGATGCAAGGCAATAAGAAAGGTCAAAAGTGTTGTTTTGACAAGTATCATGTGAACTTCAGTTTATTTTTCTTCTTCTTAACTCCAAAATGTTATGCCAAAAGGAAAACTTTGTGAGGGAGATAAAGAAAGATAAGGTACAGTTCAAACAGCAGGAAGGATCTGTAAGAAAACAAAGGCATTCCAGCACCTGAAGAACAGTATCCGCTCTTCATGGACCAGCAAAATCTACTCCTCAAAGACACACATCGAGGATGAAAGAAATCAGACAAAAAGCTGCCAGACTCAGTAGCAGAAATAGAGTGATTTATCAGAAGCTGAGAAGCAGAGAAATTAAAATAACATAAGACAGCAAGCATCTTCTGAGAGCCAAAACTGATCATACCGCTAAGGTCTGCAAGAAATTCAAAAGTTTTGAAGAAAATATGGCAACATAGATTCAACTATACAAGTCATTTTTCTCAACCTATTATTTCTTTACTGTGCACACTCTGAGCTCTGAAAGGAGATACATTTATTTTTTTAAGAGTAATAGTATAAGTTTGCCTAAAACACATGCTCCATAAGAAAAAAAGAATGTAAGTACCAAACCCTGCTGAGTCAGCCAGAATAATGGCACTAGAGGACCAAGCACAGGGCTTCCCCAGTCTGTTAAAACCACACAGATACATCAGAACTGTGGTGAAAGCCATCAGGTTTTCCACTGGAGGGCCTGGTAGGGGAGCAGTGGAAAGGGACAGATGCCCTTCCTTCTCCCTGAGCCCAGGCCAGAGCACCAGGATCTGTAATTCACTCTCCTCTAGTGGTGATTTGTGACATTCTGGTAACAGCCTCCACAAAATCACCACTTCAACCTAATTGCAAAATCAAGACCAAAGAACTCCATGGGCTCTTGAAACTGCACTGTAAAATCACTGCTAGAAAAAGCATTTCCAGAAAAACTGCTTTTCTTTCTTTTTTAAGTGAAGGTTTGTGATCAAATGCACATTAGACTAGTAGCACATTGTTCAATAAAGAATAAAACATACACACGGTAGTACTGCAATTGGGCAAAAATATGGGGAGGTTCTTTTAATAAATATTTTTCATTAAAAACATTCAGGAGATATCCAGATCTGTTACAGGACATAAGTTGAACCAAATAATAAACTTGCAAGATAATCACTTCATTTTCAATTTTCTTTACTGGAGTTTCCAATAAACAGAAGCATATATCAACTTATTTTCTAAAGAGGAAAATTTTACCAAAGAAAACTTTAAGAATACCAGTAGGTGGCACTTGGAAAAGAAAGTAAAAACCAAACCTGAAACACCAACTTATGCGCAAAATAAAGCTACATTTTAAATTTTTTCATCTAATAAAACATATGAAACAAATCTTTAAATGATATCATACTCGTGTAAGAAAAATAAGCTTCTATTTTAGCACTTATTACAAAAGCAGGGAATGTAATTACTAATTCTAATTTTAAATGAGATTTGATTTAGCTAGGTTATGTAAATAGATACCCAAAGACAAATACTCCATCATCCAAAAGACGGAAACTATATAACAAGAAACAGTGAAATACGTACAAGAGATGTAATAATTATACTCAATCTCCTATAAAAGACAGAGGAGAAAGTGTGTGATAGTGCCACTAAGAGGAGGTTGGGATGTGTGTGAAGAAGCTACTCTTGGCAGGTGCCCTCCATGAGGAATGAAAGGGGACTTTAGGCAGGCCTTATACAAAGAGGGTATCAGAGATACCACCAGCAACTTCTCCTTGAGGAAGAAAGGTTTGAATTCCACCTGTCTTTTAAGCAACATAGACACCACTGCACATCTTTCAGAATTTTCCATAATGTAAATTATAATATTTTTAAGAGATTAGGTCATTTTCTAGTCTATCATTTTTTCAGCAAAAACGCCTAACTGAATCTTGGGGGGGCAGCAAGTTGGGTTTAATACAAGCAAAACTGGAGATGAAACACCTGTAAAGCAAACACATTACATTTTAGCTTTGCAGTACTCTGCAAAAAGCAGAAGCTACTTCACAAGTAAAACAAACACGAAGTCAAAAGAGAGAGGGTCTATTACAAATAGTGAAACGTTATATTAAATTTAAACTGAGTGTGTTATTTCTAAGTGAACTATTAAGCAACAGTAACATTCAAAAAGCTGTTTTCACTAGTGCATTCAGGTGAAGCAGCACCGTAACTTTCCAGGTAACAACCTCTCTCTCAAGGAATTCTAAGTCATTTAATCAATAACTTCGTAAATAGCAAATTACAGCCATCAGCTACAGTTTGATGGGGCAGTATAGACTGAAAAGTTTTTAAGAAAACTGATTATTACCACATTCAATTAAAAACAGCAACTCCATATACATAAATCACATGACAAATGTGCTGAAAAACCTAGTCCTATAATTAAGCAAAGACTAATTATTTATAAAAAGCATTTGCTCATTTACTAGATACAATCTAAAGTTCATGGTCCATGAAGCATGACAGTATTCAATTGAATATGCAGGCAATAAAACTTCAGGTCCTGCTCAAATTCCAACTGACACAGGGCCACCTCAAAATGAAAAAAAAAAATTAGTATGTAAACAGATAATTCAAATGCATAGACAATAATGAAAGATTTGTCATTCAAAGAAAAACATAAGGCTGACAAAGAAATCAGGAGACAGTCAAAACAATATTACTGCGTTAAGTTATAAAAAGACTTCACTGTCAAATCATTCTTGTAGTATGACTAAATCCAGAACTTGAAATTTTGTAATCTTTTCTCTTGGCAATATGGGTCTCAGCCACATTCTTACATCTGACTCTATCTTAAAAGTGCAATAATTTACAGGATTAGACTGTGATTAAGTATATTTTTAATCCATTACATAAGGTAAAAACCAACTCACTGATAGACACCATACTCAGCAACTGCACATACCCTGCCCTCTTTGTCCTCCATACCTACTATGCTGGCTGGCTGCAGGTGACCTGCTCCCATGTAGCAAGCTGAAGAGCCAAGGTTTGAATTCCTGTAGCATTGCTGCATCCCTGCCAGAGAATCTCCACCACCTCCATCCTGGGGAGGAGGTTTGCAGCACAGCCAGGAGAGGGATGCATAGGACAAGGATTATAAATGTGACAGGCTTGGGGTAACAGCAGCATGGTGGCTGCAGTGCTTTTTTTTTTCATTTGGGATTCAGGATGAAACAGTGAGTACAGGGATGGGGGAGGGATGATGAGGAGAAAGATCAAATGGGTGTGACAGGATATGGAGGCAGTGGAAAACAGTGTTACTAAGGGGGCTTTCCAGGATGCCAGAAGCCAGCTAAGCTGGCTCTCCCTAGGAAGGCTTCCTCCTTTTGGGACAATCAGATTTCCCCTTAATTTCACAGAAGAAACTCTGTTTTCATTAAAAAGTGACAGGATTGCATACCTCCAATTGGTGCTCAGAGCCGGAGCTCAGGAAAAGTTGTGTGACACCACAGGCAAACTGTTCTGCATCCCTTAGAGGATGCCCTGCACTGCAACCCATAATTCAGAGAATTAATGGCCTTTTTAGTGTCTCTACTTGGAAGGAGAAGCACTGAGCTGCAACAGGCCTGTAAGGCTACAGCATATTGCCCTCCCAGCACAACCTAGAGCACGGTTGGGCAAAATGGAAGCCACAGCCTTTTTGCAATGAAGATAATAAAGTCCCCCAAGCTCAATTCTAGGTTTCCACATTCTGAAATACAAAGTAAATCTGTTCATTTCTTCAAAACTTAAAGATTAAGGATATTCATTTTCAAAATTAAATTCATCTTTAAATTCCTGCAGCCATACAGACAACTTTTAAGTAGCAAAACTTCACCTGGTTTTCAAATTCAAGTTCTAGAATGTCCTGTTTAAGTTATAATTTTAAACCTGAAAACTCTTTACATCACTAAATTACAAGAATCTTTTACTTCAGGAAGCAGTTCTGACAAATTCAGGTCCCCCTAAAATTTTTGCATCCTATGAACTCAAGGTTTTAACAGTTTAGAGATCAGCTTTTACTGTAAGTGGAAGCACCACATGACCACTGCCTGAGAACAGCCTCTCTCTGTGGCTTGGCAGCTTTCTGGCAAAGGCCTCCTTTAAACTGACAATGCTTATGCAGCACACCTCAGCCAATACTGACTGCTGCAGCCATGTCTCACAGGACAGGGCTTCTCGTCCATGACAGCTCAGGAAAATCACAGGGGAAGGAAAAGAAGGAAGACATTCCTCTCTTCAAAAGAAAGGATTATTGTGCAAAGAAAAAAAGGTAAAAAATATTTCAAAGCCTGTATCACTTTTTTTCTAGTAAATTAACAATTAACAATTAACTAAAACACTGTCCCACTGCATGCAGAACACAGCACTCTCCATTTAGTTTTTAACTCCCATTGGCAGAGTCATGGAAGACAGTTTCGGGCTGAAAACAAGGCTGTTTCTGGTCCTGCAGTGTTGCCATGACTGCAAGAGGAGAAAAGCTGCAGGGGACCAAGGACGGAATTCCCTCTGAGGTCCTATGAGCATGCTGCAGCCTCAAGTTCCTTGTGTCCCACACCATAACCAATGCATCAAGCATTACTGACCCTGGAGGTAGCTTGGGAACAGATACAGGAGCACTGGGATGATCCAAGATGCACCCAACCGATACGTTCTATAGTCACAACAGGTGCAGCAGGGAGGGAACTACTATAGTATTAACATGTGGGTTTGGACATTTCAGAGTCAAAACTATCATACAATTGTTACGGGCTACCTTTTATGGTAAATGGAAGTAATATAGAAGTTTTCAGGACCTAATGTCATATAAAGTACTGATTTCACATTATGAATCGTTCTATACGACAGCACAGTAAGTGCCATAAACCAGGATTTAGTACTCATGATAAAATGTTCTCTTTTTATATAGATATACACAAGGCAAGGAAAAATATCTCAATGGAAATCTGCACCAAATCATAAACCAGAAGAGGGACATAGAGATTAAAATTCTGGAGGCATTGTGTATTAAACGAGCAGTATACTATTCAAAAAAAAATATCAATTGAAGCAAATTCAGTACTTCTACAATTATTATGGCACAATAACTGTCACTTTGAAGGATGAAGGTTGGTTGTTTCAAAGGTTTCTATACAGCACTTCTCTGTCTACATGAAATGTGGTATTTTTAAACTGCAGTATCAACCAGCCAAATAAATGTATCAGACACCTTCGAGCAATGCACTTAAATGAGAGAATATTCATAAAGGATTTAGAAAGACATCTCAATTCACTGACCTAAATATTACAAAGCAAATCAACAGACTGCATTCTACATGTAACTGTGTTGGAAATTTTCAATTACTTCTTATCTTATAATTAAACTACTGACTTAATACTTTGTATTTCTATGGTACCTTTCATCCAGGGAGCTTAACGTGCTTTACAAACATTATCAGCTTTTACAGTTAGCTGGCTTTTGTGATGAGACATTGTATTGCAGACTTCCAGTTTGAGGTTTTAATTACATACAAGCAAAAAAGGGATCTCAAGTCACACCAGGTAACAAAATTCATCCAAATAAACTGAGTTACTGTGAATTCATGAATGAGATAATCAACTCAGAAAAGCAAGAAGGAGGAGCACACCACAAAACATACCTTCTTTGGATATTTTGCTGCATCATTGCTGCCATTTTTTGGGGAATGATGGATTTGATGAGTGGACTATTAGATGGATTAGAAACAGGTTGGACAGTCACATCCAGAGGGTAATGGTCAACGACTCAGAGTCCTGATGGACATCAGTGACATGTGGTGTCCCTTGGGAATCCATACTGGGACGTTACTTAATATCTTCATTAATGACAAAAGACGAAGAATTGAGTGCACCCTCAGCAAGTCTGCAGGTTACACCAAGCTGAGTGGTGCAGCTGACACTCCTGAAGGATGGGATGCCATCCAGAGGGACCTGGACAAGCTCTCTAGAAGTGGGCCCATGGGAATCTCATGAGATTTAACAAGGCAAAGTGCTAGGTGCTGCACCTGGGTTGGGGCAATCCCCAGTATCAATACAGGCTGGGGGATGAACAGATCGAGAGCAGCCCTGCCAAGAAGGATGTGGGGGTGCTGGTGGATGATGGGCTGGACATGAGCCAGCAACGATCACTTGCAGCCCAGAAAGCCAACTGTACACTGGGCTGCATCAAAAGCAGGGGGCCAGCAGGTCAAGGGAGGGGATTCTACCCTTCTACTCCACCCTGGTGAGACCTCATCTGGAGTGCTGCATCCAACTCTGGGGTCCCCAACACAGGAAGGACATTGACCTGTTGGAGCGAGTCCATCCAGAGGAGGCCACCATGATTGTATTGGAGGGATTGGAGCACCTCTCCTGTGAGGAAAGGTTGAGAGAACTGGGACTGTTCAGCCTGGTAAAGAGAAGACAGCTGGGTGACCTAACTGTGGGCTTCCAGTACCTGAAGGGAGTCCAGATGAAAGATGGAGAAAGACCATTTACAAGAGCATGTAGTGATACAATAAGGGAGAATGAAAATATTTAGATTCTGTATTAGGAACAAATTCTTTATTGTGAGGGTGGTGAGGCACTGGAACAGGCTGCCCAGTGAAGTTGGGGATGCCCCATCCCTGGAAGTGTTTAAGGACAGGCTGGATGGGGCTCTACCAGTCTAGTGGAAGGTATCCCTGCCCATGGCAGGGGGGTTGGAACCAGGTAATCTTTAAGGTCCCTTCCAACCTAATTCACTCTACAATTCTATGATTTCAATGTTACACAACCAGTACTCCTTTACTGGGTATGCTGACTCAGCTTTTTAAGGTTTCATTGCTCCAGTAGCACTGTTAAAACCCATGTGCTCCAAGATGTAAATCACCCTCACTTTTCCTAAAAATGCTTACAATGTTAGAAACCTTGCCACACTGCAGCAACACACGAAAATCTTTGAAGTTCATCTAAAACAACCGCAGCAATAAGTACCACCACTTCCACTACCAGTGCTCAGGTCATGAAGAATAGAAGATAAGTGCAGAATTCAAAGTTCAACATACTGCACTATTAAGAGAATAAAATATTTAAACAAACATTTTAAAGTAATGAATAATATATATGTACAACTCACTGCTGCAGAACGAAGCATCCTTACAGGACAAAATGAAAATATTTTATCAAATTATAGATTCAGAAGAAAAAAAAAAAAGAGAATGAATGCTGAAGTACCAAGTGTAGGCTTTTCTAAGATGGTACAACCTCAATGTTTACATGAGGTATGCAGTTATCTCACCTGAGTCCTCATTAGAAGGGGAAAAAAATTCTTCAGTGTCCAGTAGGCCACATGTTCTACAAACACTACATACTTTTACTGAAAAACAACTTAAGTAACAATTTACAGAGCTTTCAATATTTTATCGGGACCATTTATTATCTCTTTCCACCTGCAAAGCACAGCACTTCACTGTGCTATATGTTCAACATTACAAGATTTATGAGAAAAGAAAAATTAGAGCTAACACCTTTTTAAAACCTTTCAGAATATCCTAAGACAGTTTTTCTGAATATAAAAGCTGAGTTATTTTAAATCCAAGATTTAGACTCTTCCAAGTATAGCCAAATACTGCATCCCAGTAGAAAACAAATATTATCTCTCTTTCTTAAGATTAAAAAATTATATTTTTTTGCCATTTAAGATTACAAGATATAAGACCAACTCCCCCTCAGAAATAAAAACAACCAAAAACCAACCACCCAAAAAACCAAAAAGCCGCAATCTGTAGGGGAAAACATTTCACTTTCAGGTTGATACTACAAAGGTACTACAAAATGATGAAAAGATAGAGAGACAAAAAAACCCACAGGCATTCAAAGCTGCATGACAAATAAGCATACAAGTCCACCACTCAGTGTGCAATTCTTCTAGTCAATACACAGATCTCTTTCTGCATCTCTTTCCTCCCTTTCCATTTCCATCTCACTGCCATTAAATTGCATCATGGCACTTTCCCTGTACCTCAGAAAGCACGTACACAATGATATTGAAGGGACAGTACTTATGGTTTTGGACACATCCACAGTATTAAAGCTACTGCTCTAGAAGGCAATCAACCCCCAGCACACCCCCGCATCATTCATTCCCTCAGTTTACAAGACCTTAATGAAAGACATGGTATTTACTCATATCAACAAAATATTTCATTTTTTTGTAATCCATTTATTTGAAGAATTAGTCTGTTTTAGCAATGTGGAGATCACTATTAAGATTTTGAATGACAGCAGGTAACAAAAGTTAGGTATTTGCGGTCTGCCTGAAACCTGGTGTGTTCACAAAAAATATATAAATGTATAGTCTTATAATCTAATGCAACCCAATTATCATGTGTGTATGCTGAGATAATTCAAGGGGAACTGTTGGAAAACACAGGTATGAAGGTAGGTAAGAGCAGCACTGGCTTTCACCAGCTCCTTCAAAGGAGTCCCACCTGGCATACGGGAACCAAAAAAGGACAGTAGATTTGACAGAGACTGTTAAGGAAAACAGGAAAAGAACAAGCGTGATGGCAAACCCCTGCCTTCTAACTTTGACATGCTTTCTCCCTATGGTTAAAGGTTACACCACACTTCAAAAGACCAAAGCAAATCAGAGCAAGCTATTCTGCATCACCGTGCTCACTCCTGATGGTAAGTTCTTGGGGAGGGCAGCACAACCTTACTGAGCCCCACAGGGCTGGCCAGGTGGGCAGAGAACCCAGACCCACACCCCCCCTGGATCAGCCTCAGGGAAGACGCCACCAGGCAGGAGGGTGGGCAATGAGATGTGCTCAAAGCAAGAGAAGGGGTAGCTGTGTAGCACAGCAGGCAGACTGTGCCATTTTAAACTATTTCATATCTGCTGACTTCTGTTTCATATGTTACTATAACTAAAAGTTAGGCAAAATTTTTTTTCCCCTGTGGTTAGGTCAAACATATCATCAAAAAGCTTCAAGTAGTTTACATTAAATCCCTTAAATTGCACTGCTGCAAATGATGAAGTTATATGTGGCCTGAAGCAATCATTTAAAAGAAAAAATTCTCTTTCAGGTTCAGTGGAAATATATGATTTGTTAAGCCAGGATAAAATCAGTTATGGCCTGGAGATGAAACTTCCCTTCTGTCTGAATAAAACTGACATTTCTGTTCCACACTGCAGGTTCAACAAACAAAAGTTAATTAATTTAGGACAGAAATTCTTTTAATGCTTTTGGCAATATCTTAAACCAGTGAATCCAAATTTAAGTATTTATGATGTTCCAAAGTCTCAGAAGAGAGTGGCAATCGAAGAATTTAGAACAAAATAATGCGAAGAGCTGGGCCTTGGTCTGTACAGCATTCAGATTGCTAAAATGCCACTCATATGCCAAATACCATTTGCATCTAGATACTTCTTCTTTTCCAGCTAAGTGATTCATACTGTTGCTTATTTCCTTAAATTCTTACTGTTGGAAGGCTCAGTTCAATTTTAAAACTGATGCTCATTTGTTACTTATGAAATATACCAATACCTTGCAGTATGTTTAGAGACACAACTCACCATATGCATTTTATATGCACACATACAAAGAGACAGAGAGAAAGAATACATTAGAAAGACAATAATGCATCATAACATTTACCAGTCATTTGCCAGAATCAATTCCTGATGAGTGGGCTAATTTCCCCAGAGACAGATCATACTGTATTCTGCGTGGCTGCAGGCTTACTGCCCTGAGAATAAAGGACAGCTCCTCTACCAAGCCTGGAGATGTGAAACAATATCTCAAGCTCTAAGATGGCCTGTAACAAGTGTTTATGTTTGGTAAACACGGTTAGCACCACTGTAGCTAATTCTGTACAAAATATTTCTAAAATGAGACGTATGAAATTTAGTGTTTCATTGCCTTTTACGTTCCATTAACAGATTTCACTTTCAGTTAAAGGGTATTCCGATTTTATTTTAGCTTTTTAAATAATGGAGTCACATGAAAGTCTGGGTTTACAATTCTTGTTCTACTGTGCCAAATACTTGGGCCTAATCCTCTGCCCTCCTCTGGGCTCCCAGTCTGAAGTTACACAGCCTTAAGTCACCTTTAGCTTCAATCATTTTTAAAAAGGGTAGAATAGAGTTTCCTCTTTCCTACTCTGACCTGTTCTGTACAACCAGAACTGTACAACCAGTTCATAAGCACAGGTCCTTGTATGTGTGGCACACTTCTTAGCACAGAAAGAGCTTGGTCTTGCTCTAAGCTTCCAAGCAGTAACTGCCATGCTAGCATGTGTTTTTCACTAAATACGTCAGGTGACAGACCATTGGGACCCCTCATCCCTGCATTCACAGGCTTCACACCACCTACAAAAACAGCTGCCCAGGCCCATGAAGTCACTTATGAGGAGAGCCTGTAGGAAATCTACTTCCAGTTCTGCAAAACATTTTGGCTTACAAAATTCCATTTGATTCAAAAATCCTCCTTTATTCACAACTAAAAACTTCCAACCATTTATGTTTTAGAACAGAGCTCCAGAGGAAATACAGACAAGAACTTGGTATTTGAAAGATGTCAAGCTGAGGCAATCAAGTTTGGTCCTGAAGAAGAAACTTCAATGCTCCATAATGGCAGAAAGAAATGTTGCTGCTTATGAAATCAAAAAAATAGCAATTCTGAGGGACTGGTGACCAGAGATGGAGACATCTTCGTGTCTGAACACTTCCACTTGCCAAACACAGCACATGCAACATCAGGGTGTTCTATTCTTTTTCAGCCTGACACATGTTCCAACTTCACTAACGAAACTAGAGGGGCTAGAAAGTTTATGTTGGCAAAACAAAATGACAGATACTCAGTCACCCTAGCAGAACCAGTATACCAAGTTTAATCAGCAATTATTTCCAAAGCCCCAGGCAAAATTTTATAGAATCCCTATATCAGAACATGTTAATGTCCAGCTCAATTCTGGCAAAAAGCATGCATCTCCCACCCCATCTCCAATGACAAAAACTCCAGACAGGAACAAATCACTAGTAGCCTGGGGTTAGGAAAAAAGAAAAATCTCCTATATGAATGTTTATTTGTCCGAAGCCTTTATTTGTCCCAGCCAAGCCTTTGCTGCCAGCCACTGCAGCAGAGCATCAGCCCATGAGGTAATTCATTGCCCTACTGCAGTTCACACAGCAGAGTTCGCAGGACTTCAGAAAGGACTGACTATATGCCGCAGATACACTACAGAAGCACAAAAATCCTGACAAACAATATTCTTAAAACCTGAGGAAAATCAAGTCAAATGACTAGAGATATGGATCTGATATGGAATGATCAAGAGAGGTATATTTAATTATAGATTCAATTGAAAACAACAGTTCTGCAAAGAATTCAGGAAAAATATCAGAACTGGGTATGCTCATAAAGGAGAAAGTGATAATGCAAAACAAAATTTTTTATTTGCCTTTCTCATGGCAGGCACCTGTAGAAACTGCCAAAAATGAAAAAATTTATAAAATTTACTATGATTAAGGTAAATAGAGTAGAATACATGAATTCTTTATTTGTATGGCTATTGCACTTACTATAACAATTTTCTAAAAAAAGAAAGCAATGTCTTTTCATAATTATTGTACTATGCCTGTAGGTTTTGTCCCTAAGTAAAACAAGGGTAAATATTACTTTTTTAAAAAATTGCATACATACATATTTAACCAACATTCAACACAAACTTTATCAAATGGGGAACTTTAGATTTGTCCAAAATACAGTGTGAAGCATTGTATAATACTGCCCTGAGATGCAATTCGCAGATGGAACAAGATACTGAGTTCTGCTGGATCCTGGAGGGAAGTCTTTAAGACACGAAAAGTAAGGGAAGCACTGAATTTATAAGGAAAAGTCAGAAAAGCTGAATATATTTCATCTGCTTAACAGAGGTGCACAGGAACCTTCCTACAATGAAGGATGACAGGACTAATTCAGAAAATTACCGGGGTTGGGGAAATTATTATGACTGACAGAATGAAACTGTTGAGTACATAAATTGTAGCAATAAAAGGTATTAGATTATGAAATAATTTCCAAAAGAAAATGACAGAAGCATCATTGCCAATGACAAGCCATATACTACGCCAGACAAAACCTGAAAATAAAGACAACTTTTTTGTTTGCTAGACAGAAACAGTACCTAATTTACTCTTGCATAGATAGTTTTTAAAAATCAGGAAAGATGGGTGATGATCTGCTGTTAGAGGGAAACCATCAGTAGTTTTGCAGATCTGCATTAAGATCTGTGCTGCTCAGTATATTGTTAATAAAACTAGGGAAAAAAGTAAATATTAAGATGCAAGATTTGTTGACAATATTTAAATTAGCCAGGAAACTAAAATATGGGCTGATTGAAAAAAAAAAAATTCAAAAGTTACATTTACAAAAGGCCATGCACTTGGAAAAAAATCAATCTACGTGTCACAGATAAAATAATGGGCTCTGATCTGACTCCACTTGGAAGTATAATTCTGGGATTATAATCTTATTTCATCTACACAAATAATACACCTCCAGACTATTCCCAGGCCTATCCAAAGCCCATCTCAACAAATGTGGAGGAGCAGAGGAACAGCAGCAGGCAGGACCCCAACAGCAAGGTTTCAGCTGAGTAACACCCTGTCTGTCCCAGGAGAACCTCAGCCACAGTGCCCAGGCATGCAGCTCAGTAAGATGAGTTGCGGGGAACAGTTACCACTCGTCCCCTTTCAGATGAAGGAGGGTTTCTGCCTTGGAGCGTGGGACACATGCCAGGACGAAAGGCAAGGGCATTTTGGGATTGCACGGGGTTTATGAGCATGCGAGTGCTAGTGAAGACCGAGTTGGAGAGAAGTGCCCTGGGAGCAAGGGGCTTAGAGTGGGCCTACGAGGGCCAGTTGTGAGCTTGAGAGCACCAGAAAAGAGTGTTGGCTGTGAGACCAGGGGGCTTACATGTCCAGGTGCCAGTAACTGCAGAGACTGGGGCAGCCACTGGGCAGATCAAGCATCTGAGCTCAGCTGCTGGAAGGATCCTCCTCCAACCAATGTATACATATATTCTGACTCCCAGACGTTCCTCCTGCTTAAACAGAACTGTCTGTATCTGAGTGCTCTATCTGCCTGCCTTATCCCTGCTGGTCGTACACACGCACAGTGGATACCTCTGCCTGCTGGGGATACATTTCAGCCTCACCACTGGTTAGCCCGGGGGCACGGAGCAACAGCTGACTCACCTCTCTTGGGCTGTTGGACCTGGCATGACATACACAAAATACACGCTTTCAGGCAACCATCAGTTAAATGTTTAGTAGCCACAACAAACCAGCAGGTCATTAGTAGTTATACAGAGGAGAGAAAAAAATAGAGACAAGCTTAATACTGCATTAAACCCACTATTGGCCTCCACCTTGAATGCTGCCTATAGCTCTGCTCCTCCCCACATTATCAACGGCTGAAAAACTCAAACCGCACTGCCTGGAAAGGGGATGAAGGAGCCAGGATATAACAAAGGCCAATAAAATTCACAGGTGGCACAGCCTGGATGGAGAGTTGTACCTGGTGTAGCCCAAGAGCTAGGGAACAAAGCGCAGTGTGCTGACAATGAACAAAATGGAGGTAGTCTTCACGCAACTTGGATCTAAGTCATGGGACTCTGCCACAAGATACTGTGGACACTAAAACCCTATAACCTTAAGTAGAAGTCAAACAGATTTATGGAAGAGAAATGTAGTAATGGTTAATATGGTTAATAATCACACAAGATCATCCCTATCTCAAGAACCATACCACTTAAAGGTGGGAGAAGACAGATGGTGGGGTCTTCATCTTGTTGCTTAATCTTCTCAAGCTTTTCACTTTTGGCCACTGTCAGAAAGGATATGAGGTTAGATGGATTTTGGGTCTGACTCAATATGAATAATTCCTACCTTCTGTTCTTAATTTGATATTTTTAAAAATTAAAAAACAGTAATGACACAGAGGACATCTCCACAAACTGCTAATACTTTTCTTATAATGCAGACAAATCAGTCTGATGCTTTTTCCCCTTTTTCAGTCTGAAGTTCCTTTCTTAACCTGGATCATTTCATAAACCAAGGTTAGAGAAAGAACTGACACAGTAACTGCCACAACAAGGAAAACCAACATACTTCTCTAGGGAAATGGGAGGAGGTAGCTGGAGAAATGAAAAATGGGAAAACGATGCCAGTTTAGATAGATCTGCTACTGACAGAAGAGCAGCCAAAGCACCCCTTGCCTTGCTATACATATACAGGTGACAAGAGTGAAGGAAGGTTAAGGCACAAATGCATGGGAATCCTCCTGCACCACCATTTACATAGCACAGGGTCCAGCTCCTGTAGTAGCAATCCCTCATGTAACAGCCTAGATTTTTCCAGTGAGGGATTCGCAACCTCAGTGCTGCCTTTAGTCCTTGCAGTACAGATTCTACAGGACAACAAAAGTTAACTCTAAACCTTTGAATGAATACCAGCTGACTCTGACAGTGAAACCAAAAATCATGATTCATTAACTCCACCAAAACACCTGCCCTGTCTGAGGCACCTCCTGTGCGACAGAGTAGGTCCAGCCCACACCCCCTCACACCCACACTGGGGAAGACACGGCTCTTCTCCACTTAACACATCCACCTTAGACAAGCAAAATGACACAAACTGCATCTGTTCCAAGAAATATTTAAAACCCCAATAATGCACCATTATGTCACCAGCAAAGCAGAGAGTAGAAAGACGTGGTTTCATTCTACTCATTTTTAAGCAGTTCTCAGTTTAAGCAAAAAGCACAGTACAAACTGCAAACAATCATCTAAAATGTTACAATTACACAGAGCCACCTCAGTCAAAGCTTTCAGAAGCAGCAGAGACGATTCTCCCACGCTGGAGACAGCAACACAGTCATCATGACAGCATTTTGTTACTGTTATTTAAAAGGACAGAGTCTAGACCAAAGACACAAAATCAGCAACTTCAAGCTCAAGTTCAGTGAAGTCAGACAATTCAAATGGCTGCAAGTAAATAAGCAATAAAGGAAAGGGGACAAAAAAGTATTTGAAACAGCACTCACAAAACTCTGCCAGTAATGGCAGTATTTCAAAGTGCAAATCTGCAAGACAATAGCCACTGATTGACAGCAGCCTTCAATGAACAGACATCCTGTCTGGTCAAGTAAGAGCTCTAGTGCACGAGAAGACAATAAACATACATAATAAGAGATCTCAATAAATGTAATCCATTCCCACTTTCAAAAATTAAAAGCAAAATACCATTAAAATAAAATTTAAGAAAGGATATTATTTATAAAACTTTAACTAAATCAGATTTATTTATTTAAAGAAAGCAGAAAAAAATGCTCTGCTGAAGAAATGCTCCCACTGAAGAAAAGCGCTCTGATATAAAGGAAGTTCACCACGCTTAGGGTCTGATGGACAACTGGGAGAAATTAATTTCCATAAGAGGCTCAGATCTTCCAGAGGTTCATACAAGTGGGATTCTTGACACGTGCAAACTTTGAGTTTACCTCTGGGACAAATCATCTTCTGAAGTTCTCCATGTAAACACAGGGAAACAGAATTGCTAAGAACCATTAGCAGAGACACAGAAACCCAAGATGGGGTAAATAGTAACTCCTCTGCAATGACAGATGTGACTTTAGCATGATGGAGGAGCTCATAAGGATCTCAACATTGCTCCTGATTTGGACTCTCTACACTACCCTCATCTGGAGTTGCACTTTATTGTCAGATGGTTAGTAATAGTAAGTCATCTGTAAAAGCAGGTGGTTGCAGAAAATTAAGTATTTACTTCATCCAAACTAGCAGTGAAGATACTCATTGCTTTACAACATCTATGGGGACAGAAATGAGAAAAAAGACCATGTAGCACCTCAAGGCAGAGCATAGGAACCCCTGGAAATGCAACTAGTTAGTAGTGAGAGTCAGCTAATAAACCCCCATGAAAGCACTTGGCATAGTGTCTTAAAGAAATGACATGTCATGTTCACATCATCTTAAAACGCAAACACAGCTTGCTAAAACTGAATTTCCAATTGAATTTTCTTTCCACTCTAAAAAAAAAAAAGTCAACTGGTAAGCAGTGAGGGGTTGCCAATAATTTCTATAGGCGCTTACGCATATTTTTGGGGGGTGTTTATTTATTTATTAAAAATAAATAAATAAGAAATTAAAAACATATAGACACAAAATGACAAAGTATTGACCAGAAGTGGGAAATGTATCTATGGTGTTAAAACATTGAAACATTTCATTTGCAGTCTCTAGCATTAAGTGTGATGATAGAGAAAGCTAGGAATTAATGAACCATTCTAGCCTTGAAATTAGCTTAGTCCCCATAAATGGTAAGTAGTTGATTTCAGAATAAGTAAGAATAAATCTTATTAATGTGTAGCACTAGCTAGTGTTTTAGTAAGTCTTTACTCTCAGATGGGACTCCTGAAGAATCCTTCGTGCAAAGCAGGAGAACAGCACCCCTTCTTGCAGGTATCACCCACACCTCCTCTTTCCCAGCAAGATATATATTGCACTCTCAAATCAAATAGAAAAAACACAATAACAACACCACCATGATTTAAATGGCCACAACTAAAAGAAATTCAGCTTACCCAACCAGTATACATATTAAAATACAAAGTAATTGTCTATTAGTTAGACATGTTTCTGCCTCTCATTTCCTCAAAATCTTCTTTGTGAATTTTTGCCACAATACTAGCAATTGAAGCCAGTCAAGTAGAAGCATGACTGGAAATAAACCCACCGTAGCACAATTGTGTCTAAAAGCTTGAGATCTGTACTTTTCTTTTTAAGTGACATACAGATTATCTTTATTTGCTTAAAATGGAAGCTACCAGAAGAGCAACTTAATTAGTCCTTCCCTTACTGGAAGGGAAAAACTATAAAATGTGGGGAAGAACTAGTCACATTTACTGTAGAGTGTTGTCTTTAATAGTAAGATGGAAATGCTGGAAGTTAAAGTTGGTTAAAAACATGAATTTTATTAAAGCTATTTTTCCTGAAGGAAAGGAGAAGAATCAAAAACATGAATTTTTGAAGCAGATTTAGTAGAAGCTGAGACCAGCTACAGTCTACCAGCTACCATGGTGGTAAATGCAAGCCCAGCAGAAGCACAGGTAAAAGGATTTGGAAGAGAATGATACAAGAAAGCCTGCCCAAAGGACAGATCTAAATGTTAGAAACAGAATCTATCTTTTAGCCCCTACAAAAATAAAACCTAATACAGCGAAGTGTGCTCTGTAAAGTTGCACGAGATGAACAGTTGGTTCCCAGTCCAAGAACACGGCAATCCAGCTGCAGTCTATAAATGCAAACTCAAGTCTAGCTGAGTTTGCAGCTTGTCTAGTCTCAAACTATCAGCAGTAAGCAAGGATGACAGCCAAAGATAAAGCCAGCAGCCAGCCATCATAAAAATACCTTGTATGGTCTAAATTAGCTGTGTTCCTGAGAAGAGCCCTCCCCCTGGATTGTAACAGTGCTCAATATCCACAGGTAGAAGAAAGCACTTAAAAATACTCAGAGAAAATTTAAGACAGACAAGGTCTACGATGCTTGCTATGTATGCAAATAATACATCCTGAAATTACTTAAAAAACATTAGAAAATTAAGACAATCTGTCCGAAGTCCTTAACTCACTATAACTGTTCATTAAAAAATTTATTAAATACAGCATATATCTGATTTCATCCAGCTCACTCAGCTCATGTTTTTCTAAATATTTATAACTAAACATGTCAGAAATGCTAAACCAGGTTGGTTGGTTTGTTTGTTTTTTACAGCAGAATAGCCTTTTCGTATTTTTATTTTTGTTCACCTAATGACTTAAAACTATAGTTTTTCCACAATCAGGTAGGAGTAACACAACAAGGTTTTTTTCTTATGTACCTTCCCCAATTTCTGAATGCTCGTTTTGAAAGAAATCTCTTCATCAAATAATACATTGCACAAAATAAAGCAATAACCAAGGAAAACAAATGGGCCACCATATACAGAGTTTAGAATCCGAAACACTACTTTAACAAGAGAGTTTTTCTGAAGACTCATAGGCACTGTGCAATTTATCCTCCATGAGGTCAGACTGCCTAATCATCCTACATCACTATAGCACATGTAAAGGACACCTTGGGAAATTACGTTTTGTAATATTATAAAACACTTTTAAATAATAGGTAGCATGAAAAAGACTACAGAAAAACAAAACGGATGTTTTCATTACCCCAAGTTTCATTAATTACCAAAATTCTTCTTTGTTTCAATTTCCCAAAAGATCCTTGAGTTTCTAGAGAACCTAAAGGATCATTTCCCTAAAAAGTAGTCTGAAACAAATGCATCAGGTCAATGTATACTAGCTTTAAATGTAATTCATACTATATATTGTCAAGCACACTACTAGAACCTATGCAATAAGCATTCTGCAAGTTCTATTAATGCTGCTGTAAAAAGAAATATCCTATTTGCTCATTTATTTTCTGAGAAATGACACACCAACTCCATCTCAGCTCTCTCCCTCAGGGAACCAGGACTGATGTCATAAGTATCAGTCCTCCGGTAGCAGGAGAAGCCAATACACTCTTAGTTGGAGACTAAAAGCTTTCCAATTTCAACATATATATATATATTTATTCTAGTCAATATCAGTGCCAATGATTAAAACTGACACAGCTTTTATGTGCCTCTTGCTTTGCTGGATTTTAACTGGTGAGCTGAAATTTCTCATGGTATGTTCAGACTTCAATGACAAATTCCTTCTATTCTTATTTTTAACAGACAGAGAGAAAATGAACCCTTTATATGACATTAATTTTTCAGGCAGCATTTTCTTTCAAAAATTTCAGACACACCCTTTTCAGCTGAGGGCACCTGAAACCCAGCAGAGAGGACTCTGTACTAGAGACTGAGTAGACTTTCCAGAGAGCTTAGAAACCCCACAGAATCAGAGAATGAGGTTGGAAGGTAAGGTTGGAAGGGACCACAGTGGGTTAATCTGGTCCAACCTCCCTGCTTAAGTAGGGTCGTCATAGAGCACATTGCAGAGCAATGGCTGACAGACAGATACACCTCTCTTAGATCTTAATTTGTACACATCCATTAAAATTCTCATTAAGTTTAAAAATCAGTATTTTTGCAGAGTGCATTCATTTTGAGGAATCTGCCCATGGACCCACCATCCACAGGCAAATCTGTTGAGGGAACCCAAGCCTGGAATGGGCCACCAATTTCCATCAGCCTGGGACTATAGGAACAAGGACAGAAAATGTCTTCATCAGCAATGGATAATGGATCAGGAGCTAAAAGGGACATGAGGAAACCTGTTCTGTCCATGAGACAAACAGTAAAGTAACAAAACCCAAAACACATAAAGTGCTCAGAAGCATTGCAGGAGCAGAAGCTCAGAACGGAAATCAAAAAACAAACAAATTAGGTGAGGGGGGGGGGAAACTAAATTAAAAAAAATCAAAAACAAAAAATCAACCAACCAACCAACCAAAAAACTGCAAAACACCAAAACCTAGAGAACTACTTAGGACATGCATTGAGAAGGCAGAAAATGAAGAGCATGCACTTGTCACACAGAAGGGGAACCACGGAAAGGGGAGCCTGTACAAATTGTGAACATCTAAAAGGAGTAGACTGAAGCCTAAAGGAGTCAGGACTCCAGAGCAAGTATTCACTCATTGGTCCTCCTGCAATTTAAGACTTCGAGGGAATCCTTCATTTTCCCCCCAAGAAATCCCTGTACCTCAGTTGCAAGACAGACTGACCCTGTCGTATGCAGTCTCCATCTCTTCTTCCCAAAGACTAAAGACAGCTTCAGGGATTCCCTTCGCTCTGTCAAAGCTTGAGTGCAGCTGCAACTGAGGCAGGGGGAGCAATGAACAAAACCTCTACCTAATGTTGCTGTCAGATAAGACCAGTGAAGGGGCATGTTAGCAATGGCCAAAAAAATAGCAGATAATTTTGATTTTAAGCCGTTGGTTCCTTGTTTTGCCATCAATACAATGGGAATGATCAGAGTTTTACAAGACATCAATAAGTAGTCAGATAACATGGCAATCAGGGCTACACAATTCTTTAGAAATGAGTAATTAGAATTTGAAGAAGAATATTTGAATAATGAGGCACCGGCCATATCCTGAACGGTAAGGGGAAAAAAAAGACACTAAGTGCAAGCTCAGGAAGCAACCACTATTCATCTTTGCACTAAATACCAGTATGGGGGGTATATACAAGAATATATATCCCACACATCTACAGTAATTAAGGAATGTTTGTAACATATGCACTCAGTGCAGTCTGACTACTGCCTTTTTCTAGGCAATTCTGACTTTACTCCCTTTGTAAAATGTTGTATGCACAATAAATACAACACAATACTCTGAATTCATCCCTTGTTTCTAAAGAGCAGCTAAATTTAAAAACAGTTTAGAGAAGAAAAAAAATCTAAATTGAAAAAAGAAAGACATTTTCCTTCCAGACACCTGTGATAAAGGCAGAAAGTACAACTGACACACCATGATGGCAGCTGTAAGACATAACACAGTCAGTTGTATCAGCAGCAGCAGAATCAGAGGAGTTTGCTTCCCCACTGGTGGAAGTCCTCTCCTCAAATCCCACACAATTCCCTCTGCCCCTTTCCCCACTACAGACACTTTTCCACTCTGTCACATGCAAAGCCGCTCTTCACATCCCTTTTAACATCCCTACCAGGGCAAGCTGCTGCATATTGTGGCCAGCTCAGAGCTACATACATGCTGACTGCTAGCCCACACATGCCAGCTGTCAGCCCATCAAATAAAACATGCAATTTTAATGACTACCATAAAGATGTATAAATTTGTACATCTCTGCTCTTCTCAGACTCCAATATGTATGAAATCTGATGGAGTTTCTCTATGAGATTTCCACCTCTCTCCCTATGCATGGCTGAAGTTTTTTAAAATTTTCAACCCCTGTGTTGATGAGAGTTCGCTGCTAGTGGACACTGCTACTTGTTGGGACCAAGCCATGAAATCCTGTCCTGCTCCATGGCACACCATCTGGACACATCTAAGAGAGCCCATGGAAGTGCACCTCCAAGAGCACATGCTTTTACAAAGCACCGATTTGTGAAGCTCACTTGAACAATACCAGTACCGCTGAGACCCAGCCATTAGTGTACACTGAGACTGTGGTCTTCAGGCTCAGAGCCCTGAAAAACCTATACAGAATCTACCTATGTCTGAAGCATAGCTGATATCCCATCATTTCTCCCGAGAAATTCCATTTATTTATCTTATTTCCCAGAACAAATCTCCCCCTCCATGCAGTTGGTACGACAGTATCTTTTGTGAGCAAAGCCTCTGCTCCATTACTTTGGGGAAATTAATATGAAACAGGTTTTTCTTATTTAAACCTGTAAGGTTTCACACACTGCCTGTTTTATTCAGAAACTCCTATTTTATTTTAATTATAAACTTCCAAAGCAGAGTGTAGAGTAATGCCAGGTTCCTTTGTGGGTCCAATGGGGAAATATTTACTAAAAGGCTTCTTTATCAGCCCCTGCTCATTTTGAATGTCAAGAATTTTAATCACAGTTTTGGTCTTTATCAGAAAGTATTCTTTTGCATTAGATAACTCTTTCACCTTGTAAGGTTAAAAGCAAGAACACCTGGATTTGTTCATGGCTGTTTTCTAATATTGTTGAATTCTTCTTCTTCCTGGAGGAGAAAGGTTGAATTCTATTCCTTACCACATACAATGAAAAAGCAGAAAGTAGCATTTGTACCTGATGACCTCATTCTCTGATATTCCTTCAGTATAGTCAAAATCAGCTTCTGGCCACTTCACAGGATCTACTTTCTCCTGCAAATCTCTCGTTATGAGTACTACCTGTTATTACTGGTGCTACTTGTTCACAGCACACGATTTCTGTAGGTATCTGTTTCTTTGCCAGATCTTAACTGAAATCTGTGCTAATTAATTGCCTCTGGGTGATTGTTGCTCCTACTGTTCTTGTTACAACCAAATAGGTCAGAGAGTTGGAAGGATTTTATCATAATTGAAACAACTGAATACACTTGAAACCTTATTTTCCAGAATAGCCAGTGCCTTTTCTTTAGAACATCCTGCCATTTACACACTTTAGAGCAAGAACTTCAAATTTGCATCATAAATGTGTCATGGAAAATTACCCAAATTTAGCTGCAAAACCAATCACAAAAGAGTTATTTAGACATGTTCACTAGAAAGAATTTTTCATGGTCATTTCTCAGATTTCTGATGCATGTTCATAAGAAACAATAAGCCCTAATCTCAAAAAGCATACTGTCTTCAAAGGCTACAAGGACAAAACTGGACTTTTCCTATAAGGATTACTGCCAAAAGTTTTACAGTCAGATACAGAAGACAGGTGTTAGAACACACACAATACAGTAATCATTATGACCACTACTGGCAGCAAATATGAAGAATATAGGACAACAATTGACAGAGCAGGGTAGGGAAAAATGTATTAGCCAGGTATGTATGGAAATGAACCACAAAATCACAAATAAAACTTGTAAAACTTGAGATTATGGGACTAGGAGGTCTAAAGCTATCCTATTAACAGACATGTGAGACATGGAAAGCAGCCTATAACTTGCTGCAGAAAGACATCTAGACTGCAAGCCAGAGACAGTTACTTTCTCAAGCAAGAAAGTGTGAGGTTTAACTAATGTCTTGGCATGATGGGAAGTTAAGAACAGGGATATCTAATCTTTGGGTAAACCAACAGAACTTGGGTAAATTCAGAACTGGACAGCAATGAACATTTTAATGAGGCCTGGACAGCAGCTGGGAGCCAAGTGACTGCGCCTGCCCACATACTTGGACACAATCCCGCTGAGTGTGTGGGAGCCTGTGTGCGCCTGGGGCATTTTGTAATTGTTTCAAGGACCATTACGTAATGGTTTATGGACCAGCAGTGATTCACGAACCACAGGCTGAATAACACTAGACAAAATTACCTTTACAACCCCTTTTTATCATTTTCCCTCTTGATTCTATGCAGCAGTTTGCCCATACAATCCATTACTATTGTACTGGTGGGTAGAAGTGTCATAAATTATGCCCAGATAACATGCATTCATCTTACTTAGTTTGTCTTCACTATTACTACAGTGCAACTTATTTATAATGCATGTCTAAAGAGATAACTTAGTAACAAGAAAGACCCAAAGAAATAAGGATAAAAGGCGGAAAATGGGAAATAAAGGAAGATTAAGAGTGACAAAGAAAGAAAAAAGGAGAAGAATAGGTGAGACAGAAGAGGGGAAGCGGTTCAGAGACCCTCTGCTATTACAAGCAGGAAGGAGAAAGCAAGGAAAAAGACCCAGAATGACAGATCACACGCACAGAATCTCAAGGGGAAAAAGCTTTCCAACACCTCGAGTAAATCAACAGCTGAAACTGCAAATCAACAGCTGAAACTGTTTGGGAAGCATTGTCGGCATTCCTTGAAATTGCTGCTCTTGCTGGGTGCAGACTACTACAGTGATCAGTGCCCATCAAGTTGCTAAAACAGAGCTCACTGCCCAGTACTGCCAGGCATGCTTGTTCATGCTACAAACCAGGCCAGAGACAAAGCTTACTGCAGAGTAAAATCAAAATGTAGACAAGCTACTACATTGATTTATTATTTATTTTCATAAATAATTACTCACAAAAAAATCTTGAACTTTTAATACCATGGCTGCTACAGTACTCACACCCTGCTGCTCCAAAGCAATCAGCGAAGCAGGAATGCTGCCAGAGCAGCTCAGTTCTGTCCACTGTTGAACACACACATTCTTCAGAGTAGTTAACCACCAATTAAAGACAATACAAAAAAGAGGCTTTGCAAAAGCCATGCACACTTCTGCTTTCACCACTCACAACAGATGCACATGGGCTTACAGCATGTAACCAGATCAGTTTACAGTCTTCCTCCGGAAGTCACTCCAAGGCACATCAAATCATCTATCCCATTTCTAGGAAAAGACAACCATAGACAACACCAAGCAGACAATTCCAACTGATACAGTCTTTGATGTGTGGTCATCTTCCTAGAAGTTACCTCTCTCGTCATTAAACATGTACACTTTTCAGTTATGATCAGATGGTAATTTTCTTTATTACATTCTCTCTGAAGTGCCACTGAACTTACACTTCTGAGTTCAAACAGTAAAGTCCACATACTGCCAGTGCTACTAACTTTATTTATTACTGATCCTTACAATTAGAATTAAAATTTTTCCAATTACTGATTTCTTAAAACCTAAATGTTTCAAGGAAAAAAACCCACATAACCTTGATATACATAATGCATTATTAAAAAACCAGACATATTTGAGTTCTGGTCATTCCCATGTTGAGCTGCTGGATACATGGTTTTAGAGTGCATGGATACATGCAGAGTGCCTAGTGACAGAGGGCTCCAGAACTCCTGCTTTACATTTCAAAATGATGGGCTTTCAGGGTTCCCCTATTCCCAGCTGCAGAGCATAGAAACCCACAGCTCAAGTTGTAACATGAGTTGCAAGTTATTCCAACTGTTAAACAGCAGGGAATCTGGAACTGAGAGCTCTCAGTCTCAAAGGGTCCAGATTTTCCAAGCTCTCCTATTCATGGGCAAAAATACTTCCCTCTTCTCCCACTCATCTCCTAAATAGTGAAGGTAATGGACTGTGATATATAAATTAAAATATGTATATTCATCACACAGAAAGTAAAATCAAACATTTAGCTCAAACAAGAAAAATCTTAAGTGAAACAAATAAGGTCCACACATAAAAAGGCATATGCAACTCAAGAGGAGAATAAAAAAAAAAAAAAAGGAAAATATATGACCAGCCTTATCAGTGGTTTAACTGAGTTCAAAGAAATGTTCATGGACAAGTTCTGATTTTTCTTAACTCTGTGACTCCAGCTGTTTTTTTCATCTGTTCATGTGAACCAGAAAGAACTAGGAATGTATTTTAACTAGGGAAAAGGGATCTTTGAAAAAAGAAAAAAAAACAGAAAAACATTGAAGACTAACATGAGAGAGGCATGATTGATGGAATTAATAATTCTTGCATAATTAGCAAACGATTTAAAGGATAATGAAGAGAGAAGCAGACTATGAGTTGTGTCAGGGTATCTGGGGAAAACGAATAGAAGGGTAACATAACGGTAAAGGACCAATGGACAATCCAGTGAGGAGCTCTTCTCAAAGAACAACAATAACTCTAAAAGCAGGGAGAAAGATGGATTTGTGGATTTTCAAGGTTATAATAAAGGTACATCTGGATCTTGGCCTTGGGCTCCAGTCTTCCAGCTTCAGAAAAGACACTGACCAATGACACAGGTGTGGAGAGACAAGCAATATGCACCCACATACAGCAGGTCTCTACCAGAGACATGGACAGCAGCGACAAGGACAGATACAGGTGAAAGCACACCCCAGTGGGTAACTTCTATTTACCCATTTTCAAGAAAACCAGAACAATCATCAGAGGTATCAAAAGACTTTGCAAAATTAAACTGTGAATTCCATTTCCACACAAAACTATTTAGACAATTGATTACAGGATTAAATGAGGCATTTGTAGAGATGACAAGCATACTCACTTTATAACAGTAAGCAATAAATTATAAACAGACATTTCAAATGTAATACAAATTCTCAAACTTCGGGACAATAATAAACTTCTAACCAATATCCCCAAAATGAAGGTTATCCTGCATTTCACTGCTAAGGATTTTATTGCCTAGAAGCAGGAAATACCAGAGACAGTTGCAGACAAAGTAGATGACAAGACCTCTGCCTCAATGGCCACAGGAAACAGTGTTCCTGTTTGAACATTATTTTCTCATTCCTTTTCTCTCTATTAAAAGAAAAATCAGTTAAAACTGAAAAGAATTGCATTGCAAAAACTGAAGATTGTTAAAAGAAATAAACAATGAAATGTTATGAAGCCATACAAAAATACTAATAACATGAAGACATCAAGGCTAGTATAGGAAATGAAAATTGAAAACATTAGATAAACTAGGGACTTAGGCAAGGTTACTTAGGTTACTGGAAAACAATTTCATGTTGGTTTTCCTTTCCTTAAGAAATTGCTCATTTTAATGTAACTAGAAATAACAAAACATAAAAACAGATTTTGCATACGTTTATTAAATGCTTCACCACAAAAGCAATTAAAACATTTGCAGAATGACGAGACGTAATTAAAACAATTTCAAACAATTTCACCCCATGATTTTTTGCTTATTCCTTCGTTTGACTATCCTAAGCTGACTTTTAATGAATAAAAATTAGAAATGCTTTTTCAAACAAATCATGTTCTGAATTTCAAATTGTGCTTACACAGTGTATACTGTATGCAAAGAAGACAACGAAGGAACCACTAGACCTTTAAGTTGTTCTTTAATAGAGGTGACATTATGTTAGTATTTCCTTGAATGGGCAAATACCAGCTCACATCTTTGAATACCACAGGACGACTTCTATTTACTGTGTAACATTTATTGAAAAGAAAAGAAAAATCACCAAAACTTCTTATGAAGAAATATTAATCAATCTGGCATTCTCGCCACTGCCAATTTAATAAGGTTTCACGGCAATATATTCTACCTGTTTGCCTATAGGTGTTTATGGGTGTTTTTTGCCTTGAAGATTTTGCCTTGAAGATTTAAATTCTTACTATAACTGCCCTAATTCATTGCAATCTTGAAATACCACAAGAGGGATCAAGTATATAACACTGCATTCCAAACTCAGTTTTAGAAAAAAACAGAATATGATGCTGACAGCAGAATGCAGAACCTAATATAAAAACTATTTACTGCTCTTTACTATACCAGATGATGTTTACAGCTTAAGTGAAGCCAAAGGGTGGTCATGGGGAAAGCAAGCAGTTCTTGCTGTGGTCAGACAGAAAACGAATGGCAACTGCTGTTACACATAATGGGGGAAGCAGCTGAGGTGTTTAAGTCCATCACCATTGAAAAGACAACCCTAGAAGCTCAGTAAAGCAGAAACAAACCCTAAAGGTGTCTGAGACCAACCTCTGAAGCAATCTCCAGTGTAGTCCAAATTGCTGAAACATCAGGAGGAACGGTGAAGATTAACAGTTAAATCATTCTCTTACAGATGAACTTGGAATCACAGCATCATTTAGGTTGGACAAGACCCTTAAGACCATCAAGTCCAAACATAAACCTAGCACTGCCAAGTCTAGCCTGGTACAATTCTTCTATACGGTCTTATGCACCATAGTGTTCACATCTTAGTATTGGCAGAGTAGCCTTTTTAAGAGATTAAATGTAAACCCTTGGTTTTACATGCAACGGAAAAAATTGTCTCCTCTCTTCTGTGTAACTGGGCAATGGCAGATCACAAACTTGCTCTTGAAAGATCAAATAAGCAAAACTGCATTTATTCTTGTCTACTTTTATCCAGCACCTCAGTTGAAGGATGGCATTTTCATTATGAAAATAATGCCCTTCTTTACCTGATTAAACATTTATGTTCAAAAGATGTTCCTTGAAGACTTTTTTGCAGGGAAATTTTCAATAAACGCACTGAGATGCACTAGTAGAACAGGAAACTAGCATATACAAACAAATATTCATATGGTTTAATGACTCATACACCAATGTTCTTTACCATGGCAATACTGAAATCTGTTTTAAGACATGAGTATTATTTGTTAACAGAGAATTTATTTATTTTTTTAACTGAATGGAAAGATATAGAGCACTAGAACAGTTTTATGGCAATGTCATATTGGAGAATAATATTGGGTTTATCCAGCTTTTTCATTATTATTCAGCTTACTCCATGGATGATCCATTTGACATTGGCTTCCTGCTTTTGAGGATGAGCAGGTAGACTTGGAATCCTTTCAGTGTGTTGTATTTGCACAAGTAAGTGCAGTTCTTTTCCCAGGCAGGAAAAAAAACCTGCCTCTTTTTCTTCTAATTGTATCTTCTAACCAGCTATTAAAGAGAAATCTTGTACAATTCTTGCAAACAGGAAAGACTACAGACCACGGTGTTCCACTGACTGAAGAAGGAGACATGAGACTTCAAACCGCAAAGCAGATGTCTACTGTGATCTTGCATCAAACCACACCTCTGTCCCAATTTTTTTTTTCACAAAGTAATACCTACCTTAAAGAAGAAAGGTTTAAAGTTTATAAACCACTGCTGAAGATGAAACAAGCTAACAAATTCAAAGTTCTCTCTTCTGATGGACAAAGCAGAAAACATGGACTTGACTGAGAGCATTAATAATTTCCTTTGGAAATTTTAATATTTCTATTATTACTTAGATTTCAGTAACAACTCCCAGGTGACAAAGTACTTTCAAACTACAGACATCAGCAGTCCATAAAAATAGAAAGACTGTGATGCCTCAGAGCTTTTTGGATTTTTTTAACTTCTGTAGATTTTAATGTAGCTGTATTATATCCCTTACCCTGTAGCATAATGTTTACACGTACCCAACCCTATTATCCCATTCCATATCAATCCCTCTAAATTCTGTTAGCATGCTTAGTCTTCTTTTCAAGGTAGAATTGTAGAAAAACATCCTAAGGCCTGGACCAGAAGATATCACAAAGACACAGCGATCTTCAAGCCCAGATTTTTGGAAGAACTCCAAGAACTGCGTGTGCTGCAAAGAAGATAAAGACGAGGAAGAAGGGGTCCCACAGACCCGAGACAATTCCCGAGGCAGTGTGTTGGGGGGCAGAACTGGGTATGGATAAATCTGGGATTGGATGGACTTTATTACAAAATCATAGAACCACTGTCAGAGGGCACGTGCGTGATGTGTATTCCCTGGGCCTCAGGCCTGAGATTAAAGGACCTCTCCTTATCTTATCCACTAAATTGGCCTGGAGTCTTTTTTCTCCACATTCTCTTAAGGCAACAACTGGAATACAAAATCAAAGTAGCAAGGATTATCTGAAAGTATATGTATTTTAAACTGCCTGGGAATTAAGGTACATGGCACAAAAACAGCATTACTATTTTTCCTCCAAACATCTTTCAATGCTAATTCACAGTAACAGCCCCAGAGTGTTAAATCCCTCTTTCTCAACAGGTGATACTCTCATTCCATCCAATGCCATACTCCAGTTTTCAAAAAACTAAGCCAAATTTGTAACTGTCCCAAATGACAACAGCACAGGTATCCTACTTTCAACAGATTCAACAGAAAATTCTTATTGATTTCAACCACAATGCTACCCTGGTTTTGTCCAGTGATAACTTCTGCTTCCAGCACTGTTACAGTCAAATATGCAGTAGGGAAAAGTTTGTGGTTTTTTAGGATCCACGTGCACAACAAATTTGGAAGAAAAAAAAAAACAAAAAAACACCCAAACAACCCTCTCAATGTTTCCACTCTGACAAAGATTTTTTTCCTCCTCTATGATATATAATAGTCTCTTCATGATAATGAATCAGGCAACTGAAAACACAGTGGGATCTCAGACCTGTTTGGGTAAATGGTATGTGTCACTTTTTGTGATAAAACTGCCATCTCTGAGTATATATTTTTTGCACATTACTTTCATTCATGATGTAACATTTTTCAATGCAAAGAAAAGATATTTTTCCACCAGAAAAAAAAAAGAATAAAAAACATCCTACAGTTAAACACATTTAACTTCTCTTCCAACAAAGAATATGAGAAATAAGCAAAGGAATACCACCTAAGAAAAATATGCTTTACATGTTCTCTGGGAAAAAAAAACCTAGTCTTTTAATAAAAAGAGAGGGAGAAAATTTACAGTATTTTAAATCCGTTTTACTGGCTTTTTCTTTCCCCTACAAAACAGGTATTAGCACATATCACAAGAATGATCTTTATTAAAGAAAATAAACAATTGCTTTTTAGAACTACCCTTTGATCCACTTAAGCATATACATTATAAGACTAAATTTAAGCACACTGACTTCAAAAGGATTATTCATTCTCAAGTATCTAAATCAAAAGGAGTATGGCCAGCAGGTCAAGGGAGGTGATCCTCCCCCTCTACTCTGCTCTTGTGAGATCCCACCTGTAGCACTGTGTACAGTTGTGGTGCCCCCAACATAAGAAGGACATGGAACTGGTGGAGCAAGTCCAGAGGAGAGCCACGAAGTTGGTAAGGGGACTAGAGTACCTCTTCTACAAAGACAGGCTGAGAGAGTTGAGGCTGTTCAGCCTGGAGAAGGTTGCGTGAAGACCTCATAGCAACCCTCCAGTACGTGAAGAGATCACAAGAGAAAGCTAAAGAGGAACTCTTCATCAGGAACTGCAGGGATAGGACAAGGGGGAATGGCTTCAAACTGACAGCAGGTTTAGATTAGATGTTAGGAAGAAATTCTTTACTGTGTGGAGGGTGAGGCACCGGGACAGGCTGCCCACAGAAGTTGTAGATGCCCCTTTCCTGAAGATGTTCAAGGTCAGGTTGGATGGGGCTTTGAGCAACCTGGTGTTGTGGAAGTTGTCCCTGTCCACAGCAAGGGGTTGGAATAAGATGATCTTTAAGGTCCCTTCCAACCCAAATCATTCTATAATTCTATCTGTACACATAAGCAACAAAGGGTTCAGTAGCCTTGACTTACTCAACTTTTTCAGATGAGCATCAAATGAACTGGGACCAGATGCATAATCCATTCATACAGCTAGAAGCTAACCAACACTACTGAGAGTTATGATCTGACCAGAAAAATACGTATATTTTTAAATACTTTGCTGGATTAGGGATTCCATGCGGGACAGTTTGCTGGTTCAAGCCTTTCACATGCACATTCTGCTGATAGACAGATCTCTTTTGGACATATTATGAATTCATGATAAGTTTTTTTTCTTTTAATCCTTAGCATGCTATTGATTGAGGCAAAATGCTTAATATTTGATTATGAGCTGGAATCCACATGCCAATACAGTAATTTACGTGTCTAAACTTGAATACACGAATTCATAACATTAGGTTAAAAATTGTTCTATTTAAAGAATACTGTCACAAACCATGGCTTTAAAACAACCCCAGGAACAGACCTTCACTTGTGCTCCCTGTGTATTGTACTTCAGTAGCACAGAATGCCAAAAAGGGTATATTCTTAAATACCACGAAAATGCTTACCTTTAACCTTGCACATTCTTCAATGTGTGTAAACACAATTCTCAGTATCTTGTGTAGGAATAGTCTAATTCAGTATCAACCAAAAAATTACAGTGCATTCGCATAACTGCATAAAACCCCAAATTTGTCAAGTAAGACATTTAGAGGTTTCACATAAACATAAATTGAATTTTCTTTTTAATGACTGAAAGTAAAACCACACAAATTACAAAAAGACACTTTATATAATTATTACAGGCAGTTAGCACTACGAAAACAATAAGCAACACTTGAAACAAATCAATTAAAGGCTATTTTTCAATACTTTTCTTCAGAGTACCAGCCTAAACACCACAGAATTGTTTGGTTTCAATGAACAGGCCAATCGTGGTATTTCTTCTTTCTGCTGACTTCCTTCTTTGCAGTTAAAGAAAAATTAAATATGCTTAGTTACAAAAAGGGGTCAGAAGAAAATATTGCCAACTCTGGTAAGAACAGAAGAAAAAGAAGGAGTCATGGAAAAGGACAGAAATGTCAAAACTACCCTGATGTATATTATAAGTTGTGAAAGAAAAAAAACATTCAAGACTAGTTTTTAAGATGACAAGGGATTCCATAACTCACCTACAAGGATGCTTCTTATATTTAAACCTGAAGACGACATCATAAAAATCTCAGAGTTTGTGCTTTTTAAAATTACTTCAATCACTTCACAAAAAAGAAACATATGTACAGGAATATGGCTCAAGGCACTACTTACCTACTACCCTGATCTTTGACAAAAGCAGAAATTAGAATATAGAGCTAACAGTTGAACCTTCCTCTTTTTCTTTGGTTAGAAAAATATATCTTTAATGGCAGAGGTAAAGTTATCTGAAAATTAAAGTTCTTTTCATATTAAAGTATTCCGAAAAGCAAGAATCAGTTCCCACTAAATATTTAAACAAATAGCAGTGAATATATCTAAAATGTCTCTAAGAAGAATGATGAACTACTGCAAAACACAGTATTCATAATTATTGTTTCTTAAACAAATACATAAATATAGGTATCAGCGCATGCCTAAATCTGTGCACATGTTGAAGAAACGCCTTAAGCAGACAGGAAATTTCAAAAACTTCAGGGTTAGTGCACTCAAGACAGACACAGAAAATAAGACAGACCATAAGAAAAGCCTAAGTCTGTGCATCATTTTTGTCAGCAAATGTAGCAAGAGGAATACTAAGGCTTTACAATAGTCCAATCAAGATAATACGAAACTTAAGTTACAAGACATGTTTGTTCAGTGAGCAAACACGAATACACAAAAAACATCAGCCATGTTTTAACACCTCATGCTTGAGGTCGGGAGTTTTTGCTACTACTAACATTCCTGAATTAAGCCATTGACTCTCAAGAGCTGCAAGTATAAAGCTACCAAGTTATCCTTATACATTATCCATTTCATTCTTTCTCTCCCCTCTCCATAGAGCTGCTCACCACTCAGCTGAAAGCATTCGATCAACTGCTTCCCTTTTGACATGCAAATCCTGCAAGTTTATCTGGGTCCTGTACATTTTGTAAACAGTCCTAGCAAGAGGTGAGCTTAAAAGCACTCCAAACTGTAATTTCAAAATACACTTCTGTAACAGAGGAGACATTTCATCAGTCCTGTCAAATCATGGTGCACATAGAATCTTTTACAACACAGTTTACCTAAAGCCAATGCCTTATATACCAGTTGGCTTGGGAAAGGTTAGTACTACCAAAAAAAGTCAAAGTAAATTACAGGTATATTCCTCACAAAATTGGAAGCTTTGTCAAATACATCAGGTATTTTAAAAAGACTCAGGCTCAAAATGTCTCATTGCATTCAAAAACACTGAGATATTTACAAATATAATCCCGAAAATGTAAAAATATCGAAAGAATAAAACTGGTAGATATACGTGGAGGAGGCAACATATTTTTGGCAATAGTTTTCTCTGACTTTTCAGAAGAGACCTTGGACTAAGAAACAGCCTCCACTAACAGTTACAAGGGCTCAGTAAATTTGCTGCCACAAGTGAATTAACCTTCAGAATCCAGAAGAGTTGCATCCATTCACTCCCCAGAGTATTTGCTGTGTGACTACCACTCCTCCTCCTGCCCAGCTGCTACGTAAATAATCCATTCCTAACACAAAAACAACTAAATACTTTACTGAAAATGCCGCTGAGATTAAATTTTTGTCAGAGTAGTAAAAGTGTGTTTATTCCACAACAGCCTCATCTCAGACTCTGGTCCCAACTCTGTCATGAGGAGCACGGGGAAAAGTGATGATAAAATCCTGCCAGTTACCAATACTTTAAAATTATTTTGAGAAAGCAAAGTATAGCAGGGAGCTTGATGCCATTCATTTATTGGAACCATCCTGGCTTTAGTCAGATGCCAAAAAAACTTCTCAGGTGAGAGGCAGCACCTGTGAGCACCAGCTCATTCCTGATCTTCAGTAAAGAGGAGTAATCATGGTGAAAGTAGAAAGGGAAGCTGCTCTTTGCGACAGCAGTACAAAGGACTCAGTATCTGGTTCACAGAGATGATAATCCAAATAAAATAGAATAATATAATTCAAATACTCCACAGGCGTGTCATTTCTATTTTGATAACAACTTGCTATAACCATGCGAAACACATTTATCACACAGATATTTTTGATCACCGGATTTGGTGTGATGGTAGCTGTTACTTCACCCCAAAAAACCACCAGCTATTGTTCTTAATTTGATTGCCTGCAAAAAGTTGTTCTCATTAATACCATCCCACTGTAAAAGAAACTAAATTGACAAATAAGCGCTGGACTGCGGAACACCTGTCTCCATCGCAGACAACTGTAGAAAGCTGCGCTACTTCTGTGGCTCTAACTGATATCCATATGAACAAAAAGCTTGAAACGTGAGGAATCATCTCAGATTTGGTTCACTTAAACACACACTCCAGTCACTGATATCTTCTTCATTTTGTTGGTTAAATGTAAATGTGTTGGTTTTAATTCACACATTGCAGTGTGGGACAGAGAGACCATGTCTCACTGTACATTCACCTACTAAGAAATTGCTTCAGCAAGGAAGTGCTACACTATATAGCATGGTTCAGTAAACAAAAATAAGCATTTTAAATAGTGCCTGCCTTCCTAGGAAAGACAGTTACTGAGACGACACATTCTGGCAATACTTTACAACATCAAAATACTGTCTGTTAATAAGGAAAAGTTTGTAGTCAGTTACAGAACATTAAATTACTACCCCACAAAATGGTGGCATTAAAACTTCAGTCTCATCCCACTAGTAAAAAAACAAAATTCTGATAAGTTATTTTTAATTGTCATCATTACATTCCTATCTTTGTATTTCAGAGAATAACTTCTGTTATTTTGAGAGAAGGCAAACTTCAGTGAAAAAACTAATATCCCTAATATCTATGCAATCCCAGTATGTAAAGAAGATGCTAAAACTATTAAAATATTCTCTGAAGTTTTCCCTTCAGAGTAGCAGAATCTTCTCAGTGCTGGTTTTCATTAATAACAAGAAATTAAATAAGGCACAAACAAGACTGAGTCAGTCATACCTGCCATTTTCAATTCCTGTGGTGATTTCCAAACACAAAAGACAACAAAATTTCTTGTGGAATATGTATTGGTATCGAAACTGTCTGTCCCTGCTTACCTGGTTTTTTCTTCCTATGTTCCCTATAAACTATTTCAACAGTAAGCAAAGAACACTGCTTCTAAGTTGTGATGCAGAATCAGTGAAATGCAGAACTTGCACTGATAATGACTTTGAAAAAAACCCAAACATTAGATGATCAGCACCATTCAGAGCCATAAAATCTTACCACTTCATACCACAGAAAACACCAGAAGAGTTTGTGTTCCCCAGCCACCCAGCATAGTCACTGCCAGTAGGAAGAGGAAAGCAAGAAACAAACAAACAAAAAATCAAGCAAACAAGCAAACAAAAAAACCACAAAAAAACCCCAAAACACTAGTAGGGTGATACAGCAATCAAGATTACTCATATCCAACATAAATGTTATTATTTTACCCTGAATTTTACAGAGTGTCACAATCATCTTGCCTGAATGAAACACTGAGCAGGTGATCACCCTGACCCCATACACATAGGATGCTCTAGTCCATTTTTGCGTAAGTCAGGATGGATGGTACTCTTGACATTTCAACATGCATAAATTCAAATGGCCTAGGTAAAACATTCAAACACAATAGAATTTTACAGCCACAATCATAAGACCCTTACAGATAACTGATGACTCTGCATCTTTTTTTCCAAGAGCATCAGCATGACTAACTAAAGAGGGGTCAGATACAGGCAATAGGGAGAAAGTGCACATCAAGTCTTACCTACTTTAATCACCAGAGTGCAACATGATCTTGACAGCTCTTCAGGGAGAGCCTTGAGCTATGGCAGCTCAGGTAATTTTGAATAATACTAAAGAAACAATCCATAGTAGGGGATATAGGTATGTATTGAGATTCAAGGGAAGTTGTCTACATCTAAATTACTGAAGGATCTAACACCGAAGCTTCTGTGTTTCCAGTCATGTCGCTCTCTAATGTTTCAGTGCACAAGAAGTTCTGATCAAAAACTTGTTTAGAGCTTATGCCCTTCATAGCTCCCAGATAACCACAAAAGTAACTGTGCCTGTCAGTGGCAAACAGTGCTTCAAATTCTACATGTTGCTGTTCTTTGACACAAGTTAGTGTTTGCTGCCATCACTCTCTGTTATCAAATATATCTGCATTTCTCATGAACATTAGCAAAAGTTGCTTCCCCTCTGAAAAAAAAAAATTGTTTTCACCCCAGTATCTCACATTTTCTTTCTATATGGGGAAAAAAACCTTGGTTATGATTCAGACACAGTAGATGATCATCTCCCAACAATCAGTGAAGACCGTATCTTCATGAAGATTCTACAAGATTTAGCAAACTCTTTTAATGCTACAGGCCATAAAACGCTGCTAACTTGGCCATGCAGATCACAGGAGATGTAGATGCTTTTTGCCTATTCTCAGTTCCCTTCATGCTGAAAGGGCACTAGGGACCAATTGTTGCCTCCTTTCCATCGCTGTGTTAGAGTCCTCCTGGTCCCAGCAGATTTTAAGAGAAAGAATGCAAAAACTGAGAGAGCATGCCTGTGTCCTTTGCATGCTGACGAAAACCACCTCTAGAGTGTCATCTTATCCCACCCGGCAAAGGGTTTCAACAACATTCAGTTTAGCAAACAGAGAAAGGCCAGCTGTCCAAGACACAGTTCAGTCAAGACTGCAAGACTGAGGTGAAAAGAGGCAGAAGCTCTGACAAGGCAAGGACAGAATACATACAACTGGTAATTAGTATTTTGTTATTAATCTATCTCCTAGAATTAGTGTTTTCCAATTTGAGATTTAGTTGTAGTTTCAGATGCAGGAATGCAGGTAGTTAAGCCAGCTTCTTATGTCAGCAGCTGAGATATGATGACATTTCCTTTCATTTTCGTCCTTCCTCACCTTTATTTTGTCCATCACTTCTTCACCTTAAATGTAACCAACTACAGTGTGCTTTGCATATCATAACTGACCAAATGTCCCAATTGTTCACGCACTAGGTATCTATCTGGACTCCACACTAAGTTTCAGCAATGCCTTCCAAGCATCTCTCTCCACATGTTCATCCCCAACACCCAGTCCTCACAAAAGGCTTTCTGCCATCCAGGTTATACTTTAACTTTTCACGAGGCATGTGACAGAAGTGAGAAAACAGATAAAGACAAACAGAAGGCCTCTGCACAAGGTTTCCAATCCTAGGTCTCCAGTTCTCACTTTCTTGAGTTTCTGAGGAGCCATGTAAGAAGAAAGAGATTCCTCTTGCCTTACCAGGTGAGAGCCTGAAACACCCTCAGCCTTCTGTGTTCAAAATCTAGAAGCTAATTTTTAACACACACCTGGAAAGAGTATGAAGCATAACCTCTCTAAACTGGTCTCCTTTGTTATTGCTAACCCACAATAACATGATTAGATTCAGTAAGAGGCTCATATCTCTGCCTTATCTAAGAAACCGATTCTATTCCAGCCTAAGATGAGCAGACAAGCTCACGCAGCAGTAACCTCAGGGATAGATGCTTGTTGTCAGCACATCTTCCATGAGAACATGCTGGTTTTGAATTTGAGGATTCACACAATACTTGCATATTTTTTATCCTTGAGTCCTGGGGTTTAAAACATTTCCTAATGTTTCCTTTAAAATGCTTCCTAAAGTTCACCTCATTTCCCTGACTTTCAAGAACTGTGAACATGGATGGAAGAGCAGAAAATAAAAATACAATCTTTCCCTCTTCCTCAATGTAACTGGGCTAATGTGTTAAACATAGGGGCAAAACAACTGTGGAACACATAATACTTTAAAAAAAGAGAAAATAAAGAAGGCCAAAGCATACTTAGGTGCATTCTTAAAATTAACAAGCATGTACATTAAGGGATCTCAAGCAGTCCCATAGTGAGCATACAAGATATACAAATACTGTTTTCTGTACTCAAGTCAAACTTAATCAGCTCTAAAGTTGAAACAGGAGTTCCATAAAACACCTTCATTTAACTTGATTGGAAGGGATACTGAACAAAATTCCAGTAATATTTTTCTTCTTAAAGTATTTACTCAGATATCACTTCAACGACAATTATTTTAGGTGGTTTATAACAAGATCTGATTTAGTGTCTCAGGCAGAAAACTGGGAAGGAGGGAAGTGTGCCCAGAATTTTACAGACACTGTCTTATACTGGTACATCTTCACGTGTCATTTTAGAAATGACAGGGCTTACTGCATCAGGTATATCTTACAGATCTTTTGCTCAACACAGAACACAATTCCCATTCTCTAAAGGAAACAACTCTTTGTGATAATTGTGGTGGTGAAAGCCAGAAGCAGCATAATCACTGCAGAATACTGTTCGATTATAGAGGAGGCAGCAGAACACCACTAACTGAGCTGCAGTATGCACAAAAAAGGAGTTATCCACTTCATATTTTAAGTATGGTTTTAGCCTCAGAAAACTAGCACAATATGATTTTTTAGTTGATGTAAGTATCCTACATAATTTCCACAGTGAAGACATCTAAAAATACTTGTTGAAATACCACAGATTGCCACCTCTCAGAAAAGAATCTTCTCCACCACAAAGCACTCTCATAAATGCTAAACCCGACATGCATACATGTGCTCTGATGCTTGGAACATTAACCCAGGTTACTCTCCTTCACTCAGGGTATCAATTGTTGCCAAGGTGAGCCAACAGCATTGACCTCGTCTCTGCTACTTCATTTCAGCAAGACCAGCCAATTTCCATCAGCAAAATTCTGATTTTGTCAAGTTTTTGGATAACCTCTATTTCAGCACATGACTTGTAGGAACAACAACAACAGGCTGCACGCTAAGGACTTTTTGAGGTAGGTATTCAATATGGATGGGGGGGCTCTGATGCAAAGAAGGGGCAAACAAGAATACCCATGCACTAAAATAACCCTACCTGGAACAAAGCCAGTGTGTCTGCACAAGGTTATCACTGTTTGCAATATCCCAGCAGCTCCTCACATCAAAACAAAGCAGCTCCTTGGATAGTTTTTAAGTTGATCCCTCGCACCAGAACATTCTACTGCAGTAGCACTGCCATCCAGACATACCAGATGAACTGAGCATCAGGGGTGAGGCAACAGCCTTGAAGTGCTCCCCAAAGCAGTGCTGCATTGGTTTGGACAAAGACCATCAGTACCCAGTGAAACTTTTATGCTGCAGCGCCTTGAGGATACAGCAAGATTTTCACGTCCACATCCTCTCTAACAAATCCACCCACCTCTCAAGTCTCACATCTTAGTGCCCAGAACTTCTCTCTCTTCCACAGTTGAGGACATGAGGGTCCAATCAGCTTCCTACAAGGTGCACACAGAGGACCCAGGATCCATATTAGAGCTCTCGAGAAGGTGCTAAAGGGAAGCCTATGAGGACTGAGGGGAAAAGATGCTCTGGTACTAAACCATTTCTGGTTCACCAGAGGGAAATCTTTCCCTTCCCAGTTTTCCCAGCACCTCCAGTGCTGACGTTTTCCAGTTCAAATCTGCTGCTACAAATAGACTTGAAATTAAGGCTGCACAGTACCTGTTTATTATGACAGAGAAGGGGGGTATGAACTATGGATATAATAAAACCAGCAGGGGAGGCTTCCCTAAAAGGGAAAGACAGCAGGAAGCACATGGATAAACTGGCATTAGTTAGCTACTCACTTATCTTCTGAGGTTTTGTTTGGTTTGTGGTTGTGGAGTATTTTTCTGGTTTGGATGGGTTGTTTTTTTCCTTTTCATTTTATAGTTGGTTTTACAAGTGATCACCACAGAGACACTTCAGTGCCAAATTAACTTAGCGGGTCTGTGTTGTTATACAGCAAAATCACAACTAGTCAGTCCTGTTGGTGTTCATGGGATTGAATAAAGCCTAGTTCCTCTCACAGGAACAAAACACTGGTTTAAACAATCAGATCACAGAAACATAAAATCAAAGACAATACATGTGCATTTAAATATTTCTTATTCTTATATTCTATAAGAGCATTATTATCCAATATACACATGCACTTAGGATGGATAAATGGATATTCTACATCCTATATGTAAGCAGGTTTGTATATGTGACATAAAAGGAATTTATATTAGTAAATATTTCACACCCAGTATTACTCCATATCGAAAACACAGAAAGTTATCGGCTACAATGTGAGTCTAAAATAACACTATTTACATTCACAGAAGTCTTCTGATAGCACGATGTACACAAAATGTTCTGCAGAGTAACTGAATGGAAATATTTTCTCGAAACAGAAGAGGGAGATGTTAGCACAACTGGCTTTGAACCAGAATTTAACTGTATCTGTAATTGCCTTTTACTCAATTGCCACACTAAACTCCTACATTAGCTAAAGATGCACCTCCATTTCATCACTACACTGGCTGTTTTTCTGTCTAGTTTGAAAGCTTTATTTCATTCTTCATACTCAAGAACTATTAAATTCACCACTGATTAACTATTTTGACTATTTAATATTTTTCCAAGTCTGAATCAGAAAAGTTCCAGTGACTGGAATCCTGCTAAATTACTAACTAAACTTGAGCACTGTACAATGCAACATACTTTAGAAGGTAATAATTTACTTTAGGCACAGTTATTTACACAACCGAAATACAATAAAGGAAAGCACCAGTGATAAGACTATTAACATATAAATCTATTCAGCTCCATAATGAGGATGAAAGAGATTAAACAGAAATAGGAATAAACAAGAACTGTTAACAAATCAGTATTCTAACTGGCATTAAACCCATCAGAGCAAAACCACCACCATTGTTTACTCTGAATAACGACAAGTCCGCAGGTTATAGCTCATGACACAACCTTAATGCAGAATATGAGAAAATCTTTCCAGTTTCTGACATAGCCAGACAAGACCCTTTCTGAAGTTCCCTCATCTGTAAAAGCATCTGATATATTTTGACAACTGTCATCCATCCTGTTTCTGTGATTCCTCAGCTACACAGATTCCTGACATAAAGAAATATGACCACAGATTTCAGTAATGATGTATTTACTAAGAGTAAAGACTAAAAATCTTGCTTTTCACAGCTGAAATGCCTGTTCCCATTTCAGTGACTATTTTCATGATGTCATAGATTTGCAGTGAACTTCCCATTAGGAACAGGATTTACTAGTCAGAAGCAGGGCAGCAGTTCTGCAACAGACCTCCACCTCCAATGCAAGGGAACAAGATTTCTTCCACACAGCAAACAGAACCTCCTCCTTTTTAATACTTGGTGAATTGTTGTCCCTAGCAGGACAGTCAGCTACCCAACCTGGGGGCAACCAAACCCAAACGTCCTACTTCAGGACTCCAATTAAACTGTAAATCAAAGACGTAAGACGACGGACATACTGAGTGTAAATGATGTACGAGCCTTTTTGCCTTTGACTTACAGGCAGAATAAGTGACACAACACCCGCCGTGACAAAAGCCCTCTGAGGAAAGGGCAAAGTTACCTTTCTGTTAGAATAAATAGAGTGTTTATTTTGAAAAGCGACCAGAAACGATCTCGCTGCCGCCAGTACCGACCCGTACGACGGAGTTGGGGACCCTGAGGCCATCCCTGGGCCGCTGACAGGACTCGGGGCAGCTCCTGCGGGCGCTGCTGGGCACCGAGGCGCGATCGCTGTCAGTTCGCAGCGGGCGATCGCGGCCCCGCGGTGCCGGCGTCCCACGAGGAGCGACGAGACAGGTCCAGCAGCGGCCCGGGGCAGAGCCACACGCGGGGAAGTTTCCCGAAGTCACTCGGAGCACCCCCGCGCCCCCCGGCTCACGCCGC